>NC_058378.1:6761000-7394000 GCF_018350175.1 Felis catus | reverse complement strand
GAAAAGCCCTAACATGATCAATCCGTTTTGACTGTTTTACTCTCCAACCTGGCACTGGCTATTGGCTATTCTGCCTTTAGTACTAACTCTAGCTGGAGTCCTATGGAACACATATTCTGCTTTTCAGCTCTGCCAATAATAGAAAAAGGTAATAATTTGTACGTACCGGCAGGTATCGGGGCATTTGCCAGGTGCTTTCCAGAGGGACCTTCTCTCATCTAGGCACAGGAGGGACATGGAGAAGGGCTCAGGGGTGCCCCGTGCCTCACTCCTACCAGTCCTTCCCTTAAGAGCATCCTTGTGGCTTCTGAGGCATCACATTTTTTGAAAAATTAGGAGCACCTTTTTGAAAGATAAAGTAAGTGGAGGCCTCTGAGTGATTCAGTCTGTTAAGCATCTGGCTTCAGCCTGGGTCTTGATCTCACGGTTCGTGAGTTCGAGCCCTGCATTGGGCTGTATGCTGGCATCTCAGGGGCTGGAGCCTGCTTCGGGTTCTGTGTCTCCCTCTCTCTCTGCCCCTCCCCTGTTTGTCTCTCTCTCTTAAAAATAAATAAATGGTAAAGAAATTTTTCTGAAAGATAAAATGAGACAAACTCTGTTTAAAGTATCTTTTTTTGTCTTTTTTATGGTATGGCATCTTTTATCTCCATTCATCCACTTAATTATCCAGTCAACCAATATTTGGGAGTCTGTTATGTGCTAGTTCTGTGCTAAGCTCTGTGGACAGAGCAATGACTGTGGGTGGCATGTGAGCACCAGCTTTTATGGAATTTAGTCTCCTTGAAAACCTGGCTTCTTTATCTGACACTGTTACAACCTCTTCACAGCCTGTGGAGTGAAGTGAAAGCAGGAGAAAAAAACCTGATATTTGATAACGGCTTTATTTACCTATTGCTGCATTGCAAACCACCGTGAGCTTAGTGGCTTCAAAGAACCACCACCCCTTACTTTCTCACAATTCTACAATTTGGAAAGGCCAGCTGGGCCGTTCTTCTGCCTTCCCATGCAGACAGTGCGGGGCAGGGGGCAGACGTGGGGGCCTTTAGCTGTGCATCTGGCGGGGGCTGGAATGGCCAAGACGGCTTCACCACCCCAGCTCCTTTATGCTTCTTTACAGGTTGGGTCCCAAAAGAGAAAGCAGAAGCTACAAGGCTTCCGAAAGCGGGGGTTCGGAAGTCCCGGAACATCACTTTCATGGCTCGCGGCCAGAGCAGGCCACAGGGCCAGCCCAGATGCCAGGGGACAGCAAAGAGACCACCTGGAATAGGACGGATTATGGGCGGTCATATTGGGACACACTCCCAACATAACAGTTCACACCCGCACACACCCACACGCTGACCTGCAAAATCCGCCCCGTCCCTCCCGGGAAATTGTCATTCTGCGTAGCGCCGGCTCTGAGGACACGCGCTAGGCCCAGGTGTGGATGAGGCATTTTAGAGGCTGCTCCGCTTCTCTGGAGACCTGTGAGCTAAAAGGACCAGCTCCATTCACAGCGGACAGTGCTGAGATGGGGTAGGGTAACCATGACACGAACTCGTGTCCGAGGCTGGCAACAGGGCAGGCACGAAGCAACCGCCATCCATAGCAGTCCCCAGAGCCAGCCTAGCACTGGCAGCCTCACTCTGGGGACCCACACCTCCAGCAGGGTCTGGTTCTTCTCCCCGGGAGCCTCCCGGACCACCGTTCTGGGCTCCCTGCGCTCCGGGGCAGGCTGTGACCTCTGAGGCTTCCTTTTCCATAAGACACGGCCTGTCCTTTACAGGGGGACGGCTTCTCTCAGCCTGTGTCCTATCCATAGAAACTTGGGGAGCCCAGTGGCTCTTTTTTACATTTAAACCGTCTCTTCTTTAGTTTAGGCCGGTGGTGGTTTTATCAATATAATTGTCATTAAAATGTTGTGGGTTTTCTAGGACTCTTATTGGAGTTTACTCCTTGCCCACAACAACTGTGCCCACAAAGCCACATCTATAATTCTTCCAAAAACAAACTTCTGCCTGCTTTGGGTCAAGGAAGCTGCTGTTGGACTCCTCTGAAGATTGCTTCTTAGAAGCCCTTCTGACTAGCTGAGAGGGTCTATGAGACAACATCTTAAAATGTTGACAGGCCTTAACATAAGAGTCTTGACTGGATCATTACCTGGAGGCCACATTTAACAGGCCCCCTGAGGCCATTTCTTACTTTGAGGCTATTGCTGACTCAAGAGAATCTCCTAGGCCCTGTCTATTTCCTCTACATTCTGCTTGAAAACTGAATAGTTCCTTTTTCAACACATCTCTCTCTTGTAACACCATCGCACATCACTAAAAGCCAAATGATACTTTGAACACTCAGTTTGAAAATCCCTGTTGCCAGATTTACAAGTTCATTAGGTCCATTTTTCATCTTCTGTTTTACTGCACACAAGGACCACCAAATATTTTGCCACCATCTAGCACCGTTTCTCCAGCCTCTAATACAATTTACTCACCACTCTCAGAGCCTCCACTAAGATCCTCCTTCCCAGACTAAGGAGATGATATCAACTAAATGCAAATGCAGGATCCTAGGTTGGATTCTGAAATGGAAAAAGAACATCACCAGAAAAGCTGGTGAAGTTCACTTAAGGTCTGTAGTTTATGTTAATTTCCTGCTTTGGGTAATTTATTATTATTAGGGCAGCTGGGTGAACTCTGGTACACGAACTCTATCGTTTCTGCAACTTTTCTGTAAGTCTAAAATTGTTTCAAAATAAAAATGTTAAAGACGAAGTTAATTTAAAAAAAAAAAAAGAGAGAGAGAGACAGAGAGAGAGTTCCTTCATCCTTCATCACCTCCGCAATCTCTGCCCAATGCCTTGTCCCAAAGCTGATGCCTCGTGTTTTCGATTTTCTGTTTTTAGATTTTTGTTTAGATTTCTGTTGTGCCAGCACCCAACTTTCAGGCATCAATTTCTGTTATTTATTGTGCATAACACACTACCCCAAAACGTTGCAGCTTAAAAGAGCATCAACCATTTTCTTGCTCACCATTCTGCCATCTGGACAGAACATGACAGTGACAGCTTGTCTTTCCTTCATGGAGTGTCGGCTGGGGCAGCTTGACTTGGGCTAGAGGACCCAAGATGACTTGCGCCACACGGCTGGCGGTTCAGCTGGAGTGCTGCAATGGCGAGGGCCTGGACCGATCTCCCTCCTGAGGGTCTCATCCTCTAGAGGCATCTGTCAGGCCTTTCTCTTCCGCAAGGCGGTCAGCCTTCTTTACATGAGGATCGTCTTCCAAGAAAGCAAAAACTGAAATTGCCAGGCAGACACCAGAACTGTAACAGCATCACCATTAGCCTGTAAGAGACTGTCACCATTACAGGAAGAAGAGACTCTACCTCTGAGTTGTAAGCAGGTACAGAAGTGGAGAAATCACTGGTGGTCACCTCCCACCATGACCCCAGCACAGTCCCCTAGAAAGGACTCCTCCAAACACACGATCCTCCGTGCTCAATTCTTTCTAGAAGCTCTACCTGTTAGGAATCGCTATGAGCTGACTATTTGATCAGCAATGGAGTGCTGTTTGTTATCGATCTTGCTCCTTAACCCTACAGTGTCTTCATTTGCTCTCTCATGTAGTTTACGTGCATAATTCTCCAGTAGGATTAACATGTGCCGCAAAAATATTCATCAATATTTAGTGATTAAACAGAAGTGATAATACATATACAGGTATTTGTGCACATCCATAGAAAATATCTGAAGGAATAAACAAGAGAGAAAATGATACGGGTTATCTCTAATGACAGGATGGGGAGGGAGGAGAATTCCTCTTTCCATTTCTTTCTGTATGGGTTGACGGTTCTTTACAATGATCATTTAGTGTTTTCATAAGGTAAAAAAGTGATCTCATCCAACAGAATGAAGTCTGACAATACAACAAATGCCTATTGTCAGAAGAATACCAAATAAACCAGGGAGACAGCTCAATTCCGATTTCCATTTTTAAATAAATAAGCACACTAAGAAAGTTCTAGAATTTATGCCTAAATGCCTATTTGGTATCTGCTGCACCACAGAAATACATGAGAATATCTGTCATGAGTGATGTCTCGTGTGGAAGACGTGTTACATCTTACCCCAAATACCCTCTCTCCCTAGATCAACTGCCTCCACTGACTCTTTGTGCTACTTAACAACTTTTCCTGCTCAAAGAAAATATCAGAAACAATCATCTGGTATCACAGTACAACTATTATTTAAGGCAGTGGCAAACCGCTTTATAATCCCAGAGTATGAGAGCTGGAAGACGCCTCAAAGTCTCTTGGTCCACCAATCCCATTTTACAAGGGGTTTTTATGCCCAGATTACATAGCTACTCAATGAGGGACGCGGGATGGCAGCCTGGGAAAATTCCTGCTACTCCATCCGTGATTAAGGATGGAAGAAAACTTCACTTTTATAAACACCTAAAGAAGTTAATTAGAGAGAAATTTGGTTTAGAGATACTTTTAATAGTATTTTGAAGCCTTGGGCAGGGGTGAATGAAGAGAAGGGAAGGCTGCCTAAGGAGGGACAATAAGTAGGGTGGAGGATAGGGGAAGACAGGGATGAGTGAACAATACGATTTCTGAGGCTCACTCGCTTGCCCTTATGTGGGGCAATTAATTAGATCAGGAGATGAGGGCTTTAAAGATCAAACATGAAAACGTGAGTTGTTCCATGTTGCTAATTTGCTTCTCCTCCTCAGTGCTAAGATCAC
Organism: Felis catus; assembly: GCF_018350175.1. Classification (NCBI taxonomy): domain Eukaryota; kingdom Metazoa; phylum Chordata; class Mammalia; order Carnivora; family Felidae; genus Felis; species Felis catus. The sequence goes on along the minus strand of NC_058378.1, from coordinate 7,389,275 downwards.
TGGGAGAGTACCTCCCAAGCAACGATGTAAAAGAGGCAGCCGTTACATATGGACTGAAAAAAAAGGAAGGGGACCGTGCTCTAGAAAGGAAGGGAACGCCAAGCGGCGGGAATAGAGCAAACAGCGCCACCTGCTGAAGGGCCGGAGTCGGTGTAAATGGCGCACCGCGCAGTCGTGGGCGGGGTGGGGGGGTGGGGGGCTGAGGGGGTGGGGGGTGGGGGGGGGGGTGTCTTCCGCAGGGCCCAGAACCAGATGATGGATCTATTTGCCGTCTGAACAGGTCATTGTAGAGAGAAAGTTTAATTCTGGATCTCACCAGGCCACTCTGCGCCAGAGAAAGGTCAGCTGGTTCCTGGCAGGAAAGTAAGAGTGTACTGCGTCTCTGCTTGCCTCTCTTCCACGAATATTTATGCCTGTTAGTTCTGAACTTTCCCCCAAGACCGAAACCTCAAAATAATAAAATATACTCTGCTGAGACCAGATAAAAGGGACATGAGAAGAAGGAGCAATACGAAGACGTTTATTCAAGTAACACGTTCACGTGGTTAGGAATTCCTAGTGGCCCACTAAATACCCTTCCCCAGATAAATGCCTTTTTTTCTTTTACACTTCCCATTTTTTCCTCTTCAAAAAAAATTTTTTATAAGTGATCTCTGCACCCAATACTGTAATCCACAACCAAGAGATCAAGAGTGGCACCCCTTCCTCTTGTACAAACACACGTACATGGAGAAAGCTGGGAAAGGTGCTGATCCTTTGTGGACAGCCTGTTTTCCCACACTACAATGCACTGAATGTCTGCGTCCTCCCCAAAACCTTGGGTTAGTTTCAACCCAGGTATTAGCAGGTAGGCCTTTGGGAGGTGAGTGGGTCCGAAGGAGGGGAGCCCTCACCAATGGGATCAGTGCCCTTAGGAAAGAGGCCTGCCAGAGCGCCCTCCCCTTCCGCCACCCAGGTGAGGTTCCCGGTGGAAGACAGCCCCCATGAATCAGGAAGCACGCCCACACCAGACTGAACCTGACCCTGCAGGCAGCCTCATCGCAGACGTTCAGCTTCCCAGTCTGTGAGAAGTAAACTTCCACTGCTGAGAAGCCACCCAGGACGCGGTATTCAGTTACCGCAGCCCAAATGGACCGAGTCACCCTCTTCCTCCCATCCTTCCCCCCTCCTTGCCCTGCCCTCTTCCTTGCCATTCTCCTCCCTCCTATTCCCATTTTCCTCGTACATTTCAAGGTACCAGTACATTTCAACGTTCCCCTGATTAATACACTGGCACGGCCAGGAGACAGGTGGGAAGGTGACGTCTGCCGTGCTGCCAGGGCCCATGGCTCCAAGGGCCGTAACTCCCACCGCACATGATACTACTGCCTCATGCCTTTGGATTTTCAGCCACAGAAATACAGACAGTACCCTTAATTTCATTTTTTCCACCTAACCTAGCAGCCCAATGGCAGGGGGCACTAATTTCCCTGGTTCCACTTCGTGACAAAATATAGCAGTTCTAGATCCTATGCTTCACAGCCTTCTTGTTAACATGTTTTAGGATTAAGAAGTTTGAAAGGTACTCTCATTGTGATTTAGATTTTTCTATCTTGTAGCAGCTTCAGAAATACCATAGAAACACCTAATGTTGTCAGACCTATCCTAGAAGGGAAATTTTATCTTTTCTAAAAACAACAGATAAACAGTTTTCTTTGGTAGATTTTTGCTAATTAATTGTACTTAAATATGTTGCATTTTTTAGAAGATGTACAGGTTTTACACTTCAGGAAACTCTAGAGGAAAAGGGAGTTCATAAGAAAAAGGTCTAAGAAGAAAACAAACAAAACAGATCCTTATTTACTTAGCTCTGAGACTGAAGTCTTATGTGAAAGTTCTTTCCTGGATGTAGTACCTTTGCCCTGGCTGTCTCCCAGAGTGAGGTCCCGGGCCCCTGGCTGCTAGAGCTCATGGGACCACCCCCTTCCTAGGCCACCTGTTGAAGTAAGTAGAAGAGAGGCCTTAATTAATATGTACCTTATGACTAATGCGTTCTTGTGGAGTTGTTGTTAAACATTTTATTCTTTTATTATTAGGTCTTTATAAAGATTTTTAAATAACTTGTAACTGCAAAATAAGACTGTCTGCATTTCAAATCCTGTTTATTTTACAATGTGGAGGCATTTGTCCTATTAACTGGGCAGCCTTTCCTTATGATTTGAATCTGACACATTACATCTTCTGTTTTTAAAGTAGAATTCGCCTGCCTGAGGATGGCCATCATTCTATTTTCAAAATGTACTGTCCCTTTTAATAATATCCAGAAATTAGCCAACCAGAAAATTTTGCCCTAAGAATAGGCTATGTTACCTTGGTGGCTTACTTGACTTGGGTTTGCTGTGAGATGCTAGGTCAAGCCATCCTGACCTCCAGTTCTCCCAAAATGCACAACATATTTTTAATAACCTTCTCCACTAGACATCTGTTTATTTTGCAATGAACAATTAAAGGCATTTCTGCTTCAGGGCACAGAGCGCAAACCAAGTACAGTGCTGTTTTTGTCCCACCTCAGTTGATGTAGATTAAGGACGCCCTTTAAAAGAAAGAAAGTTATGAATAAAAATAGGGTGTCACAAAGCAAATCATAGAAACAGATGAAGAGTCTCATCGAACTCTGGTGCGTACCACTCGTCGGCCACCAGCTGTTTGAATCCAATGACCGTGGGATTTTCCTAAAGTTAGAAAACTCCTTTGACTCACACATATGGGGACCTTCAGAGGGGACTTCTCCTGAATCCTTGGGAGGCAGAGCCACGTCCTCAGCGACGTGGGTTCGATGAACCGGCCACACGGCTTAAGAGATAGCCATTCCGGTGCTGGGTATCAACCTCACAGTAGGAGCTTCAAACTAGAGGACGGAGGCCCGCAGCCAGTTTTCAGCGGGTAATTCCAGACCTTTATCTTCCATGCACGCTCCGCCTACAGCTGAACTACCTGAGAACCAGTGTAGTTAGGTGGCCCCCGTGGTTCCTAGTCCCTACCTCCCCTACATAGAGGCCCTTTCTCCACTTTGAAACAGAAAGGGATACCTGTCTCCATGTGAATGCTAAACGATATATTGCCCCAAAGGCAAAAACCTGAAAGGAGCTAGAGATAACCTGAAACAATGATATTAATGTTGAGAAGCTGAATGAGTTTACCGACTAACAGACACAAACACTTTTGAATGTTAGCCTAACATTACCTGTTTCCTAGTGAACTGACAGAAGACCCGTGCAAAGTGTTCACTGAGAAATCGTTAAAAATAAGACCACTAAGCGATGTGTGGCATAGAATTTGGAAAGCTTTCAAATAAATGAGCAACGTCACCTACACAATTTATTCCAATGGCCATCTACTTATTTATGTGAACAATATTCCTCAGTGTTTACAATATGAAAAGCAAAACCTGGGGATAAACTGATGCTGACCCTGTCTCCTTCTAGAAATAAGTAAAATTCATTCATGATCTACAAATGAATTTCTTAGTGGGGGATGGGCCAGATGGGTGAGTGGCATTAAGGAGGGCACTTGTGATGAGCAGTGGGTGTCATATGTAAGTGATGAATCACTGGGCTCTACTCCTGAAACCAATATTGCATAATATTCTACTCCGGAAACCAATATAACTAACTAGAAGTTAACTAAACAGTTGAAACTAACTAACTAACTAACTAAATAAATAAATACATACATAAATAAACAAATGTAAATAAGAGCATTGCACAAATAGGCATATTTAGAATCTTCTCAGGAGATGAAATGGCAAACTTTGGCCTCAGAAAAATAAATACATCAATTAATTAATTAGTTAGTTGGTTAATTAATTATCAGAAGAAGGAAAAAATCAATTTTTAAAGCTCTGTTAACTTATGTTTAATAATTATTAACCTTGAAAAGCACTTTATTGTAGGGAGGGGGACAAAACATAAGAGACTCTTAAATATGGAGAACAAACAGGGTTACTAGAGGGATTGTGGGAGGGAGGATGGGCTAAATGGGTAAGAGGCGTTAAGGAATCTATTCCTGAAATCATCGTTGCACTCTATGATAACTAATTTGGATGTAAATTTTAAAAAAATTAAATAAAATAAAATCAAAGCACTTCATTGGTCAATTATGAACTAAAAATAATGATGATTCAGAAAAAACCTTAATCATTAGGAGTATTATGGTCAAGGAAAGTTAATGCAATTTAATTTAAAATTTATATATACATTGTGTCGTAGGGAAATATGGTAAGTGACCAATAAAAAACATTCACATATAATGTGTAATACATTCAGATAAAAATCTGTAGATTTTTAGCAGTAGAAAGAAAATTCAAGCGCAGAAAGAAAAAGAAGTGATGTAAAATTTCCCACTGTAAGAGACCTTGTTCATACTGTTAACATTTGATGGATAATAGTGAGTATCAAATCACTCAACTGGAGTATTTACACTCAATTGGATACACTGAAGAATTCTACTTTTAAATGCTAATGTTTACATTACAAGGAAATTAATTCCTTCGCAACTAGTGAAAGTTATGTCGTCTCCTTCTGTTTAGAAAAATCTATTTAAACATATGAATAGTTTCAAAATTAAATCCGATTTTCCAAATGACCACAATATAAAGTTAGTGACGACAAAAAACAGGAATAAGAGCAATAATGATATTATCTACCACCAGTTTTTATTACTAACATTTGTTGACAACATTCAGAAATGTCTAATGTTGAAGTCCCGGTAAAAAGTTTAATTCCAATTCTAAATGTATAAGGAGGCAAAGTTTTTCCAAGTTGCGGGGTAAGCTAGCAAGTAAGTTTAAAGACCCCCATCCTACAGGAACGTTCGTATATGTCATACAAACACATACATAGGGATGTGCGCGCAAGTATCTGAAAGAGCAAAATGTCAGAACCTAAACATCCATCGATATGTTCAAGTAAAATGTGATATTTTCATGCAACAGAGTGTTACATACCAGGTTAGAAGGACTAGATTAATTTATCAACATGGGAATATCTCAAAATTTACCAGACTGTAGTTAAATGTCATCCTCAGACTTACAGTGGGTTCATCTTTCTCTCGTTTCCTATCCTTCTCACAACAGAGAAACCAGTCCAGGAGGCAGGAGATCCACAGGCTGTGTGACATCATCCAAACCTTGACCCTGGAGCAGAGAACTTTGAATGGGTGTGTCACATGATCATATCGCAGTTACCGTCCTGAAGGCTCCACAGTCGTCTGAGGCATTTTAATGACCACCCCCTGCAGGGAGTGGGGGAGGGGTATGAAAAGGGCCAAAGAACCAATCAGAAGGAAAAGAATTTCCCCATCGTCTTTCTGAAATCTCTACTTGCCTGGAAAGAAGTAAGCTATTTAGGGTGGATACAGGAAATAATGATCTTGCATATATCAAATGCTGAGAAAAGCAGAAAGTGACTCCTGGCAAGAAATTAATTTCTGTGATAATAAAATCACAGTTCACGAGTTTGCTTCTGTAAGAATGCAAAATCCATAATGCCCACCAATGACAATTAAGTTCCTTGCCTATTTGTGTGAATGTCGTTCCTCTTTCTGCTTAGAAAAATCTACTTAATGCAACTACGTGGATGGAACTGGAGGGTAATATGCTAAGCGAAATTAGTCAGTCAGAGAAAGACAAAAACCACATGACTTCACTGCTATGAGGACTTTAAGAGACAAAACAGATGAACATAAGGGAAGGGAAACAAAAATAATATAAAAACAGGGAGGGGGACAAAACAGAAGAGACTCATAAATATGGAGAACAAACTGAGGGTTGCTGGAGGGGTTGTGGGGAGGGGGGATGGGCTAAATGGGTAAAGGGCACTAAGGAATCTACTCCTGAAATCACTGTTGCACGATATGCTAATTTGGATGTAAATTTTATTTTTTTTATTTTTTTTTTTAATTTTTTTTTTCAACGTTTATTTATTTTTGGGACAGAGAGAGACAGAGCATGAACAGGGGAGGGGCAGAGAGAGAGGGAGACACAGAATCGGAAACAGGCTCCAGGCTCTGAGCCATCAGTCCAGAGCCCGACACGGGGCTCGAACTCATGGACCGCGAGATCGTGACCTGGCTGAAGTCGGAGGCTTAACCGACTGCACCACCCAGGCGCCCCTGGATGTAAATTTTAAAAAATAAAAAATAAAATTTAAAATAAAATAAAAACTGATAAAAAAAGAAAAATCTACTTAAATATTTGAATATTTTCAAAATTAAATCCTGTTTTCCAACTGACCACAATATAAAATTAATGACAACAAAAAATGGAGGTAAGAGCAATAATGATATTATCTACCACCACTTATCATTATTAACATTTATTGGTAACATTTAGCAATCTATAAGGTCATTAAAGGACATCTATATGGTCTGATGAAGACCTCCGCATCTTCACACTTTGTCTCTTAGGTCTCTGCATATGTGTTTTTATAGGGACAGCCTGGGGTGAGTACTATAATACAAATAATAATGAGTATTTACTGATTACATACTACTGTTAAGTGATCTACACAAATATATCTCCTGTATTTCTTACCAATTGACCCTACCTATCCTGCCTCTTTACCACAAGTACTGAAGTCACCCCTCTCTTATAACAGCTGAGGCCTTATTACCATTTCTATAGTCTTCCACCTTCAGGAATTTTCTCGCTAAGGTCCCCAGTATTCTACAAGTCCTCTCCCAGCAGATCCATCCTATCATTTTACCAGACATGCCCACACAGGTCCAAACCTCCAGAGTGAAGCAGCCTTCATACAGGTACCCCTACCAAAGCAGAGAGAGGGGAGAAAACAACGTTATTGGATTGACTATATACATTAACCCTGATCATGTATATTGAAAGGAAGATGTAGGGCTGTGGTCCTGGACATAAAATTAAAACGGATTGCCACTGCTGGTAAATATTTCCAGCATTTTGCTGTGCTTAATTATTTCCTATCATTCCATAATTCTCTTCGGATCACAGACTGAAGAATTTCTTGAGTCAGATACTCTGGGTGTCAGTTTACAGCAAACACTCAACTGAGTCACCTTTTGCTTCCCTATACCCCATTCATCGCTGCCTTACCCTAAAAAGGGAGGTACTCAACTATGTATACTCAGACCATAAATTCCTTGCAAGGCTATTACCTGGCAAGTTACTCAATCTCTCTCTATGCCAGTGTCATCCACCGTATAGTGGGGACAATAATAGTACTGATTCATACGGCTGATATAAGGATTAACGGAAGAGAAATATATCTCTCCGAACAAGTCTGACACGTGGTAAACACTAAATGAGCATTCACTGTTAGCTGTTGTTATTACCGAGTGAGGAGATACAGCCTGTTCCTCTGTATTTTCCTTCTGCCATCTCAGACACCTTGCACGCTGTCCGCCATCTGGAAGCTTCCAGTAAATGCCGAATGAATGTCGAACAATTATCAACAAGTGCAAGATGGGAGATGATACGGGAACAAGGATTCCCCCAGTCCTTCAGGATGTCCCAATAAATAGTACGTTTAAAAGGATTTTAGGTCTTTTATTCATAGATCTTCCGTCATACCAATGTTTCAGTTAACAGTTTAAAAAAGCAGCATTGGCCACTGAGCCACTCTAGAGTCTGGACTTGGTAATCAAATGGTCCAATCACACTGACCTGTCACATGCTTCTCTTAAGTCACATGTCCAACATTGTGACATAGCAAGAATGCTCACAAACTCCTTTTTCCACCCATTCAAAGTTCTCTGTGGCAGCAAGACTCAGGAGATGCCACCTCCCCCACGGACTAGATGGCTTCCTGGATAACGTCTCCTACAAACTAGAAGGATGCTGATCGCAGCCCAACTGGGCAAGCAACAAACCCCCCAGGGGCTTCCCGAGAACCTGCCCGAGGCACAGCCCTCAGAAGGTACAGTAACATTCAGAGTCAAAACCTCATCCACACTCTCTAGTTTAAATCCTGACAACTCCTAACCACGTCGCGGTCGTCACTTCAGTGATGCTACTCCCACTCTGCACTGAACTTTCTTGAAGGCTAGAAAACAAACAAAACAAAAACCCATCTTGGGTAAACCTCTGTACTTCTCACAATGCCCTGCACAGTTTTTTACATACAGACAGACACTCGGTTAAGTATTTATAAAGTCAACGACTGAAAGGCTACGCACTTTTACAAATATACACATAACCATACGAATATAACTCATCGGCTGGGTATAATATAACCCTTGGGTAATAATATTCATACATCACATTACGTTATCATGTCATGTTATACAAACCTTTTCTGTCAATACTTTGGTGTGGGATATTATCTGGAAAGACCTTAATCACCATTTCTATCTTTTGTTTCCCAAAGGGAACATCAACAGAGGAAGTGCCAGTCTTAGTGAATATCCTGTGCCCTGAGGGTGGGGAGGTGGGGGGTAGGCCCACGAGACCGCTTTAATTACAAACCAAACACAGTAATATACCTTTTCTCAGCTGCGGCACAAATAATCGGAATTCCCGGAACGTGGACACCTAATTCTATCCAAGAGGCTAACTTTTCTCTTTCAAACAAGCTCTGGCGGAATTATTTTTCTCTAATGCTGCTCTTTTGATGTTGTCTAAGATGGAAGTGGCCAAGTCACAACTGCGGTTTAGCTTCGCAAATCCTACGTATTAACTCTGGAATAATGTAACGCTTTGACAAAACTCTAGTGTGGGAGGGGGAAACAACAGTGTTCTTATCCTAGAATAAGTCCTGGGCTTTTATTTTCAAGGGCGCCCCAGGCGAGTCAAGCCAGGCCTTCTGGCCAGTGGGGCCAGAGTCAAAGCTGCCCGGGGCAAGCCCCCCCCCCCCCCCCCAGGAAGAGACGCAAGCTCGATGAGGGAAAGGCTTTACCCTCAACGATCAGCAGCTCTTCAAAGCCAGCGCTACCGATTAGCACAAGTTCACGGAGGTAGAAGACTGCGGCAAAGGGAAAAGGAAAAGGGAACACCTGAGATGGCTTCTGTTAAGTGAGCAGAGAAGGGTCCCGTGGTTCCTTTCTGCTCCCCACTCAAGTACGGTTTATCCGGCACCTACTCTCGTGTTCTGTGTTTTACCGTGCTGTGTGGGGGAGAAGCGGGGACTGTGGCCTTCTAACCACATGCTCTTTGAAATAAGCTTCCCCAAGGCATGAAATAAATAATAAAAAGAATTGGTCCATGCAGGACGTAGGTCACTTAGCCTTGAGATTATTTACAGTGAAATCTGAAGCAAACTTAGTCAAGGGGACTAGGACCCAAACAATCAAGCAGTAAATTAATTCAAAACACTGACATACCAGAAAATATATTTGAGGTATTATAACTAAACAATAAAAAGCACTAAAGCTACCAGTCTAGTTTTGGGGAATCGTTTCCTCTTTCTGGAAATTCAGCTAAATATAAATTGTTAGCAAACCTTGCGGAAAACATGTTCGGTGGAACTATGCAGAACTACACGGAAAGGCTATGAGTTGGGGAGAGTGACACAATCAAGGTGGAGCGCCATGAATTTTTTTCATGAGTATTTTGGCCAATGTCTTCAATTAGCTTGGATGGCCACAACAAAGTACCTTAGGCCGGATGGCTTACACAACAGAAATTTATTTTCTTATAGCTCTGAAGGCTGTGAAATCCAGTATCAAGGTGGTGGCCAATTGAATTCCTGGAGAGGGTGCCCTTCCTGGCCCGGAGATGGCCACCTTCTCTCTGTGACCTCACAGGGCACGGAGGGTGGGAGGGAGAGAGAGCATGACAACAAGTACACGCTGGTGGCCCTTTCTATAAGGACACTAATCCCATCAGAAGGGCTCAATCTCCATGGCCTCATCTAACCCCAATTACCTCCGAAAGGCCCTCTCTCCAACTACCATCATATTGGGGGTTAGGGCTTCAACATGTGAATTCTAGAGAGACATGAACATTCAGTCCACGACAGCAAATGAAATATATTATTCCAGCTCTAGGTAAAATGGAGTAAGTGCATTCCACCCTTTCTCACTGAATGCTGCTATAAAACCTGATGGAACACATGGAACAGCCATTTGAGGAGCCCATAAATAGAAGCAGGTGCACTGGGAAAGAAGACCAGAATTCAAAGCACCACTGAATCAGCAGTGAGTGTTTTCTGTTTTGTTTCTCCCCTGCTAGAATCCCCTGGTCTAGATGTAAAGCAGCCTAAAACTCAGAATGGGCACCAGGGCCCTGAAGAAGCCCTTCAGCTCTGTTCTGGCTCAAGGACCAGGAAAGCATTTCCTAAGGCTCAGAGAGTCTCAGGGAAGTCTGCCATCTTTTGTTCTTTCCTCTGTTCTCTAGTGCCCCGGCCCCAGGAAATCCTGCCACCCTAGCAGTAGCAATGCCTCCAATGGCAGTGGGGGCCCGCAGGCACCAACACCTCTGAGGGAGGGAAACCTTCTTCTACAGAGAAGCTGTGGTCCCAGGAGGAGGTACAAATCATAGTCGGTGCTTCCTCTCTGTCCCTCCATTGCTTGGCCCCAGACACGGGCCCATCCCAGGAAGTAGCCTGTGCAACAGAGAAGCTGAAGCACTAGCTTTCTGGACATAGGACTCAAAGAGGAAGTCCAGGGAGCCGGCAAGTACCAGAGATTATGGAGAAGGAGAAACTCAGGAAAGTTAACAGGTAAAGCTGATTAGAGACTCTTAGGCTCCCCTTCAGGCTACACAAGGACACAACAGACCTAGACAGCACAGCGAAGACTCTGAGACTGAACTGAAGGACAGACCACCACACGTGTCCCAGATTGTGGCACACACAGAAGACAGATCCAAACAGCACTGCAAATGCTTTGAAAACAGAATTGACATGGAAACTACAAAATAGTGGTTAGAATTTGTAGCCTGAACCCAACCACCTCTATTGCCTGCTAGAACAAAAATATTAATATCCTGCACAGGATTTAAACAAAACCTAGAGACATGATATTCTAATGTTTTTTTCAATTTTTTTTAATGTTTATTTATTTTTGAGAGAGAGAGAGAGAGAGAGAGAGACCGAGTGTGCGCAGGGTAGGGACAGGGGGAGAAGGAGACACAGAATCCAAAGTAGGCTCCAGGCTCCCAGCTGTCAGCACAGAGCCCAACACAGGGATCGAAGCCATGAACTGTGAGATCATGACCTGAGCCAAAGTCAGATGCTTAACCAACTGAGCCATCCAGGCACCCCCAAGAGTCTTATAATATTCTTGGGGCGCCTGGGTGGTTCAGTCAGTTAAGTGTCCAGCTTCAGCTCAGGTCATGATCTTGCAGTTCATGGGTTTAAGCCCCATGTCAGGCCCTGTGCTGACAGCTCAGCGCCTGGATCCTGCTTCAGATTCTGTGTCTCCCTCTCTCTGTCCATTCCCTGCTCATGCTCTCTCTCTCTCAAAAAAAAAAAAAAAAAAATTAAAAGAAAAATTTTTAAATAAAAAAAAATCTTCTAAATGTCTGCAATACAATTCAAAATTATTCAGCATACACAGAACCAGGAAAATCTCAACTCACATGTGAAAAGACAGTAACAGGGGACAATGCAGACATAATGTAGATGTTGGGATTAGATAACCAAGGCTGTAAAGCAGTTATTATAAAAGTGTACCAAGGAGTAAGGGGAGGGGCACTAGGTGGTTCAGTTGGTGGAGTCTCTGACTCTTTATTTCAGCTCAGGTCATGACCTCACAGTTTGTGAGATCGAGCCCCATATTGGGCTCTGCACAGATAGCACACAACCTACTTGGGATTCTCTTACCCTCTCTCTCTGCTCCTCCCCCCCCCCAAAAAAATAAATAAATAAACATTTTTTAAAAAGGAGAGGAAATACCCTTGAATATAAACACTGAAGATATAAACAACAAAATTGAATTTTATAACTGAAAAATACAATAACCAAAATAAACTCCGTAGATGGACTCAATCACAGAACAGAGATGACACAGGAAAGCATCAGAGAATTTGAAGATAACTCAACAGAAATTATTCAATTTGAACGATGAAGAGAAAAATAATGGGAAAAAAATGAACAGTGCATCAGGGACCAATGTGACAAAACTGAAAGATCTAATATTCACATTACTGGAGATCTAGAAGAAGAATAGAAAGAATACAATGCAGTTAAGACATATTGGAAAAGATAGTTAAAAATTTTCTGAATTTTGTAAAAAACAGAAACACACAAAGAAGCTCAGTGAACTCTAAACATGATAAACCCAAAGAAATGCATGCCCAAACACAGTACAATCAAACTGCTGATAATTGAAGACAAACAAAAAGAATCATGGAAGCAGGCAGAAAAAAAAAAGAGGCATTATTTGCAAGGCAACAACTCAATGATTGTACATTTCTCATCAGAAACTATGGAGGGTAGCATAAAATGGAACAGCTTAAAGTGCTGGAAAAATAAAAACCAACCCTTCAACCCAGAGTTCAAAATCCAGGAAAAATATTCTTCATAAATGAAGTTGAAACATTCTCAGGCAAGGAAAACAAAGAGAATTCATTGCCACCAGACCTGTTCTAAAGAATGGCTAACAGAAGTTCTTAGAAGGGAAATTATACCATGAGGAAACCTGGAACATTGGGAATAGACGAGGAACAACAGAAATCGTAAATATCTAGGTAAATATAATAGGCTATTCTTCTCTTGAGTTCCTTAAAATACAGTTCATGTTTGAAAGCAAAAGTGTCTTATTGAACTTTCAACCTATGTAAATGCAATACATAAGACAATTGTAAAATAGAGCGTAAAGAGATCTAAGTGAAATAATGATAAGACTTCCACATTCCACTGGAAATGAATGGTAACATATATTGATTCCACATAGATTGTGGAAAATCAAACATTTATATTTTAATCCCAAGAGCAACCAGTAGGGCTTTTTTTTTTTTTACAAAGATATATAGTGAAAAACACAATAGATAAAACAGAATACTAACAAAAATTCTATGTCCCAAAATAAGGCAGGAAAGAGAAAACAGAGAAATGAGGGGGGAAACTCAAAAAAGGAAACCAACAAAAAACAAATATATCAAAGAGCCAAATATATCAAGAATTACATTAACTGGAAATGGTCTTAAATATGACAATTAAAACACACAAAGTGGCAGAATGGATACAAAGAACATCTGAATTCAAATAAAATAAAAGGTTAAAAATAAAAGGATGGAAGAATATATGCTATATGAGCACGAATCAAAACAAAGTGGAGCAGCTATATTAACATCAAAGTAGACTAAAGAGCAAAAACAAACAAAAATTATCAAAAGTTGGAGCATTACCAAATGCATGAATCAAAAACTAAAAGAACCGAAAGGAGAAACAGACACAACTACAATTACATTTGGAGATTTCAACGCTCCTCTCTCAGCAATGGACAGAACTAGTAAACAAAGTTGGCAAGGATACAGAAGAACCGAACACCACCACCAACCCAACTAGATTCAACAGATATTTACAGATTACTCCACCCAACAATAGCATATCATTTCAAATGTATGTGGAATGTTCGCCAAGACTGACAATATCCTGGATCATAACACCAGCCCAAAAAATATGTGAAAGAATTGTAATCATACCAATTATGCTCTCCAATCATAATGGATTTAAATTAGGATTAAATAACAGGAAAAATGAAAAGATAATCTAACATGTATAAACGACACCCTTGTAAATAACTTATGGTCAAAGAGAAGTCAAAAGAGAAAGGTAAAATTATTTTGAACTGAATAAAAATGAAAACACAACATGTCAGAATTTGTAGGATTCAGCTAAAGCAGTGCAAGAGGGAAATTTACAGCATTAAATGCTTAGATTTAAAAAAGAAGGAAGGTGTCAAATTACTGATCTTAAAAACACAAACAAACAAAAACAAAAGCAAAAAAAGAGCAAAATAAACCTAAGGCGAGCAGAAGGAAGGAAATAAAAAAGCTAGGGGCAGAAATAAATGAAATTGAAAAAAAAATTAATAGAGAAAAGTAATGAAAAACTGATCCCTTAAGATAAGTGAAATTTATAAATGTGAACAAAGAACAAATACAAATGATCAGTATCAGGAATCAAAAAGAGGGTATCACTACAGAACCTGATATAACAAGGGAATGCAAAAAGCAACTCTAAACACATAAATATGACCTAGGTAGAATTAACAAGTTCTTGAGAGCAAACTACTAAAATTCATCAGAGAGAAAATAGACAACCTAAAGAATCCTGTAACTATAAATTTTTTAAAAACCTTCCGAAATAACTTTCCAGACCTAGACAGTTACACTGTAGAATTCTACTAAACATATAAAGATGAACTACCACTTTAACACAAACTATTCCAAAAACAGAAGAGGAGGGAATGCTTCCCAAGTCATGTTTATAAAATTGACATTACCCAGATATGAAAGCCAAACAAAGGTGATAAAAAAAGACCAAACAACAAACAAAACAAAAGCAAACAAAAACTATAGGTTAATATCTCTTATAAACGTTGATATAAAAAATCAGGGAAAACCTTAGCAAATTGAACACCTAAGTATTTTTTTAATTATACACTACCACAACCAAGCAGAGCTTATCCTGAAAAGTCAAGGCTGCTTCAGTATTTTAAAAAAATCAATCAATGTAATCTACTTTATTAGTAGACTAAAGAAGAAAAGCTACATAATCGTGTCAGCTGATAAAGAAATAGCACTTGAAAAAATTCAATATCCATTCAAGATAAAAAAAAAAAAGTCAGCTAACTAAGAAAGAAGGGGGCTCCCTTAACCTCATTAAAGTTCATGTACAAAAAGCTAACAACTAATATCATACTTAGCGATGAAAAACTGACCGCTTTCCCCTTCAGATCAGGAACAAGACAAAGATGTCCCCTCTCACCATCGCTATTTAATGCTCTACTAGAACTCCCAGCCAGTATAATAAGGCCAGAATAAGAGATAAAAGGCATAAACATTGAAAAGGGAGAAACAAAAATGTCCCTATTTGCAGATGACATAATTGAAACCAAAAGAAGTGACCAAAGAAACCTCCCCCTTGAACTGAGTAAAGTTCAGGTCACAGGACATAAGGTAAAACACAAAAATAATCTTATCTGCATACCAGCGGAAGAACAACCAAAATTGATTTTTTTTTTAAATCATTAGCATGGCTCTTAAATTATTTAAATACTTAAGAATAAATTTAACAAAATATAAACAGGATCTGTAGGCTAAAAACTACAAAACACTAATAAAAGAAATTTTTTAAAAAGACCTAAATAAACAGGAAGACAT
Organism: Felis catus; assembly: GCF_018350175.1. Taxonomy (NCBI): domain Eukaryota; kingdom Metazoa; phylum Chordata; class Mammalia; order Carnivora; family Felidae; genus Felis; species Felis catus. Next base: position 7,373,995 of record NC_058378.1, on the reverse strand, counting down.
ATCATGTTCAGGGACGAAAAAACTCAGCTCCCTAAGCCCATGTACAGATTTAACTCAATTCTATTAAATATCCCAGGAGGATTTTAGTAGATACAGGCAAGCTGATTCTAAAATTAACAAGGAAATTCAAAGAACTAGGAAAGGCAAAATAAGTTTGAAAAAGAAGAATAATGTTGGAGAAATCACACTACCTGATTTTTTAAGTTATGCCATAAAGCTAGATTACCCAAGACAGGGTGGTGACAGTGGAGGGGCAGCCACATAGATCAGGGGACAAAACAGACAACCCAGAAAGAGATCCTCACAAATATGGCCAAGTGATTTTTGACAAAGGTCCAAAGGATAGTCTTTCCAACAAAAGGTGTTAGACATTCATACACTTAAAAATGAACCTCAACCCCAAATTCACACTTTATACAATAATGAACTCAAAATGTATCATAGATTAAAATGTAAAATATAAAGCTTTCTGAAGAAATCTTTAGAGAAAGTCTTTATGACCCAGGTATGGCAAAGAGTTCTTACACATGATACCAAACACATGATCCATAAATGAAAAAAACTGACAACCTGGACTCGATCCAAATTTAAAACCTTACAAAAGACACTAACAAGAACATAAAAAGATAAGACTAGAAGAAAACATTTGCAAATCACATACTGACAAAGGCCTTGGATCCAGAATACGTAAAGAATCTTCCAAGCTCAACAGTAAGAACACAACCAACCCAATTGTAAAATAAACCAAAGACCTGAACAGGTGTTTTGCCAAAGTAGATTAATGCATGGCAAATAAGCTCATGAAAAGATGTTAATATCATTAGCCATTAGAGGAGATGCCTATTAAAACCACAATTCGATACCTATTAGAATACTTAAAAAAATACCGTTACTGTCAAGTTCTGGTGAGAATGCAGAAGAAACGGAATGCTCGCACATTCTCAAGGAAATGTAAAAGGGTACAGCCATTGTGGAAAAGAGTTGGGCAGCTCCTCATAAAGTTAAAAATTCTTTTACCATGTGACCTAGCAATTCCACTCCTCAGTATCTATTCTAAGGGAACAAAAACTTCTGCTCACACAAACACCTACACACAAATGTTTATAAAAGCTCCGGTCATAATTACCAAAAACTAGAAACAACCTAAGTGTCCTTCAATGACTGAATGAACAAACTGTACGACCACGGAATACTACTCAGCGATAAAAACAAATGAATTACCGACATATGCAACATCTTGGGTGTATCTCAAAGGAATGCCGAATAAAAGAAGCCAGTCTCAGAAGGTTACACACTGCGTGACTTAATTGACGTCTCATTCTCACAAAGACAAAACTCCGGGGATGGAGAACAGATCTGTGGGTGCCAGGGGTTGAGGAAGTAATGAAAAACAGTCACACAAAGTAGTTTTGTAAGATAATGGAATTGTACGTGTCTTGATTGCGGTGGTGGTTCTATGAATTTATTGTATCAAAATTCTAAGACCTATACACACATGCACATACACACAATTTTACCATATGCTAATTTAAAATAACACTCAAATATGATACAATGCTGTTACAATATTTGAAAACAATTTTTATCAGAATAAGACCAAGATTCAGAGGCAGCCATTAATTTCTTCTAATTTCTTCTTAGTTCTTCTTATGTTGTGGAAATATAAAATAGAACATTATTGGAACCCTAGTCTTGGAGTGCCTGGGTGGCTCCGTTGGTTGAGCGGCTGACTCTTGATTTTGGCTCAGGTCATGATCCCGGGTTCGTGGGATCGAGCCCCATGTCGGGCTCTGTGCTAGGCATGGAGCCTGCCTAAGATTCTGTCTTTCTCCCTCTTCCCCTCTCCCCCGTTTGCTTGTGCTCTCTCTCCAAAATGTGTGTGTGTGTATATATATATATATATATATATATATATATATATATATATATATAAGCAAGCCAGCCTAGTCTTGCTTAGAATGGAGTTAGATATTGCTTCCAATCAACATTTTGGACTCTCATAAATGTTCATAGTAATTCAAAAGATATTCTCTAATAATGTTTTTATAAAGCTTGGAGGTTGTGAGTCCAGCAGCACTAATTCACTATACTTTGTTTTTTGCTTTTAAGAAGTTCTAACAATCTAAGTAACAGATTTTTTTTTTTTTTTAATTTCAACAAATTTGGGGAAGGGCATCAGTATGAACACAGGCTCTGGAACCAGACAGACTGGTTCAAATCCTAATTCTGCCATCTACTAGCTATTTGACCTCGGAAAGTTAGTGTTACTCTGTTACTTTACCTCTCGGTGCCTTGGTTTCCTTGTCTGTAGATAATAATGGTACTTACCACATAGGGTAAATATGAGTGAGAATTGAGTGAGTTAATATATGCAAGGCACTTAGAATAGTGCCTGGCACATATTAAATACTATATTGAGTGTCGGTTAAAGAAAATGCCCGTTTGTCAGTTACATTACCTTATACGTATGCCACAGAACAGCAGAATTGATGAAATATCCAAATATACTAGCATGACTCAAGTGAAATTTTACCAACTTATTAATTAATATAATAAAGATTTCATTGTAAGTTTCTGCGCTTGAGTCTCTCCCTCAAAACCGTGACAAACTTTGGCTCGGCTCTTGTGAGGATGATGAACGGGCTTCGTTAACAGCAAATTCAGTAGGTATCTGACTGATGGCTGCCAGGACAAGGGAGCTAGTCTGACTCTGAGTTGTGCTGATACGTCTGTAGTGTCCTCACCAGTCATACCACTCTGAAGGCATATTTGTTCCATTCTCGGTGGCGCATTCAATCGGGTGACAGACATAGCCTATGCAGCCCCGCCGGCAAGAATGGGAACGGCAGATCGAAGTTCTAGGGGGGAAGGAATTCGGCTCTGTAAAAGGGCGAACACAGAAGAGCTCTTCAAACATGACCTGGGCTTCCCAACAGTTGGGAATCACATCACTGGGAACGTTCCAGTAAGTTTTATGACCAGGTGGTGGCACAATTTTGATAACAACCACCACAGTCATTTGCTAAATGCCTATTGTGTCTGTCCTAGGTCCTTTACATACAGTATCTTCAATCCTCCCCAAACTTATAATGTAGTCACTATTCACAAGTTATAGGCGAGAAACTAAGGCTCAGAGAGATTAAATTTCCTAAAACACATAGCTACGATGTGGCAAGGCTATGATCTGACCCAGGTCCCCTCAATTCCATAGCAGACATCCTTTCGACAATTCTACACTGCCTTGAGTTGAAGAGTCAATGACATTTAATATTCCTTTCAATCCTGAGAGAATGTGATTCCGGGAAATTCTATCCTTCTAAATCTGTATCTAGATCTTCCCTAACCGTTTCTATGACACTGGAACAGCAGGTGTCTTTATCAAGGGGAAAAATGCACGTCTTATCTTGCTTAATGTTGTTTCTTACTTGAGTAAAGAGATGGGTTACAAGCTTAACCCACCACTCAGCATGTCAATAGTCAATGAAATTAACAATAAACTGTACTATGTAGAACAGGTGTGGCATTTCTTACTCCTGAATTTACTTCCTAGAGAATGAGATTTTAAAATCTTCTTTAAAAAAAAAAAAAGAGGAAATATTTTTTCTGTCAATAAAAGTTCCAAATGAACAAATAAGTGGCGATAAATCTGTGTCCTCACCCCTCCACTCTTCCTCTTTAGCTCTCTATTAAAACATGATAAATCTGCCAGTCATCTCTCACCAACTGGAGGTAGTAAAAGATACATTCCTGAAAAGTGTCCTGTTAGCTAAAACCTTCATTGGCAAGTTCCGGGTTTCACAGAAAATAGGGAACTTACAAGAGAATCCAACAATAATATTGATAATAAATTAAAAAAAAACAACTCTTTTCCCTCTGTTGTTCATGAGCTCTTATCCTGAAAGCCATGATCTGCTGTGGGAGATGGGGTTTATTTTATATTAACCACACTTCCCTTTTTAAAAAGTTCTTGGGGCGCCTGGGTGGCTCAGTCAGTGAAGCGTCCGGCTTCGGCTCAGGTCATATCTCAAGGTTCATGACTTTGAACCCGGTGTCGGGCTCTGTACTGACAGCTCAGAGCCGGAGCCTACTTCTGATTCTGTGTCTCCCTCTGTCTCTGCCCCTCGTCGGCTTGCACTCTGTTTTTCTCTCTCAAATATAAAGATTAAAAGAAAAAAAAAATTTAAGTTCTTGTTGTAGCCCTTAATGTATTGATATTTAATGCTTTCTTGCATTTGCTTTCTGTGTAGTATCATTTTTGCCAGCCTCGACAACATTCTTAGTAGCCAGCTGGTCTCTCCACAAAAGGAGGGCATGGTGTTTCTAGACCCGGCTTCCTACTGTTGTTCTCTACTGTCATCTAGGGACAGGGTGGAGAACAGGAGACCTCCTCCATCTTCACCCTGTGACCTTCACATGGGGTAGGAGTGGGGATGAGGGGAGGGATCACTGCAGCTAAGTTCTTTGGCGTAAAGCAAGGAGACCCTTCCGGACATACCAAGATTTCAGACCTTAAAATTCGAGCACACAAACGTGAAACCACACTGTGGAAAATTTAGGACTGGCAAAATGGTGGGTGGCTCACCAAATATTATTACACGAATCTTGGAAATCTTCAGTACTTAATATTTTAACTATACCCCCAAAGCTAGAATTCAAATTTAGCATTCAGTTATGGGGTCCAAAGGGGGAAACATTCAAACAGAAGTCCCTCCACACTCAGGTCAGAAAGAATCATGGAGTCGTGGAATTAGGAAGCTGGTCCCACTTCCAGAGGAGAGAACCCAGAAAGCCTACCTAACACAGGACAGGCCACAGAACCGGCCCTTTCATTTAGTATTCTCAGAGTTTCTCACACACCGTACCCAATAATCCGTGTCTTGCGTGCTTGAAACTATCCTGACGAGGCTGTATTGTACCTGACACCTCGGTACTGATTGGGTACAGAGATGGAACTTGGGAATGATCATGAAAACAGAGCCTCATAGACCCTGCATTCCTAAAGAATGAGGAAGAATGTCCCCTGGAGAAGTTTTTAGTTGCCTTCTGCTTTTGCCTACATGTGTAAGTTCGAGTGCTGGAAATGTTTGATTCACTCAGCTGAAGAAATATCATTATTTACTCTTCTCCTTCTCCCCACAAAAAACAGTCATTGTATTTCATGACTTTAGACACCATTCACTTAACTGTTCCTCGTTTACATCCAAGAGTTCCAAGGGAGGAGTGGGGGGAGGCTCCTTAAATACTAGCCTATGAGGACAACATGATAATAGACAATATAAAGCCAGTTTATCTAGCACAAGTAGAACTGAATGATGGATGGATCAGAATGTGGAAGGTGGAATACTGTCCAGCCTGAGAATCAAGATTATCTAGACAGAATTCTAATGTTGCTTTCAGCTGGTTAAGAATCATTAGAATCTTGGGGCGGCTGGGTGGCTCAGTCAGTTAAGCGACTAACTCCAGTTCTGAGCAAGATCTCACAGTTCGTGAGTTTCAGCCCCGCATAGGGCTCCCTGTCAGCACACAGCCTGCTTCAGATCCTCTGTCTCCCTCTCTGTGCCCCTCCTCTGTGCTCTCTCTCTCTCTCTTCTCTCAAAAATAAACATTTTAAAAAAATTTTTAAAAAGAATCATTAGCATCTTGGGGCACCCGGATGGCTCAGTCTGTTGAGCATCCAATTCTTAATTTTGGTTCAGGCCATGATCCCAGGGTTGTGGGACTGAGCCACGAATTGGGCTCTGCACTGGGCATGGAGCCTGCTTAAGCTTCTCTCTCTCTCTCTTTCTCTCTCTCTCTCTCAAATAAAAAACAAACAACTAAACAAATAAATACAAAGAATCATTAGCATCTCAACACCATAGGGGGAAAAAAAAACCACTGCTGGGGAGTCAACCTCTTTGTCTCCTTTCCTTAATGACCCCTTTTGTGATCCCCTGTTTACCTGAGAACACAGAAGACATAAAGAAATGGGTGTGGGCCATGACTCTGGCACTGGGCCTCATTCAGCATTGACAGCTCCATAATGAGCCTGGAGTTCAAACTTAATAAGCAGACTGGAAAGGAGAAAGCTGTGTGAAACTCTATCAGGTATAGTGTTTTGAAGCTGAATGGGACTTGATTTGTTTCCTGTACTTCTGTAACTCAAGTTACAGGCTTTTCTTTCTTCCTTTTTTTACTTACACCTTTGTTTTGTTTTTCCAGTTCCAGAAACATTGACACTAAAGAGACGAGAAAGCGATTTTAATGTTAGCTTGCCAGTCCTCTATTGCTGGCCCTTTCTAAGGTGAAAGAAGAAGGTCTAGTATATATCTCAGTCTTAAACATCTAAAATCAGCAAGGTGTGACCTTGGCTTTGCCTTTGAAAGCCATGTACTCAAGCTCTAAACAGGACATCGCGTTTCTTTTGCTCAGCAAAACTCCTTCAATTTTAGGAGCGTTGGCCCGAGTTGCACATAGTAAATGGTTTTTTTTAACTGTGTTGTGCTCAAATGAATTAAATTCTATACGAAGAATAGCAGCTCTGATGTTATGACAGTCCCAAGTGTAATAAGAAAGTGGAGTTTGCAAAGGAAAGATCAGACATGCAAAGTATCGACGTCTAAAATCTCCAGTCTGGTTCAGCATCTCACTTTCACCCACTGAACTAAGTTCTTTTTCTTGTGTAAAACCCACTCAGCAATCTAAGGCAGAAAGTTTTCCCTAAACAAATAAGAAATGGGGATGAAATATGGGATAAACCTTGAGCTTAAAAAAAAAAAATCAATAGCTCTGTGAGGACTTGCATTTTTATAAGACGTTTTAGTCTTTAGAACTCCATGAAAGCAAGAAGTATAAGCTCAATAAATGGCTGTTATTAGACAGATGGGAACAACAGCCAGTATCAATTATGGTCTTTGGTGAACTGAGAAATATCCAGGTAGCTATTTTCATGGATTGATCAGTATTTTAAATGTAATTGTCTGGTGGTCATAAGGATGGAATCTTACGGGTTTTATAGAACTATCATAAATGGTTTCTTGACTACTAATCAGTAAGACTCAGCCAGATGAGTGTACTAAGATCGAGAATGAGAGAATCAAGAGGTCAGGGAGACAGGGGCACGGCCTTTTCACTAGTCAGAGGAAATATTCCCAGACAAGATGCCATGGTTAAAAACTTGGGAGGTGAAGTCCTCGTGCAAACAAACAATAAGCAGATAGGAAGAAATCTTTGTCCTCACAGACTTCGGGAAATGAGAGAACATCATTTCATAGTACAATAAAAAACATCATCTGGGATGTTACAACAGCATGTTTATTGAGCACTTGCTAAGCGTCAGGCATAGAGCTCAGCACTTCCCTGAAACCGTCTCATTTAATTTTCAGTGCCACTCTGTGGCACGTGTACTGCTACTGTCCCCGTATGAAAGATGGGGAAGTTGAGGCTTTATAACTTTATAGCTTGCCCCAAATCATAGAGCTAGTAAACAGCAGATTGTCCATACAAACCCAGGTCTGTTGTACCTCAGCGTCTATGTTTCCAAATCCCATGAGTACCAAGACTCACCCTGATGGGACTGGTCTCCGATGGACACGTTAGGAACGGACCTACCAAAGACAGAGTGATGATATACATACGGTCAATAAAATGGTTTGATTCCACATCTCCTATCTTTGGACTGTATATTCTTCCTGCCCTTTTTTTCTCCCCCTCTCGGTCAGATTAAATCTGCAGTAATAGAGCCTCCAAAGCCCCATGAGATATGTCAGACTGCAGGGGGAAAAAGTCAATTAATTAAAACCCTAGTTGAGAGTGGAGAGATGGGTGAAATAGGTGAAGGGGATTCAGCTCCTGGTTATAAAATACACAAGACACGGGGCTGAAAAGGGAATATAGTCAATAATATGGTAATAACCTTGCATGGTGACAGATGGTGACCGCACTTACCACGGAGAGCGCTGAGTAAGGTAGAGAGTTGTTGAATCACTGTGTTGTACATCTGAAACTAACGTAACATTGTATGTCAACTATACCTCAATAAATACATTTTAAGAAAGCATTTAAGCCCTGCCTATGTCCTAGGCATCCTCTTTTCTCAAGCAGCTGGCATGTGATAAGAGAATACAAAAAACTTAAACCCCAATTAGAATCTGTGAGGTGAACACTGTGCCAGTGCTACGTAGAGTGAAATCATGGGGGGTAACAGGATGGGCACAGATTTTAGTGTCTTTGTGCTTAGAAAATAAGAGATCTCAAATTCTTCTTTTCCATTTCAGTTTCACATGTGTTTCAAGGTTACAACATATTCTAATAGAGAAATGGGGGCAGGGGAAGGGTTTACACAATCTTAATATTTTTTTGAATGTTAAGCACCAGCACACATTCTTTTCCAAATACTTTCAAGGGCATTTTCTTAGAATCAGGTAAATGAGAGCAAGCAAGTGACCTACTTACAGCAAAAAAATGCTCCAGGTTATAAAGGATGGGGAGCCAAGTGCATCCTGGAAACCACAGCATCTGGTCTTGTTTTATGCTTCATCTGTCAATCTGCTGTTACAGAAATTGAGAATTAATGTTTCAACTACTGTTTCTTCAGTTTTGGCTGATGAATTCATATCTTTGTTCCTCTCACCCAATCCTTCGCATCTCCTCTCCCATGTAAAACACCATATGGAAGACCATTTATGAAGGTCCCAAACGAATCCTAGGGAAGAGGACTCATTCGCCTGTGCTTTAAATCCTCTGCTAATGAATCTATAGTAAGGTTAGACTTCTTCCCAAGCAATTCTGTTTTGATGGATCGTGACTTTCCACAGACCGTATCACTTGAACAGTGTTATTTTCAGTACTGTATGAAGCTGAATGATAAAATATTGCAGATTTAAAATAAATACCCAAGTTCTAGATGATGTTTATTGCTCGCCTAAACTGTAAAAAGGTCCACTGGCAGTAGTGTTTAAGAAAAAGGATCAGGTAGCGATGTAAGGTTGTGGCTTAGTGCCATCCTGATAACATTAGAAAATCACATACACGCATATTTTAAATTATGTGTAAAAAATTTTTTAAAGTTTATTTATTTTGAGAGGGGGGGGAGAGGGGGAGGGGCAGAGGGAATCCCAAGCAAGCTCCACACAGCCAGCATGGAGCCTGACGTGGGACTCAATCCCATGAGCCATGAGATCATGACCTGAGCCGAAATCAAGAGTTGGATACTTGAGCCACCCAGGCGCTCCTAAATTATGTGTGAAATTGAAAGCACAGAACCGTGAAAAGTAGATTTACGACATGTTCTTTAAACTTTGCTATTGCATCTTTTAGCTCTCTGTGCTTTTTATAGAATGGGGCTACCAATTCATCTTTCCATTCCTTCCAAACTGCTGAAATTTTAATTTTTCGTTGCTTTTGCCTCAACTCCATCTTATTCTTTCTATTGGAGCTTCAAGCACTTAATCTTGGTCTTTCACAGTGTTTTTATGGCTTCAGGTACAGCTTCATATTCTTGCTTTACTTTTCTTCTCCAACCATTCTATTTGTCAAAGTAATAATGAAGATTATCCTATACTGATGAAATGTTTTTAAAAGAACCAAGGCTACCAAGTGACTATTATACTGGCATAATTACTGCTATATAACTTTATCTATCTGTTGAAGTTCTGCTCTTTTCTATTTTTTTAAAGTTTATTTTTTTATCTTGAGAGAGAGAGAGAGAGAAAATGCAAGTGGGGGAGGGGCAGAAAGGGAATCCCAAGCAGGCTCCATGCCATCAGTGCAGAGCCTGACACAGGTTTGAACCCATGAACTGCGAGATCATGATCTCAGCCAAAATCAAGAGTCAGATGTTTAATGGACTGAGCCACCCAGGAGCCCCAAAGTTCTGCTCTTTCTAAATCACTGTCAAGGGAATCATTTCTAACGAACAACAAACACGGTCAGGTTTACTGTGCTTACTTATCCACAAATTTCAGATTTGTTTCTCCTTCCAAAGAGATTTTATTTTGAATCTGATCATGAGGGTTCCTTGTCTTGATATCTTGATATATCCCAGCTGACTTAATGGTTCAGCTGATCAGATAGGCTTTGGGGACTGGGGCAATAGAGATTTTTGCAAAAATACATCTAAAATCATCACTCACTAGAGCAGAGTTTCTCAAAGTGTGATCCAAAACTACCTATGTGCAAACCATCTCAGGTGCTTATTCAACATTCAAACCCCTGGGCTAAAACTTAGAGCAGTTAAATGGGAGCTTCTAAGGCTAGGACCTGGGAATCTGCATTTTGCCATGTTGTCCAAGTGTACAGGCCCACAATGAAATCTGAGAACCCCAATCTAAGGAATCCCTTCCCCTTCAGGATGCAGTACAAAGATTTACCTTGGCTGTAGAGCAAATTAATCACACTCCCATCCTAACAAAAGTAAGGGATAATTCAATTCCATGTGGTTCGAAGAACTGCCATAAACTGTTTTAGGAGGCATTGATTAAAAGGAAAGAAAATAAGACAAAAACCCAAAACCTAACTTTCAATAATAAATGCAATAGTTATTTTTAATATCTTGATTCCAACGATCACAGGGGGAAGGCCCAGAAAGTCCACAAAAAAATCTGTTGTTATAATTTCCTGATTAATATTATACATAATGAATTATTTATTGAGCCCCTACTGTGGGCCAAATATGGTGTTTTATGCTGCCAGGGATTATATAAAGCTATCCTGGGATGAAAAGCATATGTTCACTCAGCTCTATTCTGGAAGAACCTCACTGATTTAGTGATTGCTGGAAATGAACATGCATGGTATGTGGGAAGGCAGTAATTTGACGTCTTAGGACCCAGACATAAGAGGCTTCCTAAGAATTTGCTAAATGTAAATTACGTCCAAGAAGTATGTGTGTAGATACTTGGTGTCCAGCCAAAGCACTGGAAAAGGAATGAGCAGCAGCATTGATTTGGGGGCATGTAGACTCTTTAGCACCCGTCTTGGCTACTTTATCCAACAACTTCCTGTACAATCATACATCCTCCAGGTGAATTGAGACTAGATACAATCACGTTGGGAGCTCCCCTTCATTCTAGAATTCATTTAAGGTGTCCCTAAGAGGGGACCAACGCTTCATGGTTTGCCTGAGACTTCCTCTGTTTCAGCAATCAAAGTCCTAAGTTCCAAAAACCCTCTTGGTGTCAGACAAGCTGAGTAGACTGGTCACCCTGATCCTTAGCATAAGGCAGGTGAGGTCTTTAGTTGGTGCATTTTCATTCAGTGAAGGATGGAAATCCATGACCGTCTTGAACTTTGCAGCTCCTTTCCTTTACTGGAGAGCGTGACTACTCTAGGGAGACACCTAAAGTTCTTTCCTTCAGTATTCTCTGCCTTTTAGCTCTGACAATGCATGTTCCAGGAGCATCCAAGCTCAGATCGACTCAGACTGAGGATAATCCTAGGGAACCAGTAGAGAGCCTCTGCCAAGACTGCTGAGCAACCATGGTTTTTGGGTTTGGGTTTGTGAGTTTTTGTGTTGTTGTTGTTTGTTTTTTGGTTTTTTGTAAACATCGTCCAGGTCTCATCATCATCCTGTTCTTCCCAAAGTTCTATCTCCTCTCTAATGAGTCTAGCTCTCCCAAACCTATCTTCATATCATTGAGTATTAAATTCCAGGGGCGTCTGGGTGGCTCAGTCGGTTGGGCGGCCGACTTCGGCTCAGGTCACGATCTCGCAGTCCGTGAGTTCGAGCCCCGCGTCGGGCTCTGGGCTGATGGCTCGGAGCCTGGAGCCTGCTTCCGAATCTGTGTCTCCCTCTCTCTCTGCCCCTCCCCCGTTCATGCTCTGTCTCTCTCTGTCTCAAAAATAAATAAACGTTAAAAAAAATTTTTTTTAAATTCCATCCTAATTGTCATTGAACCCAATCACAGTTTTAAAATATTTACATATCCCTGCCACCTCATCCTCACCCTTTAAAGCCTTATGATTTTGTCATTTCATAGTCTTCTTTCAGCGAAACTTTAAAACATAACTGGGATGAAACTACTATCTCAAAGAGAAAGTGTAAAGTGTAGGGTGTGAATTAGACAGACTTGGTTCCAGCGAAATTTGCCAATTAGGTCCATGAACTTAGGAAAGTTTCTTTCCCCAAGCCTCAAAATCTGCTCATCTATACAAACAGAGAAAGCAATGGCTACTTCAGAGGACTGGGTTTTTTGAGGAATTTAGATTATGGATTTGAAGCACCCTGAAGCATACAGCCTGATACTTAGTAGGCTTTCAATATCCTGCAGCGACTTTCCTCACCCCAGCATCACACGCTTGTAACAAGGGTGGCATACACTAACCTTTCCTATCAGGCTGCAGAATTTCAGATATCAAAGATGATGGCCAAAGCAGAAAGACACAAACTGCCTTCCTGAGGAGGGTAGAGAGCAACCGTCTCACTGCTTCGTAGTCTCACCTCCTCTATCTGAAGGAAGTATCTGGAAACAGTGGCTAAAGTCATCTTGCCCCCTGGTAGCCTGTGTGTTTTCAGGAGGCGCGGGCCTTGCTCCCTGGGGACCTCTTGTGTCACGTCTCTCATTCTGGAAAGGGGAAGGTGTAGAAGAAAAAGGGAAGTCACCGAAATGCAAAACCTGGTACCATATAACCTATTCTGCTCCGAACGCCGGTCCTGCCTGGGTGGGCTGCAAAGTTGTTTTGCAGGATTTTCAGGCGCCACCCCCAGGTGTTTGTCAGCGCGCGGAGACGGGGGAGGAGGGTGAGCTCACCCTAGAAACTGAAAGGCAGATGGTGAGGGGCGGGGGGTGGCCATGCGCGTCAGCGCTTTGGCTAAAGGACAGACCGAACAGCGGCCTCACGTGGGGTGAGGGGCTAGGGGCGGGAGTTAGGATCGAGGAGGAGTCAGGGAAGAACACTGCGGAGACACCGGGCATTTCTTGGCACTATGAGGAAGGCTCCCCGATGTGTCGGTGTCGCACCCGGAGCCCGCGAGCTGGGCAGGGTCCTTCTGCGATCAGCGCCTTCCCCTATCGTACCTCTGAGACTCCGCAGCTAAACCCGGAGCCTGAGCGAGGGCTGCAAGCGGACACACCCGCTTCGCGGGAAGCCTGAGTCCCGCAGAGGGCAAGAGAGACCTTGCGGGGCGAGCCCTCTCCCGTCCGCGGCCCCCGCCGCTCCTGAGACCCGGAAACGCGCTCCCTTCTCGCCGTCGGCCCGGGGAGGCGCATGCTCCGTGCGAGGGGGCGGGTCACGGTTCCCGCCGGAAGCATTCTCTCCCAGGCGGCGTTTCCTTCCTGTGTGAGGCTGGCTGAGGGCTTCTGCTGCCTCAGTGTCCGCCCTGGGGTGAGTAGCGGGGTCCTCGTGGGACGGGCGCGGGCTCCCGCGGAGCCCCCTTGGGGACCGGCTGGCCTCCGGGAAACCGAGCAGGAGAGGTCACCGCGCCCTCCTCCCACGCCCCACTTCGGTGCCGCCCCCCCGGCGTCCCGCAGCCCTTGGTATCCCGCGGATTAACCTCCAAGGGCGTCCCGGGCCTCGCCTTGGCTTCCGGCCCGGCCTAGGCCCTTAGGTCTCCCGTTAGCGCTACCCCTCTGACTGATGCCACTTGCGAGGGGACCTGTGTAGGCAGCTGGGGCGCTGCGGGGGCTTGGGGGCGTCCCGGGCGACCTCGGCACCGGGGGGTCGTGGGCGGAGGCGGCCGGAGGGAGCCGGGTCTGACTGTCGCCCCGGCGCTGCCACCACCTAGTGCAGAGGCGGAGGCGGTTCTTCGGGCCAGGGCACGCTTTCGCAGAGGATGGTGCTGAGCGTACTAACGCGTCCTTTATGTGAAGGTTGGCAGGCATTGTCACAGGCTGTGTTCCTGGGGCCTTGTTGCCTGCGAAACTGGGACTCCGGGGTTGAGAAAAACTTTCTGCAACCCCGCGGTGAAATAGGACCGAAACACTCCACCCTCGGCCCCTCAGCTGTCAGTCGATTGCTTAGTGACGAGGTGGTCCGATTTCCAAAAGTTTTCTGCCCTGAAACGGAGAACTCTCTAAGTGAAACTCCCTGGGATCACGTTTGCCTAACAGATAGCTGCGAATTGGCAGCGTTTGGGTTTATTTCTTAGTTGTACGTCCTACTGTCTGTTTATGCACATATTTGTGTGTGCATTTGGTTCGTCGTTAACGTCTATACACGACTGAAACCCATGCCCTACTGTTGTACGCAAATGGAGCTTTGGTTGTGTTTTCCGCTGTCGTGGCACGGCTCCTGCAACGGCCTTAACACTGCAGGTGTATCAATGTCGTATGAATGATAGATGAGTGTACAATAAAGTATATACAGTTTCAACCTACAAGTAGAAGTTTCTGTTTCATTTCAGGATTTCAAAGTCATTGTAGAAGACGGACTACTGTTTTAGAGGTGGCCATAGGTCTAGGGTACTCTACGACAGGCACTAACTTAAATACAGGAATATGTGTAGCTAACAGGGTTTATGTCGTGATACTCCCGGTAGGATTCGAAAGTGGCATTGTCTCGATGTCTGGGATGTACTGAAAATCGCCCTGGTTGTTCGTGCAGTTCGGCGAACATCCAGCAGATGGCGGTTTCATCACTGCCAACCCAAACTTTTAAATCAATGGAATCCTTTTATTCAGATGTCACTAGTTTTCATCGATTAGGCTAACAAGACCTTGATTTTTGCCTACTGGCTTATTTTCCTGTATGAATAATATCCCCACACAATGATTCCACAGGTTCTAACTGCATTTTCAAATGTACCCTGTTGGAATGAAGGTTAGCTAGGTCAATTTTCCTCTTATCAGAAGCGGAGTGCTGTTAGCTCCTCTTTAGGAGTCCGTGCTGACGGATGAAAGCACACTTCAGTTTGTTACATGAGGAGAGAGTTTAATTAGGTGGCTCCTCCCTAGCTCCGTTTATAAAAATATAATTAATAACTGGACTGTGTGTTCCTTGAGCAAAGTCATTGTCTCTTAGCCATTATTGTATGCCAGTATATAGTAGGCATTATATATATATTCATGTTCAGGAGGCGCTTTATGGTTTGACTCAAATCACTTAATGTCCCTAGGTCAAAGTTTCTTCATCTGAAACGAAGGCTTTCAATTATTTTGTTAAGTAAGTTGAAGTTAATGATGTACTGCTGTGAAGGAAATGGCCCCTAGTGATGGAGACACGTGGAACCCTTGACTTTTTGTTTTGGAAATCATTCGAAAGTCTGGCAGCGGTTTTGTTGGAATGATAGAGTGGGAAGTTTTTCTGCAGTCGGAGTTCATCTTTTGAACAGATAATTACTGAGTAGCCTCTCTCTTATGTGGAGAAGATATCAATCCCTTTTTATAAGGAGTTGAATTCTGGTGGAGTAGGCTAGGCATTATATAAGCTCAGTAATGGGGCCACATGAATAATACAGGATATCAATGTGATCTGAAGGCTTTGAGGTGTGGATAGAATTGGACTGATCCTGGATAAAGGGGGAGAACTGGCCTATCTGGGGCACCAGGCAGATATGGTAGAGGGAAAATACACGTGGCGTTTTCTGGTACCAGTGCCTCCAGCTACAGGAGGGGTGAGAAGTTCCTCTTTGGGGCTAGGTTAGGATGCCTTGAATGCTTGGAAATCCTGTTAGTGAAGGAAAAGCTTTGGGGAATTGTCGGAGCTATCCCAGGGGAGGGCGGTGAAGGTCTTTAACTGGGTAGTAGGAGTGAGAAGGCAAACCTGATGTTAGAGGAGAAAAGACCGTGGATGGTAATCTTTGCGGTTCCTGATTTTCACCTGTTGCTGAGCTGTCTGTGCAAAGTCTCACTTACTCCTTTTCACCCGAGTGCAGAATATATTCTCTCTCTCCCTCTGCCTCCCCCTCTCTTACTCGTATAGCATAGCACTCAGCACGGTCCTGTGCTATGAGAGACTAATGGCATTGTTCGAAGCCGAGATCCTATTTTGCAAAATGTGATAGTCAAATCATCCCCTAACAGCCTTAGTTTTCTGGGTAGTTACTGCCTTTGCTAGGCATGTGCATGCCTTCTGCAAGCCTGTACGGGACTGATGTAGCTGCTCAGAGATGCATGTCAAAGCAGGCATGTTGCCTCCTTTTTTCCTCTCTTGGGTGAGTACTGTAATCTTGTGGCCCAAAAATGTTTGAATGTATTGCTTCATATTTAGCTGGGTTGTTGGAAACGATAGGATGGCTCAAAAAATTTAACGTCACTTATTAATAGAGAAAATGTCATGTTTAAATTTAAGCAGGCCTTGAAAACCTGTAGAAGTAAGTCTGACCCTTAAATATGGAGAACAAACTGAGGGTTGCTGGAGGGGTCGTGCGTGGGAGGGGGAATGGGCTAAATGGGTAAGGGGCTCTAAGGAATCTACTCCTGAAACCATTGTTCACTATATGCTAACTAACTTGGATGTAAATTAAAAAAATTAAATTAAATTTAAAAAAAGTAAGTCTGAGGGAGAAGCAAGTCTGTTCACGGTTTTAATTTCGCTCAGAAATTACCTGCTGTCCATTGCACTTAGAAGAAATTCTTTTCACACTAGCAATGGGCTGCCTTCTTCAGTTGGGTTAGTGTTATAGTCAGTGTATCTCTACATTTTCTGAAGTAGTTATTTAAAAGCTGTTTAAAAGAGTAAATACATTAAGATATCGAATGCATTTTTCATCTAGAGTTATTGTCTGCTTAAATTCTGTGAGCTTTTAGGAAAATTCATTAAAAAGTATAATAAATCTTCAGTGTTTTAATATGTGCCTTCATTTTCCAAAGAGAGCTTAAAATGTGTTTATTTAACATTTGAAAATTCATTTTCCCTCAAAATAAACCCTTTAAGGTAGATATTGTTGAATTTGACTAGGTTTTTCCTGCTGAGGGTGAACTACATCTCAGTCTCCCGGTTTTAATCAATGTAGTTATTACCTAGTGACATTTCTGTTTGCTTTTTAAGGTTGATCAAGATGGTACATGCCGAAGCCTTTTCTCGTCCCTTGAGTCGGAATGAAGTTGTTGGCTTAATTTTCCGTTTGACGATATTTGGTGCAGTGACATACTTCACAATCAAATGGATGGTAGATGCAATCGATCCCACCAGAAAGCAGAAAGTGGAAGCTCAGAAACAGGTACGAGTGAGATGTCTGAGGGTCACTTTCCTTGTAGCTAGCTGCGGTTTGGCCGTAAAACAAGGGGATAGTAGAATTACACACTGAGAGGTTCGCCGTGTGAAAATGTGTTTGAACATCGCATTTAATTTCATTGTTTCTTAAAAAAGTGCTCGTTTCTCAACTTTCCAACTCTATTAGTAACTTACCAGAATAAAACAATGATGAAGAATAAAGACATTCCAGCGTCTTGTTGTGAACATGTTCATCAGAAGGTTTTTGGCAGCTAATGAATGAGGGAGTCTAGGTAAAATTTGTCAACAGACTGAAGAAAAACAATTTATCTTTAGTAATGGTATACGATTTGTTTTGCATGACATTTGAAATGTGGATAATACTGATAAGCTGCGATCTTACACTTGCAAACTACTCTGATTTCTAATTTAAAAATTGTTAAATGTTATTAGAAGAAGTAGTAGTTTTTAATTTTTTATCTGTTATTGCCTCTTGTGGTCATTTCCTTATTAGGATGATATATTTGCTTTGGTGTCTATTCTTACTCAAAAAAGTAGAACCTTCAAGGAGCCTCTCAAATTTTTCTTGCTGTTTGAGGGCAAGATGTTCCTCCTGTTCGTCAATTTTTAGATTCCTTCTGTGAGTTGTGACTGGTGAACTCAGTAAACATTTACTGAGCTCCTAGCAGATTCTTGGTGCCAAGGGTAAAAGATGAATAAATCTTGTTCTTTTAAAATGCTCGGGGCTAGTGTGGCAACCCGGGATGTGGATAGATGACTGCCTCACGGCACTGCGCATAGTTTGTAAATTGGCAAGAATCAGTGTCATGAACACTGCTTAGTGTTTGTGATTGGAAAGCAGTTCGAACAGGTATGAGTTTGTTCCCTAAATTTGATTACAAAGTAGTTGACTCAAGGTCTAAATCATGTCATGATATCAGTCATTTTGTCACTCTCTGAGATGTCTGACCATTGCCAGGTATGTGTGTGTGTGTGCACACGCGCCCGTGTGTCTGTGTAACTCAGTGTATCCTCGTGTCAGTTGAAGTGCAGCTTTTCCCGCCACCTACGCTATGAAAGCCCACTTCAGTCTGAGGTCACAGTGTTAACCGGTCATATCATTTTCAGAATTTTTAAAATCAGAGATGTGACTATCTTTTAAAGTTTATTTTATTTTGAGAGGGGGAGGGAGAGGGGCAGAGAGAGAGGAGAGAGAGAAGAAACCCAAGCAGGCTCAGTGTTTTCAGTACAGAGCCTGACATAGGGCCTGATCCCATGAACCTCAAGATCATGACCTGAGCTGAAACCAGAGTCGGATGCTCAACCACCACCACCACCACCACCACCCCCCTCGCTTAAAAAAAAAAAAAAAAAAAGAATGCTGGAAGGACTTCGTGATTATATGGAAAACAAAAGGACATTTTACAAATGAATCCAAGATTTGTCTGGAGGCCTCGGAGGTTTAGAAACTAGTAGCTAGGGCACGTTTGTGGGAAGATGATACTTGATTTGGACATATTGAGTTTGTATTGGTGGTAGGAATCCTGGGGAAAATGTTCATCCAGCAGTTAAAATTGTAGGTGTACATCTTGGAGGAAAGATCAGTCCTCAGAGCATCCATGAGATGCTCGTAAGCAGTCGGACTCCTTAGAGAAGTGAGTCTCACTGGATGCAGTGGGCCCCAGGGTAATTCTTGTAAAAACGTATCATTTGTGAGGTTTCCCCAAACCATTCCTCCATCTTCCTCCTACCACCATCAGCATTTATATGTTCAAACTTTGTTGAGAGTTTTTCACGTAATTGTCACTGTGATAGATGGGGATGACTATTGGGAGCAATGAGATCCCTAAAGGAGATGCTATCAAACACCATGAATAGTAGGCCAAAGAGTCAGCCTTCATCTAGGAAATGGGGAGACGAAGTGAAGCCAGTGGAGAATGAATAGGTCAGTTAGGGTAACTAGATACCTGGACTCACCTTTCTGCTGAGAACAACTAAACGATCTAGATAAAACATTTTCTAAAATCATCTTAAAGGTATTCATGAGCTAGCAAAAAAGTAAGAAATTCAGCTAAAAAACTGAAGGCAAAGATCGAAAAAGATACGATGAGCTTTGATGGCCAGCTTTCACGTTGGAGGAGAATTTGCTGAACCCACTGAATTTGAACTTCTCTTTTTATGGCCTAGAGGAGCTCAGGACACAAAGCACAGGCCTATTCCAAGGTAGGGTATCCAAGAGACAACAGTCCCATAAATCTTTGACTCCAAAAGACTATACCCTCTGGTAATTCACCTAAAGATAAAGATGTGAGATGGTTTAAAAAGAGAAATTTAAGACATATACTGGTTGAAGTGCCACGTAGAAATTGTAGATACAGAAAGTTGTTGAGAATAAAGTGATGGAAAATGCATATACCATACAAATACAAAGAGAAAGCTGGGTGAACAAAAATAAACTTTAAGGCAAAAATATTAGAGAAAACAAGGTTCATTATGGAATGATTAAATGTTCTGTTCAACAAGAAGTAGAACATTTCTGTATTCGTGTGCATCTATTAATGCAGCCTCAAAATATATAAAGCAAAAAACTGATCGAACTATAAGGAGAAATAACATATCCATCATCATGGTGAGAGGTTTTTAACATTGCTTTCAGTCATTGGTAGATGAAAAGTTTTTTTGCTTTGTTTTGTTTTAATTCCAAACAGTCAACACACAGTGTTACATTAGCTTCAGGTGCAAAATACAGTGGTTGGTCAATTCTATACATTTCTCAGTGCTCATCATGATCAGTATACTCTTAATTCCCCTTCTCCTGTCTTACCTATTCCCTGCCCCCACCTCCTTTCTGGTAACTGTCAGTTTCTCCTCTATAGTTAAGAGTCTGTTTTTTAGTTTGCCTCCTTTTTCTCTGTTCGTTTGTTTTGTTTCTTAAATTCCACATATGGTGTTTGTCTTTCTCTGATTGACTTATTCACTTAACATTATACCCTATACATCCATCCATGTTGTCACAAATGGCAAGATTTCATTCGTTTTGACAGCTGAGTAATCTATTATGTATCTAGACCACATCTTCTTTATCCATTCATCTATCGATGGACGCTTGGGCTGCTTCCATAATTTGGCCCTTGTAAACAATGCTGCAGTACACATAGGGGTGCATATATCTTTTTGCATTAGTGTTTTTATTCTGTGGGTAAATACCCAGTAGTGGAATTACTGGATCGTATGGTAATTCTAGTCTTAATTTTTTGGGGGTACCTCCATACTGTCTTCCACAGTGGCTACACCAGTTTGCACTCCCACCAACAGTGTGAGTGTTCCGTTTGCTCTGCATTCTTGCCAACACTTGTTGTTTCTTGTGTTTTTTATTTTAGCCGTTGTGACAGATGTGAGGTGATATTGTGGTTTTGATTTGCATTTCCCTGATGGTGAGTGACATTGAGCATCTTTTCATGTGTCTGTTGGCCATCTGGATGTCTTTGGAGAAATGTCTGTGATGATTATTTGGGTTTTTTGATGTTGAATTGTGTAATATCTTTTTTTTTTTTTTAATGTTTATTTTTGAGAGAGAGAGAGAGAGCGAGCAAATGGGAGAGGGGCAGAGAGAGAGGGAGACAAAGAATTCAAAGCAGGCTCCAGGCTCCTAACCATAAGCACAGAGCCTAATGCGGGGCTCAAACTCCCGAACCGCAAGATCATGACCTGAGCTGAGGTCAGATGCTTGACTGACTGAGCCACCCAGACGCCCCAAATTATATAAGTTCTTTATATAATTTGGATACTAACCCTTTATCGGATATGTCATTTGCAAATACCTCTCTCATTCAGTAGATTGTCTTTTAGTTTTGTTGATTGCTTCCCTTTATGATGTGCAGAAGCTTTTCTATTTTGATGTGGTCAGATGAAACATTTTTTAAAAATCGGTAAGGATATAGCAGATTTAAGTAAGTAGCAGCTTATCTAGTGACCATGTATAGTATATTGTGCATCAGACAAATGCAGGGTACATATCCAAAGCACTCATGTAGGATTTACAAAATTGGACCCATTGCTACATTGTACAGCAGACATCGGGCTTCATGGTACTGGGAGCATGCTTGTTACATCCCCCGGCTCCAGTGCAGAACAATAAGATCAGTAAATACCCAGTACGCTTGGACTTTTTTTTTTTTTTTTTTTTTTTTTTGAAGGAGAGAGAGACAGAGCATGAAGGGGGGGTGGAGGGGCAGAGAGAGGGAGACACAGAGTCTGAAATGGGCTCCAAGCTCCGAGCTGTCAGCACAGAGCCCGACGTGGAGCTCAAACTCACAAACTGCAAGATCATGACCTGAGCAGAAGTCGGACGCTTAGCTGACTGAGCCACCCAGGTGCCCCCCAGTACGCTTGGAAAGTAAGAAACATCTCTGAAGATCTCCTCAGTGAAAGAAAATATAATAGAAATTAGAAAATATTTATAATTGAATTAAACGTCATGTCTTAAATGGTACTCAGAGATTTATAGTCTTAAGTGTTTGTTACAAAAGAAGGTAGAAGATTAATTAAATCTCCAACTTAAGCTCAAGAAAAGATTTCCAACATAAACCCACAAATAATGAAAAAATGGGAATAGTCAAGGTAAGACAAATAAGAAATGAATATACAATAGAAGAGTGAATAAAAATACAGAAAATGAATACAGAGTAAAGAAAGTCAGTGAAGCCAATATGTTAGTTATTTGAAAATACAAAAATATTTGACAGTTTTGTAAAACCGATCATGAAAAAAGAATGAAGCCACCAGTAAATATTACCAGGAATGATAAAGGAAACATAATGACGATGCTGCAGACGTTAAAAATAAGGAAAGTAAATAATCGCCAAGAAGTGTAAAAACCTAGACAGACTCTTAGAAAAATATTTATTTCTGTGACTGACTCAAGAATTAGAAGACGACAGGCACGTGGGCGGCTCAGTTGTTTTAGCCTCTGACTCTTGATTCCGGCTCGGGTCAGGATCCCCTGGTTTGTGGGATAGGGCCCAGTGTCAGGGTCTGCGTGGGACACGGAGCCTGCTTCAGATTCTCTGTCCCTCCCTTTGCACGTGCACTCTCACTCTCTCTTTCTCAAAATAGATAAACTTTTTTTAAAAATTAGGTGATGAGGGCCACCTGGGTGGCTCAGTTAAGCGTCAGGCCTCTTGATTCCAGCTCAGGTCCTGATCTCATGGTGGTGGCATCGAGCCCTGCATTGGGTTCCACACCGGCTGTGGATCCTGCTTAGGATCCTCTCTCACCCCTGCCCTTCCCCCCCCCCCCCCCCCCACTTGCATGCGCTCTCTCTCAAAGGAAGGTAGGATTAGAAAACATGGATACTTAGTCTCATACCTATGAAGTAATATTGGACACATATTTTGATAAAGAATACTCCAGACCCATCAAGTTTTACTGGTAAATTCTAGAAACATATAAAGAAGAAATTTATAATAACAACCTGATGCAAACTCTGAGGGCAGCATAATAACAATTCTAAAACTTGTCACGGGCTTGATCTCGATTGTAAATGAATGGAAAAACCTTAAAATATTAGCAAGTTGAATTTAGCAGTGTATAAAAAAAAAAAAAGGTAACATATTATGACCAGTAGGATTTATTCCAGGAATTTAAGGCTGGCTTCATTTGAGGAATAAATATATTTATTCTATAATAACAGATTAAAGGATAAAACTATGATTATCTCAAATGCAGAAAAAGCCTTTGTTAAAATTAAATATTCATTCTTTTTAGAAAAGCTCTTAGTAAAAAGCTCTTAGTATCTTAGGATAGAAGATAATGTCTTTAGCCTGATACAATGAATTTACTGTAGGAAACATACTTCATGGTAAATAGTTGAAAGCATTTCCTTTATGATTAGGAGCAAGTCAAGGGAGCCTGTTGTCATCACTTCTGTGTAACATTTTACTGTTAATGATGCATAAATCAAGAAAAAACGAGATGGAAGGATTGGAAGAGAAAAAATTAAACAGCCATTAGACACAGATAATACAATAATCTACATAGAAAGTAAACAACATCTGTAGCAAAGCTGTCAGGATTAATAAGAATTTAAGGGTGCTGGATATAAAATTAGTATACAAAAATCAACTATTTCTGTGTACCCACCACGGTTTGAAAATGCAGCTTTATAAAGACACTGTTTACAGTAGTATCAAAAATACACAATAACTGGGCGCCTGGGTGGCTCAGTCAATGAAGTGTCTGACTTCAGCTCAGGTCATAATTTCACAGTTTGGGGGTTTGAGCCCCGCACTGGGCTGTCTTCTGCCAACACAGATCCTGTCTCCTTTTCTCTGCCCCTCCCCCACCCACCCATCCTCCCTCCCTCCCTCTCTCTCCCTTTCTCTCTCTCTCTCTCCCTCTCTCTGTCTCTGTCTCTCAAAAATAAACATTAAAAAAATACATAATAACTGACAAGCACAAGTTGTACAGCACATTATTTTTTAATGTTTATCTTTGAGAGAAAGAGACAGAGTACGAGCCAGGGAGAGGGCAGAGAGAGAAGGAGACACAGAACCTGAAGATCCAAAACACGTTCCAGGTGCTGAGCCATCAGCACAGAGCCTGACATGGGGCTTGAACTCACAAACTGCAAGACCATGACCTGAGCCGAAGCCGACTGAGCCACCCAGGCTCCTGTACAACACATTTTTAATGAAAATTACAAAATGATTGAAAGCCACACTTAAATGCAGTGCCAATGAAAAAATACTGACAGGCTTTTTTTGTTGTATTTTTTTCTAAAATTTGTATGGAGGAATAAAAGTTGAGATACAGGCAAAACACTCTTGAAAACAAGACATGTATATTGGGGGAGGGAGAATTTGCCCTAATTTATATCAAAACTTTTCACAAAGCTACAGTTATTAAGACAGTATGTTATTGGTACAGGGGTGATTGGCAAATTCAGCAGAGTGGAGTCGAGAAACAGACCTAGGCGTGCTGTGGGAAATTGATGTATGAAAGGACTGGCTCTGCTTTGTATGTAGATTATTGGAGAAAGGATGAACCAATAACTGATACTTGGACAGTTGGTTCTATATGAAAGGGAGTAAAATTTGATTTTTACTCGGTACCATTTACAATAATCTCTTCCGTAGATTAACGACTTGAATTTATTCGTGTAACAAATATTTATAGAGCACATGTTCTATGGTTCTTTTGCCTCACCTGTAAATTCTAAAGACTTTTTTTTTTTAACATCTACCCAATTATTAATAACACCCAAAAAATGGCCAGAGGAGTAGTAATAAAACCAGGATAATGTAAGGTACTGGTATTAGTCTTTCCCATCCCAACACACCTGAAATAGACAAAACACCGCACACTGTAGAAGTCGTTCATTGTGGCAGTCAATTGGAACTGGAAGGCCTACATTCTGAAATCACAGAACTAATTGGGGGAAGTCAATGGGTGTTGAATGTAACTTTAAAAAGCCCTTCCTCACATTTGTCTCCCACTGTCTGAAAAATCCTTTGGTCAAGTCCTCAAAACCAAAGGAAGAGAAGGTTGCAAAAGAGAATTGGTTGTGAATGTTGTGTCATAGAGTGATCCAGGAGGAAAGGAGGATATGGAGAATGTGATCAGAAAAAGTGGTCCGTAAATGTAGAGTGCTTTCCGTTCACTGGGGACAGCAAGCAGAATTTAAAGTAAAAGAATGTGGTCGTTCCAGAGTTTGCTGGCGGACAGGTGAAGAAGGAAAGGGAAAAGACTAGCGCAGAAGGAGGAGGTGGAGAGTTGCTGCTGAAGAGGATGGAGGTGGGTCCCAGAGGGGTCGGGATCAGTGGTCACAAGAACCTTTTAAGGTCGAGTTCATTTGCTCTCAGTGAAATGGGGCGATGTTACAACTAAATGGGAATGGAGGTTTCGGACCTGCTCAGGTAAATACGTGATCCGTGTTTAATGAGAGAAATTGTGGGTTATGAACATTAGGGCGTAGTTGAAGGAAGCATGAGTTTATCGGGAATTCAGTTGTTTGGTTTTTCTTAACTTCTTGTGCGTTTCTCAGCATCTCGGTAGCAGATAAACTGAGTGGTGGTGCGGAGCCAGCACCGAGAATAGGACTGACCGGTGCAAGTGTAAGGGGTGCTAAGGTTCAACAGAAAGCATTGTTGAAATAATGACCTGTGGTCCAGGCCATTTAGGAAGTGCAGTGCTGCCAGGTGGGGGGTAATTAAGTGGGAGTACAGAAAGAAATTAGAGAATTAGGAGCACACCTTGCGGGCAGAGATCAGGTGTGACTGAGGGGAAGGAGGAAGGTGTGACTTCCGCAGTCACAAAGGAGAAGCACTGAATTTAACAGCCTAGGCAGCATTTGGGGGCTATCTGATAATTAGCGGGCCTCGTGTGAGTTTAAAGGTAGTACGGTTATGAGTTGAAAGAAAGGTAACGTGATGTAGGTGCATTCGCATCAGGAACAGTAACCCAGAAGTAGTCTTAATGTTTGAATTAAACAGAATATTTGTAAATAATTTCTAGCCTGAAGCCAGGAAAACGTCCCAGCTTGGTGAAATGTGGGATATTTAATTGGTAATGAGAGAGGAGACCATTTCTACGGAATGGACAGGGATTTCCTGGGCACACGGCTGCTGCTTGGATTGTATTTAGATGTAGTAGAAGAGTTTTGATAGGTATGTGTGACGAAAGGGTGGGTCGGGATAATTGGGACGTAGAAAAAGGAACCCTCTGGGTATGCTGTCCAAGTACAGGAAGAATAACAATGCTTGACCTGTTCGGAGACTATGTCATACTTCTGAAGAATTACACTGTATAATATTTCTGAGATTGTAGTTTGTCAAAGCCCAGGGAAGATTCACTACTGAGAATTCTTCATACACCTGAAGTTTTGGACTGTGACCTTAGATAAGTTAATGTCTTCTTATTTTTAGTCCTGTCATTGTACTTTAGTCTTCAAAACTTTTAGTTATTTTGAAAGAAATAATAGCTGAAATATTTTGTGAAGGAATGATACACTGAAACCTTAAAAAAAAAAAACTGGAACTCTCAACTGCCAGGTATTTTTTTTTTTAAGTTTATTTATTTATTTTGAGAGAGAAAGAGAGCACGGGGCGGGGGGGGGGGGGGCAGAGAGAAAGGGAGAGACAGAGAATCCCAAGCAGGTTCCCCGTTTGTCCGCGCGCAGAACTGGACTTGACGCTCAAACCCATGAACTGCAAGATCATGACCTGAGCAGAAACGAAGAGTTGGATCCTTAATCCACTGAGCCACCCAAGTGCCCCTCAACTGCCAGGTATTTGTAAGAGCAGCCAGTAAATTGAGATAGGAAGTCAGGAGTAAGCAGTTGGTGTTGCCTGACTGGCCAAGGTGGAAATGCTGAGGAAAGAGCTCCCAAGAGAGGGATACTCGGGGCGGGGGTCCGCAGTGTTGTTCACACGCAGGTGCGGTGGAGGGTAGGAAGCCCGCTCTTCTTACGACGTCCAGAGACTGACCGTGAGAGGGGAGACTTGTCTCCATGTTAGTCTAGAAAAGGGTGCTTTCAAGAATTTTAATACAAATGTATAAGAGATTACATCTAAAATATAATTATTCAGACTCTTTGCCATTTCCTGTGGAAATGTAGTGTTGTGAGCTTTCTGTCAGTGACTTCCTCTGTCCACACTTAAATCAGAGTACTTTAGCTGTGATTTTAATAAATCTTTTTTTTTTTTTAACGTTTATTTATTTTTGAGACAGAGAGAGACAGAGCATGAACGGGGGAGGGTCAGAGAGAGGGAGACACAGAATCTGAAACAGGCTCCAGGCTCTGAGCTGTCAGCACAGAGCCCGACGCGGGGCTCGAACTCACGGACCGTGAGAGCATGACCTGAGCCGAAGTCGGCCGCTTAACGGACTGAGCCACCCAGGCGCCCCGAGCTGTGACTTTAATAAACAGACCTAAGTTTAATCAGTTAACCTACCTCTGGTTTTTCACCCTTGTTAATGCTATCTCTAATTTTCTTTTTTTTTTTTTAATTTTTTAATATTTTATTTATTTTTGAGACAGAGAGACAGAGCATGAGCAGGGGAGGGGCAGAGAGAGAGACACACAGAATCGGAAGCAGGCTCCAGGCTCTGAGGTGTCAGCACAGAGCCCGATGCAGGGCTCGAACTCACGAGCTGTGAGATCATGACCTGAGCCGAAGTCGGATGCTCAACCGACTGAGCCACCCAGGCGCCCGTCTCTAATTTTCTAAAATTAATCTCCCAAAAGAACAACCAATTTTACAAATCGTTCAGAAACTGAATGAAAAGTTTCTTTTCTGCTACTCCTTTTCTCCATTTCCTCCTTTCCCATTCTAGGCAAAAATAGTAGTTTACTATTTCCTACTCCACTTCTTAATCTTGTTAATCTTAATCTTCTTAATAGTTTACAGGGAGGAAAAAAATGAAATAGCATGAAAGGATAAAAATACTATGAAACAGTTAAAAAGATGACTATACAGTAAAAAGTAAGTTTCCCTCCTACCTCTGACTCCCTTCAACCCCTCACCTACCATTTTTCCTCCACAGAGTGACAACTACTTGGAGAGATTCACTTAAAAACCAAGCAAAAGTTGGTAAC
Organism: Felis catus; assembly: GCF_018350175.1. NCBI lineage: Eukaryota > Metazoa > Chordata > Mammalia > Carnivora > Felidae > Felis > Felis catus. The sequence continues at coordinate 7,346,328 of NC_058378.1, read as the reverse complement.
TAGAAAATACGATTGTCATTGAGCTGTAAGTGATAAAGCAGTTCATGAACATAAGCCATTTTTAGAGTACAATCATTTTGTTTTTCTTGGTAAAACATTTTAGAAACGGGCTCACTTAAAGTTGTCAAAGCTAGAAACAGTTGGATAACTTCTTCTGGAAGACAGTTTGATGTGTTTAGGGGTACTTTATTTTATTTATTTGTTAACCACGTTCTGGTCTCGCAGATGAGGAATATTAGTGTTTCAGTAGAACAGCTTTGGAATTAGATCAGGATTTGAACTCTGGTAATGCCAACTCCTAGCTCATAATCTTGGCAATTCTTCTAATTTCTCTGACTCTTGAGTTCCTCATCTGAAAAACGATAGCTACTACGAGAGCCTGGTAGTAATAGCTACTTCTCAGGATGGTTGTACGGGCTGATGGTAAGGAAATGAAAATAAGTTTTGCCCAATAAACATTAATTTTGTTTTCTGTCAGTGTTGTTAATGCAACCTGAAGACATTGTTAAATGGGACTGCTTATATGGGGGGAAAGATTTTAGGTAAATTTGACCACGGCATTTTCTATTTCTATAACATAAACAACACAGTTGATCGTTTTTACTTAGGAAATCCCAAATGTAGATAAAGTTTGTTTAAAGCAAGAAGCATTTGTGACCTAGAGTAAAGTTTTAAGAGCAGCTAGCTAATGGGGAAAGAGCAGGATTCCTCAACTCGGCACTGTTGACATTTGGGGCCAGATAATTGGGGAGGGGCAGGCTGTACTGTGTCTTTCAGAATGTTAAGCAGCATTCCTGTCTCTGCTGACTACATGCCAAGAGCACCCTCCCCGCAAGGTCGTGACAGCCAGAAGTATTCCCAGACCTTGCCAGATGTCCCCTGGGGGGCAGAGTCACCCCTGGTGGAAACTTTTGTTTTACAGCATAGCCTAAAAAGAACACATGTGGGATGGCTGCACATTTATAGAAGCATAATGGAAAAGAATAATTGATGTTATTACAGAGGCTAAAATAGGATACCTTTCATACCTGACACAAAAGATTGAAAATCAGCGAAAGAGAAGATATTTACAAGAAAGAGATTAAAAAACCTGGAAAAGGCTGTTTTCTCCATTGATTCGGTAATTTTACCCGGGGGGGAGGGGGGGCTAAATAGGAAAAACTATGTGGTTATTTATTTTAAAAATGCTACATTACTAGGATATGATTTATCCTACTTTATCCACATTTATCCTATGCTCTGAGCAGTCTGTAACTATAGTGCTGTGTGAGATGAATTTCCTTCTAGAGCAGCCATACCCCCTGACCAAAGCAAGATCTTACAAAATCAAAAGTATTTTAGGGGCGTCTGTCTGGTTCACTTGGTGGAGCATGTGACTCTTGATCTCAGGGTGGTGAATTCAGGACCCAAGTTGGACTGCAGCCTACTTTAAACAAAGTATACAATATATTCTTAAAGCATTTTAGGAAAATGTAACAAAAACAGGTATTTATCAGAGCACTTTTAAATATGTTCATTTAATTGAAATTTGAATGTGTTTTCTGTAGTCTTTTTAAGACTCCTCAGTGGTCACAAACCCCCCTGTTATAATTGGGGAACGTAGGGTCATTGGGAGGTGGTTAGAGGGTGGGCTCTGGAGTGGGGCTGCCTGCATGTGTATGTCGTCTCTTCCATTTTCTGACTTGAACCTGAGGCAGATTATTTCATCTGAGCTAAACTTTAATTTCCTTTTCTGTGGTGGGGAGAAATTGTACCTACCCCATAGGCTCGCTCGGGGGATTCAGTGAGCTAATCCATTTACGGTATTTTGGCATATGGTTTGGCCCATTCAGTAAATGTTTGTGATTATTATTGTTTTTAATTTTAATTGAAATCTTTGTTGTATTGCTAGAGCTCGTAGGTTTCAGGTTAGTCTTGTCCAGCTCTAAAAATATATATGCAAATATACTTACAATTTATTTATTTTTTTAAGTGTTTATTCTTGAGAGAGAGAGAATGCGAGTGCTCACAGGGGAGGAGCTGAGAGAGAGAGAGAGAGAGAGAGAGAGAGAGAGAGAGAGAGAGAGAGAATCCCAAGCAGGCTCCTAGCTGAGCACAGAGCCTAACTTAGGGCTCAATCCCACAACCACAGCATCACTACCTGAGCTGATACCACAAGTCGGACACTTAACCCACTGAGCCACCCAGGCGCCCCATCATTTAGAATTTAGGATTTATTATCTCTGGTTGCCTAGTCCCAGGAATTGGCTTTAACCAAAAAGGACAGCATCTTCGAACAATTTGGAGTTTGATTGCCGTGGGCACCTGGTGTCGATAACTGGGTAATTTGAAGGAAGTTAAGCATCTGTTTTCAGAAACTCGATTTAAGAAAAGAAACTCCAGTTGTCCATTTTTTAAATGTTTAACTGCTCTGCTCTCATCTGGAGGTTTCACCTGCACCTGTCATGATGGTCTTACTTGAAAGGACATCAAGTTGGACCCTAGAATCTCATTGGAGCAGTGCAAGGCCCTATGTGTATCTCCTCAATCATGTGCCCTAATTTTCTCATTTCCTAGGAGCTGGTTTAAATTGCCCTGGTTTCTGTGCAGTTAGACACTCACCTTTTGTCTTTACCTACAAGCTTACATTGGGGAAAGAGGAGGTCAAGGGGCCTAGAATTTCCCTGGAAAATTCTTGCATGTCTGTTCATGGCTCTTTAGACTTCACAGATAATCTCTTTTGAAGTGCCAAGACCCAAATACCAGACTAAAGGAAGTTGCTTGTTTTTTTGTTCTAGGCAGAAAAGTTAATGAAACAGATTGGTGTGAAAAATGTGAAGCTTTCAGAATATGAAATGAGTATTGCAGCTCATCTCGTAGACCCTCTTAACATGCACGTACGTATCTTTAATCTTATTTAAGATCGTTTGGGTCTGGCATTTTGTGTCAGGTCCTGAAGACGGCCATATTTGATGATCCTCTAAGAGGAGTCACAGGATCTGGCATAGTTTTGTGCTCACGGATGTGACTGAGTACAGCAAAAGGATACGAGGCAAAATGAGCAAGAAAAGGGGCCTGGAGTGAAGTCTGGAAGAAACCAAGCACAGGCTTCCAGGAGCTTTCTTCCAGTGAAGTCATACGGGCTTCACTTAATTCCTTCAGCAGCAGGTTGTGAGGACAAGTGTGAAGTGCCATGTCCACCAGGGAAGCTCAGTAGAGACTCCCAGGATTTTAATTGGGACTGGTCATGTAGACCCCACATCCCAACATCTACCAAAATTCTAGATGTTCAGAGGGGAAACACGTCCCCCGTAAACCATTTTGTTTGCACAGCGAGGTGTTCTTCTTAGGGAATGAAGGAATTCTCCCGAAATTTAAGCCCCCATACTGCAGCCAAAGGCCAGCCTTGCAGGTAGGCCTTTCTAAGGACAACAGTCTGAGGCCTGCCATGTTAACCTTTTTTGGCACACACTTGTTTAGATAAACTTGTTCTTTTATATATTCACCTTTGTGGCATATAAAACGTACTGCTTTAAGTTATGTGGATATTTGATTTGGAGTTTAAATGTAGATTTTCATATTAAGATACAGTAGGCAACACAAGATTCTGAATTCTAATTTTTTCCATTCATGGCCTTGGCAAATTGTTTCCTCTTTGAGTGTCAGTCCCCTCATGTGTAATCCAGGGAAGGTGTGATACCTGCTGTACCTACTTCAAAAGGATTATTGGAGGATCAGATTAATGTAATATATAAACTCTAAACTCCTATGTGAGTATTTGATAACAGCAGGTATAAATAGGTTTTGTATGACAGATATAAATAAATAGAATAGAATAAGTATGGTATTCCTATCTCCAAATCTAGGAAATAAAAGTCTTCAATGTCTGTTAGTATCTGTGTGCACAGAGATAGATACATGTCCCCAGAGTTAATCCTCCATTTCAATTTGATTTATAATTTTACAGTGGGACTTGGCTCTGTGTTCACTTCTGAGTAAGGCTGTACTAACAGACTCTCTTTTTTGTTATAGTGGAAGTAGGTGCTATTTTTTTTTTTTTTTTTTTTTTCAGATTTGGCTGTGGTTTTTCACCCTTTTTTTTTTTTTTTAAGTTGTAGTGAAAGTAAATTTCTTGTAAATATGGCTTCTGACTCACCCCACCTTCAGCCTCTTTACTCTGCCAGGTTAGAGCAAGATTGATTTTTTCCCCCCTAGGTTTTTTCCGTTTGTTTTTTTATCCCCTCCCCCCCTTCACTCCGTCCCCATTTAAAAAATTTTTTTTTTTTTTTTTTTACATTTATTTATTTTTGAGAAACAGAGCACAAGCAGGGGAGGGGCAGGGAGAGAGGGAGACATAGGATCCAAAGCAGACCCCAGACTCTGAGCTGTCAGCATAGCGCCCGATATGGGGCTCGAACCCATGAACCATGAGATCATGACTGAGCCAAAGTCAGATGCTTAACCGACTGAGCCACCCAGGCACCCCCCCATCCCCATTTTTAAGTTGAGTCAGAAGGTTTTAAAATACACAAGCTGTGCTTATTTTGACAGTATATATCCCCTATTTACAAAGATGAAAGTTTTGTTTTGAAAATTTTATTTTTGATTAATAAAATTCAGAAGTCCAGTGTTGTGTGAACCTATTTCCAAAATGTCTACCTGTTGTGTTTGACGGCACCCTATATGAATTAGGGACACTGCTGGTAAGCTTTTCCCCATCAGCTAGCACTGAGTTCTCTGTCTGAGCTGGTTCTCCATCTTCTTGGCAGAGTATTCCTTCCTCTTACACGGAGTGAATTCAGCTTATTAGATCCCTGTAGAGTTTTGAGTCCTGGGCCTAGTGCTTTTAATAGTAGATAGTTGATTATTAATTCCTTTTTGTAATTTCATGGTAATTAAATAATTTCAGTATTGCTGTAAAAAGTCTTTACTAGTATTATATATTAATCTTTTATTATTTACATATAATTATCAGATTAAGGTTTGCCATTTTGGTTTTTTTTTTCCTTTTAACTTCATTGCATATATGTAAGTTGTAAAATTCATGTTGACCTTACCTTTTATCAGGTTACTTGGAGTGATATAGCAGGTCTGGATGATGTCATTACGGATCTGAAAGACACAGTCATCTTACCCATCAAAAAGAAGCATTTGTTTGAAAATTCCAGGCTTCTGCAGCCTCCAAAGGGTATGGTAAAAGTTTACATTTGCTAAAGTATTAAAAATGTAGGAAACATTGAAACTTTCTGCCATTATAGAACTGATATCGCTGAGGTCGGATGTTGAAGAGAATACTGATATCCGGTGAGCTGTTTTATAAATGGTAGTTTTAAAATAATTGCTCATTCTTCAGCTTCCCAAATTTAGGTAAAACTTTTTCCCTGTGATTACATGTCAAAATAATCCCTTTATTGCAAACTCATTTTTATTACTTCCAAGTAAATAAAAATTGGGAAAATTGAAATTAAAAAATCTAAAGTCATGGTATGGGTTCTTTTGTTTTCAAAGTAAGAACTCTTTTTGTTGTCTCATAATTTAGCGATGTTGTTTTTTCCTCCTAGTAATCTTCATTATTTTTGGATTGCAGTGTTTTTTTAGAAGAAGTACTGGAGTACAGGTGAACTAGAAATTAAATGCTACTTATTTTTTAAGGGAAACTTCCTTATTCCTAGTTAGCGATGATTTTAAAAACCTCAGAACTCAAGAATTGGAAATGCTTATAACTCCTTCCTTACGTGTAATGCTTTTATTGTTGTCCACTCAAATATGAATCACGTTTAAACGTATTATGAAAGGTGATTCAGATGGAGCTTTGGTGACAGTTGGCAGTGAGATAAATACACGTGTGTTACCGTGGCTTTCCCATACAAACTCTACAGCAGTGGAAAGAGCGGAAACTGCTCTTTCTTGTATTCCTCATACTAGACAGGTTTACTTTTCCGCTGCTCTTCAAGGCTGAAACCAAATTATTAGACACATTACAAAAAAAAGATCTTTAGAAATATCAACATAGTGCTGTGTGTAAGTTATGGTTGCTTGTAATCTTATTAATTTTGCAGTTATATCAAAATGCATCAATTTACATTTCAAAAGTAATTGAAGCCGATACCTGTACACTTTCACAAAGTAGGTAATTTTTACTCCTGGTAAATAGAGGGTGATGATGACGTGTTCTTTTCATTAACTAAAACAGCAAAACTGTTCATTAGGTATTTTGTTTTATTTTCTGAAACAACAATACTTCCTTTTTTCCCCCCTAGCAAAAAGCATTTGGTTTATTGTGTTTTTAAAAATTTTTTCCCCAGAAGAAAATTGCAGATGATGTATCTGAGCCAAGATCAAAGAGTAAAGTACAAGTTGGCTTATTTAGTTCTTTACCCTCTTCCGGCTGGTTGGTAGTTTGAACAAGAAAGACCTTGTGTGAGTTGTCATCTCCTAGTTTCTTAATTCGTGAATCTAGAAAAGTCAGATGCAGGATGGGGCCCAGTTAGTACTTGGATGGGAGAAAAGTAAGATGCGTTTTCTGTGCTGTTCGGGAAAGCTCCAGCCCTCGTCAGCGACACCTAGCCCAGGTAATTGGGTCACTGTACCAGTCGCACTTGGTTTAAAGCCCCAGTCAATTAACACAGCACACACCAAATTACAATGGGATACTTCAAAGTTACATGTATATCTGGTGCTTCTTTGAAAGCGCTGTCCAAAACTAGAAGTGGTTTCTGTGTGTATTTTAAAATTTTTAAGTTACCTGAGTAGCTCTTGATTATGTAATCTAAAGTTATACTGTTTGAGCCTTTTCAGCCTTGCATTTTTGGAAAGTTTTTTATCAGGAACAAAATTTGAAAAGCCATTGATTTACTTTTTGACCCTCAACATAAATTGGATGTTAGCAGACAGAAGCAGAGCGTAAAATCGGTTGTATACCGTAGTTTGTTCCATTTTTGAACTGGAAATAGGTTACGTAGGTTAGAGTCGTTGTTTTATTGCCAATCTTATGTTATCCCTGGACAATTCATTGCTGTCGGGGCTAAAAGTCCGCACTGCCTTACAGACTACGCGAGGATGGTTTGAGAATGTCTTCCATAGTAGCACACGAGATCAGCCAATCATGTGAAGGTAGAAAATTGGCAGCTGTCATGCCACCAAGTGGTCACAAGAACATGCCATAAAATGTTCATGGTTGCATTAAAAAAATAACCGTGTTTTCTTCCAAATGTTTAAAAATTTACGTTGAAAATTCCATATGAATGCAAACAGTTCTCGCTAAACTCTAACTTCGGTAATCATTATTTTAGCACATAAATTTTATGTTTGTGAATTTTATCATGTTCCATGTTGTGATGTTTCTTGAAAATGTAGGTAACTTAGGAAAAATATATTTTGAGAAGTGATTTTTCTGGGGCCATAAAGGCCTCCATCCCTCCCTCCACCTCCTTGAGTACTTTGTATTTAAATAGACTCAGTTTTTACAGATACTTACTTTTCCACCATTTGGACAATTTTTTTTATTAAAGCTTGAAAGTCAATAAACTAGTTCAAAAAAGAAAAAGTTGGTTACTAATAAGGTAATATACTTGTCACTAATAAGGATTATTTCAAATTTAGATCTTTTGTCCCAATTCTTCTTTTCTTCCTCACCCTAAAGTTTTTATTTACATGTAGTACTTACGAAGTAAAGCCCTTACTAAAACATCCACATTAAAGAGGGGTTTGAATTTTTAGCCTCTGCAAAGCATGAAGGTAATAATCGTAGTTTTTCGTTTTGTTGAAAATGGTTGTGAAAGTACCAGACTGAGCTCAAAAAAAACTAGTTAAAAGACTGCAAAACTAATAACTGAAGCCAGATGCCTCGCATTCATTGTGGGACCATTCATGTATCACTCTTCCTAAGGATGAACCGGGTGGTGTTCATCCCACAAAGGAGATAGAGAAGATGGCCCTTCAAACAGTGTTACTGCTGGACTCGTTGATAACATGCCAGGTGAGACAACGTGAGTCTTAGTGAAGCGACGTGCACAAGTGGGGATGAAACAGCCAAGTGGGTGACTGGAAAGCTGACACTTCCATAGCTACCACCCGAGTCAGGAAGTGAACACTCCCTGCTCATACGTGCACCTCCCCTATCATGTCTGTCCTCCAGAAGATTATGAAATCCCAAAGCTTTCAACGCATGTTGAGTTTCATACTCTGTAAACAAAACAAAACTGTAAAAAAGCTGCCTAATTAATAACACTAATTGTAATTCCAGAAGAAAAATATAGGAAAAACTTAATCCTGCTAAGGAGTGCCAAAACTAAACTGTCAGGAATAGAGGACTCAAAGTGATGAATGAATACTTGGAATCAAAGAGGACATTCTAAGAACACTTGCCTCGGTTTGTGAGGCGTGCTGTAGCAGCACAGTCAACAAGATACGAGGACTTTTGCATCAAAAGTTTGCTCAGAAAACCCTAAGATTCAAATAACATGCATATAAAAGTTTGTGGATCTGCATTCCATATTAAATTGTATGATCAAAATAATAAATGTCGTAATAATTCCAGGCATCTGCAGTCACCCCGTATGTTTTCAGTTTGATGTGAATTAAATGGCATTAGACCACTGCTCTGTGGTGTTCACATGTGCCATCCAAAGGAAAAAGTATCGATAGGGGGTTCAAATTATAAATGACTTAACTACATTTTTTACACCTGAATGGACTTAGTTAAAAATTGCAAAGGGATGTACTGGCAAAGCTTCTTGACTTAAATTTTAAAATGGCTTCAGAAAAGTAAGATGACTAAACTTCATTAATTCTTAAAGAATTATGAAGACTCCTAGAAAAATCTGTGCGTGCCCGAGGAAAATTTTGTGTGCCTGAACATTACTTTGAAGAGCTTGATGTGAAAAATATTTGTTTTATGGAATCAAGCTTCTCATTAAAAAAAAAAATGAAAATTTAGGCAGGGTGAGATTTTAATACACAATATTTACTTTTCTTATATTTTGTATTTTTTTAATGTTTATTATTCTTGAGAGAGAGACCGCGCGCACACGTGAGCGGGGGAGGGGCAGAGAGAGAGGAAGACACGGAACTCCCAGCAGGCTCCAGAACTGAGCTGTCAGCACAGAGCCCGATGCCGGGTTCAGACCCATGAGCTGTGAGATCATGACCTGAGCCGAAGTCGGATGCATAACCGACTGAGCCACCCAGGCGCCCCTATATTTTATTTTTATTGCATAATATTTTGGAAATCTCCAAAGTCTCTTCATATTACCCTAATATGCCACCTGTAAATACTGTCTTTTTAAGTGCTATGACATGGGAAAAGTAGAGGAGCTGTGAATTAAGCAAATATTTTAAGTCTGCAGGTTATAATATTCGTCAGGCCCGTCTACAGATAATCTATAGCCAGGAACATAATTTTACTATTAACATAGAAAAATGTTACTTAATTTTAGTTGTGAAACAGTTGGTGATGATTCCCAAAATGCCCAAGGCCTCGACCAGTTTAGATCTCTCCTGTTAAAAGAATTAGCTTAAGTTCTATTAAGCGGCAGAGTACTGTCTGTGGAGACGATAGGTGAAGGAATCAGTTTTATTCCTTGGAGAGTAAAACAAAAGTGACTGGCAGCTTTTGTCCTTTGGAAGAAGAGATCATTATCTGTTTGGAAAAAGGCATGTGCCCTTTTGGATAAAACTTAAGTCTCAGTAACATCAAAACGGTGTTTGCTGCAGCCTGTTTTTGTTGTTGTTGTTTAATGTTTATTTTTGAGAAAGAGAAACAGCACAAGCGGGGGAGGGGCAGAGAGAGAGACGGAGACACGGAATCCAAAGCAAGCTCCAGGCTCTGAGCTGTCAGCACAGAGCCTGATGTGAGGCTTGAACTTATAAACCGTGAGATCGTGACCTGAGCTGAAGTTGGACACCCAACCGACTGAACCACCCAGGTGCCCCTCCTGCAGCCTGTTTTGAAGAAGTTCTCAGTTTTCTCTGGGCTGTTCTAATGTGCTGTAGTGCTCTGTTAGCTTGTGAAGGTGGAGGGCATTGGACCATTTTGTCAACCATGGATCGAGTGGCGTGAGTTTGGATGTCAAGGGGATCCTGAGCTAGACCTTTGCGTGAAGGGAGAAGGCACAAGCATGCTGTAATTTTATAGCCGTCACTGACACTGAACTTAGGAAGTGGCGCCTTCCTTTCCTACTATTAACATGTTGGGGAAAATTTTAGTGTGGGCCGAATTAGTGTGTTGATTATCACATAAAAACGTAAATAATAAAATGACATGTTAATTTCCAGGAGTTCTTCTGTATGGGCCTCCAGGCTGTGGTAAAACATTGATTGCCAAGGCCACAGCCAAAGAAGCAGGCTGTCGATTTATTAACCTTCAGCCTTCAACGCTGACGGATAAGTGGTACGGAGAGTCTCAGAAACTGGCTGCTGCGGTCTTCTCCCTTGCCATAAAGCTACAGCCTTCCATCATTTTTATAGATGAAATAGGTATGCGACTTTTCTGTGTGAGCATTTTATAACGCCATTTTTAAGGGTGGTATTTAGATGACCAGATTTAGTTTTCAACATTTATTAGGGCAAATTAGTAATACAAAAGAGATCACCAGCATCCTTATATGCTGTGTATAATTTATTCCAGAATGAACCATAATCTGTTCATTCCGCTGCTCGGTAGTAGTTTCCTGTCTTCTCCGTATTAGAAACATCACGCGGTGGACATCTGTGTACGTGTTTCGTCATGTACATGTGCTTGTCCAGGCTACATGCCCAGAAGTTGAACTGTTAGGTTGTGTGACATGTCTGTCTTCAGCCTCACTAGGATTACCAGTTGTTAAAAGTGGTTTTACCTGTTTTCACTCTCTCCGTTATATAGTTTCCCTGCATACCCCTAAAATTTATTTTTTCAGATATCATCATTGATTGATATATATTTTTTTTCTTGGTCAAACTAAAGAACACGAATTATCATTGTTTCGTGTTTCCCTGCATTGCTAGTAAATTTGGGCATCTCTTACCATGCTGACTAATCATTGAGTTTCCTTGCTTATAAATTGTCAGTTTTTCTTTGGGGTTATTTGCATTTTCTTGGTAATTCTTTGTTGATATTTATTATGATTGCAAATATTTTCTAGACTGGCTTTTCACTTTATGATAATTTCTTTTACAGAAATTTAAATTTAAATTTAGTTGTATATATCTTTTTATTATGATTTATACTTTTTGTGTCTGGCTTACAAATTTCTTCCCTACCCCCATAAATATCCCTCTTTTCAAAATATATATTGTGAAGTAGGAATCTAATTTCATTCTTTTCCATATAGACAGCCAATTTATAAAATAGATTATCTTTCCCTATTTGTTCATGACTTTTATGTTAGTATACTTTTTCTGTATTTTATGGATCATCAGTATTTTTGGTTCTGCTCCTGGTATGGTAAGTCATAATAAAATTATGGTGATTGAAACTATAGCTTTGAATTAGTTATACTATTATATGTAATGTGATAGACTATACAGAAATATATAGAGAAAAACGGTATAGATATATAATACTTTGGTTACTTGTCTGTCTTGTGTGTCTCATCAGTTTATTACAGCTATTTTGGAGTTTTGGTGTGAATTTTGCATAAAAGCGCTTATAGCTAGATTTAAAAAAATTTTAATCTAAGACACTTTAACCAGGAGGTGTGGTCAGTCTCCCTTTATTTTGATAGCTCATGTATTTACATTTATTTCTGCCACATTACGTGTGCTTTTTTATTTACCAATCTAGTGGGCTTTTCTCACTTTATCCCCTTTTCCCTGCTACAGGTTTAGAAGTAACATATTCTTTTTCTTTAGTGAAACATTTAGAATACCTACTTGCCTTGAAAGTCTAGGCTAATCATTTCTGCCCTCCTCCCAAATAATTCCAGGGACCTTAGAACTCTTGAACACTGATCGTTCCACTCATTCCTTACATGTTGACATTTTCTCTTATTTTACAGTCTCCATAGTGGTTGTTATCTCTGTACTGGCAGTACTTGTTTAGAGACCACGTCTGCCAGTTTCTTTGCTCACTGTTGCTTCTTTACAAAGCTGCCTTTTCTGGATTTAATTCCCTTCACTGAAGTCTATCAAAGTTCTTTCAGCAAAGATCATGAATACAGTAAATTCTGTCTTTGGGTGAAAATGTGTTAATTCTACCTTCACTCTTAAATGATAACAGAATTATTTTTCTTCAGCATTTTGAAGCTACAAGTCCATTGTCTTCCAGTCTTTCTTGTTGCTTTCAAGAATTCTGCTTATAGTCAAATATTGCTTTGTAAGTAATTTTATCTTTTCTCTCTAGTGTTATTAGATTTTTATCTTGTTCTCCTGTTTGATTTTGGTTTTTCCAGGTCTGTATTTATTTTTATTATCCCACTGAGGCTTACTGTGGTTCTTAATCTGATGATTCGTGGTTTTCATTCCAGAAAATTTCTCAGCCACTGCGTATCTTTGATTGTGGCGAGACTTCCATTTTATGTATATATGTATTTATATTTATATATGTATCTACCCTCTCTACTTAATTTTGAGTCATTGCCACATCGAGTTCTCCCATATTTCATCAGTTCTAAAATATACCATTTTGTTATTTACATTTTAACCTTTCTGAAGTTGGGGTAACATGTTATAATTTAATTGGCAGAGTTTTTTGAGTATTATAACTTACTTGGCAACATTTAAAACTTTGTTGATACATAAAATAACGATACAACTAAAACATCAATCTTTAAGTTTTAAAAAGCAGTTCTTTGCTTGGCTATGTTAACCTCACAGCCATTGGGTTTGTATTCTGTTGATTGCATTTGAACTGTAGAAGTTCTATTTGGTTCTTTTTTAAATTTCCCTTTTTTCACTATAGTTGCTTTTCTGTTTGAATTTCAGTCCCTTTTATGACTTGTTTTTTTTTTTGTTTTTGTTTTTTAAGTTATTTATCTTGGGAGAGACAGAGACACCATGAGTGGGGGAGGGTCAGAGAGAGAGGAAAGAGAGAATCCCAAGCAGGCTGTGCTGTCAGTAGGGCTCAAACCCACAAACCGTGAGTTCACGACCTGAGCCAAAACCAAGAGTTGGACGCTTAACCCAACTGAGCCACCCAGGCACCACCCCCTCTTATGTCTCAGTTTTAAGCATACTGTTTTTATATATAGTTTTTTTGGATTGTTCTGTTGTCTGAAATTCTCCTTCTCCTTTGTATTAAGTGTTTCATACTAACTTGTTTCCTTGGCTCATTTCTAACGTTAGATAGCCTACAGCTTGTTTTTATAGGAGAATTCTGTGTTGCCTAAGAACAGTCAGAGTGCTTTTCTTACCTTCCACTTAGAGCCTGTGTGTGGAGTCTGATCATTCAGGGCTAATTTTTATGATAATTTCTCAGTGTGGATGTTCCTAGACTGAATGACAGCACAAATCCAGTCTTCGTGCCTGAGGGAGAGCCCCTGTGACCTTAGTTTTTTATTTTTCAGGGGAGACCTGTTTACCCCCAGAGCACAGACAAGACAGACTTGGTCTTTAACTCCCTGCAGTAGTGAGCAGGATTTTTTTTCTTGTCTACACTTTCTGTGAGTGTACATCCTTTTGAGCAGCTTGGTTTCAGCGTGGACATGAACGCCGAGGCGGTACACGCGTCCCTGCCTCCCTGCCGTGTCCACAAGTGCACGTGTCCACAGTTGGCACAGACACCTCATGCTCCCACCACATACTTCTTGAATTCTGACGGTTGTATTTCTCTCTTTCTTACAATCTCAGATATTCGTTAAGCTGTTTTTTTTTTTTTTTAAACTGGGCTCTGTTATTTAGAACCGTTTTAAGTTTACAGAAAGCAGAACGTAGAAAGTTCCCATACACACATCCCCTACACACACAGTTTTCCTATTATCAGTACTTTGCATTCGTGTGATACATTTGTTATAATTGATGAGCCTGTGTTGCTACATTATTAATCACTAAAGTCCGTAGTTTATATTAAGGGTCATTCTTTGTGTTTATAGGCTTTGACTAATGCATAATGTCATGTATCTACCATTACTGTATCAGACAGAATAGTTTCACCGCCCTGAAAACCCCCTGTGCCCCACCTGTTCATCCTAAACTCCCAAAGTCCCAGCAGCCACTAATCTTTTTACCATCTTGCCTTTTACAGAATATTGTAATTGGAATCATACAGTATGTAGCCTTTTCAGACTGGCTTCTTTCACTTAGCAATATGCATTTAAGGCTCCTCTGTGTCTTTGTGGCTTAGTAGCTCATTTCTTTTTATGGCTGAGTAATATTCCATTGTGTGGTTGTACCACGGTTTGTTTATACATTCTTCTGTTGAGGGACATCTTGGTTGCTTCCAATTTGGGGTGATTGTAAATAAAGCTGCTAACAACAGTGATGTTCAAGATTTTGCGTGGACATACATTTTCAGCTCAATTGGGTAAATGCCTGGGAGCACGTTTGCTGGATCCTACAGTGAAACTCTAGCTTTGTAAGAAACCACCAAACTGACTTCCAAGATGGCTCTGTGATTTTGCAGTTCCACTGGCAATGAGTGAGCGGTCCTCTTGCTCAGCATCCTGTCCATCACTTGATATTATCAGTGTTTTGGAATTTAGCTATCCTAGCAAGCATGTAGCGAGCGGTATCTCATTGTCATTTAAAGTTACAGTTCCCTAACGACATATGACGTTGAGCATCTTTTCATGTGTTTATTTGCCATCTGTGTATCTTTGAAGTGTGTGTTCAGCTCTTTGGCCCATTTTTTTAATTGTGTTGTTTTCTTATTATTTAATTTTATGTTCTTTGTATATTTTGGATACACTTTATCAGGGAAGTATTTTGAAAATCTTTTGTCCTAGTCTGTGGCTTATATCTACTCTCTCTCTTCTCTCTCTCTCTCTCTCTGTCTCTCTCTCTCGCTGTCTCTTTTTTTAAATGTTTATTTTTGAGACAGCATGAGTCGGGGAGGGGCATAGAGAGAGCGCCACAGAATTCAAGGTAGGCTCCAGGCTCTGAGCTGTCAGCACAGGGCCTGACCCACAGCTGGAACCCACAAACCATGAGATCATGACCTGAGCAGAAGTCAGATGCTCAACCAACTGAGCCTCCCAGGCGCCCTGGCTTATCTCTTCTCTTACCAGTGTCTTCCACAGGGAAGAATTTTTAATTTTGTTTTTCTTTATTGAGCATTTAAAACATTTTTTTTTAGCTTGTTTTATTTTTTATTTTTTTAAATTTACATCAAAATTAGTTAGCATCTAGTGCAACAATGATTTCAGGAGGAGATTCCTTAGTTCCCCTTACCTATTTAGCCCCATCCCCCCTCCCACAACCCCTCCAGTAACCCTCAGTTTGTTCTCCATATTTATGAGTCTCTTCTGTTTTGTCCCCCTCCCTGTTTTTATAGTATTTTTGTTTCCTTTTCCTTATGTTCATCTGTTTTGTCTCTTAAAGTCCTCATAGGAGTGAAGTTATATGATTTTTGTCTTTCTCTGACTAATTTAGCGTAATACCCTCCAGTTCCATCCACGTAGTTGCAAATGGCAAGATTTCATTCTTTTTGATTGCTGAGTAACACTCCTTTGTGTGTGTGTGTGTGTGTGTGTGTGTGTGTGTGTGTGTGTATACCACATCTTCTTTATCCATTCATCCATCGATGGACGTTTGGGCTCTTTTCCATACTTTGGCTATTGCTGATAGTGCTGCTATAAACATGGGGGTGCATGTGTCCCTTCGAAACAGCACACCTGTATCCCTTGGATAAATACCTAGTAGTGCAATTGCTGGGTCGTAGGGTAGTTAGATTTTTAGTTTTTTGAGGAACCTCCATACTGTTTTCCAGAGGGGCTGCACCAGCTTGCATTCCCACCAGCAATGCAAAAGAGATCCTCTTTCTCCACATCCTTGCCAACATCATTTGTTGCCTGAGTTGTTAATGTGAGCCATTCTGACAGGTGGGAGGTGGTATCTCAGTGTGGTTTTGATTTGTATTTCCCTGATGATGAGTGACGTGGAGCATTTTTTCATGTGTCGGTTGGCCATCTGGATATCTTCTTTGGAGAAGTGTCTATTCATGTCTTGTGCCCATGTCTTCACTGGATTATTTGTTTTTTGGCTGTTGAGTTTGATAAATTCTTTATAGATTTTGCATACTAACCCTTTATCTGATCTGTCATTTGCAAATATCTTCTCCCATTCTGTCAGTTGCCTTTTAGTTTTGCTGATTGTTTCCTTCGCTGTGCAGAAACTTCTATTTTGATGAGGTCCCAGTAGTTCATTTTTGAGCATTTTTAAATTTTAATAATGCCCAACTTAACTATTTTTTTTTTTTTGGATCGATTATGCTTTTGGTGTTGTATGTAAAAACTCATCACCAAACCCAAGGTCATGTAGATTTTCTCCTATGTTATCTTTGGACGTTTTGCAGTTTTGTGTTTTACATTTAGATCTAGAATCAATTTTCAGTTAATTGTTGTGCACAGTATAAGGTCTTTGTCTAGATAGATTTTTAGCACATGGATGTTCAGTTGTTCTAGCACCATTTGTCAGGTATGCATTAACTTTAAAAATATTTTTTCCCAACTTTTTTGTTAGTATTTACATATATGTCTTTTTCCATCCTTTGCAACATTCTGAGCTCTTAAAGTGTCTCTTGTAAGCAGCACACATTTGGGTCTCCTAAGTGTCCAGTCTGATTTCCTAACCACCTATGTAGGTACTCTAAGACCATTTACATTTAACATTTTTTCTTTAATTTTTCTTCTATGTTTATTTACTTTTGAGAGAGAGAGAGAGAGAGAGAGAGAGAGAGAGAGAGAGAGAGAGAGAGAGAGACAGAGCGCAAGTAGGGACGGGGCAGAGAGAGAGGAAGACACAGGTTCCCAAGCAGGATCCAGGCTCACAGAGCCTGACGCAGGGCTTGAACCCATGAACTGTGAGATCATGACCTGAGCTGAAGTTGGACGCTTAACCGACTGGGCCACCCAGGCGCCCCTACATTTAACATTTGATGTAATTACTAATATAGTTAGGTTATTTATACTTCTCCAGCATTTTAAGCTTTTTATATTATTTCAAGCAGCTGTCTTGCCAGAACCAACTTCTTAGTAATGAAGATGATTTAGGAATAATTGATAGCAGAATTATGGTGGTTAGCTGGCAGCTGTACTGACACATATTATCTTTAAAAAGAAGCAATTTAAAAATGACTACATTTTCTACCTCCAGAATAGATGGGTTAGTTTTGTACCTAGTCCAACAGTGGGACGGATTGTATGAAACTGAAACTACAAAAGAAAATCCAGAATGTGTCTTTGTCATCCAAAGACCCTGTAAAAAAAAATTTTTTTTTAAGTTTGGACCAAAGCATTTCTCTGTAACTCACACATATGATTGTAGTTTCAGTGCTAAAATGCTAGTTATTTGAAGGGATAGAAGACAAAGCACTTGAAATAGGATTATACTAGAAAATCTAGGACTTATGACTGTCTTTTTTTCATAATTAGGAGGTACTGTTCCTCCTACCCCTCTTTAAAAGCATTTCATGTTCTTTGTAGATAATTGGGAAGACAGCAAATAGTTCAAGAGAACATTTAAATTGTCCTCAAGTCTGTCACTGAGAGATAACTAAAGCGATTAGCGTTCTGGTGTATTTTCTTGCTGGCTTCTTTACCTTGTGTCACGTATATGCACATGCCTACGAGCATGTGTGTTCGAAACCATTTTCTGTCCTGCATTTCCCACAGAATGGTGTTTTGACATTTTTCCAATGCCATTTTTCTTTATTTCCAGGAAAAGCATGTGAAGAAAAAGAGTGTGACCCACAATTAAGAATACATAGGATGCACATAACCTGGGATGTTAGGGCCAAAGCATACAGACCTTCCTCCAAGACACCACTTGATCCGTATCTTCTAATTACCCGATCCTGTACTTCTTTACATATGTTGGCATTAATGTATTGATAGGAAAGAATTGAAGATTGGGAGTTGATTGCGTTTTAATTTCTTAATTATTTGCCAAAATTGTTGTATCAGACCAATGTATGAAAAGGCATAGTTGAACTCTTTGTCTTGTACTCTTTCACAAATTTGTTAGCTTTTGATTTTTTGGTTAATGATTTGAAGTTTTACGATGAGTAAATAATTCAAATTAGTTTCTAAGGTTGAGGACTTCTTCCTTCTAGACTCCTTTCTGCGAAACCGTTCAAGTTCTGACCATGAAGCTACCGCCATGATGAAAGCTCAGTTTATGAGTCTGTGGGACGGATTGGATACTGACCACAGCTGTCAGGTGTGTGAAAGAAATCTGCCTTGAGCCGGTGGTGGTGGTGGGTGCTGATGGGGGATGGGGGGCAGCAGTGGGTGCTGGTGGCAGTGGTGACGGGTGTGGGGGTGGCGGTGGTAGTAGGAGAAAATTTAGTGGGCTACTTCTTAGGCTTTTTTAGAGAAGTTTTTTGTTGTTGTTGGTTCAGTCATTTGTTAGTAAAACTTTATCAATTCATTTAATAATTTATTTCATATTTCACTGATACAAAATGTTTAATAGTTTTATGGGCCTAGAAAAAAAATTTTTTTAACTTTTTAGTTGGTTTTATTTTTATTTATCTATTTTTTATTAATTTTATTATTTTTTTAATTTACATCCAAAGGAGCATATAGTGCACCAGTGATTTTAGGAGGAAATTCCTTAGTGCCCCTTACCCATTTAACCCATCCCCCCTCCCACGACCCCTCCAGTAACCCTTAGTTTGTTCTCCGTATTTAAGAGTCTCTTCTGTTTTGTCCCCCTCCCTGTTTTTATTATTATTTTTGTTTCCCTTCCCTTATGTTCATCTGTTTTGTCTCTTAAAGTCCTCATAGGAGTGAAGTCCTATGATACTTTTCTTTCTCTAATTTCACTAGGTATAATACCCTCCAGTTCCATCCATGTACCTGCAAATGGCAAGATTTCATTTTGATTGCCGAGTAATACTCCATTGTATATATATATATATATACACCACATTTTCTTTATCCAGTTATCCATCGATGGCTCTTTTCATACTTTGGCTATTGTTGATAGTGCTGCTATAAACATGGGGGTGCATGTGTCCCTTCGAAACAGCACACCTGTATCCGTGGAGAAATGCCTAGTTGTGCAATTGCTGGGTCGTAGGGTAGTTAGATTTTTAGTTTTTTGAGGAACCTCCATACTGTTTTCCAGAGGGGCTGCACCAGCTTGCATTCCCACCAGCAGTGCAAAAGAGATCCTCTCTCTCCGCATCCTCGCCAACATCCGTTGTTGCCTGAGTTGTTAATGTGAGCCATTCTGACAGGTGGGAGGTGGTATCTCAGTGTGGTTTTGATTTGTATTTCCCTGATGATGAGTGACGTGGAGCATTTTTTCATGTGTCGGTTGGCCATCTGGATATCTTCTTTGGAGAAGTGTCTATTCATGTCTTTTGCCCATGTCTTCACTGGATTATTTGTTTTTTGGCTGTTGAGTTTGATAAATTCTTTATAGATTTTGGATACTAACCCTTTATCTGATCTGTCATTTGCAAATATCTTCTATTCTGTCAGTTGCCTTTTAGTTTTGCTGATTGTTTCCTTCGCTGTGCAGAAGCTTTTTATTTTGATGAGGTCCCAGTAGTTCATTTTTGCTTTTGTTTCCCTTGCCTCCGGAGACGTGTTGAGTAAGAAGTTGCTGTGGCTGAGGTCAAAGAGGTTTTTGCCTGTTTCCTCTTTGAGGATTTTAATGGCTTCCTGTCTTAGATTTAGGTCTTTCATCCATTTTGACTTTGTTTTTGTGTATGGTGTAAGAAAGTGTCCGGATTCATTCTTCTGCATGTCGCTGTCCAGTTTTCTCAGCACCACTTGCTGAAGAGACTGTCTTTATTCCATTGGGTATTCTTTCTTGCTTTGTCAAAGATTAGTTGGCCATACGTTTGTGCGTCCATTTCTGGGTTCTCTATTCTGTCCCATTGATCTGAGTGTCTGTTCTTGTGCCAGTACCATACTGTCTTGATGATGACAGCTTTGTAGTATAGCTTGAAGTCTGGGATTGTGATGCCTCCTGCTTCGGTTTTCTTTTTCAAGATTGCTTTGGCTATTCGGGGTCTTTTCTGGTTCCATACAAATTTTAGGATTATTTGTTCTAGCTCTCTGAAGAATGCTGGTGTTACTTTGATAGGGATTGCATTGAATATGTAGATTGCTTTGGGTAGTATTGACATTTTAATAACATTTGTTCTTCCTATCCAGGAGCATGGAATCTTTTTCCATTTTTTGTGTGTCTTCAATTTCTTTCATAAGCTTTTTATGGTTTTCAGTGTATAGATTTTTCACGTCGTTGGTTAGATTTATTCCTAGGTATTTTATGGTTTTTGGTGTAATTGTAAATGGGATCGATTCCTTGATTTCTCTTTCTGTTGCTTCATTGTTGGTTTATAGGAATGCAACCAATTTCTGTGCATTGATTTTATATCCTGCAACTTTGCTGAGTTCATGAATCGGTTCTAGTAGTTTTTTGGTGGAATCTTTTGAGTTTTCCATATAGAGTATCATGTCATCTGTGAAGAGTGAAAGTTTGACCTCCTCCTGGCCGATTCGGATGCCTTTTATTTCTTTGTGTTGTCTGATTGCAGAGGCGAAGACTTCCAATACTATGTTGAATAACAGTGGCGAGAGTGGGCATCCCTGTCTTGTTCCTGACCTTAGGGGGAAAGCTCTCAGTTTTTCCCCATTGAGGATGATATTAGCGTTGGGTCTTTCTTATATGGCTTTTATGATCTCAAGGTTGATCTTTCTATCCCTACTTTCTTGAAGGTTTTTATCAAGAAAGGATGCTGTATTTTGTCAAATGCTTTCTCTGCATCTATTGAGAGGATCATATGGTTCTTGTCCTTTCTTTTTTTAAAACATTTTTTTTAATGTTTATTTTATTTTTGACAGAGAGAGACAGAGCATGAGTGGGGGAGGGGCAGAGAGAGAGGGAGACACAGAATCTGAAGTAGGCTCCAGGCTCTGAGCTGTCAGCACAGAGCCCGACGCGGGGCTCAAACTCACAGACTGTGAGATCATGACCTGAGCCAAAGTCGGACACTCAACTGACTGAGCCACCCAGGTGCCCCGGTTCTTGTCCTTTCTTTTATTGATGTGATGAATCATGTTAATTGTTTTGTGGATATTGAACTAGCCCTGCATCCCAGGTATAAATCCCACTTGGTCATGGTGAATAATTTTTTTGATGTATTGTTGGAGCCGGTTGGCTAATAATCTTGTTGAGGATTTTTGCCTCCATGTTCATCAGGGAAGTCGGTCCATAGTTCTCCTTTTTTAGCAGGGTCTCTGGTTTTGGAGTCAAGGTAATGCTGGCTTCATGTTTGGTAGAATTCCCCTGGAAAGCCGTCTGGGCCTGGACTCTTGTTTTTTGGGAGATTTTTGATTACTAATTCTATTTCCTTACTGGTTATGGGTCTGTTCAAATTTTCTATTTCTTCCTGTTTCACTGTTGGTGCTTATATGATTCTAGGAATTTGTCCATTTCTTCCAGATTACCCATTTTATTGGCATATAATTCCTCATAATATTCTCTTACTACTGTTTTTATTTCTGCTGTGTTGATTGTGATCTCTCCTCTTTAATTTTTGATTTTATTTATTTAGGTCCTTTCCTTTTCCTTTTTGATCCAACTGGCTAGTGGTTTATCAATTTTGTTAACTCTTTCAAAGAACCACCTTCTGGTTTTGTTGAGAAGTTCTTTGTTTTTGTTTTTGTTTTTAATTATCATTTATACTTACCATTAAGTGATGGGGATCTGAAAGAATGGTTTGTGTATACTTTTGGTCATTTTGAGGGTTTATGTTAAACACAATGTTAAAAGATTGCCTAAGTGCCTGAAACAAATACTACAGAAAAGAGAAAACCAGGGTGAAGTCTCTCCTCTGAGGGAAAGGAAACAACTAGTGGCTGTGGGTACTCTGTGCATGTTTCGACCCTTTACCGTGAATCTTACACTCCCTCCTCTCAGTTCCTGTCCCCTTAGTTTCACTTTACTACTTTCATTAGCTGCTGGAACTCACACACTTTCCCACTTCCTGCCCCATGTGCTTTCCTTAGGATCCCACTTTTATGAAAGTCTTTTATCCTACGCTTTGTCTCTGTGCCCTGTGGGCTCTGAAAACCAGAACCAAGGTCCCCTGGTATGGCCCCAAAGGGAAAGCCACCTGTCTTGTTCAATGTACCTCTTGCGGTTTCCATTTTCTCTTAGTTCTTTGCCTCTGAGTAATCCATACTTTCCTGCCAGAACAGTAATGCATTTTCATTAAAAGAAAAAAACAAAAAACAAAAAAACCTCACCCCGCATGTTTGTTTTTCTGCCACATTACTGGAAATGGCAGTTCGAGAACCAGAACTGAAAAATGCAGCCATTCTTCACCTATCATTTCCCTCCGTTCCCCATGTGATCTTCCTATGGGATGCCCGTTGGATGCTCCCGTTCATACTGCGCGCGTTTTATCTCTCTTTCGTATTTTCTCTCTTTGTGCTACATTCTGAGAAACGTTTGTATTTTTTTTAGTTTAATTTGCCAATTAAACTAAACTAAAGTTTAACTAAAACTTAGTTAAACTAAACTAAGTTTAGTTGCATCTCTTCTGCTAGAGTTAACCTTTTTATTGAGCTTACTTACATTTTTTAGTCCTAGACATTCTTTTAGATCCTTCTTGAAGTCTGACGGGTCAGTTTTGATGGGCTCTGACCCATCAACTCATGTTTCCAGTTGGATTAGAGAACCAGAGTCCTGGCATCAACTAGCTGTGTGACCTTGATCAGATAATACAGTCACTTTGTATCTGAATGGAGGGAGTACTGTCTATAAAAAAGGGAAGGATAGCATCCACTGCAAACTGTTGAATGGTTTTAAGGAAGTGAAGTGCTTATAACTTGCCTGGTATAACTTAGTACCAGTTAACGAGTATTTGCTATGTGATTGTTTTTTTATTCCTTTAAATATGTTAACATACTAATTTTATAGTCTATTCAGCAGTTCTAACATATGACTATACATCTGGTTCTGTCCTTTTTTGACTTTATGTGGTTTTTGCTTGTGTGTTTATGTGGTTTTTGCTTGTGTGTTTTGTGTTTCTGGTTCTGTCCTTTTTTGACTTTATGTGGTTTTTGCTTGTGTCATATTTGGTAAAACTGTGCATAGATTTTTGGAACCTATGTTGAAGGTTTGTTGCTCCTAAGAGGATTTTTTTTTTTTGTCTTCTGCCAGATTTTTTTCAACATTAGGTAAATTCAGGTCTGAGATCCAGGTTAGCTGGTGAAGAACCATGAAATCGTAGGGATTTTGTGTGTGTGTGTTTATACGTCTGACCAAGAACCAAATCTTGACTCTACTGAATGCGTTTTCTAATATTTCTCACTGTTTCAGGCCCTCCTACTTCATGAGTCCCAGCTTTATGTAGGGTGGCCTCTTATCGTTAAGCCTATAAGGTGTCCAGTGCGAGCCCCACTGCCTAAGATCTGTACATTTCTTTGTGGCACGTGGGCAGCTTCTACCCTCCCTTGCCTCCCTTATGTGTAGGCTTCACTGTTGGCCTTATCTTAATTCCTTCCTTTACGTTTTTGCAGATTTGTAGATTGATTGAGATTTTTTTATACTTTATTATTTTTGGTTTATAGCTGGAGGGCGTAAGGATCTCCTACATCCACCACATTACCATAAATCAAAAATTAAAACACCATCCTTAAAGAGAATATTAAGCCACATATCCTCCTTCTACATCACCTTTATGAAAATATAATTTCATGATGAGGGAAAGTTGCCGTTAGTGTTTGGGTGATAGAAAACAAAGTACAACATCTGTAAATTTAGGTGACGGTAATAGAAACAATGTTGTTAGTAATTGGTGCTAATAAATCTGTTCAAAATGGGAATAGTTTACAGGTTTCCAAAAACTGATTATCCTCCTAAGCAACAGCATTGAAAACACTTAGACTATTGAATAGTTAGCCCATGTAAGAGAAAATCGTTTAATATTATTTCGTATCAGAGTGTAGTTTTAGAAGTCAAGAAAATAGCATTTGGATGAAGTATTCTCCAGAGCCACACAGCATGGTTCTGATATGAAACAACACTGAGTTTTCAGAACCGTCATTCTTTATTACACTGATGGTAATAATTTACTGTTTTCACTGTGATAAACCTTCATAGCAAATGAAGATGTCATTTTTTTATAAAGCTGACAAATTTTTTTAACCTTTTTTGTGCGTTGAGGGGATTAAAATTGATGTTAACTTGAATATTAGTTTTAGACATATTCTTTCATATGAACGAGCCAGTCAGGCTTTCTCTAAAATTATCTATTCTGTGGTTACGGATCAAGCCCAGTACCCCAGCTTTTTCTTGTATGTGTGATATCCTACAGTGGAAACAGAGGTAGCCGAGTGGCCCAATCAGACCTGCCACCCGCACTGGGGGTCCGAAGGTACCCGCCACCGGCACTGGGGGTCTGAGGTAGCCGCCACCCACGCTGGGGGTCAGAGATACCTGATGACATGTTCTTCATCTGCTAAGACATGAGACATACAAGTTAACTGTGTATGTAGGGTAGTTGCTGACGTAGGTAAAGGTTTCAGGCATATTTTTAGATCTGATTATTTTAAATGTTAAATGATAAAGCATCACATGTTTTAAAGATTCTAAAAAGTCAACCAAAGCACTAATTTTTCTGCTTAAATACTAAAACAGTACTGTTTCTTCCCATTTTGGATTTTTGCTCATTTGCACTAGAGTTAAGATGTGTGTGTACAGTTGATCCGTTTTTGCCCCTTAAAATCACTGCTTGAAAGAGTTTCTTTAAGGGAAACAGGTAGTTTGAATCACTTGCTTTTTCTTCATCCTGAGTACCTGTTATCATCCTGTATGTATCCATTAGACTGTGTTGTGCTGGATTTGTTTAGATTCCTTGATCCTAATTTTTAGCATCCCATCTGCCAATACTGGGTTTTGCTTTGTTTTTATTTTAGGTTGATGTGGTCAGTCTTCCGCAAGCTTCCATATCACTTTGAATCTCTTCTAACACATAATGTATACCGTATCTCAAAATGTTCTTCTACGCATACATTATCTTATGCAATTAGTTCCTTTGATCACTTTTTTTTTTTTTTTTTTTTTTTTTATTTATTTTTGGGACAGAGAGAGACAGAGCATGAACGGGGGAGGGGCAGAGAGAGAGGGAGACACAGAATCGGAAACAGGCTCCAGGCTCCGAGCCATCAGCCCGGAGCCTGACGCGGGGCTCGAACCCACGGACCGCGAGATCGTGACCTGGCTGAAGTCGGACGCTTAACCGACTGCGCCACCCAGGCGCCCCCCTTTGATCACTTTTAGGACTTCTTTGGTTTACATTTGATGGAAATTTTACTTTACTAATTTTATAAGGTTGTGGAAAGTCAATAGGTAAGAGCCTTAATATTTTGATTTTAGGACCACTTAATTTAAATACAAAATTGCATTATATTGTGGAACTAACATTTCTCAAATTTACCCTTGTATTTACATTTTTTCCCTCTAGGTGGCAACCTGTCAACAGTTAAATTGAAAATAATTTGTCTCTTGAATGTCATTAAATGTAGAGTAGAAGTAGAATATAAGGTTTAATGGATCTTTCAGCATGTTCTGGAAGTTAGATTTCAGATTATTTCAGAAATTGAGAACCTCTTAGGCTGAAATAAAATTATATTAAAGAAAAGTTTCCATTAGAATACTGATAAATTTCATTTTGGGTAGCAGATGTGGGCTGTTATTGGGTTCTATAAAAAATACCAACAATAATGTTAATATTGAGGGCTTCCAGAAATTAACTTATTTTGGATATCTGTCTTTATTTGCGTTGATTTTTCATGTCTATATCCTTTATGAGTAAAGTGACATAGGCCCAGAGATTGGCAGGTCACCAGCATTTTCTTTTCTTTTTTTAAAAATTAATTATTTTTCCAGTAATCTCTACCCCCAACATGGGGCTCAAACTCACAACCCCAAGGTCAAGAGTCACACACACTACCGACTGAGCCAGCCAAGCACCTAATTCTTTTTTCTTTTTTAAATTCTGCCCAGCATTTATCTGATTAATTTTTGCCCTTGTTGAAAGTTTGATCACTTGAGGTTTTATTGTAGCATTGAGAAGACATCACTGGCAGGGCTGACAGTGCCGTGAGATAGTGGTGTGAAATCTAGAGGAAAAAGTACACGATACCTGTTACCGCCACCAGAATCCTTAGACTCAGGGGAAATGATTTAATTTTAGTATCGAAGGACGTGAAGTGTCCCCTGTATAGACTCCCAAGCTGTAACCTAAATGGCTTTTAGTTATTCAGTGTGTAGCCACTGAGCAACCATATATTGCAAAATACTTTTTATTTTAAATCTTCATAATTCTTCAGTAACTAAACAGTATATTAGTTACTAAAATTCTGATGAAATGCATCAGTCTTACACTTTTGCCATCATTGGATCCATTTAGGATTAACTTTGACTTGTATGTATAAATTTTTGAGTAATACTAGATTAAAGTCATTTTTTAAAGAAGATGTAAACACTCCTTATTTTTCCATAGCTTCTAAGCCCTAATAGTAATATCCTAAAAGGTGCATTATCAGTGGATTTAATGCCTTGTGTTTTCTTTCTATGCCCACCCAGGTCATAGTTATGGGGGCCACCAACCGTCCTCAGGACCTTGACTCGGCCATAATGAGAAGAATGCCTACAAGGTTTCATATCAACCAGCCTGTAAGTGCTTGTGATTGATGTTGTGCATTGTTAGAGACTCCGCTTTTTACAGGAAAGGAATGATTTGGCTTTTAATTTTTTTGATGTTTATTTTTTATTTTGGAGAGAGACAGAGTGCGAGTGGGAGAGAGGCAGAGAGAGAGGGAGACACAGAATCTTTAGTAGGCTCCAGGCTCCAGGCTCTGAGCTGTCAGCACTGAGCCTAAGGCGGGGCTCGAACCCATGAACTGTGAGATCATGACCTGAGCTGAAGTGAGGCATTTGACGGATCCACCCAGGCACCCCAGGAATGATCTTTTTTTAATAGGATTGACTTACTATTTATGGCAGGCAGGAAAGGAATGGGGTAGGAGTCCCTATAATTATTTGTCCTTTCCACTCTGTCTTGCTTTTTTTCTTCTTTCTTTCCTAAGATGAGTGTCATTTGCTTCCCTTCAGAGTCTATACTTACCTCGTGTGCTTAGCCACCTGTTTGATTTTCTTTAGAATGTAGCAAGTTGTCTGAGAAAGT
The DNA here is from genome assembly GCF_018350175.1 of Felis catus. Taxonomy (NCBI): domain Eukaryota; kingdom Metazoa; phylum Chordata; class Mammalia; order Carnivora; family Felidae; genus Felis; species Felis catus. Next base: position 7,319,060 of record NC_058378.1, on the reverse strand, counting down.
ACATAGAAAATTGAAATTATAATTTTGGTTTGGCATAGGATAAAATTAGGAGGGATGGGGTTAAAGAATTGTTCTGTTCAGAAGGCTGACAAATCGCTTCTCGGCCTTTTGGCTCAGATCAAGTGCAGAAGGCTGACAAGAACTGGATTTATCTGATTGATTATTGTCAATTGTAATCTGTGCTTCCCTTTGATAGGATTAATGATTAACCAGTGGCTAAGATATTACACTTTAACTTAATGTAGATGTAAGTGTGTACTGGACCAGGACTGCCTTCTTTCTAGCATCCTTTTCTGTCAGTTAAGAAGTACCCTCGAGTAGGTGATTATAACTTGCTGGTACTCTACATAATTTTTGCACAGAATCCTCAAATCGTGAATTTTGGGTGCCTTTCGATGGAAGAGGGAAAAAGCAGGGTTGATCATTGAAAATGCGCACCATACAGTCCGCGTGTTACATGTATGGCTGTGTAGAGGGATTTTTAGTGTCAATCCTTTCAAATTTTGAAATAAAAGATTATAATACCCCTGAGAGTCTCTGGCTAAAAAACATCTGTCCCACTGTGTATTCCGCAACTTACCAGTTTGTGGCAATAAACATGGTTTCCTAAAATTGAGGGTTGTGGCCTCTTACTCTGATCAGTTATTTGCTGTAGCTAAGACCTCGGCCTCTCTGAGAGAGAGAGCATGCTCAGAGTGAGCCGCTCTTAGAAGATTTACCTGCTACAGCAATGGAGAAATTCACCTTGCTGAAATTCACACTAAATTTATTTAGCGTGACTAGCGTTGAGCACTGGTTTGTGTCAGGCACCCGCCAGACTCCGGGGAATGGAGCACGGCCCCTGTCCTCAGCTCTGGGTGGCACGGGAGGCAGACACGTAAATGAATGACATAAAAGATACTTACCAAAAGAATGTTTGAAGAACTGAGACCCTGAAATGATGCTGAAAGCCAATAATTCTGTCTGAGTAGTAGTAAGCTTTACAGAATCCAGGATGGCAGGAGTTTGATACGCAGGGGAGGCGAGGAAAGGCAAGAATGTGTGGAAGGTAATGTGTATTTGCTGAGACTCTGGGGGTAGTTTGGGCAGGGCGTCCGGGAAGCAGAGGGACCCGAGGCTGGAGAAGTAGGCTGCCGCCAGGTTTACGTGGCTTTTGTCTGCCTTGCCTATGAATCGGGCTTTTGCGTTGGCAAGACAGCAGGACGTTTTTAAAGAAAATTAATTTCCTTCCCTCGGCGGATCTGAAGACAAAGATTACGTTGATGGAATCTCTGTCTGGAGTCCGACAGGAAACAGGTTTTTGATACACAGTAGAATAGAACAAGGATACAACAACTCACAAGGTAGCCTTTACTACCGTTCTCATTTTAACATATTAATTGTGTTAGTTACCAAAATGGGTTGTCAGACTTGTTACAAATTTGTATGCTGTTAATGTACAAACTGGGATTTTGTAACCCCCTTTTCATTCCATTTTTAGTGGATACATATACTCTATAGGGTAATTTTCTTCTTATTGCAGAACTCTGATGTCGAAGTATCTGATTAACCTTACCTTAAAACTCTTCCCCAAATTAAGTGGTTATTCACAAAAAGTAGTCATTGGTCATCACATAACATACCAAATTTACCTTCATACTTAACCATCTTGAATTACGGGAACAGCAGGGTTCGGTTGTGTTTTTTCCGGTCACTTGATTTGATACTGGTGGTAACTAGCTGTGTCTTCAGTGGTTGTGAGAACAAGAATGAGTTCAGCCATAAGACATTTTTAAAGCCTTTGTATTGACTTTCTATGTAAGGTATCCTATCAAAATGCCTGTTCTGTGATATAATGTGAGCCATCGCTCGGGTGGAAAGTGTATAAACACGTGTACCGCCAATGCCAAACAAAAACTGACTGATACAAATTAGCGAGCGAGGGAGCGGTGTGCAGACGTGGAGGAACTGAGCCTACATCGCTGCCATCCTGTCCAATTATGTAAATGAAGAAAAGAACATTTGCCAGAGCCGTAGAGGAAAGACATTGAAGGGCATGTTATTTCCCAGACATTGTGCTAATCGCTGGGGATTCAGAAGAAGAAGACAGGAATTCAGTAGGTTGACCACAATTACTCTAGAGTCTAGAATCTAGACCTTGCTTAGCCAACATATTTTATGATTTTTGTTAGAGTTTCTGGCGTTTCCTGCAAGTATTGTCAGATAGTTTACAGAGGAAAGAAGAAATATCACGAAAACTAGTTGATCCTTATTTTTGTTAAATGCTAACTGGAAATGATTCTGGTTTTAGGCTCTAAAACAAAGAGAAGCAATCCTGAGACTCATCTTGAAAAATGAAAACGTAAGTAGAAAATGACATTTTCCCCCAACCTGTAAATATGTTTATGTTCATAAAACCGTTTCAGAAATGAAAAAGTAATTGGAGAATAAACAGCTTTGTACTTGACATAAATCACAGTAAAACTGTTGGCCGTTCATGTAACGCATTAGCCATGGTCCGTTTGAACTAATTAACGATGGTCTGCTTTTTTTAAAAGTGCTGTGTTTCATATCTTTGATATTTTTAGGCTGCTCTTCAGTTATATAAGATACATTTATTTTTGTACAGCAGTATGGGTTTTATTTCTTCGATTACGATATTTTTTGAAGTTGCAGTTGAGATTTAAAAGGGTACGATAATCAAAATTTAAATGGGTTCTGTATTTAAGGTCACATCCTTCAGAATTAAAACATGTACGTTGAATGGCATTCAGAGAAGAATCCCGCTTCTCCTCCTACCTTTCTTCTGTGTCCCTTCAGATGACCCAGTCTATAACAGCATGTAGGATACACTGTTACTCCTTTTCCTTTTCCTACGTAAGCCATATTGATAAACTGCATACCCTGTCCTATGCATGGCTTTTGTCACTCATCTTGGAGACCTTTCCATATTAGCAGATAGTGTCTTTATTCTGTGCGCTCAGTCGCTCTCTCTCGTTCTCTCTCTCATTTTTGCATTGCATAGGACTCCACTGTCTGGATATACCACGATTCATTAAATCAGTGCCATATTGAAGAACATTCAGGTTGATTCCAGTCTTCTACTACTACAAAAATGCCGCATTGAATAACAACCTTGAACATATGTCACTTCACACTTGTCCAGGGATGTTAGTAGGGGTGATTTTCCAGAAAAGGAATTGCTGGATCAAAGGATCTGATTTAGAATTTTGGTAGCTCTTGCCAAATTCCACGCTGATATACTCTCATACCAGCAGCGTTAGCGCCTCCCCGGCTGCCTTGCCGACGAATGCGGTGGGGCTTTGTGCCCACGTGATCTAGGTGGAAAACGGTATCTCATTGTATTTTTAAGGATGAAATGAGCATTTCGTGTTTAAGAGCCTCTTGAGGTTTTTTTCTGTGAAATACCCATTCATATTCTTGGCCGATTTTTCTATTGCAGTGTTCTTGTTCTTAGGGATTTATAGGAACTCTAATATATTAGGGAGAATTCTCTTAGTTTATACGATTTGAAGTATTTTTTCCTGGTTTGTTTTTCTTAACTTACTGGGTTCTTTTCCCCCGTTTTTGGCTTCTGAGTTTTGAATAACATGGCATTCTTCACCATCCTAAACTTTGTATCTAAGCTCCATTTGAGGGGCGCCTGGCTGGCTGAGTCGGTGGGACACACGACTCTTGATTGCGGGGTCATGGATTCAAGCACCACATCAGGCATAGGGCTTACTTAAAAAAAATAAGTAAATACAATAAACTCACTCCTTGAACTTGCTGTCCAAACTAAAAAACCTGGTAGATTCCCGTAGGGAGGGTTGCTTGTATTTGTGGTTTTCCTCCATGAATCACTGTCAGGGTGATTGTGCCCCTCGCTGCCCTACTTCCCCACTCCCCAGGTTTCCCATCGTACTGCATCTGTGAGTATTTTAGTTTCACTTCTAAAAGAAATAATTCTTTTCTTTTTTGACTTAATCTCATAACCATTATTACACTTAACAAAAAAAGGACAATAATTCATTATTATCGTTGAATATCTAGTCTGTTCAAATTTCCTACTGTCTCCTAAATGGCTTGTTATTTATTTATTTATTTTTACCATGTATTTGACTCAGGATCCATACAGTGTTCATAATTCGCAATTATTTGATAGTTTCTTTTTAAGTTTTATTTATTTTTAGAGAGAGAGAGAGAGAGAGCACATGTATGTATGCACGTGAGCCGGGGGAGGGGTAGAGAGAGAGGGAGGGAGAGAATCCCAAGCAGGTTCTGCACTGTCAGCACAGAGTGTGACACGGGACTCAAACCCACGAACTGTGCGATCATGACCTGAGTGGAAATCAAGAGTTGGACACTTAACCGACTGAGCCACCCAGGTGCCCCAATAGCTTTCAGATCTCTTTTAATCGTAGGCTATAGATTATTCCTTCATCTCCCCCCTTTTTTCCCCCCACTTTCTTTTCCGTGTATTTGTTGAAAAAGCCAGGTTGGGTTCATCCACATTTTTCTATGGTCTGGACTTTGCTGATTGCACAGGAGCAGTTGTTTCACAGCAAGTAGGGTGAGGCGCCCCTGGTCCCTCAGCCCAGCTCCCTGGATATTTTTGCTTATTTTTCCGTATTAATTTTAGAATTAATTTGTCTTATTCAGGAAGAAACAAACGCTAGGTTTTTAGTGGATCATAATTCAAGAGAATTAAGATCTTTTTGATGTTGAGTCTCCTATCCAAAAACAAGTATGGCTTTTTGGTTGTTTTGAGTCTTTCAGTAGTGTCCTGTTCGTTTATTTCTTTAAAACATATAAAAAAAGACATACGCTAAATTGCGAAAGCGTAAGGAACCTAGCAGATTACACAGTTACTAACTATTTGGGGGAGCATAGAGCTATTTAATAAAGAGATAAATGCTATGCAGCCTTTTCTTAAAAACTTCATGTGCATGAAATGTTTTTTGCAATTTCGGGGAAATTCTTAAAACTCTCCAAGTGTTCTAGGGAAAGAACTCCTATAGGAGCATGAAATCAACAACTTCCATTTGCCCTTTAACTGATTATTTGATAACTGCTTTCAAGACGCCGTGTCGTTGTCGTGCTGTGTAGGTGAAAGACACTTAATTGGTAAACCTTTAACAAAGACAGGCATCAAGGAGCAGTTCAGAAAGAAAACAAAGGAGATAAAATGCCACAAGTTCTTTAAGTTAGGATGGCTATGATGTGGCTTGACATTTATCAAATAGTAGAAGGTAATTGCTGACAGTTTTGTAGAGACTTCGAGTTAATACAATTATTTGATTTAAAATTAATGAAAGATGGTATTGCTGGAAGTTTAACATTTTTGAACCATGTGTATGTGGTTTAAGAAAGATATAGATGATGTAGATGATTCACGTATAATGAATATAAATCATAGCATTTAAGCTCTGTCTCGTAAGATAGCCATACTTCACGTAGGCTGTAATGTTTTCACATTTAACTTAAGAAACTCCTCATTATTGGGGCGCCTGGGTGGCGCAGTCGGTTAAGCGTCCGACTTCAGCCAGGTCACGATCTCGCGGTCCGTGAGTTCGAGCCCCGCGTCAGGCTCTGGGCTGATGGCTCGGAGCCTGGAGCCTGTTTCCGATTCTGTGTCTCCCTCTCTCTCTGCCCCTCCCCCGTTCATGCTCTGTCTCTCTCTGTCCCAAAAATAAATAAACGTTGAAAAAAAAATTTTTTTTAATAAACATTAAAAGAAAAAAACTCCTCGTTTCTTTTTTTTTTTTTTAATAAAGTTTATTTATTTTGAGAGCACACAAGCAAATGCAGGCAAACAGGGTAGAGGGGTGGAGAGAGAGCCGGAGAGAGAATCCCAAGCAGGCTCCACACTGTCAGCAGAAAGCCCGATGCAGGGCTCAATCCCACAAACTGTGAGATCATGACCTGAGCCGAAACCAAGAGTTGGATGCTCAACCAACTGAGTCACTCAGGCACCCCAGAAACTCATTGTTTCTGAACTTTGATTTCAGGTGCGCCTGGGTGGCTCAGTTGGTTAAACATCCAACTTCAGCTCAGGTCATGATCTTCACGGCTCGTGAGTTTGAGCCCTACGTCAGGCTCTGTGCTGACAGCTCAGAGACCGGAGCCTGCTTGGGATCTTCTCTCTCTCCCTATCTTCCCTTCTCTCTCTCTCTCTCTCTCTCTCTCTCTCTCTCTCAAAAATACCTAAACATCAAAAAAATTTTTTTTAATAAATAAACTTTGATTTCAGTATTATGCTTTTTTTTTTTTTTTTTTAAGAGTAACATCTTTGGAAATCCTTTTAGACTGACATTTGTCATGGGTATAAGGAATTTTTAGCACTCTGTTTCTTAAAGCACAAAGAATTAGTGTCCATTTTTGTGATGCAGAGTATGAATGCTCTGGATAATTGTTGACACAAGACCATCTTATTCCCCACTAGCTGCTACTTGTATGCTGAAGGCATATTGTTACTTCAGTAGAGTCTGAAAGAAATTAATGTAATTTTGCTAAAAAGATGCCTCAAATGATAGTGTTTTCCAGTCTTCTCATGTTTCTTTACTAATAGGTCCTTAACAAAACTTAGTCATTGAAAACAGATGGTGTGGGGCACCTGGGTGGCTCAGGTAAGCATCTGACTTGGTGTCAGGTCACGTTCTCAGAGTTTGTGGGTCCGAGCCCCACGTTGGGCTCTCTGCTGTCAGCGGGGAGCCTGCTTTAGACCCTCCGTGTCTCTCTCTCTCTCTCTCTCTCTCTCTCTGTCTCTCTGTCTCTCCCCCACTCGTGCTCATCCTCTCTCAAAAATAAATAAACATTAAAAAAAATTAAAACAGACAGTGTAGTGGTTTTGGCTTAAAGTTTTAAGTATGAAAGGATTAGAACTAATAAAATGTATACATTATACAGGTTTCCTGTCTCTGTACTGAGGAGACTTGAGTTTTTTCCCTACAAACAAATCTGAGTTTATACCTTTTCCATAATGTAGCAGGAGTGGTTATTAACAAGCGTGGGCTTTGGAGACCAGCCTGAGGGTCCCATGTTCTGGCTTCAACCCTACCTTCTGGGGGACCTTGGGCAAATAGCGTTCAGTGTCCCTATGCCTCATTTTTCTTACTGGGAAGGTAGACGTAATGCCAACAATCTCATAGAATCGTTTTGAGAATTTAAATGCTACATGTAAAATGCTGAGAGTACATGCTTGTGTGCCATCCATGGTAGACAGAGGAAATAAGTGCTGTTCCTTCGGGCCGTGTTAGAAAGTTGTTCATTTATTTCAGTATCGTTCCCAGTACGAACCGTGAGCTCATGACCTGAGCTGAAACCAAGAGTTGCATGATCAACCGAGTCACTCAGCCACCCCAGAAACTCCTCGTTATTTCTGAACTTTGATTTCAGTGTTCTGCTTTTTTTTTTTTTTTTTTTTTTTTTTTTTTTTTTTTTTTTAAGAGTAGCACCTTTGGAAATCCTTTTAGGATGACATTCGGCACGGGTATAAGGAATGCCTAATGAAAACAGTTCCCATGACTTTATGGTTTATGTACTAGCTGTTATAAAAAGGGTTACTTTCCGATTATTTGCTGTGTACCTAGCATAGTGGTGAGATATACATTGTTTTACTTAATCCTCAGTTCATCTGAGGAGCACATGTTGATACTATTTTACGTTGAGGAAACTGGAACTCCGAGAAGTTCTATATTAAATAGCCCAGGCCGATGTAGCAAAGTAGTGATGGAGCCTTTCTCTCAACCATTATGGCATGCTGCCTCTGTTCATCTTGCTCCCCCCGCTGCCTGGAATCTTCTCCTCTTTGATATTTTCTCATACTTGCTTTGTTCATCTTTATCGCTTTGTAACTTTATCGCTGTGTCGTGCACAAGATTTGTGAGTGGTTAGAACATAGTGTGGCCCAACAAAGTATGGCCAAAAGATGGGGTGAAGGTGTTGATTGTTTAAGTGAGGAAGACAAATTGTTAATATTTCAGAGTACAATTTGGAAGGTGTTAAGTAGGTTTTTTTTAATGTTTTATTTTTTTATGTTTATTTTTGAGAAAGAGGGAGAGACAGAGCATGAGCAGGGGAGGGACAGGGGGTGGGGGAGATGCAGAATCCGAAGCAGGCTCCAGGCTCTGGGCTGTCAGCACAGAGCCCGACGTGGGGCTCGAACTCACAAACTGTGAGATCATGACCTGAGCTGAAGTCAGTCAATCAACCGAGACACCCAGGCGCCCCTTATTTTTTTTACTGTTTGTTTATTTTTGAGAGAGAGAGAGTGTGTGTGAGCAGGGGAGGGACAGAGAGAGAGGGAGACCTAGAATCCGAAGCAGGCTCCAGGCTCTGAGCTGTCAGCACAGAGCCTGACGCGGGGCTGGAACCCGCAAACCGTGAGATCACGACCTGAGCTGAAGTCAGACACTTAAACGACTGAGCCACCCAGGCGCCCCTCTTAAGTAGTTTTTTTAATGTATGGAATATTTTATACACAGACACAACCTTATATCCACCACCCGGATTTAACGGGTGATCTTAACATGTTTGCTTCCCATGTCCTGCAGTCACTGTCACTGGTAGCCCGTTGTCCTGGTGGGTAGTGGAAATTTGTTTCGTGGTTGTGTGTGGATGGACACGTGATGCGTGTGCAGGTGTAGGTTATTTTTACTCTTCCATGAGTTTTACAAACTGTAGAGAAATTAGATTCTTGCATGTCTGGTGCCGTGTGTTTGTGCACATGTAAGAAGGGTTGTCAGATACAAGGGAGCGTATGCTTCCCAGGAAGAGAATAGACAGGTCTGATGATAATCAGAAGCATGACGAGGTAACATGCACAGAATGAAAGAAAAGCCCCCGGGAACAGATGTACAACCCTGTGACCAACAGGGGACCAATATCCAAATTATACAGAAGCCCCGTAGTGAGTTCGTCATGTTTTCTGTTGTGTACATCAGATCACAGGTGCTCACTGTAACTAGAAGTGCTTACTGTCTGATCCATGAGTACGTGATACGGGAGTTCACTCGAGATTGGGACTGTCAATCTCAGGGGCTGTGAGTTCGAGCACCATGCTGCGTGTAGAGATTACTTAAGATCTTTTTTTTTTTTTTAATGTATTCTTTTTTTTCAACGTTTTTTATTTATTTTTGGGACAGAGACAGAGCATGAACGGGGGAGGGGCAGAGAGAGAGGGAGACACAGAATCCGAAACAGGCTCCAGGCTCTAGGCTCTGAGCCATCAGCCCAGAGCCCGACGCGGGGCTCGAACTCACGGACTGCGAGATCGTGACCTGGCTGAAGTCGGACGCTTAACTGACTGCGCCACCCAGGCGCCCCAAGATTACTTAAGATCTTAAAGAAAACATCTCCCAGTATTACTGTGGATTTGTCCATCTCACTCTGTCCTTATGTTCATTTCTGCTGTGTGTATTTCAGGGCCATATTTTATTAAATGTATATCAGTGCAGAATTGTTGTATTTTTCTGATGTATTATTTTTTTATTATTTAATGATTTCTATTCCAAATTATGTGTGTTGAGTAAAAATCTATTGATCTGATGAGAATAGAACTAAATTAGGTTTCTTTTGGTTAATATTTGCCTTGTCTGTCCTTTCTCAATCTTTTGTTTTGAACTTTTTTTTTCTTTTAAAACTGAACACCAAATCTGTTTTATTTTCCCCTTGGACAGGGTGTGACCATTCTAAACCTCAAATTAACTGCATTTTGGTTTTTTATACAGTCTAATGGACTTTCACCAGCCTAGCCTGTTTGCATTTGTGGGGATCACTGATAAGCTTTGATTCATTCTTTCTTATTCTAGTACTTTCTATGTATTATGCTTTTTGTTTTTTGCCCACCCACCCCCACTCTTGTGTTTTCTTCCCTTTTTTCCTCTTCTTCTACTGTTTCGGAAGTTACACATTCTCTTTTTATCTTTTACTGGTACCCTTAAAATTTTTTTACATATACCTATAGTCCAGGTTAACACTATTTCCTCCCTCTTCCTCCCTCTTCCTGATACTATAATTTTACTTCAAATGTTTCTGCATGGATGTTCCCTGTCTCACATGTTCTGTGTCTCACATTTTAGTTCCACGTTGTTTCCCCACCCCAAATTTTAAATGACTGTTACTGTGTATGTATTAAAGCTTGCTTGCTTGCTTGCTTGATTTATTTATTAAAAAATTTTTTTGATGTTTATTTTTGAGAGACAGAGTACGAGTGGGGGAGGGGCAGAGAGAGAGAGAGAGGAAGACACAGAATCTGAAGCAGGCTCCAGGCTCCGAACTGTCAGCTCAGAGCCCGATGTGGGGCTCGAACTCACAAACCGATGTGGGGCTTGAACCCACGAACCGTGAGGTCATGACCTGAGCCAAAGTCTGATGCCCAACCAACTGAGCCCCCCAAGGCGCCCCTATTCAAACTTATTTAGTTCCGTGTTTACCATTTTTTTCGTTTAGCTCTACTGCCAGCCCCACACCTACCTCCTGCGTTCACTTCTGTTCACAAAGAATGTGGGGTATCTCCTCATTCAACCCCCAGTTTTAGAGATGAGGAGACCAGCATCGCGTGAGGTCACAGTTGCAGAGCCAACTGTAGACCCCACACCGTCTGGCGTCCCAGTCTCGTGCACAGTTGCCAGTGTTACTCAAACACTGGGGCTTACCCAGTGGGCATTTAATAACTCATAGAGGTGGCATTTCAGGTCGGTGAAAGAAAGTAAGTGTTGTTAAGGCAGATGGTTAGCTATGCAGGGGAAGAGTTCGGCTGGACCTTAACCACAGCGTGTCCACGGCCTGGCTCTGGTGTGACCTCGGGCAGTGTATTTAAGCTCCCTCAGAACAAGAACACTGCCTGGCAGGATCCCCTGAGACTAATTAACATGCAGAGTGCTTAGCGTGGCGAGTGACACGTATGCATCATCTAATAATAGAGGGACGTCATTCTTGCTCATTTTCTCTTCTCAACCTACACAGAAGCCTAGTGTGTACTCTCCTAGGCCTGCCGTGCTCCCAGGACAGTGACCGAAGCTTACACGACCGGCTCGGCCGTGTAAGCTCACGTTGAGGAACGAGACTATTACGCTGAGTGTTGGGCTGGTAAACACAGAGCATTGCGGCCAAAGGGCAAGCGAGCGCCCGTTGATAGGTTTGCTGTCATGGACCCGGGACTTGATGCAGGCTGTTTGCCAAGAATGGTGAATGCAGTCCTGCAACTCAGGACCTTCCTTAAGAGGTGCCAAGGAGAGTCCGACAGTGTTTGAGTATCTGTTCTTCCCTCTCGCTTCATGATCTATCGAGTAAGGCTTTATTTAATACTCCAGTCATAATGGCAGTTCATGACAATTAGATTTCAAAACTCCAGGTTTTACGGCTAAAGGAAAAGTAGAAACAAAGTATTTCTGGATGATTCTCCTTCCATACTATTCCAACATGCTTAACATTCTTTACGTGGAAGGACAGTGGCTAGATCATGCTCTGCAGCACTTTTCACATTTGTTTTTCCTCGTGAAAGGTGGACAGGCACGTGGACCTGCTGGAAGTCGCCCAGGAGACGGATGGTTTCTCAGGCAGTGACCTGAAGGAGATGTGCAGGGACGCCGCCCTCCTGTGTGTCCGGGAGTATGTTAACTCTACATCGGAAGAAAGGTATCATCTCCTATTTCTCAGACCCTTTTAGACCTTTCAGGGTGGTTTCCGTTATTTTTCTTTACAATACCAACTCTGCTTATGGTATAAAAGGTGAACTTGAATTAACAATCTCCCCAACTTTATGAACTGCCCTTTTTTCTTCCTAAAGGGAAGTTCTGAAAGCGAGTTGGGGACGGGGGTTGTGGGGAGGCTCTGGAAGGAAGAAGAAGAAACAGAAGCTGCACGTTTGCCAAAAATCCCCGCACTGGGTCACAGGAGGCCGACGGCAGCTTAGGCTTACTTACTCCTAGGAAAGAGGGTTCTCTAGGATTCCCGGACTGCTTTGCACTTGAAAGTCCTAGTTCCATTTCCTGTGCTCTTCCAGGGATTTCCCACGTGAGTGGGCCTGGGGGCCATTGCTGGGGATTAGACTTCAGTGTGTTAACAGTAATGCGTGTGCTAAACAGACTGTTGCCACTGGGGCCAACTTCACTCGAAAGCAGTGTCAGAGCACGAGTTTGAGAAACCAGCTCTGTGCCCGGCTGTTTCAGCAGAGACGCTAGTGAGCCGGCTCAAGTCCGCCCCCATGAACTGTGTCCTGCAAGGACCTTTCCCAGAAGGCCGCTTGCCCTGGGCCAGCCTAACACTGCGTTTCTAAGCGTCTTTTCAGAGTATTGACCTTCTGATGAAGAGTTTCTGTAACTCTTAGCACACTGTTGTACTTTGGGGCCTCATGTTGAATGAGTTCTCCGCCTCTGGCCCCTTTTTCTAAGGCCTCCTCCCTCATCCGCCGCCAAGGCTCTCTCTCCAGGAGACATGGATGTGCTGGTGGTGCCATGTTCTTAATGACCATGTTTTTAATGACGGTGCGTCGCCATGGCAAGCTTCACCAAAAACTCTTCCGCTTGGTGTAGGAAGAAAGGTTAGCTATGTTTGCCCTAGTTCCGCACCTGCCTTCAGTGCTCCCTGGGGCCCCATTATGGAGACACTCACTTCATTTATTTGTTGCTGGGTTACTCCAGCTCCCCTAATGCTGATGCTGGGAATACTTTTGACCTCTGACCGGAGCCAAGAGTCTACTTGCCAAAGGTTTTTATTCTTGTGTATAAGAAAATGAGAGGAGGAGAAACAACTTATGAATACGTTTTGTGTGAATAAGTTACATTAATAAAGAAAGTCCTATTTTTCTGCTGTCCTCAAAGCCTTTGAAAATTTTATATGTCAGGATGAAAAATCTGGGTCTTAGACTTGGCTTATCGTAACTTTTTCCCTAAATGTTTTTTCCTAAATGTTTGTAAATTACAAGGAGACATTATATATTGGATTTTGTTTTTCTCATTATTGAATAGGGGAGGTTTAGGCTAGTTGGTTTTTATTAATAGCAAAGAATTTTATTTTTAGTTTGTCACATGCTAAATATGTACATGAACATATACCCAAGAATGCTACTTTTAATTTCAGTTTTCATGGGAATAATTTTTGATTCCTTGATGGGAATTCTACGCCCACATAAACTGCACACCTTTATCTAATATTTCCACGTTGTGCCAACATTCTGCATTTGGTTCTTAGTGTGAGGTATTTGGTTTTCATGACCACATCTGCAACGCTGAGTTACAGCCGGCCATTTTGGCCCCCTCCCTCCCAGCAGCCCGTGCTTCTAAAAACATCCTCCCCAGCTTCTGTCTGCACAGAAAATTCTGGAAGCATTCACATGAAGCTCATAATTGTGGCTGTCCTTGGGGGTCTTAGGTGGGACAAAGGTTTCATTTCTTAATCTCAGGAGGATGTTTTAGGGAGGTGTATTTGAAAGTTATTTGACCATCTGGCGGTTTTGTCTGTGTCTTAGCCGCGATGAAGATGAAATCCGGCCTGTGCAACAGCAGGACCTGCATCGAGCGATTGAGAAGATGAAGAAATCCAAGGACGCCGCATTTCAGAATGTTTTGACACATGTTTGTTTAGATTAAGAGTAAAGATCATTTGTACAGTTCAGTGTGATCTAGTTTGGTGCACTCTTATCATCAGTGGAAATAGAATGAAAACAGGAATGTCCTTCACGCCGTGAGAGAGTTAAATGTTCACGACACTGGTTTTATACTCTGACTCCTAAGTTATTGAGATGTAGTTGTTCTGTAAGCGGTGTTACTACTCGTCAGAAATCATGAGGAGGAACAGTCTAATCCAGCCTGAGTGCGGGCTCGCGTCTGACCTCTGTCTCCGGACGCTGCGGCCTCAGAGCATCTAAGCTGGTCTTAAAGTAACGATTTGTCGAGTCATTCGTGGAAACAGGGATGTGGGTAAGTGCTGGTTTCTCGATACGTGAGTGAGTGAGTGAGTGAGTGAGTGTGTGCGTGTGTATTAAATGTATATATTCACACATTTTATATTGATATTCTGTAGATATGTTTGAATACGGAAACTTTTTTTTACCCCAACTACTGAATCAAAAAGTACCAAATAGTGTACAGCAGAACTAAGATTTCTGGTCGTGTGTAAAGGTACAGTGATTCAGCCATTTCCAGCTGTCACCTGTGTCCGCTTTCGTTTTAAGTTGAGCATTTCTCCGCAGTGGAATAGTCGGAGTCCGCCACGTCTCTGCTTCAGGAGGGGCTCCACTATTACGCTGGTCGGAAAATCCAATAAAAATACTTGATCAGTGATCAGCATTGAGTGGTTGTCAGGCATTTGGGTGATCGACACGGATTTCAAGTCCTTCTATAAGCACACTGAGCAGAGGCCTGTTTTCAATTGATACACGTGAACGTGGTTGGAGGAGCCTTTCCAAATGGCTTTGAGAAACTACAGTGCCATGCAGTACACATCTGTGACTTTTCCTTCATTTGATGGAACGTAGTTCTGTTGTAACCATGGTTTTGTAATGTTATTTTAAAGTTATGTTTTTTAATTATGGTCAAATATAATTTGGTCATCAGAAATGAAATGATAGTTTAAAACAAGTAGCTGTTGCTAGCTGTGCTAAAAATACTCATTTTGTGACTTTAATTTTTAAAGTTTTCTTAGCATATTATAAATTGTGCCCTAGTTAGTACAGATACACACGTCAGAGTCCCCATATTGTATCCATAGTCATTCGATGCTGTGTGCCCTCCATAGGATAACATTTTTTTTTTTGTCCAGAATTTCACTAACCAGAATTCTGTTATAGGCCCTTAAACACACCGCATGAGGAAAATGGCACAATATGGTCTTGAGGTGCCTTCTGTGAACCATCTGAAAGATTAAATTATGCTCCATATATTTTTGTTTTTATTGTATTTCTTTGAAACTCTTCAGTCTTCATTCGTGAGTCATTAGAGTAATTTATTTGATAGTAGGTCTCTCACTTGAACCTGTTGGGGAGTTTATTTGGTTGTGCGAGTAGCGGGCGGGTAGAGATTGCGGAAAGCACTCTGGACGACAAAAAGCAAGTTTCGAAAACTGTGAAGATGATTAAAAATTGACTGCAAAACACAAGATATCAAAAATAAAAAGTTTCGTCTCCCGTTTTTAATAACTATATTATACGATTATTTTATAAACATACAATAAAGAGGTCCCTCTTAATTAATTTTTCTCCACTTGGTCTTCTTCCAAAGTTACAAATCTTCTGGGGGTTTTTTAGTTTAGCAACTTGCATTTGGAGTGTTTTATCTTACTGAGTAGCTTTCACACTTCGGTAGCATGCAATCTCATGTCTTATCGTTATTTTGCCTTAGGATGGATTTCAGTCATCATTTACTCTGATGCCAGACTGGTGTAAAAAAGAGGTGATCTGTCTCTCATGTCCTTTCTTTTTATCTTAAATTCAGAGCATCCAGTAGTACAGTTACTAAGTTTATCATGGTTTTAATCACCACGGGAAGTTAGGTCCCGTCAATCGTGACTCATCCGGGCATCTTAGGGCCTTACAGTAGTCGAGGAACCTTCTTTATGTCATTTTGGAGAACTTTTAGTGTCACAGAATCTGTGCTCGTTGTAGACGTGCATTTGACACAGGTCGCTGGGCTCCAGGTTCCCGGGTATTCCCTCGTGGGCGGCAGTTACGCACGCCGGACGTGGAGTTGGACGGCTCCCTGTGGATGTCCAGGTGGCTAATCCAGACTCCCTGTGAGTTAACCCTCTGCGTGCACGCTAGTCCCCTAACGTCTCTGAGCCTCCGCTTCTACGAAATGGAGCTGCAGTGGCGCCCACCTACGGGGTGGTGTGAGAAGACGGTGCGTGTAAGGCGCTCAGCACCGGCCCCAGAGCAGTCCTCACTCAAATGCGGGCCGTCACCGTATTCGTTTCTTACTTTTACACACTGACGTGCGTATCTGTTGGCAGGCTGAAGTTTGGAGCATTCTCTCTGCTTACTCCTGCAGAATCCCCAGTCCCGTACTCTAGGGACTGAGATAGAAATGATCACCTGTGTGATGCTTCTGACACCCTCGTCGTTGGAAGACGGCTGGTGAGTCTGGTGTGTCTCACACTCTTTCCAGGCCTTTCTGTGGAGAGTTCGGGAACTCCATATTGGAAGCAGCCCAGTATCTTCTTTATGATTTCCTTTGCTTCTACCTCTCAGCTCCCAAATGCAGGACAACCATGCTGTCAGGAGCTGGGTGGGTTCATGGAAATATGCCACGTGGACCAGAATGACCTAACATTACTTAGCAGCTGTACCTTAAACGTTTGGTGTTCCAGGAGGATGGCTCAAGCCTTGAGTAAGCCTTGAGTGCCTCCCTTGTTGACGGGGATTTTTTTTTTTTTTTTTTTTTTTTTTTTACCGGCATTGTGTTGTTTGTAGACAAACGTTAACAACTTTCTTCTGGATAAAGAAACTAAAGCAGATGATGTTTATCTTTTAGCTTTTCTCAAGGTCAGAATATTGAATAGAATTCTGATATCCTGAGCATATATCCTGCCCTTGAAGCCATAGAATCGTTCCATGTAGAGCTGACAAATCTTCAGAGGGCCTTCATTATTAAATATGTTGTAGACTGAGCCGTGAAACAGTTCGCTAATCTTGTCAAAAGTTAAAGCTCTGTTCACACGTATCGGTGGAAGTTACGCCCTACTCACCACTCCATGAAACTACCGAGAAGATGGACAGCACGGGTGCCAGATGTAAATGAGATCGGCCCTAAACACGATCACTTACTCATGTGAATAAGAATAAAACATCCTTAGTAACACTGGTGTAACTTCTAACACTGTCAGTACTAACAGCACATAAGGTCTCATTACTAAAACACTCTACTGGGGGCGCTTGGGTGGCTCCATCAGTTAAGTGTCCAGCTCTTGATTTTGCCTCAGGTCATGATCTCATGGATTGTGGGCTCGAGCCCCGCGTCGGGCTCTGCAATGATAGCGCTTGGGATGCTCTCTCCCTCCCTCTGCACATGTTCTGTCTCTCAAAAAAGCATTTTATTCTAAATAGAACACTAGACTGGGAGTACATTTTTGTGATTGTCTAATATTTATAGTTCTCTGCTTGAGAATGCTTTTAGGTGTAAGTTGTTGGACTTTGAAATATAGTTGCAGTGAATAATGTTCATGCTGGTGTGGAGTGTGTCATGATAGTTTGTGAGTTTGTGAGTCATGATAGTTCAAAACCAGAGCCAAAGCTCTAGTTAAGTAATTACTGACATGCAAAACTTAGAACTGAGAATAGAACACTGTGTTGTGTTTGGAAGACGGATAGCTTCCAGAAATTCTAGGAATGACCAAGATACTCAAATGGGGGGTGGTGATACATCATCCAGTAAAACAAATTCCTGGGGCGCCTGGGTGGCTCAGTCGGTTGAGTGTCCGACTCTTGACTTCAGCTCATGTCATGATCCCAGGGTTGTGAGATTGAGCCCCTCGGCATGCTCCGTGCTGAGCTCCGTGAGGAGCCTGCTTGGGGTTCTTGCTCTCTCTCTCTCTCTCTCTCTTTCTCTCAAAACATATCTTTGCAGACATATCTGAGGGAGACAGGCATTGTCTACTGGGCCATAGTCCTGGTCTTGTAAAGAGTACTGGTTAGGTAACCAGACAGCTGACCTATGCAGTGAAGAATTCACTTGAAAGGGTATGGGGGAGCTCAGGAGCTCAAAAGGAAGTAAAAAACTGGACTTAGGGAGCATTCAGCTCTTGATCTTGGCTCAGGTCACGATCTCATGGTTTGTGGGTTTGAGCAGGTCTAATCAAGAATCCTGCTTGGGATCCTCTCTCTGTCCCTTCCCCACACTTGCTCTCTCTCAAACTTAAAAAAAAAAAAAAAAAAAAAAAAGTGGACTTAGAGGACAGAAAGCTCCAGAGTGGTTTTTTAACTGGAATTGTTCAAGAATCTTGCTTTTATTCCTCTGCTGGGTTAAATGAATCCTGTTTATCTTTAAATTGCCCCATTCTTGAATCCCGGAAGTGATTCAAAGTCCTGGAAGTAGGTGTGCAAACCCAAGTCAAAGTCCCTGTTGGCAGCCATGGTGCTTTGAGAGAATGAGCCTCCAGTACCCCTGGCTTAAATGGCTTGAGGGCAAGGATCTGGATGTACCACCTCCTCACGACTAAATGCAACAGAAGGCAGGATTTCAACCAAAGAAAAGTGAGTACTGTGGACCAGGTGGCTGGACAAACACATGACAAGGACCAGCTATCGCGCGATGCCATAGGTACGAGCCAAACGGAGGTGATCCTGTAACCGGAGGGGGCCTGTTGAAGTGGGAGCCGCCAACACTGTGGTTGGAGTGCACTGTGCGCTGTGTGGGCACAGCCTTGTGGGGACCACGCGCTCTACTCGCCCCTGCTGCCAGAGTGCCGCCTGGCTTGTCTGGCGTGTTAGCTGGGTGATCTTTAACTTATTCCTGATTTTGTTCCAGATAACAGGTCTAAAAAAAAGAACACTGGAGACAGAAGGGTAATGTTGGGTTTTGTTTTATTTCCAAGGAACGCAGACCTCTTCCTCTGTGGGCAGTGAGGGTGAAGGCCTGGTCATCCCGATCCCAGGGCCCGGGTACGCTGCGTCTGGGCTGTCGCTTTCATAAGATGGGGTGGCCGGGCTTCGTCCGCCCCTGCCCTCTCCTGCAGCAGCCTCTTGATCTTAGCGGTATTGGAGATGGGTTGGGTGGGAGGTGTGAGGTTCAGATGTTCGTGGCCCTGTGGACTTGGTTCTGACAGGGTCCTGGCGTCCAGCCACCATGAGGACGCGCAAGACTTGAGCTCCTCTTTCACCATTTGCTCTGCCAGATGCCGGGAAGGGGGATCATGTCGCCAGGCAGTTTATTTTTGAAGGTGATGTGTTTGTAGATTGCAGTCAGTGATGTGAGTCTTGGTTGAATTCTCATCCCTGCAAAGTCTCTCCATTTAGGGCAGGCCTGCTTTTCCATACACTGCATCCAGACTGTGGAGTCTCCTCCCCAGTGTATGCACAAGCATCGAGGCGCCCTGCTCACCCCTGAGCGGCTTAGCTCTCTCCGGAAGGCAGTTGGCGAATAATCCTTGTAGCTACTGTTCTTTGTGAGCCTTGTAGAAAAACCTTATTTTTATTTTGCCCGGCTTTTTTCTTGTTGCCCTGGGAATGAAGGTCTTTCACGCCCTCCTACATTCTGGCAGAACTCTAACTTATGTGAAGTTCATTTCCAACTTTATAGGTTTCAGTCCCAACCGTGAAACTTTTATATGTGTGATATAATTATATATATATATATGTGTGTGTGTATGTGTGTGTGTGTGTATATATATATATATATGTGTGCCATATATATGTGTATGTATGTATATATATACATATATATATGTATACATACATATGTGTATGTATATGCATATGTATACGTATATATATGTGTATACATACATATATATATATATATATATATATATATACACACATACACACACACACATATATATGGCAGTGTAGCCTTGGGCAAAATCTGTTTCCTTGAGCATCTGTCTCCTTATCTCTAAATAGGAATCCTAATGTATACCTCCTGGGATCGTTTTAAGAATCCTATGGAAATGCTTTGGAAGTTAGGAAATGAATATGTCCGCCGGTCATCGTGTGCTTAGGAAAGTCGTCTCCCATCTCCCACTTCCAGGCCTCTGTTTCCTTGTCTGCACGGTGATGGACGTGCTGAAATGGATGTCTTTACATCCGCATCCCAGCTCTCTAAGCCACACACTGTGGCAACGGTGGCCATGTTGGCAGACAGATGCAGGGCCCTCGGCAAGGCTGACCTGCCCATCAGGGCTCCGAAACAGGGCGGCCTCGTCAGCTACTGAAGGCTGTCAGCCTTGGCGAACACGCTTGCTCTAACAGGCACAGATTACAAAATACGCCATTATGTAGGCGGGTTGGAGACACTTCTGTGTGCCTGGTGTTTGTGTGTACTAGACTTGTTTCCTTCCGGGACTCTGTTGGAGCTGTAGCTCTCTCTGATTGTTTTATCGAATTCCTTTTCCCTTCTGAGGATAGGATGGGGGTTACAGCCTCTTTAGTGGTTCATGGAATCAGTATCTTCCATAAATGCAGATTTTCCTTGGTGAAGACACATGAAAAATCCAGTCTCTTAACAAGTTTAAAATTCCAGGTTGATACTGGAGTTGTTTTCATGCAAGTAGCCCATCATTATTTCAGCCTGGGCTGAGCTGAATTTTGCCTTTGAACTATTTATGGAAAGCGGGCTTGTGAAATAAATATAAATCAAGATTTTTCTTTCCACGTAAGCATGTACAATGCAGTACAGTTTGTAAGAACTGTCACATTGTTTTGTGAACGAAGTGCACAGCAGGTTTAAACCTCTGGGAAAAAACCCAAAACCAACCATATTTAAGAACTTTACCAAGTAAAGCATGTATTATGGATGCCAGCAATCATTAATACATACGACATTAAAAGAGCTGTGTCCATCTGTTTGTGACTTACGTGTTTGAAAATGATAAAACTGCATTACTTTAAAAAACATTCCATAATTTAAGTATCTTACTCATGGAGACTGGCCTTCCCTGCAATTAATCCAAATTAAGAGGTCTACAGGAAGGGTAATAGGCTGGGGTGGGGTGGGGGGTACCTTGTTACAAGAGAGAAACCGTTGGTAAACTCACCGCCTCCCCTGAGGGGCCCCATAAGAAAGTAGGATTTGTATATTGTGGCTAATAAATCTCCAAACTCTAGCCAATGACCCATGTATGTTTGGTAATATCAATATAAGTTCCGTAATAATTTAATTTATTTTCATTAAAATAGTTCCCAACATAAGCAGAAAAGCCAGGCAGTCCTCTGGCATGTGTATTAGCCACCTGCTTGTATATCATTCTCAGCATTCGGTGAGCCGGCACTTGAGTGGCCCGATAATGGTTAATATTCATCAAAGAACTAAGTGCATCCGAGGGAGGAGAAAAATCCGTGGCTGTCAATACCTGTGTATGGCTCATTCTTGACAGTTGATGCATTTTGGTAGTGAGGAAACGCTTAGATAATGGAACCTGTAGCAAAACCTCAGGCAAAAGCTGCATTGTTACTGTTGCATCCAAACTTCAGACGTAAGAGCAGTTGGTGGTCTGGTGCCCATCTAATTTCTGATCACCTACTGTCCTACTGTCAGGGAATTCTGAAGATCAGTACCAGACCTGAAAGCCGTGTGACAGAAAGGAGGAGAACAAAGAAAAAACGAAATCCAACTTGGTGTTCTCAAGTAACCGAGAGCTGTTTCTTTGTGCCAGGGAGGATGGGTTGGAAGGAAATCCTATCGCCTGAGTGTTGACGTACAGTAAAACCTTGGTTCACGAGCATAATTTGTTCCGGAAACATGCTTCTAATCCAAAGCACTTGTATATTGAAGCGAATTTCCCCATAAGAAATAATGAAAACTCAGAGGATTTGTTGCACAACCCAAAAACATTCATATAAAAATGATTACAATACTGTAATATAATGCAAAATAGTAAAGAAAATACAAAGAAAAATAACCTGTACTTACCTAGTTCTACCTTTGAAAACCTTCGTGGCTGGCATGAGGGAGACAGAAGAGAGGAGGGTTATTGTGTAGGACAACTTCCACTATCACCAACGGAATCACTGCTATCTGTCGACTCAAAGGAACCTTCTTCTGCACGGGGCCATTGTATACGCTCACGTGGATGCTGACCACAGTGCAGAATCAATAAACTCTTGTCATAGACTGTATTTCATGTAACTGGCATAAGGCAGCAGAGGAAAGGGTCTCTATCTGCAGGCAGCCTGACCGAGAATGAAGCAAAGCATTCCTAAGCTCACTCTTGTCTGGAAAAGCAAAGGACCGTCCACAGGTGCTTTGAAGGGACAAAAATACACCAGTGCCAGTTGTGGGCACCTTCCAACGTCCTGAAAAATCACTGATTTCTGCCAAACACCACGGCCTGAGACCGAGCATCTGAACATAAATACACCAGTGCCAGTTGTGGGCACCTTCCAACGTCCTGAAAAATCACTGATTTCTGCCAAACACCACAGCCTGAGACCGAGCATCTGAACATGGGAGATGATCACCTTCAATCCCAGAGAGACAGAGAGAGAACTGGCTCAGTTGTGATCACGTGATGTTCGGTGTCACAAACGCCTCATATCACAAGACATCGCTCATTTGTAAAGGTAAAATTTATTGGAAATGTTTGCTCGTTGGGGCACCTGCGTGGCTCAGTTGGTTAAGCATAGGACTTCAGCTCAGGTCGTGAACTCCCAGTTCTTGGGTTTGAGCCTCCCATCGGGCTCTGTGCTGAGAGCTCAGAGCCCGGAGCCGGCTTCAGATTCTGTGTCTCCCTCTCTCTCTCTGCCCCTCCACCACTCATGCTCTGCCTGCCTCTCTCTCCCTCTCTCAAAAATAAACAGAAAAGGAAGGGAAAGAAAAGAAAAGGAAGGAAAGAGAGAAAAAGAAAGATGAAAAAAAAGGAAGAAAGAAAAATGCTCGTCTTGCGGAACACTCAGAACAAGTTACTCGCAATCCAAGGTTTTACTGTATTTGGAATTTCTGCCATTATCTGACCGAATGACTTACATACACCTTTCCAGGATGTTTTTCCCCTGCCCTGTACATTCTGGCGTCCTCCCTGGGCACCTCTTGTATCTCCGTGTCCTTAACACATTTCCTGCCCTACTATGTGCTGCTAATTGCCACTAGGAACGAATGAGCAGGCTCTGGACGGGAAGAGGGAGGGACAAAGAGTGGCAGCCTCCAGCGGCTCTTCCACCAGTGTTTACACCGGCGTTCTACAAAGGGAGGATCCGCAGCCAAATTTGCCCCCAGCCTTTGGGACAGAAGGGAGGCAGCCAGGGAGGGGAAAGCCCAAAGTACCAGGTGCTTGGAGGCCACTGAAAACAGGGGTGGAAACAGGTGCCCTTTCTCGAGTGGCTCCCATTGGAAAAGGTGCTGGAGTGGATGATGTGAATACGAAACAGCAAAAAGACGGCTCCCCACCCTGCTGGTGGACTGCCTGCGGGCACTTGGAGAAAAGGAAGCAAGTTAGGAAGAAAAGGGTCAGATCCTCCTGCAGTGACATCCTGAGGGGAGTCCCTAAGCTACCAAGTCACCCCTAAACACATGAGGAGCCATTCACACGTATAGCACGGTTTATAAAGCGACTCGAACAAGGGCAGACAGCCTCCTAATTGCGGTGTAAGGGTTGCTGCTGTCCATCTCCAATTATGCAAAGTCACACAGCTCTCAGCACTCATGGGGCCAACCCCCACTCAGCGTCACAGGCAGAAAAGACTCCGCTTCCATTCTGAGAAATTTATTAAAAACAAGCATTGCTTGTCCGTGGAAACAGTCATTTGCACTATGGTGGTACTAAGAGCAGAAAAGCAATTTTAAATACATTTTTTAAAATCACAAAATGTATCAGTTAAGGCACTACATCCCTCCCGTCTCATGTTTTCAATAAATACGCTGTTGTTTTAAAAAGGCAGCAATGAGTACCTCTGATTATTAAGTCAATACAGGCACTATTCTTGTAAAGGCAGTTACGTTTTGCTGTGGCCACTGTATGTGATTTATTCTCAAAAGAGCTTTCATTAGCGAAGATTAGCATTTAAACAACTGAGAATATGAAAAAAAAAATCACAGTTTTCTCTTTCCAGTTTTAAGTCTCTCCCAGAGAGACCCAAGTACACAAGGTACCGTTTCTTCATATATTCTTTGGCAACAAGGAATCATGCGTAAAGTACAAAAGATCACCTCCCGAGAAGTAAAGCCACTGGAGGTTAGGTGTCGGCACAGCGTAAGTCTTTGGAAAAGTATGTGGGGTTTTTGGGGCTTTCTGGCGTTTTGATTTTTTTTTTGCAGCCGTAAACTACAAAACTGCAGAAACTCCAAAACTCCAGAGAAAACTCTGGACCTTCTGGCATTCAAGAAGTCTGCTTCGCGGGTGCCCTGGTGCAAGGAGCTTGGCCAAACCGACGGGCGTATGTGCAGTGCGCACAGAGCACCAGACAGGGAGTCAAGTGGCAGCGTGCCCATTCGGGCCCCCCGTCCTCCCAGTCCTTCCTAAATAATACCAGTGGTGATTTTTTCCTGGCAGCCTCAGCAGCTCGCGGAGCCTGTGCTGTGCATCGCCTAGTGTGGTCCTCTGTGAGACCACGGGGTTGGAGGCCACGTTCTCTGTGGTCTCTTCCCATCCCAGCAGCTCGCTAGTCTAATGGCGTGAGCTGTTTCCGTTGCAGCTGCAGCCGACGAGTGCCGCCTCACCCAGGACACAGTGACCACAGCAAAGAGGAGGGAAATTAACCTGCCACAACAAAGCCAGATGGTGGGAGCCCCGGGCGCAAATCTTTTGGTCAAAGCACGCTCCACTCTCCAACTGAAAAATCACCCTTTAACTGGACTTCGGTTACTCACACAAGGGCGCTAAGACTTCTTTATGAGACAACGTAACTTTCTCGGCAGAACGAGGTTGCATAGATCCGAGATTAAATTCGCATTTTCACACATTTGGTGTCTCCAGGCAGGTGAGCACCTAAAAGATTGGGCAGCGAGGTTGTACGAGGGGTGACATAGGGGCAAGGATCTTACGCGAGCCACACCTCACTTAGGGTGAGGATCGTTTCCCCCGCCTTCGGTCAGTCGTACAGAAGAGGTTGCTCACCTGGTTTATTTTACTACCGTGACATTGGGCGAGTGCAGGTTGGCAAGACTTAGGCCGGAAAACACGCTTTTACCTTCTGGTGAGGAAACTAGGCACACGGTCAAAGCATCAAGAAATCCGGGACCTGCCTAATCAGATGCAGAAGAGAATACAACTAATTTCATTCTGAAATCATAACAGCATTGCTGTCCCTGCTAAGATGTGGTCTTCAGTGTGACTTTCTTTTATATATTATTGAAGTTGACTTTAAATTATAGACACAATTTTTAACCTTGTCCTAAAACACGAAAAATCAGTCACTGAGAAGCAATCCTATGCCAAGCATCTAATCACAAAAATAGAAAAGGGAATCCAAGAGCACTTCAAGAAGAAACTTCTGGAACCGGAGGGCAATTTAGTTGTTCTTCTCCAGGGACCGGTAATAATCCGTCAGGACTTTCCATGCTTTGGGGGCCATGAAGCCATCCGGGGGATTCTCTCCTTCCCGGGCCAGCTTCCTCATCCGGGTCCCTGAGATGAAGTCGAATTCGTTGTGCCTGTCACAGGACAGCAACACAGAACTCAGCGTGGGTGAGGCACATCGACCCTAAAGGTGCCCGCGGTAGGTGAGGGGGTGTTTAGACCCTGTTTTTTTCTGTAAAACGCTGCACTTTCTGGAATGGGTGATTCACTAGGTCTTCAGTAAAGGAATGTGCACAAGAAAGGGCGACTGCTAGCAGGTATGCATTCGACATTTCCCGTGTACCTGCTCTGTCTTCTGCCCCGCCTGCGTCCGTGAGCTCTGAGCTCAGGAGAGACATGCTGAAAGCGAGCTATGGACGGACCCTCTACTGACATACCAGGCGGCCATGCTACGACTTTACAGGGACACACAATGTGTAAGACCGGTCTTGGCCTTCAAGGGACTCTCATTCCTGCTAGGAGAAGGTGGAGAACCACTGGAGAGCTTGCACGGGGCCCAAGCTTTGCCGCCTCTTTCTGGTTGAGCAGATGGTGACGAACGCCTCCTCCTCTGGAAACCTACCTTGCTGGATCGTAGAAGTCCATGGCTTTTTTGGCTTTGTTGTAGGCAGCCACTCGGAATGGAATGATTTCCACAGAGGTCAGGCCGGGGGCCATGCTCAAGACCTTGCCCCCATGAGTGGGTTCATACAGGTCTTTCTTGGTCTCGGGGTGAGGCATTCCGGCGGGGTCCCGGCCCACGATGTAGAAGTTGGCCCCTGCGATCATCCGGGACCTACAGTGCCACTGGACCTAGGAGACATCACGGGAGGGAGATGCTGGTCACCACTGGCCAACTCTTGGGTCCCTGTTTACAGAGATGCCTTTATTCTGCTGTAAAAATAATTCAGTGACAGGATCACCCAATAGGTGCAGAAGTCCGTGGGGTATCTAAGACCCCAAGCTCTTCTTCATGCTTGTTTACATGAGGTAGGAGCTTTAGACCCGAATCCCCCCCCCCACCTGACCCCCCAGCTTCCTGGAACCTGAGGTTATATTTCCTAATCGCTCTCTCCAAACAGGCAGGTGAGCCAGGAGCATGGGGACCTTACTGTTCTACAGAACCATGTGAATCTTACTTTCCAGGCCCTCCCTATTCAGAATAAATCACAGTTTAAAGGAAATTACAAACTCCAACATCTTTGATTATCTGATTGCCAATAATGAGCTGATTATACACGGACATCAATTCTAGTTTGACACAAATATTGGGATTTCAAAATGAACTGCCCTCTCTAAAGCTCAGATAGAAATATGGAGGGTGGAGAAGAGAGCCAGACACCAGGTACTTTGATCTGGTTGAAGAGAATTAACTTACTAAACTCGCTTTGGGGCATTCCAAACAGTTGAGACCCTCGCAGTTCATCATACTTCCTACAAACGTGTTCAAACCCGCTACAGTGGTGGTCCAGGAGGACAAAGAAAGTCTGTTTCACAGGCTCTCTGTGTTATGATCAAAGGGGACACTGAGCTTTTAGCGGGGCTTTCTAATGGAGCTCACCGGGCCTGTGTGGTGACTCAGTGACTAGACTTTGGAAATTGAATATTAGGTTCAATACAGTTTGCCCAATACCACCCCAGCTAAGCTGCATTATTCTCCTTATCTGCACACCAACCTCCGTGTTCTCAGAGGCAGTGCGTAACAGACTCGACTTGGTGTTTCTAGCATTTTTACAGAAATGAAATGGAAACCTAATGAAGTTGGATAAAGAAGAGAGACCAGGGGGCACCTGAGTGGCTCAGTTGGTTAAGCATCCAACTTCGGCTCAGGTCAGGATCTCATGGTTTGGCGAGTTCGGGCCCCGTGTGGGACTCTGTACTGACAGCTCAGAGCCTGGAGCCTGCTTTGGATTCTGTCTCCCTCTCTCTCTGCCCCTCCCCCGCTCATTTTCTCTCTCTCTCTCTCTCTCTTTCTCTCTCTCTCTCTCTCTCAAAAATAAAACATTTTTTAAAAATTAAAAAAAAAAAAAAGAGACAGCAGAAGACTCCATAATCTGCTCATGAGGGAAAAGGATCCCAGAGACTCATTCACTCCTCTTAAGTCAAGTCTGAGCCCACATTTCTGAGGCCCACAGCCCAGCCTGGGGACAGCTCACCTCTGTGGGGCCGGCATACAACATCGGGGATGGGAAGATGGCCACGATGGTTGACTTGGGGTCCAGGACGCCTTCCTCGAGCACAGCTGCATGCTGCTTCATCCGCCAGTCCAAGGGCACATCGTCGTCCTTGGTCCAGCCACCCAGAGGGTGCAGCAGGAGCACGGGGTGCTTGTAACCCCTCTCCAGGAGTCGGCGGCGGGTGTCCTGCATCAGCAGAGCGTGGCCGTTGTGGACGGGGTTGCGCAGCTGGAAGGCAAACACCGCATCTGGGAAAGGAGAGGAGGAAGGCGAGGTGAAGGAAGTGCATGCTGTCGCTCGTCCGCAAGAACAAGAGGAAATGCAGGGGAGCTCCTCTCTGCTTGCAAGAATCGTTTAGTAAGGCCAGTTAGAACTTTGATTTTAAAAGAAAGGAAACACAGCTACGTCTAAGGCACAGAGCATTTGCTATGCCCATTGGCTTTCGAAAATCAACAGGAGGGGCGCCTGGGTGGCTCAGTCGGTTGAGCGTCAGACTTTGGCTCAAGTCATGATCTCACAGTCCATGAGTCTGAGCTCCGCGTCGGGCTCTGCACTGACAGCTCAGAGCCTGGAGCCTGCTTCAGATTCTGTGTCTCCCTCTCTCTCTGCCCCTCCCCAACTTATGCTCTGTCTCTCTCTCAAAACTAAATACAACATTAAAAAAAAAAAAAAAACAGCATCCAGAGACTCCACCTGGGGCTTCAGGACTCTTACTCCAAAGGTGCCCACAGTGCCAGACCGCATCCACAGGGCGGGGACACACAGGCAGGAAGCCCTAGAGGGAGAGCCTGACTCGGAAATGAAGACATCTGTGGCCAGGGCCTTTCCAGCCAAGCACGGCTCAGACCAGAGCTGGTGCTGGTCGGTCCTCAGTTTACCCTTTGCTCCTGTCTCTCACGTCCCCAGCACAAGAACCATGACCAGCAACTTCTGGGGCCTGGGAAAAGTTTCAACAATCTAAAGACGTAAAAAAAAATATTTCACCTTCAACTGTCAAAAAAAAATCTCCAAAACTACTCCACTTAATAATGGGCTCCTGGGGCATCTGGGTGGCTCAGTTGGTTGAACATCTGACTCTTGATTTCAGCTCAGGTCACCATCTCACGGTTTGTGGGTTCGAGCCCTGTGTCAGAGCTCTGTGCTGACAGCTTGGAGCCTCCTTGGGACTCTCTCTCTCTCTCTCTCTCTCTGTCCCTCCCTGGCTCACTCTTTGTCTCAAAGTAAATAAATGAAACTTAAAAACAAAATAATGGACTCCCGAGAGGCTTAATTTTTCCTTCTAGTTATGAAAGAAATATCCATTATGGAAAATTTGGGAAATACAGAAAAGCCCAAAATAGGATATAGAAGCTACCTAAAATCCTATCATGATTTTTTTCTCTCTCTTTTTCAAAATACATAAAATGAAAATCTTCCTTCCCATTGGTCCCTGTCCCCAAGAAGCAGCCGCTGTCACCTGCGATTTGGCACATACTCTACACAGACCTTGGGTTATATACAGTTATTTAACTTAAGAACAGTTATTTTATTTTGTTTTCCAGAACTCTGCTCTGCATGTTATTCTGCAGTTTGCGGTTTTGCTTAATAAATACAGCCGGGGTGTTTTTCTGTGTCCGTGCATATCGTTAACGGGCTGCAACTATTCCATTATATGGATATACGTCAACCTTATACGCTCATTCCAGTCTGTGTCAATACAAATGCTGATAGAGGCTTCCAGCTTTTTAAAACTATAAAACATGCCGGGGCATCTGGGTGACTCCGTCGGTTAATTAAGCGTCAGACTCTTGGTGTTGGCTCCGCTCCTGATCTCACAGTTTGTGAGTTCGAGCCCTGCATCAGGCTCTGCACCGAGCTTGGAACCTGCTTGGGATTTTGTCCCGCCCTCCCTCTCTCTGCCCCTCCCCTGCTCGCTCGCTCTCTCTCTCTCAAAATAAACTTAAAACCATTAAAAAAAATTTTTTTAGCTATAAACCTGCCACTTCCTGGTATCTTTAATTCTGTAACGGGAGGGTGGCGACGAGTGTTGACAGGCGCACCCACTCGAGCCAGCCTACTCACCAGCATTCATTTCTTTACATTTCTGCTTGAGCTCCAGAGGCGTCAGGCGGTACTGGTCCAGCCCATCGTTCCACCTGATTCTCTCCAGCACCTGCAGGTCTCCACCAACCAGCCAATCCCCGCTCTCCATCACCATCTAGAACAGACCGTTAGCAAAGTTGTTGGAGATTAGATCAGCTTCTGTTTTACCTGGAAAAAAAAAAATGTTCTCCTTCCGAACCGATCTCGGGTTCCTGTTGAAGAACCACCTTCAGTTCTTAAAGCGTTTCTAGCGCAGCCTTGCTCCAACTATGTGGTCTCTCAACCCCTTTATGCTTTTCAGAATTACTGAGGACCCCCCAAAGAGCTTTGTTTTTGTGGCTCTTACCTATCGTATTTTCCGTATTAGAAATTAAAAGTGGGAAATTTCAAAAATATTTATTAATTTGCTTAAGATTAATATAAACCTACTGTATAGTAATATACATAACTTTATTTTTAGTTAAAAATAAATGTTTTCCAAGAAAGAAGAGAGAGAAATGCATTGCTTTACATGTTTGCAAATCTCTTTAATGTCTGAGTTGATAGAAGGCGGTGAAGGGGGCG
This sequence comes from Felis catus, assembly GCF_018350175.1. Taxonomy (NCBI): domain Eukaryota; kingdom Metazoa; phylum Chordata; class Mammalia; order Carnivora; family Felidae; genus Felis; species Felis catus. The sequence continues at coordinate 7,289,115 of NC_058378.1, read as the reverse complement.
TGAGGGGCTCAGTTAAGCGTCTGGGTCTTGATTTTGGCTCAGTTCATGATCTCAACAGTTGTGAGTTCAAGCCTCTCATTGAACTCCAAGCTGACAGTGTGGAGCCTGCTTGAGATTGTCTCTGCCTCTCTCTCTGCCTTTCCCTCCCTCCCTCACTCTCAAAATAAAGTTTAAAAAAAAAGAAATAAACTCTTGGTTCACTGAGTTTGTCAGTTTCTCAAATGTCGACATATTTCAGTTTAGGATGTAAAAAAATTAATATTTGATATCAATATCAATATCTATATACTTGATATTAATGCCAATATTTGATATTTATTAACATCATCAGACAATTTTGTAAGTATTGGGAAGATGCCAGACCCACTGTGGCAAATAAAAGCTTTCCAGCATTTTTTCGTTTGAAAGCTCAGTTTGAGATCATTGGCAACCAACACCCTCCATTGTTTTCCTTGAAGTGACAGGTTCACTGTTTTGTTTTTGTTTTTAAATATCTGCCAAATAACCAAGTCTGAGTAGCCATAGTTTGTCAGTCCTCTAAGCAAAAACCGCATTTCCTGAAAAAGTGGCTGGTTTTGCTCATGGCTCAGGTGCCCGACTGAGTCTCCAACTGAGACAACCGTTGTGTATCCGTGCGTGTGGCAAAAGCGCTTTTGTGTGCACTGCCCGTCTCGTGACACAAACTTTTTTTTTTAACGTGTTTTATTTTTGAGAGAGACAGAACGCAAGCAGGGGAGGGAGAGAGAGAGGGAGACACAGAATCCAAAGCAGGCTCCAGGCTCCGAGCTGTCAGCACAGAGCCCGACCCGGGGCTTGAACCATGAACCGTGAGATCATGACCTGAGCCTAAGTTGGATGCCTAGTGATAGACTATTAAAAGGAGATGATCAAGTGTCCAGATTCAGTAATTGTTTTTACAGCTTCATCAAGAACATTCTTGGGATGCATGGGTGGCTCAGTCGGTTAAGCGTCGACTTCGGCTCAGGTCATGATGTCACAGTTCATGGGTTCGAGCCCCGCATCGGGCTCTGTGCTGATAGCTCGGAGCCTGAGCCTGCTTCTGATTCTGTGTCTCCCTCTCTCTCTGCCCTGCCCTGTCTTGTGCTCCATCTCTCTCTCTCAAAAATAAACATTAAAAAAAGATAAAAGAACTTTCTCAACTGAGGCTGGCACTGCCTTTCCTGCAAGTGTGTGTGCTGAGGGGCACAACCACCTGAGTGCGGCCGGCTGTCCCTGTCCCGAGTCTGAGGAGCAGGCGGTTTTATTCGCCACTGCTGTTGTACCCTCAGTGCTGACGTCAGCACGGTGAAGATAGCGAATAATGTCTCAGGAGTATGAACAGTTTTGAGACTGGGGTTCTGGGGAAAGGTCTCGGGGACCCCCAGTGTTCTGTGAGCCACTCTCCGAGGACCACTGCTGGTGCATTCCTAATACAACCTCACGTATCTTTAGACTGTTTTCAATAAGGACCCAGAATAGAGAAGCTGGAAAAAAAAAAAAAATCAGGCAAGTTGTTTTCTACCAATTAATTAATCATTGCTAAGCACACTTTCTAAGTGTCCTTCTTTCCAAAGGAGCATCTTTCTTAGTTATCTCTAATTTGAAAACAAAAGACCATGTCCAAAGAGCAGCAGTATGTAGCCAAACCCACACCCAAGGCTAAGCACAGACTAATTAGCTAAAATCTTGTTTTTCTCAAATAATCTTTGAGAAGGGTGCCAAGGCCACTGGATGGTAAGAGAGCAGTCTCTGGCAAATGGTGTTGAGAAAACTGGATATCCACAGAAAAAAGAATAGAGTTAGAGCTTTATTTTATACCCTGCGAAAACAATTAATTCAAAATGGATTAAAGGCCTAAATGTAAGATCTGAAACTCAAACTCCTAGAAGAGAACAGAGGAGAAGCTTCATGACCTTGGACATGGCAACGGTTTCTTGGATAGGACACCAAAAAGCACAGGCAACAAAACAAAAATAGACATGGGACTACTTGAAGCTTTAAAACTTGTGTGCCTCGAAAAACACAATCAACGGAGTGGAAAAGGCAACCTAAGAATGGGAGAGAATATTTGCAAGTCATCTAATGGGGGCTAATGTTCCAAATATATTTTTTTTTAATTTTTTTTTTTTAACGTTTATTTATTTTTGGGACAGAGAGAGACAGAGCATGAACGGGGGAGGGGCAGAGAGAGGGGGAGACACAGAATCGGAAACAGGCTCCAGGCTCCGAGCCATCAGCCCAGAGCCTGACGCGGGGCTCGAACTCACGGACCGCGAGATCGTGACCTGGCTGAAGTCGGACGCTTAACCGACTGCGCCACCCAAGCGCCCCCCAAATATATTTTTAAAAAGTCCTACAACCCAACAACAAAAGATTCAATAACCTGCTTTTTTAAATGGGTGAAAGACTTGAATGGACATTTCTCCAGAGATGATCTACAGATGGCCAACGGGATAGGAAAAGGCGCTCAGCATCACTCCTCATCAGAAAAACGCAAGCCTGACCCCTGTTAGGATGACTACTGTCGAGAGCAGAAAATGTCAAGTGTTGGCAAGGATGTGGAGAAAGCAGAATGTTTGTGCCCTGTGGGCGCGACTGTAAAATGGTGCAGCCGCTGTGGAAAACACTGTGGGATTTCTTCAAAAACTTAGAACATAGAACTACCATACGATCCACCGATCCGACTTCTGGGCATATAGCCAAAAGAATGGAAAGCAAGATCTTGAAGAGATTTGCACGCCCGTGTTCATAAAAACACTATTCACAAAAGCCAAGAGGTAGAACCTGTCCAAGGACCCAACAACAGATGAATGGGTAAACTGTGACTGTTGCACATACGGACAACAGTATTATTTAGCCTTAAAAACGAGGAACAGCCTGTCCCAGGCTACAGCGTGGCTGAAGATATTAGGCTAAATGAAATAAAAGCACTCACAGAAAAGATTAATACTGTATCATCCCTCCTAGGAGAGGCATCTAAAACGAGTCAAATTCATAGAAACAGCAAATAGGAGGGCTTCTACCTGGGAGGGGGAGGGGAGTCGTTGTTTGATGGGTATAGATTTTCAGATTTGCCAAACAAACGTTCTGGCCCTTCCTTTCACAACAAAGTAAATAGACGTAACACTCCTGAATGGTACACTCAAAAATGCTACAGATGGTAAATGTTAGGTTATATGCTTTGGGCGTAGATAAATGGATAGATTATGGCCTGTTTTTTTACTCACTGAGGATTTCACTGCGGTTACTAGTAATAGCCTCACTTGGCAAAGTCTCAGTTGAAAAGGTGACTTTGGGAAAGGGTGAGTGAGGGACAGGAAATGGAGACCTTTAGGAAACACCCTGTGCACTGTGTCTCACACTATCAATGACCCCACTCTTCCCCTCTGTGGTTGTGCCCCTTTCTGTCAGGGCATAGAAGCCTCGGGGGGCAGGCGCACTTGGTCTACATCTCCAAGGTCTAGGTCATGACCTGTGCACCTGGGACTCCAGAATTCCCTGCGCAAGGAGCCTCGAGCTGGCTCCCAGGAGTCAGAGTGGTTCACCCCTCTGCCCCCCGCCTGTCTTTCCAGGGTGGACCCTGCCAGGGCAGCACTTTCCAGGGTGGACCCTGCCAGGGCAGCACTGGTTCTGGAGACTGGCCAAGTGAAGGGAGTTTGCCAGGGGTGTGGGTGCAGCTTGGACACCCAGCCCAGGGCGCCCTCATGGTGCGGGACAAGGCCAAGCATAGAAGAGGAAGGAGGGTTCCTTGCAGGCCAGGAGTCAACTCTTCACACGGCACCATGTTCTGGTGCAGAACCAAGAAGCATACCTTGGAATCTGACCTTCCGGGTTATTCTCAAGGCATAGCTGTCAGAGAAGAAGGATGGGACACATTGTTTCTGACGGTTCGTGAGTTAGATATGTGACCTTCAGATGCAGTATGTTGGCCTTGCCCCGGGCCCCACAAATGTTAGGGGTGAGCCTGGCGTGAGGAGCGGCCATAGGAACAAAAAGGAAGAACAAGCCAGTGTGGGATGGAGGGAGGAAAGGCCAGCACTCCCCTCATGGGAGGGAAGACACCCTCGGGCCTGACAGGACACATAGGTGTCACCCATGTCACCCACTTGGTGACATCCAACTGGGTCATAAGGTGCACCTTAGACTCACACAGTGCTATGTGTCAGTTATATCTCAATAAGGCTGGGGAGAGAAGAAAAACACGACCTTTGTTTTGTCATAAACCTAAATACGCCCCATATAATGCTGTGATGTGATCAGTTACAACCTACAACCTTGTTAAAGCAAGGGTCTCAGTTGCTGAGATGGACGTTACAGAAAGTCCAACTTCTCCATCAGTTAATGATCTCATAACCCTTCCAATGATCAAATTCCATAACTGCTCTCGTGCTGTCCAAGGACAATATGGCCACCTGTGATGACAGCTGAGGAGAGGGCGCAGGAGTAGCGAGATAAAGCTGATGGAAGATAAAGCGCTGAGCTGGAAGACGCCAAGGCACCCAGGGTGTGCATACCCCTGGTTCACATCCCCTGTTGTGGCTGGACGTTGGAGCTTATAATGATTTGCATTCCATCAGGGCTCAGCATCTGGGGAACTGGGATACAGCCGTGGCTCTCAAAAGAGGGCGATTTTGCCCCTCCTGGTGACATTTGACAATATCTGAAGACAATTTTGATTGTCATGATGGGGGCAGGGAAGGGTGTGCTATTGGCATCTAATGCGCTGAGGCCAGAAATGCTACTACATACCCAGCACGGCACGAGACAGTCCCCACAGCAAAGAATTATCCAGTCCCAACGTCAACAGTGCTGGCGTTGAGAAACTCTGGGTACAGAGGGTGATTTTCAAGGGTTTGGGCCCGTGGCCCCCTTTCTAAACTCGGTGCCGAGAAAAGTCACCTAATAAGATATTGTCAAATACCCTTACCTGTTCATTTACTTTCTCTTCATTGCCCCAGTCAGGCTACAGATAAAACTTTGAAAGACGTGAACACCCCAAATCCCTAGGAGTGCAGTAACTCATTCTGGACGCTAGGGGTCCACCCTATATCATTCTGCTGGTGAAGGCAGCATGGAACCAACCTGGTTTACAAACCAGGCCTGTGTCATTCTGAAAAGCAGTGTTGACACTATGCTTTGGGCATTTTTGAGACGGGGAGGGCGCAAAGGGCATCTCTCTCCCCAGGATGGTCCAACGCGCCCCAGAACTGAGACTCCGCTACCAGGCTGGGAGGTTCAGTGGCTCTGCCCAATCGCCCAGCCCCCACCTGCTTCAAGCCTCCTGCCAAAGGCGGGCAAAGGAACGCAGCTGGAGTTTGCAGACCTGCGCACACGGAGAGCAGGGAGGAACGGGCTCGGGGGGAATCGAACAGGGTAGCGAAAGGGGAGCTGGGCCAGGCAACAGAAATGCAGAGAAGGAGAACAGGGTCCGGAGATCTGGGGCAAGAGGCAGAGACAACCCAGGCGGTGCACGTGGAGAGCATCTATCCATTTCTGTGCTCTTCCGTCCGCATCAGGGAGGCCTGGGGCCGCAAGAAAGTCGGAGGGGATGGAGGGAACAGGGCCTTCATGCCTCATTTGCAGACGGGAGAAGAGGCAGAGCTCAAGTGCACACAGCCATCTCCCAGATGGCAGGACAGGGCACCCAGGACCCCCAGGACCCCTCCAAACCTGCTGTTCCTGCCACTGCACCTGCTGTCCCGCATCGGCACTGCCTTCGGAGGGACCCACGCTCAGGCTCCGCGCAGTCAGCCCTTCCAGCGGCCCAGCCCTGGCACTGCTGGGGGCTGACCAAGAGGTGGCGGAAGACTAAAGTGAAAAAACAGTGGGGCCGGTGGGGCCGGACAAGGGCAGGGTGAACGGCCCCGCACGCGGTAGAACAGCAGAGAAGTGAGCAAGTTCAAGCGATACATGGAAGGAGCATCGCCAGGACCCGACGGCGGAACGAAGCGGGGAGGAGAAAGAAGCAAGGCGAACATCCAGGATTTGGATGTGGACCGCCGTTGGGGAGCAGGGCTGGGGAGGCGTTGGGCGTGTGGGTGTCGAGTGCTTGCGGGAAACCGCTCCGAAGAATTCTCTTAACGCCATGGTTCCCGACCTTCCCAGACTCACCCTGGCATCCAGAAGTGACCCGGCCAAGTACACCAGGGTCTGTGAGGGTGGGAGCTTGTGAGGCTCCCCAGGGGATGCCATGGACCTAACGGACCACATGCTGTATGTTGCAGACCTCGGGATGCAGACCCTCTCTCACTGCTACGCCTCATCGGGAAGCCGCGCTCCAAGCGGTTGGTTTCTACGTCCGTAAATGGGATTCATGATTCCTCGGGGCTTCACGAGAATAATCACTGCGCAAAATAATCAGGGCATGGAAGCATGCTGGGAGCAGGCTGGGAGGCAGCAACACGGCTCCTCTGGGGTTTAGTTCGAACTTTCACCTGCTCTCGTGACCTCACCTGATGTCGTGTCACACGGTTCAGTGAGCAACTCCATGAGGGGGGACTAGGGTGGAGGGTCAGGGCGGTGTCCGTGGGGAACAGGGGAAGCAGACCGTTTCCGTGGTGGCCGACCATTCACACAAATATCACTCCCAGGGCCAAGGGCAAATACAAGGCCCACGGTTACTTTTGGAAGGGGTGACTTTTGCAAGTTTGGGGTTAAAAAGAAAAATAACACCTTTTAGCGTTACTGTAAATTTTGAGGTGCTAAAAACAAAGGTGCAACGAGAAAAGCCCCTTCCCCCCACAAATCCCATGTGTTGTGTGTCTGGTGAACACCGAGTGTAGAATCTACCGTTGAGTGGCTTCCTCGGTCTCGTTCTCCATGGCCCATTTCTCGCCATTAGCTCACTGGGAATGTTTACAGAGTCCCCCCTGATGCTCTAACAGAAGGGCCACCGACTGTATTACCAAGAACACAGGTCAGGCCTACTTCTAAGAAATTCTGAGCTCCGGGGCACCTGGGTGGCTCAGCTGATGAAGCATCTGGCTTCGGCTCAGGTCATAATCTCACAGTTCATGAGTTCGAGCCCTGCACATCGATTCTCCCCCTCTCTCGCCGTGCCCCTCCCCTGTGCTCACTTGCTCTCTGTCTCTCTCAAAATAAATAAACTTAAAAAAAAGAAAAGAGGGGCGCCTGGGTGGCGCAGTCGGCTAAGCGTCCGACTTCAGCCAGGTCACGATCTCGCGGTCCGTGGGTTCGAGCCCCGCGTCGGGCTCTGGGCTGATGGCTCAGAGCCTGGAGCCTGTTTCCGATTCTGTGTCTCCCTCTCTCTCTGCCCCTCCCCCGTTCATGCTCTGTCTCTCTCTGTCCCAAAAATAAATAAAAAACATTGAAAAAAAAAATTAAAAAAAAAAAAAAAAAAAAAAGAAAGAAATTCTGAACTCCAAGTGCCAACACATGTTGTGAGACAAAATGAAAAGAAATAATTGCTTAAGGGCTTCCTTAGGTTTGGGGGGGGGGGGTTGTTTGTTTTCTTTTAGCGCTTATCATGTAGATGTGGATGATAGGCCCAGAGATTTCTGAATCTGGAAATTTCTGAAGTAGGAGGATAAAAGGTCACTATTATTCATCCTTTAGGTCACTGACCGAAGATAACATCCCAACTCTGTGCAATTACGATCAGGAAATAAATGCACCACAGGCATGATCAAGGCCCAGGACACAATTCCTGAAATCACTCTCAGTCAGCACCCAGCCATTTCAAGGACTGTCTGCCAGCCTCTTGGACCCTGTTCAGATGACTTTGAACTGGATGTGCGTTAAAATTAAAGATGCTTAATTTGCAGGACGGATCGTGTCCAATAAATGAAAAGCCGCCCATTAACCTCTTGTGTTCAGAGGCCGTCACGTCACCGGGGGCCTTGAAAGAGCCCTTCTCCTACCTTGCAACCTTTCACAACTAAAGGAAACAAAACAAAACAAACATTTGCCCGACCAGTACCGATAGGTTTGTTCAAACAGCCATTTTCTAGGGTCATGGGGTTGAGAGAGATTCTGGAGTTATTTTAAGTCTGGCCCCTCCTTTTATCAAGGAAGAAACTGAGGCCCAGACCTTGTCTGATCACAAGGCTTCTTAGTGTATCCTGGGCTTCAAACTGTTCTCTGTCCCCATGAATTTTCTGGAAGTCTATTACTCCAGCCCCCTGGGGAAGCTGGTAAGTCGAATTACTAGTTTAAGGCTTTTTAAAATTTCAACCCTAATGCTCTGATCTTGGGTGAGGGTTGGCTTTTGCATTCAGTTTCACATACTTGTCTTTATGGGAAATGAACCACACCCAGTGATTCCATGGTATTTTCCATTCCTGCCCCTCCCCGGCCCCCACCAAGTAGAGGTTGTGAAGGAATCTGAGGAAGATTAGCCTATTTTGCCTGTAGGCAGGATGGACTCAAGATGATCATAATCAGATGACCACATTTTTCAATCTTAAAATAGCCACCGACAAAAATGCGCCATTTCCCTCTGGAAACTCTGCCGCTATATGCGCTGAGCTCTGTTTACTGAAAGGATGTCACTGACCTCCCTTCAGCTGGCCACAGAGCATGAACTTGGAGTCTCTTACCAAGGTTTGCTTGGACCCGTTCTGCATGAAGGAACGCGCTTCCCCGGTGAATGTTCAAAATGGAGAAGGCCACAAGCCCTAGTTTGGGGCACCGCTGCGGCTCTGACTTTTGCCCTGTGTTCGAGGTGCCAGGCTAAATGATACCCGGTCCGGTCGTTTCCCATTTAGCTGAGGGAGTCACCATCATGCGGGGATTCGGGGGATCGTCCAGAGCAGCCCTCAAACTGGAAGACATTTTCTGCCCCTTTCTAACAAGATCTCCCAAGGCAAAGCCTGCAAGTCCCACCTTAGGAATGCCTTCCTCCATCTACCCCGGTGTTGCTAAGTCCTTTGTGAAGGAATAAAAAGGAACACTTTTCGTCCAAAATCGAACGAGAACAAGAGAGCCCTTCCAATGGTCTTGCAACTTACTTTGATGTGGGGGTGCTTTGCACACGCCGTCCCCCACACACGGGAACAACGCTCCTCCTTTCTGTGTTCGTAGAATTCGGGGTCTCGTAAGATGGCCACTCTCCGTCCATCGTAGGTCAGGACAAACTCACTGCGCCCCTCCAGCCGCGTCTTGTCATCCGCAGAGACAGGCAGCACGATGGGGATGCTCATGCTGATCACTCCGTCTGTAGAAAGAGCCACAGGACGCGTGAATACGGGATCCAAGGTGTAGCATCCTTGAAGGGCAATTCGAATGCACACAACGTGCATTCAAACACTGCCCGAAGTGCACGGGGCACGAAGACCTAAATCCCCCGTGGCTGTGTTGGCCGCAGCAATTTCTCCAGGGGGTCTGACAAGAAGTCCTTGAGAGGCTTCTCAAAGCAAGAGACAGACGCATCTGTGAAAAGTGGGCTGCGTTTCAAACCACGGAGGTGGCTTCAGTAAGTGACCTAATTTGGGGACTGAGGAGGGGACATCTCTCTTCTGAGTTCCCTTTTGAAAGCGTGGTGCTGACCTCAACATACCAGCGTTTTAAGGTCTTTAGAAATCCGATTACACAAAATAAAGGTTGGCCAAGCAAACCCAAACGCAAACCTCTAGTCTCTCTTGGAAATGAGTCCTGTGACAACATTGGCCAATCTCTTGTTCTCTGTTTAGGCTCTCAATGTGCTACCAACACACTGTTTTGAAAAGAGAGAGAAAAAAAAGAGTCAGACCATTAACACTAGCGGGTAGGAAGGACCAAGCCATCCACCTGCTCTGTTTACTATGGTCCAGGCTCAGCGTCACCTTGAAATGCTATCGAAAAGATTGACCCGAGGACCAACATCCTCACCAGCCCAACTGCTACTGAGAACTACCAGTCGAAAAACAGAAAGAAGGGAAAACCATGCAAAGTTGGTTTCCTAAAACTCATGCATTTCCCATGGACAGCGAGCACCTCTCCCCCTGAGGCTAAGTATCCTACTTTACAAAGAATTTAAGTCAACTGGCATTCTGGTCTCTCCGTATACAACACAACAAACCGGAAGGTGTGGGAGGTGGGGTTCAGAGAATTTACATCTTCAGCTGCAACCATGCCTCGCGACAGCTTGGCCTCAAAGGAAGAGGCAGGAAAATGACTTAAAAACTGACGTAGAAACTCTATGTGTCCATTCGACTAGCCTGCAGTTCCCAGGTAGTCAGTTGAACATTATTCTAGATGTCTCTCTGAAGGTATTTTTAAGATGGGATGAACATGTAAGTCAGGGGACTTTGGGTAGAGCAGATTACCCTCCGTAAGGTGGTGGGCCTCAGAGAATCACTTGAAGGACCCAACAGAAACAGACGGACTTTCTAGGAAGAATAGGGAATTCTGCCCACAGACTGTGGGGCTGAATTACGTCTCCCCCAGGGTCTCTCGCCTGCCAGTCTACCCTGCAGATCTCGGACTTGCCAGGCTCTGCAACTTCGAGAGCCAGTTCCTTAAAATCAATCTCTCCCTCTCTCTCTGTGACCCCCACCCCCCACCCGTCTCCTGTTTCTCTGGAGAACCCTGACTAATAAAGAAACCAAAAGGAGAGTCACAGGGGTTCCTTCTGTGTGGGGCCAGTAACCCCTCAGGGCACCATTATGTTACCACTCAGGTCAATAGTGGCAGTGAAGTCACTTTTTTTTTTATTAAAAAAAAATTTTTTTTTTTTTAACATTTATTCATTTTTTGAGAGACAGAGAGACAGAGTGTGAGCAGGGTTGGGGCAGAGAGAGAGGGAGACACAGAATCCAAAGCGGGCTCCAGGCTCCCAGCTGTCGGCACAGAGCCAGATGCGGGGCTTGAACTCACGAATCGTGAGATCATGACCTGAGCCACCCAGGAGCCCCTGATGAAGTCACTTTTAAAGTTGCCTTGCGTTTAACACATATTTTAAAGTGAATATGAAATCATTTGGGGTTTTTTAGCAGTACATTTTTAAATATTTCTAGACAAAATGGTTAAAAGATGTAGTCGTTTTTTAGTTTGGGGCTTCAAAGATTACAATCCGGCTTCCCGGAAACATCTCATTTCTTAATGAGGCCAGGTAATATAAAAGAAACGACCCAGGGGAACCTGGGTGGCTCAGCCGGTTAAGCATCTGACTTCGGCTCAGGTCATGATCTCACAGTTTGTGGGTTCGAGCCCCACGTCGGGCTCTGTGCTGACAGCTTGGAGCCTGGAACCTGCCTTAGATTCTGTGTCTCCCCCTCTCTCTGTCCCTACCCCGCTTGTGCTCTCTGTCTCTCTCTCCCTCTGTCTCTCAAAAATTAATAAACATTAAAAAAAAAAAGAAACAACCAGCTGTCTCCCCACTTCTATGGTGACGCCAAACATCCACCAACTACGTCTGCTGTACTTACAGGCAAGAAAAGGGGGCACGCCGTTGAGTGTACAACAGTGAAGAATTTTAGGAAGCTTTAGGAGGGCTTCCCAAGTTCAAGACTCAGAAGGGAACAAGAGCATGTGAATAAGGAAAACATTCAACTCCATAGGAAACAAATGCAGTTATTTATGGGCCTGAGGAAATACCCCCTCGATTCATGAAGTCTTTTAAACCTAACCTTCAAAACCCTGTGACCCGCCCTGGGAGCCCTGGTAAACCACAAATTGGACGCCTGCACAGAAAGTCAGGGGTTTTGTCGTTCAAATAACTCCTTTGTTTCGAAGTTCAGGCGTTCTCCCACTGACTGCCTGTGCCACTCATCTTCCCTGTGCTGGTTCCCCACTTGAGAGATGGGCCGACAAATACTACGTACATCGCTGGGTTGCCGAGAGTGGCCCTGCCGTCTAGCACTTCGCCAGTGGAGGGTGATGATGGAAGATGATTAATCCTACCGCTCGGTCGAGCTGAGGAAAGGGGAGAGAGGCTAACAGGAACCCCCTTCAAGGCTGTCGATGATCTAACTAGATAGCATGTGTTCTGTGGATTACTGACCACACTGCTTACGGCGACTTGACCAAAATGAAGGAAAACCAAATGCAAAGCCAAAAGCGGGCGGGAAGCCCGAGAGAGCCTAGGTCTGCCCACCACACCCTTGCAGTGCTGGCTTCGGGCAGTTATTCTGGGTTGAAATCCAAGGGCTCCAGCACTTTCCTGTGGCAGTCACCTCCTTCGGTCCACTAGGTTCCTGCCCAAGGTAGTCTCTCAGCCACGTTCACGTTGGCCTTGACCTGGGGAAACGGCCCTTCCTGGCAGGTGGTCAAGATAAGAGAGCTAATCTTCAGGGAGTTAGGGAAAGAGGTCTGCTGAGAACTGAGGCCGCCCAAACTCATCCGCCTGCAGCAACAATCAGTATAAGCAGATTTACTGTGCTTTCTCTACGAGCGTTACCAACTGTTCTACCGCAGGAACTTATCCCACAAGGGCACTCTGTGCTGAAGCACCCTCCACGGTTTCACACGTTGACTCGGGCTGTCCGCCTTTTCCATCGTGTGCCGCTCGTCTGCCGAGACTGATCTTACAGTGATCTGATTTTAGCGTACGTGCGGCCGAAGCGAGCACTGATCTTACGGGGATCCATCTCGCTTTGGAAACGACTGCTGGGTTCGGAGTCCATGGCTAGTCCAACACGTAACTCCGTGTTTCGTGAAACAAGGGCTGTTTCTACGCAAAAACGAAATCGCTTTTTATTGCTTAGCTGGGCTTTTTAAATAACAATGAGGAAAACAACGGTGATGAAAACAATGCCCAAGGTAAATGGTATCTTCAGAATTTTACCTTTTCATTCTGGTAGAGTGCAGAACTTTACAGTCGCAACAAAGCTGTGTGTTCATTCCCAGTTCTACAACTATCAATCATCAAAGCTTGAAATTAAATTCATGCATAATCACACATCACAAACAAATGAAGTACAATTATCCACAATCCAACCAGGTGCGTCCATTTAAATTGCATCTAAAATTGATTTATCTTTCATCGATGAAAAATGTTTTACAAATGCAGTAGAGAAAGCATTCTGGATTTGCAAAACTAACTGAGGAACAGCACTCAGAAGTAATTAGCAGGAAGGATTATAAATTCTTTAAATCCCAGGGACAAAATGTGCAACAATAATTTAGAAACAAGTTTACTTTTGTCAGCCAAATACGACATTGTAGACAACAGCTGCATCTGATCCAGAAATTTCCTGTTATTTGGACTCCAATCAACAGAAGAATGCAGCATTACTCTCTTATAACTGGCTGGATCATGAACTGTTAGCAATTCCAACTGGTTCATTTGGATTTTTTTTTTAAATTATGTTCTTAACCATTTATAATTAATATAAATATCTAATTATAATAATTGAACTACTTGGAAAGTTAAAGTACATACCAGGAAGGACCATGCCTAGAGAAATACAAACACAATTAAGAAACATGTTTTCAGCTCTCCACCAAGATAATCTTAAAGCAACAATGTCAAAGAACAAATTCCTAATACACAACGTCACACATACAACAGATAAACGTACTGAGCCTTTTGCTTCTGCTCTAAAGAGTATATGACCGCAAAAAGCTGGTGACAGAATTTGTACTGAAATGTCGTTCAGTGCATAACCCACTTAGATGATTATCTGTTTTACAATAATTACAGCATATGTCAGAGGCACCTCCTACTTCACCAAAAAGTTGTCTCTTACAAATATGTGATGTTGTATAACTACTACCAAATGGCTCCAAACCAGGTATTGGTAGGCGTAGTAGCAAACTGTTCTAGAATGTCCTGGAATCCCAGATATTTAAAGCACACACAAGTATGCCTAGTAGAACAAGTACAAAAACTAGAACCAAGAGAACTTGGATTTGAATCCGGGCTTTGCGTTATTTAATCTTTCCAATACTTATTTCCTCATAGGAGCAAAATACCTTCACAGTGGTGTTACCCGGATTGAATGTGATATCCTGTGTTAAACACCAGGGTCAGAACACATTAGGTGCTAAATAAATGCTGGGGGGATATATGGAAAGCCCTCAAGCCCTGTCTTGGCAAGTCAGGGCTACATAAGACGTCATCAAACGGTCAAGACTCACAAGGCCGCCATGTTGTGACCCTCCTCGAATGCCACCAGTCAAAAGAACTTGACAAGCTTGAGGTGCCATTTAAAAAAATTCAGATGAGACATTTATGCCCTGAGGATCTGTAACAACCTCAAAACTCTGTATCTAGTGAAAAATAAAGTGGTGTAATCAATGGACATGAAAGTATATCCTTGAGTCATATAAGGAGTAACTCATGTTATGCAATCATCACAAACACTTAAAAAAAATTTTTTTTTTTTTTTTTGCTTTTGGACTGAGTAGGCTGAGGTTTCTGTTTGTTTTGTTTTGCTTTTTAATTTAAGGAGAAATGTGAACCTTCGAGAAAATTAAAATGAACAAAATAGGGGCACCTGGATGGCTGAGTCAGTTGAACGTTCGACTTCGGCTCAGGTCACGATCTCATGGTTCATGAGTTCAAGCCCCATGTTGGGCTCTGTGCTATCAGCACAGAGCCTGGAGCCTAATTCAGATTCTGTGTTTCCCTCTCTCTGCCCCTCCCCTGCTCACACTCTGTCTCTCTCTCAAAAATAAAATAAACATTAAAAAAATTTTTTTAAAATACTTTTGGGAGACATGGTCCGAATAAAAAGAAAATACTGCCTGCAGATTGTAAGTGATCAAGAAATGTACAGTTGTTTGATGGCCGAAGTTGGAGACTACGTGTCTGTGGCCACAGAAATTTCAAATGGTCAGTGGTGGTCACTCAGACTTTCGTGGACTGATTAAAACGATGTCCCTATGAATGATATCGTGTTCGACCTTCTGATATACACATCCATCACTGTTTGGAATTTAACTGTGTCTACACAGTCCAAAAGCCGTCAGAGGCCAACCCCTCCCATGAGACCGTCACGGATGTGGCACAGAACAGGGTTGCAAGCCGTTTCCTCCCGACCCCCTCCGGGCTGCCGTCCAACGGGGAGGGAGGCCAAGCCCACCCATTCTGTTGCATAGACTGCCTCAGATTTCACTGAAATTAACACATTATTTGGCTTAAAGAAGAACAGGCTTGGCAACCACTGATATGGGGCGGGGGGGGGGGTGGGGAGGGAAGAACCCACTGTTCTAGGGTTCGGAAACTGGGCTGTATATCTGTCCTCGCAAGCTCACATCTGTCTTCACTACCACTCTACCTCCAGCAGCTAGAACAAACCTAAACTTGGCACAGGAGGACACTCCGTAAATATTTACCGGCTAACCGATGAACTCCTTATCTGTGCTGCTTCCAAACTGATGTAACTATGGCCGCAGAGTCTCTTCAAGATTTCAGGGTCTTTTCATTGTATGCAGTGGGGGTCTGTTCATATATGGAACATTTACTCGTGGACCGGTCGTTCCTTAAACTTTCAGCATTCCAACGTGGTAGGTACGGTTATTAGCATCCACACTTGAGGGAGCTGGGGCCAAAGAGGTAACTAATTTGCCCCAGGTTCCTAGCAAATCACTAGCCTATGAACGCAGTGTGGATCCAAAGCTCGCACTCCTCCCACTGTGATGTCCCGCCTCTATTTCCCTGGCGTCTGTTTTTATTAATCAGTTTACATAGGAGTCGAGGAGGCTTCTCGGGTGGGGGGCACTTTTGAATCGTAACTACAATTGGGGTTGCAGACCCGTGTCCAGTGGGACTGTGGTTGACTCTGGGGTAGACGGTAGAGCCAGCAGAAAATCCCCACGGGGTGGGGGGGGGGGCGGAAGGAGTCTTGCAAAGAGTCCCAGAAACAGGCCCTACAGGTGGGAAGGGGTAAGGGTCAAGAAGCAGCATAGCATGTGATCCGGACTCCTGCTGACTGGCGACCAGAGGACCGTAAAGGCATGTGTACTCATCCCAAGAGGTTTCACCCAACTTTTTAACACCCTGGGAGTCAAGCAGTGCACTGGAGAGTCCTTGACTGAGGTCAGCCCGGAGGAAGGGAACATTTTCCTTCCCACTCGAGAGAGTCTGGGCCCTGTGGGCACAGAGGCTTTAGTGGCTGGAGTGAGCTGGTGGGACCCGTGCCTCTGTGGGTGCGACAACCACACGGATCCACGTGGCTGTGGCCTGACTCGGGAGCACACGAAACACACCCTGGAGAACTCCCACAGATGCTTGCTTGTGGGTTTGGGGGAAGAACTGGGGTTTCTGTGGCAGCAGGTAGGAATCGGGAACTCCAGTATCGATGGCAAAGTGACCTCACTCATGTCTCCACACTGGTGGGCTTTGGGGGGAGACACGTGACGGCATGAGCAGGGAGGGCCGCAATAAGGGCTTCATCTACCTCATGGTGGTGAGGACCAAACAAGGAGAAAATCAAGGTGTTTCACCAATTGAAGAACACCATAAACTGACATGGAAATGGTGTGTGAAGGGGGGAGCGAGATTTGCCTAAATTCTCCAGATGGATTATTACAGCATTAAGCTGTTCATCTTGTTGGACCATGGACTCCTTTAAGAATCTACCAAAAGCTAGGAACTCTCAACCCAGGAAAATGCCCCTTCCGCCCCCCTTAAACCACAAATGGTTGGCGCCTATCCTAGGATGGTTTCTGTGCCCCCCACGACGAAGTCCTAGACCCCGGGGTGAAGGACCCCGAATTTCCACCAACGCTGACTTCTGCACCTGCGCCCACTGCCCTTGTATTTTTCTTTCCGGAACAAGTACCTGTCAAAAGGTGACAGCACTGTGTCTGGAATTAAGCCCTCACTTAGACTGCGGTTTGCCAGTCTCTGAGCCACAACTGTGGTCGGGGTGCTTGTGGTCAACCTCTTCTTGTCCGCTGGGCCCCATGACGTTTACTTGACAACGCCTGTGTTCGGCACGTGTCGCAATTAAGACATCGAGGTAAACGTCAGACGTCCTGGCCTTCTAACTTCTATCGGAAAGGACGCCAGGAGGACAGCCCGGTATGAAATCGCTCTGGGCCAGAAGTCGGGAGGTTCTGGTCTCTGGTCCTGGACGAGGGGCATGAACTCGAGCAAAGCACTTTGCCCGAGATCTGCTTCCTCGTCTGCCAAGGGGGTGAGCATCGTTGCCCGTCTTCTAAGACTTTGATGAAGATCAAGTTAAATAAGGCCCGAGAGTATGCCCTGGAGATGGGGAAAGCCTACAGACGCACGTGGTTACTATTGTTGTTGTAAAGGCAGGCTACAAGGAGCGCAATCGTATTTGGGAATGTTATCGTATCTGAGGAATGAAGGTCTCGGGCGATGGGACTTTCTCAGGCCCAACAGGGGAATAAGAGGGGAGGGTCTACTTTGACCAGAGCCTTCTCGGAGTTCTGATTCTGCCTTCCTGCCCCCTTCCCTAAGCAGAGTCACACGCTCAGAACGTCAGCATCGTTTGTCAAGAAAGAACGTCTGATTTGATGTTTCTTCCGAAAAGGTCTGGGAGCCCTGCTTAGTGTTACAAATCCCGGGGGGGCTTTCCCAGCCCCTCCCACTTAGCAGCCATTCCTGGTGGGGGGTGGGGGGGGCGGAGAGTCTTGAAACAGACAAGTTCCATTTGACAAGTACAGGCAGTTCTGGGAAGGAAATGATCACGGAAGGGGCAGGAAGTTTTCTGAATAACACGTGCTTCCGACCTGGACCAGTCAGTTCTCTAAAGTCATTCAGCCTGTGCCCAGAAGGCGGACTTAATGCTCCCTGTGAGGGTTAGGAGGAAGCCACCGCGTTGATCTCGTGGAAGCGCACGAGCAGCGACACTTTCATCCACTGAGGAATGCAACTGCGGCGATAACATGTGACCCAGCAGTCCGGGGGCTGAGGGGCACCCTGCACATCAGGACCCCGTGCTAGCTTCTCCCTGGCTGCCCCAGGGGGGTCCCAGCGGCGGGCAACGGTGCTCCCGACTCGATTCTAAACACCAGCACAAGTGCGGTGAAACACTTCACCTTCTCTCGGCTTTGCGTGCAAGTAAAACCTTCCTTTTTCAGTCCCTTAGATTCAAATAATCACTAATCCCCCAAGGATCATGAAAAAAGTCATAAAAATGGAATTTACGCATGATAGAATCAGACCCACCATACATGATCTAAATGTTTCTCCACGGTTAAGATGTGCGACCCAAGAATTAACACTAAGAATGAACGTTCCTTGGTCCTGTGAAGACTTCCGAGAAAGATTTTTTTTCTATAATAACGAAGAGTGAGAAATAAACAGGGAGAGCCCGTACCATCCAGCAGGGTGTCAAAGTGAATAGCCTGTAGGTATTCCTTCTCTCGCATGAACCCTTTGAGGGGAGTGGCCCAGCCTTCGCTCAGAACTTGGACCCACTGCAGATCCAGCTGCAAAACACAAGAAACAGGTGAACATTTCCAGAAGCTCGTTTCTCAGCCATCTGGCCCCGGGGCAAGCCCTTTCTTACTCAGCTGTCAGTCTTCCCACTTTTATGCTGACCCACGATCCAGGGGTCAGATTCAGTTTGCGTCTAAAACTTTCCTACCGGAGTGTAGGGAAAAGATTTGAAATGGAGGCGACCTCTTTGACCGCCTCAGGCTGCAGATTCCCCGAGGGTGTGCAACCGTGTGAACATTCGCTGTTCATTCTCTTTTCCTTTTTTCCTACAGAAAATTCTGGTATGGCCACACGCTTTCACCACATGTCCTAGTTAGTCGACTGAAACTGCCAAATCATCGACTCTACAAGTCCAAAATTCTTAGCGTGATACCGAGAGCCCTGCAAGCCCCGGCCCCTTGGGCTCATGGAGAAATCTTACTCATCCTTTAAAGCCCTAATCATGTGTCATTGCTCTGATGCGCTTTCCTGCCGACCCTAGGGCCAAAAAAATTAATTATTAGGTTATTTGAAGCTCTGCTGTACCCTGCGGCCCATGTTGTTACTGAAACTATCATCCCACACCGCAATTATAATTACGTACAGCAATACATAACAACATTTTTCTGGAGCGCTGGAGGACTCAGAATTTATTTTGTGGGGTCAGGGGGTTCTGCTTATAAATTTTTAACGACTTCATAGAGAACAAGTGAGCTGAAACAGGTTCCCAACTTATGTGCCTCTTTCAAAACTGTCCGGGGTTTTCAAGGATAACAAAAAGGTACCAATGAAGATGTGATCGCCTGCTATGGACCGACTGGTACCGACCCATAGGAAGGCAGACGCGTGTAGTGCAGTTTGCCGAGGTTGTATTTCCCTGTGCCGGGCAGTAAATTCGTTGTGACCAAAGCAGTCTACACCCTCCACTGAGGCTGGACTCTGCCTCGGTAGGAAAAAGTAGGATTTGCAGAGTAGAAAAAGATTCCCGTCACTTTAGATCACGGGGTGACTGGTTTTCTCCAAATTCCTTCTCGACTGCCCCAAAAAACACTGGCATTCTGAAAAAACTATTTTCTCAGCAGTTGCCAACCCATCAATACTGCCCGATGCCTGCACTTTTGCAGAACTGTAGATACAACAACACTCATGTCACGCTGCCCTGTGCATAACAGAAGCTACGTTCCCTGTCTGTGGCATCGACCAGGGCCCTGGGGAAGCTCTTCATGGGAATTTTTTTTTTTTTAATCTCTTGAAGAAGAGGTTTAAAAAAAAAAAATGAAGTGTTTTTCTTTATGGACATTGTACCTCCCTCACCCATACCTTCCTTATTATTTAAAACATTTTTTAATGTTTATTTTTGAGAGAGAGAGAGAAGAGAGAGAAACAGAGCATGAGTGGGGAAGGGGGAGAAAGCGAGGGAGACACAGAATCCGAAGCGGGCTCCAGGCTCCCAGCTGTCAGCACTGAGCCCGATGTGGGGCTTGAACCCACAAACCATGAGATCATGACCTGAGTCAAAGTTGGACGCTTAACCGACTGAGCCACCTGGGTGCCCCTATTTTTTTTTTAAATATTTACTTTCTGAGAGAGAGATAGACAGAGACAGAGCATCAACCAGGGAAGAGCAGAGAGAGAGAGGGAGACACAGAATCCAAAGCGGGCTCCAGGCTCCCAGCTGTCAGCACAGAGACGGACGCGGGGCTCGAACTCACGAACCACGAGATCATGACCTGGGCCAAAGTCGGGTGCTTAACCGACTGAGCCACCCAGGCGCCCCCATTCCGTCCTCATTATTAAGAGTGATTGTAAATGGACTCTAACGACCGCCATTACGCCTGGTTCTGCTGCGGTCAGTCTGCACTGTCTGTCTTACCTTGGTAATTGCTAACGAAGGGAGAGCTTCAGCCTCAGCTCGGACTTGGTCGAGTTTGTTCTCTGGCACAAAGAGTTCGTGGATGCCTTTCATTATAGTGTGGGGTACGATGTTCTGCAACGAAGCGGAATTGGTAACAATTTGAAATGAAAACATTAAGAAGGAGGCCTTGGGAAGTAAGTGATCTTCTGTGATTTGGTTCAACTTCAGAAAAAAAGAGGAAGAAGAAAGGACGGCCGGGCCACCCACCTGCTCCTGCAGGAGCTCCACCACCTGCTGGACACAGTCACTCACTGGAGACAAGTTGGTTTTGAGCACAAGCTCGGGAGTTTCGGGTTTCTCGTAATCAGAATCGATACCTGTGAACCCTGCCGGCCACAAGGGTGAAGATCACATCAGCACCAACAGAACAGTCTTTTTAAACAACAAGACAGAACACGGGTCGGAGTCATGCGTTAAGCTGAGGATTTAGATTATGACAGAAAAGGTCATCGGCCACCCTTGACCTCTAGCCAGAGATAAAATATGTATACACACACACACACACACACACACACACACACACACACAGCTGTATTTTCCACATAGAAAGCCCCAAATTATCAACAAAATTTGGGGAGGTCCAAGCCCTCTGGAGCTGAGTAGAATCTAAAAGGAAGACGAGCAGAAGAGAAAAGTCTAAAACCATCCCCTCTAGACACACACTCATGTGCACAAACCCATTTCAGTTCCGTGAACTTTACTACTCACGACCGAGGTGATAGTTCTTGGAAAATACAAGCCCACCTTTTAATTAGCCCGGGGACATCGTGAATATATTGTGCTTTGGGGGCGCCTGGGTGGCTGAGTCGGTTAAGTGTCCGACTTCGGCTCAGGTCACGATCTCACGGGTCACGGGTTCAAGCCCCGCATCGGGCTCTGTGCCGACAGCTCGGGGCCTGGAGCCCGCTTCGGATTCTGTGTCTCCCTCGCTTTCTGCCCCTCCCCCGCTCACGCTCTGTCTCTCCCTCTCTCTCAAAAATAACATTAAAAAAACAATTTTTTAACATACTGTGGTTTGACAAAAAGTTGGGTGCGCTACATGCGATTTTGGAAAACGGGTTTTGAAACCTCAGACGAGTTTGTGGGGACAGACTGCCAAGGCTCAGCGGCAGAAGTAACTTACGCACGGGCCACAGCGCTGGCTCCCCTACCTTTGATCTCCCCGGCTCGGGCCCGCTTGTAGAGACCTTTGACATCTCTACTTTCGCAGATGTTTAGAGGCGCATCAACAAATATTTCAAAGAACGGCAGTCCTGCCGATTCGTGGATCTTGCGGGCATTCTCACGGTCCTGGAGAAAACACATTGGAGAGGGTAAGCAGAGCTTTGGCCACAGAAAGCTCCCTCCCAAAACGGTGTGGGCTCTGGGACTTGATAGTTGTTGGGGTTTTTTTTTAGTTTTTTTTCTTTTTAAAGTTTGTTTATTTATTTTGAGAGAGACAGAGGTAGCACAAGGGGAGGAGGGGCAGAGAGAGAGAGGGAGACAGAGGATCCCAAGCAGGCTCCGAGCTGTCAGCACAGAGCCCGATGCAGGGCCCCGACCCACAGACCGCATGATCGTGACCTGAACCGAAGTCGGGCGCTTAACGGACTGAGCCACCCAGGCCCCCACTGAACTGCCCGTTTTCTTCAGCAAACCATAAGCATTCGGACTTTTTGGAGAAATGAGATTAGAGAGGCTTTGACTTTTTTTGTTTAACTTTTTCTTCCTTTCAACTGCGGCCAGATGTCCCTCACGGTGCTGAGTGCGGAAGGGTTTTATGTCAGCCGGTGGCCCGGCATCTGGAAATGAAGGAACTCTCTTTACATAACCAATATGAAACAGGAAATGGGGGAGCAAGAGAAGAAAGAGTGGGGGAAATTGAAAAGACAACATTCGCTGGCGCCCTCCCCTCCACCTGACTCCTCTCTCTGGAGGTTCAGAAGCACTGGCATTGGGGGGGGGGGGAAGTGGGGGAGCTGGGGAGATGGGACGGGGCGGCGGGGTGGGGGAAGGGCCACATCATCTTACCTTCGTGAACGGAGAAATGAAGCTGGTAATACAGACCAGACCAGCGTCAGCAAACAGCTTGGCCACCTCGGCGATTCGGCGGATGTTCTCCTCTCTGTCCCCGGGAGAGAATCCGAGGTTTTTGTTCAGGCCGTGACGGACATTGTCCCCATCGAGGGAGTAGCACGGGATGCCGTGGGACACAAGGTACTCTTCCAGAGCAAAACTTATTGTCGTTTTTCCAGCCCCGGAGAGACCTGTTCATTTCAACCAGTTGATCTCAAATCAATACCACAAAAATCGAGGAAAAAAGCACAATGTACTAGGAGTCAAGTATTTGCACTTCTGTGTTGAAATAGCCGGCTGTTCCGTGTTAGAATTATAGCATTTCACAGCAAGTGGGGTTCCTAAATCGGGGGGCCCGGGGTAGGGGGGGTTACACATGGTTCTTGGTGTTTCCTATTTTGCCTGAAGGGTATTTGCAAGATCAGAACACTGTGCGTGCAAATCCAGATCCTGGCTTCTCTTGAGAAAAAAAAAAAAAAAAAAAAAGAATCAGAATATCTCGCGGCCCCTCCTGACAGGAATCACCTGGGGTGGAGGGGACAGCCAGCCACGGAGACCGGGAGGCCCACCTCTCCCGCGGAGGCTGATAACCATTTTGGACAACAGACCCCTCTGGCTTCAAGATGTTTTCCAAAACGACTCTCGACACAGGAAGACAGTCCTGAGCCAGGAGACCGATGCACGGTCAGGTGCCTGGAGTCTTCCCGCGAG
This sequence comes from Felis catus, assembly GCF_018350175.1. NCBI lineage: Eukaryota > Metazoa > Chordata > Mammalia > Carnivora > Felidae > Felis > Felis catus. Next base: position 7,266,157 of record NC_058378.1, on the reverse strand, counting down.
AACTGAGTTGCCATGTGCCTCTTCCCCCGGTTTCGAGGCACAATGACAGAGACACCACACTTTATAGTTTCTCTATGAGGGAAGTCGTGAGGAGAAAGACAAAGTTGACTGCCCCAAATTACTTAAGAGCTCACAACCTCAACTGCCCTGGAAATGTAGCACTCCAAAAATCCGGTTGTCCTAAAGGTCTCTAAATCCGAAAATGCAGCATAGCACCAAGCCACCGTCGGGCAGCCAGCCGGGTGTGGGAGAGGAAAAGGTTACAGGGGCAGAAAAGAAGGACAAGGGCTTAACACAGAGAGGATGGCAGGGGGAAGGAGAGAAGGGACAAAAAAAAAAGTAAGAGAAAAGCAGGGGTGAAAGAGAGGAATAAAGACTTGGAAAGAGGGGTGCCTGGCTGGCTCAGGCAGAGGGACATGTGACTCTTGATCTCAGGGTCGTGAGTTCAAGCCCCACGTTGGGTATAGAGATTACTAAAAAAAAATAAGCTTAAAAAAAAAAAAAAGAGGGGCGCCTGGGTGGCGCAGTCGGTTAAGCGTCCGACTTCGGCTCAGGTCATGATCTCGCGGTCCGTGAGTTCGAGCCCCGCGTCGGGCTCTGTGCTGACAGCTCAGAGCCTGCAGCCTGCTTCGGATTCTGTGTCTCTGCCTCTCCCCAATTCATGCTCTGTGTCTCTCTGTCTCTCAATAATAAATAAAAGTTAAAAAAATGTTTTTCAAAAAACACAGGAAAAGGGAGATTCGTTTGGTCACCTCCGCGGGACGGAATTATTTCTATTTGCAAGGGGCAATCGTCAGCCTAATGAAGGTTCCCTGGTTTTCCTTCTTATGCAGAACGTTACTTTTTTTTTGAAGCGAAATATTCCCCACAATGTTAAAACATCAGAAAACAATAAAGAACATCTGTAAACATCCAAAACTTCAGACAGCCAAATGCTTGCTGTCAAATAAGGAATCTGCCAGTAAATGTGTTTGGGCACAAAGATCCTTTAGAGCTAGCTGAAAGCAATGCCATCATCGACCTGTCCCTTTCTTTCCTGCCAGAGAGGACATGAACCAAGAAGCAGCTCAGTGCCTTAATGGAGACCTTCTTCCCCCTGATGGCAGAGGGAGGGCTAAGGCCCAGGCTTTTCACACTGTTCCCGGCCGCATTCCCGTGTTAAAACAGACAGGTGATATGTGTAATATATTACACTAAGTTCCTTAAAATTGTGTGTCACGCACCAGTGTTCAACGAACAAAATGCATACGTATCTATCAACACAACATACCCGTCAGCCACACGGTGCATCCTCGGAATCCGCCCCGTGTCCCAACCACCTGGCCTCTCTTGTTCCGGCTCACGTGGTGGGCCTGATAGACGACGTTGGTGGACTTCTGCTGGCTCTCCTACAACGTAAGACCAAGCCCAGTAGTGTGTTAGTAAAATAATACACTACATATACATAAACTAAAAAATAAAATAACCGATGACGTGAACGGTCATCCCTAACCGAAACTTAGACACTTATTAATTCCACTAATTTAGAGAAAGACGCTGCCTTTAGGATACACCCCATGACCCGCTGAAAGCGTCATTTGAATAAAACAGTTACTGACACACTGTAAAAGTTCTGGTTCCATGACATTTAAAAGTGCGCACCTTGGGGCGCCTGGGTGGCTCAGTCGGTTGAGCGGCCGACTTCGGCTCAGGTCATGATCTCGCAGTCCGTGAGTTCGAGCCCCGCATCGGGCTCTGTGCTGACAGCTCAGAGCCTGGAGCCCGTTTCAGATTCTGTGTCTCCCTCTCTCTGACCCTCCCCCGTTCATGCTCTGTCTCTCTCTGTCTCAAAAATAAATAAACGTTAAAAAATATTTTTTTAAATAAATAAAAAAAATAAATAAATAAAAGTGTGCACCTTTAGGGGCGCCTGGGTGGCTCAGTCAGTTAAGCGCCCGACTGATTTTGGCTCAGATCGTGATCTCACGGTTCGTGAGTTCCAGCCCCTCACTGGGCTCAGTGCTGACACGGCAGAGCCTGCTTGGGATTCTCTCTCTCTCTCTCTCTTTCTCTCTCTCTGCCCCCTCCCCCCTCTCAAATGCTCTCTTTCTCTCTCTCTCTCTCTCTCAAATAAATGTCAAAAAATTTTTTTCATGTGCACCTTTAGATAATGGTTAGGGGAACGCCTTTGTCTCTGTAAGTGCCTATTCTCACCAAATGCTATGGATGTCCGTGGAAAACAACCCAGATAACCCAGCCCCCGGGGAAGTGCTAGGAAGGGGCTCACTGAGCCCCTCTCTCTACGGAGCCAGGAAGAAGCCCGATCACGAGATCACGATCCCAGAGTCAAGCGCTGAGACAGCAACACCCAGCTCGCTCCCTGCAGACTCAGACTATAGTCCCAGCGCCCGAGGCTGCTTTTCACAAGCACTACCCTCTGCTTCTACTTCCCCAAGGGTCAGCGTGTGAACTTTCTAATCTTTCAAAAAGCCCCGCAGAAGCAGAAGTGTGCCAGCTAGGAGTCTTGGAGGCAAATTCAAATCCCGAGTGTCTTTATTTGGGCCGCAATAAATTCAGCCAGTACGGGCACGGATTATCTGATCCTGATCCTACACTCTGATGAATAAAAATGGTAACATGAGCCAGTAAGTACAGTCTGGGGTGGACATTTCCTAAATAACAAGTGATCCTAGGGCAGTGGGTAGGGGGGATCCCATATGGTGGTTACTGATATTCTTCGAGCAAGTCCCAGAGAAAACTCGGGGCCACGTGTGGGCAATTGTATACTCTGGAGCAAATTAAATTACTTCTTTATGGCACCTCATTTGAGGGGAAGAAAAAAAACCAAAGAGGAATACAGCTAGACTGTTCGGGACCTTGTATGAGATCATGGGTGTGAACATATTGTATACATGGTCAAGTTCTCCGTGACAACGGACGCTGCTGATGATTACCGGGTGTCTACCCCCAGCAGGAGAGGCTGGAGCCAGCTGGGTTAGGACCAGGGAAACGGCTTGGAGACCAAGGGGCAAGAGCCAGCCCCCTGCTGGCCCTTGGGGGCTCAGAAACACAGCATACATCGGTGGGCGGGGCCCCGCCAGGGAGGCATGGAACCCAGCAAAGGGGCAGTCGGGTAGGAGACAGGCATTTTCAGTGCCAGAGGGAGCCCACAGCTAGGTGCCGAAGGCACAGTGGAATCTGGTTTAAGTCCCATAAACCCTCTGGGGCTAGAGGCTCTGATCATCTTTCAAGCAACCCCAGTCAGAACCCAAGAAGCACGAGACGGTTCATAAATGAGATTCATTCGTGAGATATTCTAGCATCTGTTCCCCTCGGGTGAGCAAATCCCCTGAAGGTATCCTGAGACCTTCGTGCCAAGAGTACTTTATAGCTCAAGGAGAACATTAAAATTTCCTTTTCTCTCTGTTTCCTGGTTAATCACTGCCATTCAGTCAAGGAAACTGTGTCTGGATATCAGATCCAAAAGTCAGTTCATCTGTTCACTCATTGATTCTTTCAGCAAATGTTTATTTAAATGAGCTCCTATTCTGTGCCAGGGGCCATCCTAGGCACCGGGGATAGGATACTAAACAAAGCAGGATGGCATCATTTTGGGGAGAAATATAGATGAAGAGATGAAGTGGGGCCCCACACCCCGGACAGCTGGAGGGTCTCATACATACATGTGTATCCTCTTTGAAGATCTGAACACTCAGTTCACAAAGACACACAAACGGCCAGAGAGTACTGAAGTGCTCGATGTCACGGGTCACAAGAGAATGCCAACTGCGACCCAAATGAGACGCCATTGCTAACATCGAATGGCACCAAGGACATCGCTCTCATGTTAATAGTGGAGGGTGTCAGGTGGGACGGCCATCCCAGAAACACGCCTGGCAGGTGCCTTGTAAAACTAAACATTAACCTGCAGTACCACTCAGCAATTGCGTTCGTACGCAATGACTCCAGAAAAAACGTTTCACAGGCACGGACTCGAGAGAAAACGTATCCACAAAAAGACACGTACAACTTCATTTGGACAAAAACCGCAAAGAGCCGAGTATCCATCAACGGGAAAACAGGACACACACACACACACACACACACACACACACACACACACACACACACCCCAAGTCAGAACGGCAGCTTTCCCCAGGGGAGAGCAGTGTCGGAAGTCTTGGCAAGGGTTTGAAGTACACAGGTGCATCGGCTGGCCCTCCCGGAATATTTACTTAAGATGGACATTTCATTACGTGTAAATTTTACCACACACACAAAAAGAGCCATAAAAAAAAAAAGGAAGCAAAGAAGAAAATATGTAAGACTCAGATGTCAAGACTCAGATGACGAAATTCTATTGTTCCACACTGTTGCCTTTATTAAAAAAGGGCTCTGATCCTAATCACAACACCCTTGACTTACGGGATGGCCACCCACCTGTACGCATGAACACCCACCAGAGCTGAATTTGTCCACAAAGATGTTCTTTTGCTCTCTTTGGGCTGTTTTTTTTTTTTTTTTTCTCGCCACAGGTGGAGATCCAGAATAAACTCTAAACTTTCTTCATGTGTGGAAACTTTGTTACCATCTTGTAAATTGCGTTCCCACCAAGTGCTTGGTTTTCAAAAACAGTTCAGAATCCACTGGGGGAAGAAAGCTCCCACTGTAGTGTTTAATAGTTCACCTCTGACTTTTCGGGGTTTTTTATTAGCTGAATCTTAATCATTGATGTTTGTACAAGTGTTCTATCATTCCAGCAATGTCTCAACAAACAAAATCTTTTCAGATGGCCAGGTACTGGGCTTTTTGGTTCAGGAAAGCATTTTTGCTTCTTATTTATATCTTCCCTTGATTTTCTCCAAAAGGCAAACAGAATAGAAACAGATGTTTCGAATGATATTTGAACTGCAAAGGGGCGGGGCAGCCAAAAACTTTGCTTTGCTGAAACCTTTACTCTCTTCTAGCGAGCATATGCTGCTGTTCTAAACTTTGGAAAGAAAGGGGCTGTCAGAAAAAGAATGCTCTCTATGGAAAACAAAACACACGGTAAAGAAAAAAAAATGTTTGCTTCCCTGCGCGTATCAACAGAGAGCCTCAGCACCTCACCGAGCACCGCTTCCTAGCAGAAACCATAACGTTGGTGGCATATTTCTGTTCTGGGTCTCTAAGAAAAATTTGGCAAAAAGCCCTCCCTTTTTCCAGTCACTGGCCCAGAAAGGCTCCCTGAAGCATTAACAGGGGTAGGGTGAGTATGGGGTTTGGAGTCCAGCAAACCTGGGTTTGAAACCTGCTTCGTAGCCTTCCTTGCTCTGGGACTCTGGGTACGTTAATAACATCACGGAACCTCCATTGGCTGCTCTGTAAAATGGGGCCAAGAAGTTTCCTCACAGGGTTGCTGAAAGGATTACATAAAATGATTCTCTATATAAAGTATCAAAGAAAATACAGGACACACAGGAAGACAGTGAATCTTACGTGGCCCGGGCGGCATTTAATCTAGTCTGGAGAAAATCATGGTTGTTTGTCTAAATCAGCCAGACTCAGAAGCGACCTAGGGACTTGGGTCCACGCTGAGGCTGGTCTGGGGAGGTGAGGCAGGACAGGACTTCGAATGGGGCAAAGAGTTAAACACATACACCCGTTGTTGTTGTTGTTGCTGTTGTGATTATTATTATCTTGGACCCAAGGTCCAGCCAGTAAACACTCCACACCTCGGTGCACGACCCTATGTTGTTGTTGTTGTTGCTGTTGTGATTATTATTACCTTTGACCCAAGGTCCAGCCAGTAAACACTCCACACCTCGGTCCACTCATCAGTGACCAGGGTGTCGGCTGCCCGCTCAGTCCTCAGTTACCCTCACAGGATGGCCTTTGCCCCAGGGCAGCCTCACCCCTGCTAGTGCAAGGACCTTGTCCCACAGCCCAGGGTCGCAGCCCCAGGTCAGTCGCTCTGACTCTGGCGCCGGGCGGTGCAGAGAGGGGAGGGCCCAGCCTCAGCCTTGACTTTGCGTGACTAGAAGAAAGGGGAAAGGGCCGGGCAGGGCATCCGAATCCAAGCTGGGTGCCGTGAAAGGTTCAGAGCCAGAGGAACCAGGACGCGGGAGCCGGTGGGTCAGACAGGGGTTTCCCTGCGCTCCCAGGCCGTTTGGACTTTTGCGAAACGTCTTCACTAGTAGATGGTCAAGTGGATTTGAATTTCTCCTGCACCCTCCCGCCTCCCACACCGCGCACACACAGCCACCTCCCGTCCTAAGGACAACTCCGCGCCGGTCCTGCCTGCCGCTGGGCGTCCCTGTTGCAGAAAGTGCTCCAGGCGCGCCCGCCCTTCCCCACCACGGCCAGGTTCCCCTTCTGCCTACACAGAACCCCACGTTCCCTGTTCCAGCCGGGTGACTTCTGTGTCACAGCTTCATCACTGGGGACTACATGAGATAACGCACATTCGGGCTTTTGACGCCACACAAGAGTGTAAATAATAGAAAACTCTTTCCCTGGGCGCCTGCGTGGCTCGGCCGGTTGAGCATCCGACTCTTGATTTCAGCTCAGATCATGATCCCGGGGTCGTGGGACTCAGCCGGTCAGCACGGAGCCTGCTTAGGATTCTCTCCCTCTTCCTCTGCCCCTCCCCTGCTCGCTCTCGCTCTCTCTCTCTCTCTCAAAATAAGTAACAAAATAAATAAACATCTCGCTTTGTTGGCATGCTCAATATGAAGACCTTCAAATGTTTTATAATTATCAATGTGCATTTATATTTCTTCCCTTTCAGGTTATATTTCCTTGGGACGTATAACTCAGAATGAAATGGTTGAGTATTAAAGGTCATGAACTATTTCCTAGGTCTCACTATGGACTGCCAATTCATTCCAGAAAGACAAAACCACCAGCCTGCCATATACTTGTTTCTACATAACCCAACTCATGTGCTGTGTTTGTGGTTTTATTTTATTTTTTTCCTCCTAGATTAGTTACTAGTAAGAATATGCATTTCTACGTAAGTTGCAAATGACATTTGCATAGTCATCTCTCTCCGTCATAATTTACTATACTCTAGACAATGACCTCACTCACTGTTAAAATACGTATCTTGTTCTTTTTTCTGTACTTTGTAGAGTAAAATATTTTAAAATGTTTTTTTTTTTACATTTATTTATTTTTGAGAGACAGGGAGAGACAGAGCATGAGCAGGGGAGGGAGGGGCAGAGAAAGAGGGAGACACAGAATCTGACGACTCAGGCTCCAGGTTCTGAGCTGTCAGCACAGAGCCCGACACGGGGCTCGAACTCACGAACTGCAAGATCATGACCTGAGCCGAAGTCGGACACTTAACTGACTGAGCCACCCAGGCGCCCTTGGATGTTCTGCACGCAGACCTAACGCTTTACACGCTTAGAGACTTAAGTCTTCTGTTTTAGACTTCACTGTCAACCCTAAGTGTGGGAAGCTATGGCTTATGTATCTTATATTCCTGACAAGGACCAGCTAGGAGGAAATGATACGGATTTTAAGGCTGGCCAGTTCAGACTCGGGTCAAATTCTGGCTCCCCTCGCACCTTGAACAAGCTAAGCCTGACCTCTCTAAATCTTGCAAAATTGTGGGGTTACAATTCTTGCTAACTGCTGCAAGGATAAAAAGGAAATAGCAACTGTGCAGTACCTAGGCTTCACTAAGTGCTCAGTAAATATTTGTTGGATGAATAATAGAAGTTTGACAAATATTCCGTTGGCTGATGGACTGAAGCGGATATCCTTAAACAATCTCTCGTCCATTCTTTGAAATCTGCGTCAAATCTGCCCCAAATGTGAAACAGTTTGCACTTGGGGTTTCTAGTGAGTCTCCCATATCTCCGGAGACTCACTGCAGCTGATGGGACTCAGTGCATTCCAGTTAGTGCTGAAATCCACACCATCACCTGAATCCGGTAAGATATTAAACTGGACATCAATTGAAGGCATTTCTTGAATAAGTTAAACGGGCCACATACTTCCTAAGCACTACCTCTCACGGATTATGCCACTGTTTTTCCATCACAACTGCAAAACAAGTAACGCAACGATTGCCAAACTAAAATGTGTATCATCGTCAACTAAAAGAGTTCCTCAGCCTGAAATAGCCTGAAATCACCATTCTGAAGAGTTCGTATCAAGATGCTCGCGCGTGCGAAACTCGCTCACTCTGTGCTCGAACACAAGTAAATTACAACTTCCCCTGCCACACTGACTGTCCTATGTGCAGGGTGAGGCTGATACCTAAGGATAAGAAAGGTCACTAAACTCATCATGTTCTGAGATAAACACAATCATCCTGCCCAGCTCAAGTCTTTTCTTTTAAATGTATAGTACTGTGATAATTTTTTGATGATTCGATGACGAGAACTCGGGGACCGAAACTGGGATCGGAAGGCACAGTGTCTCCATCAACCATCACGAGTGCACCCAGAGAGGCACCTACTTCAGTGAGGAGGAGCAAAGCCAAGGGCGTTTGTGAAAGAGCCAGATGAACGCCTTTCTTGTAGCTCACTGGCATTATTATTATTATTAGGATTCTAGGACTCTAACCCATTGCCATAGGACTTTGATGCCCACCAGGAGATTCAGACAGATTAAAGAAATTGCTGCGTGGGGGTGCCTGGGTGGCTCAGTCGGTCGAGCGTCCGACTTCGGCTCAGGTCATGATCTCGCGGTCCGTAAGTTCGAGCCCCGCATGGGGCTCTGTGCTGACAGCTCGGGGCCTGGAGCCTGCTTCGGATTCTGTGGCTCCCTCTCTCTCTGTCCCGCCCCCACTTGTGCTCTCTCTCTCTCTTTCAGAAATAAACATCAAAAACTTTTTAAATAAATAAATAAATAAACAGCTGCATGTAAAGTGTTTGTAACAGTGGCTTCCAGTGCCAAAGCTGTCCTCATCCCCCCTAGCCAGCCTTCTGCCTTCCCCCGTGCACCCTGAGTGGCTCTCTGCAAGGTAGGGCATTGTCTACCGTCGTTCCGCTGTGGGCTCCAAATCTCCATCTTCAGACACCCAAATGCCCAGGACATGCGGTCCCCCAGGGCCTCTGAAACGCAGCAGGATCAAGGCAGAATTCATCTCCTGTCATCACCCCCCCGCTCCTTTGCCACATGCAATGACCTCACTTCTCCCCGTTAGCTAAGCTCGGCCACCCTACTGTGCCTTCCCTCTTAAAACAAAAAAACCCACAATTTATCAGTAAGTGCGGTCCATCTTAGCTAAGAAATACCCTTCAAGCCACCCCGCTATTGTCAGTTAGCTAATTGCTCACGAGAACGTCCCGGACGCCCTTCAGACGGAACCCCCTGCCTCTCCCCCTACATCGGGTCACTCCCCTCCTTTACCAAGAGTAAAATTCTCTTGCTTAAAATCGTTTGGCTTTGGGGTGTCCGGGTGGCTCTGTTAGTTAATCGTCTGATCTTGATTTCGGCTCGGGTCATGCTCCCGCAGTTGGAGAGTTCAAGCCCCTCATCAGGCTCTGTGCGGACAGTGTGGAGCCTGCTTGGGATTTTCTCTCTCCCTCTCTCTCCGCCCCTCCCCTGCTCACACTTTCTCTCTCTCTCTCAAAAATAAACAAACATTAAAATAAAGTCTATTGGCTTCTTTGAAGTCCACAGACCTCACATGGGGGTCATGACCACCTTTTTCAGCATTACCTACTGCCTTTCTTGGCCTTTACTCCCAGGCACCCATCCAAAACAAACCTTCCTTTTTTTTTTTTGCTTTGTGCTTTCACCCACATTCTCCCTCCTTGTAACGTCCTGTTCTCTACATACCCGATGCTCCCTCACTCCTGCCGGTATGGCTTCAACGTTGCTGTGAGCCTCTGGCTCATCTTCCCACCCACAGACGGGTTTAGCTTCTCCTTCAGATCCCACAGTATCCTGCTTCTGCCCATATCTCACTTCCCAAACTTAACTGCAGAACTCTGAGGGGTATATGTTAAAAATACAGATTCCCAAGACCAACCCCAAGAGACTGCGATTCGGCCGCTGTGGGGTAAGGCCCGAGAAACTGCCTTCTTTGTCTGTTTGTTTGGGAAGTACAAACGTGATGATTTTAACGCACAGGCAAATGTCAGAACGCTAGCTGATGTAAGAGAATTGATGTTAATTATGGTTATTAACCGACAGCTCTGTCTGCTTCCCCAGATTAGGAGTTCGGTCGAGTCTGCACCCACATTTGTCCTGGAATCCATGTGTCTGGCCTATTGAAGGAGTTTAAGATTTACTGAATGAGGGGCGCCTGGGTGGCTCAGTCGGTTAAACATCCGACTTCGGCTCAGGTCATGATCTCCTGGTTCTAGTCCCGCGTCGGGCTCTGTGCTGACAGCTCGGAGCCTGGACCTGCTTTGGATTCTGTGTCTCCCTCTCTCTCTGCCCCTCCCCCGCACGTGCTCTGTCTCTATGTCTTTCAAAAATAAATAAACGTTAAAAGAAATTAAAATTTACTGAAATGAATATTAAGTATTTTCAGTGAAACTAATTTGTCATGCCCGTGACAGTCCATAAGATAAGGTTTGTTATTCTATTTTTTTTTAAAGATGATCCATTTTTTTTAACTGTTTTTATTATTTTTATTTTTGAGAGAGAGAGACAGAGAGAGACAGAGTGTGAGTGGGGGAGGGATAGAGGAAGACACAGAATTCCAAGCAGGCTCCAGGCTCCGAGCTGTCAGCACAGAGCCTGATGTGGGGCTCCAACTCCCAAACCTCGAGACCATGACCTGAGCCGAAGTCGGACGCATAACCGACTGAGCCGCCCAGGCGCCCCTAATTCTAATGCGTATTATGGGCACAGGTAGAGGGCCTGATGCTGAACTACTCTTGGAAGAATATGGCAGCCAATGCAGGGGCACTGGTGACAGGAGGGGTAAAAATCTTTTCAAAATCTTGGCAGAGTTACAGATCTGGGGCTAAGCCATACTTATCAGCCCTGGCAGATGAACTCAACAATATCAATTAAAACCCGACCTACATATGAACAGAAGCGCCGGCCCCCACCTCTCCTCCCCAGACTGGACGCATGTTCCCTTCAAACAGCAGAACGGTCTAAAGCTTAAAACATGGGTGGCACGGGCAGCGACTGGGGTGCCCCCCCCCCCCCCCGGCTCTCTGACCTGCCAGCCGCACGCCTCTTGCAAATTCCTTAACCTCTCCATTCCTATCCCTGGAAAATCGCCTGTGTAACAGTCTGCCTAACTGAGCTGTCACAAGGATTAGATGAGAAAATGGACATAAAACAGTAGGGCCTGACCAATAGCTAAGCCCTCCCTGAATGTTAGCTACGCTTGTTGTTAATGATAATTAAAATAGTTATTATTACTAATAATTATAATACAACAATAATTAAGTGACCGATCATAGCTAAAATTATCCAGACAGCCCAAGGGATTCTCTCTACTCAGTCCTCCTCTGCCATGAAACATGTAGTACAGAAAGAAACATAACCATATCCCTCAAAATTCAGGGGCATTCTCCCTGATTCTCCAGCTGTAAAAGCCCTTCGTGCCCTGCATTTCTAACTCCGCGCAGAGCACACAGCACGGGGCCCTCCTGACTCAAGCATATACAAAAATATCTCAGGGGGCGCCTGGGTGGCTCAGTCGGTTAAGCGTCTGACTTCCGCGCAGGTCATGATCTCAACCGCTTGGGAGTTCGAGCCCCACGTGGGGCTCTGTGCTGACGGCTCAGAGCCTGGAGCCCGCTTCGGATTCTGTGTCTCCCTCTCGCTCTCTGCCCCTCCCCTACTCGCACTCTGTGTGTCTCTCTCTCTCAAATATAAACATTTAAAAAATTTTTAATAAAAATTAAAAAAATATCTCAGTGGTCAGTCCCTTACCGAAACTTAGAGTTTCTAAAGCCTCACAAAACAGCATGCCCCATCAGGTCCATTTCACAGACAGCAAAGCTAAGGTGCCAAGAGGTCAAGTGTTTGACCCACGGTCACACAGAATCTCAAGTCCGAGTCTTCTTATTCCAAACTGAACAATCTTTGAGGGTCTTACACACTCAGTTTAGTCATTAGACACGGGGTGCAAACGAGTCGTTACCACGGCTTCCTTACAAAGACGTGCCTGGGGCTGGTTGACAAAACCCAAGAGTGGAGACAGGCTGCCTACAAGAAGCCATTTTTTCCCCTCCAGAGGATAAGTCCGGGATCTAGAAAACCCGTGTCTTGCGTATTTCATACCTTTATTCCCGACCTCTACTCCTATTGACTTAGATCTGGTTCCTAGAAACGACCGGGGCATTTCTACCCCAGATCCACTCCTGGGCACATGGCCCATTCTCCTGGAGCCTCTGGCCCCAGCTGTTGATTCTAAGACTTCTTAGAAACCACCTTTGCTCACCTGGGTTGACTCTTACCCAGCAGCTCTGACACGGCTCGGTGGGTGGCCCTCTGCTGTGACAGTTCCATCTTTTCACACCTCACCTCGCACACCCTCTACCTCCAGCTTCTACACACCCGTCAGTCTGAACCTGGGTCCATGCACCACGCCATTCTTCATCTTTAGTACTGAACTGTGAATAAGTAATATCCACATGACTCACAAACTTTCTGTTACACAAGAAGGTCTACCCGCCTTCCTTCCCACCTCCGAAGATACGTAACCCCTTCTATTAGTTCCTCGTATGTCCTGTCAGTTCCTTTTTTTTTTAAATATGTATTTATTTTTGAGAGAGAGACAGAGTGTGAGCGGGGGAGGGGCAGAGAGACAGGGAGACCCAGAATCGGAAGCAGGCTCCAGGCTCCGAGCCGTCAGCACAGAGCCTGATGCGGGGCTGGAACTCACAGACCGTGAGATCATGACCTGAGCCGAAGTCGGATGCTTAACCAACGGAGCCATCCAGGTGCCCCATATCCTGTCAGTTTCTTGATGCGAACAGAAACAAAACTTAAAATCTGTATTTAATGTTTAATTGCTTCATCCTCCTTTCCACACTATTACACATCTTTATCAGCTCTATCTTGGTGAATCTTTCCACCTCCATACAGAGAGTTTTCTTATTCGTTTTACCCACATAGTGTTCCACGGTATGGATATACCATAACGTGGCTAGCTTTTGATAGACATTTCCAATGTTTTACTACTGTAAACAATGCAGCAATGGATTACCATGTGCTTAATTTCTCCCATGTGAAACTATGCCTATGGGATGAATTCTTAGAAGTAGGATCACTAGGTGGTCAATCAATATGGGCATATTGATACATATAACTAAGTTGCCTTCCAGAGAAGATTCTGGAAAGTACACCAAGCTACACATTCACCATCGATACACAAGTTCCAGGTTCCCGACAGCACTGACACCAGGGTATGTTATCAAGACTTTCGGATTTCTTCTAATCTAATGGGTAAAAAATGGTATTTCAAACTGATTTTACTTTGAATTTCTATTCTAGAATAGAATGATGCTGCACACCTTGTGTTACGTTAGGCTTGTTTGCATTTCCTTTACTCATTTACTTTTTAAGCTTTCCTTCGTACCCCTCCCCGATCTTCTTACTGCATTCTTGGTCTTGTGCTAGTTGATTTATAGGAGCTCTTTCTATTGACAGTAATCTTCCCGTCGGTTCTTTGCTCCCTGACTTTGCGATTGGTATGACTTATGACCTGCTTACAATGTTGCTCGCCACAGAGTTAGTTTTTGCAGTGTAGTGGAATCGATCAATCTTTTCTTTCAGTCGGGACTCCAATTTTTTCTGGTTATACTACAGCTTGGACACAACTGGTGTGACGGAACGTGAGTACCACGCCAAGCGAGAAAAGAAAAGTAAGGAAAGAACGTAAATACAGAGTTGTTTTGGTCAGTCTTTAAAAAAAAATGAGAGTCTGAATAAAAAAGAGTGGTTGGGCTTTTGTTTCTTAGACGTTTCTATCATTCTTGAGGATTTTGCTCTGAAGAAGAGAGAATATATAAAAGAGAGAATATATAACCTCAATGGTAAATAGTATAAAGTCTTTGCAATCCTGAGGCGTGATGAATTTATGAGAAGTCCCACATGCCTAATTCTTGCACTGGAAAAATATATGTGAATTAGCTTTTTATCTAGCGTCATTGTAAACGAAAGTGCTTATAATGAGTTATAAATTCCTTAGAACAATGTCGATTAAACCATAATAATTTTTACTTTATACGAAGGCTCCGGGTTATACCTGACTACGTAGTACACATTCATCTTCCCCTTGATCAAATTCAACCCTGCTAGAAATAAGGGCTTTAAGGATACACAATTCATTTGATTAGAACCTTAGAACAAACCAGTATATGAAGGAAAGTAGGTGACATTATGCCTACTAGGGCAGTTTTAAATCCGGTCATTTAAAAGATTACATCAAATTCAGAAAAGACTATGTGCAATTTCCTATTCAATCATCACTTCCTTTTGAAGTGGGTGTAAACTTTCGCATATTTACATTCTAGTTCCTTTACCTGAGTGCGCTAGTCTAGTAAGTAAATTAACCAGCGAAAATCTAACATAAGACGGTCTTAGGGGGCACCTGGGTGGCCCAGTAGGTTAAGTGTCTGACTCCTGATCTCAGTTCAGGTCATGATCTCACAGTTCGTGGGACTGAGCCCTGAATCAGGCTCTGCACTGACGGTATGGAGCCTGCTTGGGATTCTCTCTCCCTCTCTCTCTCTCTGCCCCTCCCCGGCTCACACGCTCTCTCAAAAATTAAAAAAAGAAAAGTCCTGCTTCCAAATTGTTAGCTGCTAGAAACAACTGGGTTGCAGGAACACAGTACGTGTCATCACAAGAGACTAAAGTTTTACCGGTTCTGAAATTTCAGACATCACTGGTTTTCAAAGGCTAGATCATTTTTTCCAGCAAGACTTATAGCCTATATTAAGAACATGTAGCTTTCACACATTACCTGGAAACTGGTGGTGAGCAGAGTCGTGGGCTAGGGGAGCGGGGAGGCTGTGTAGCAGGGCGTGGGGAGACTGTATGGAGACATTGTGGGGAAGAGAATTCAACCTCCGGATCCACGACTGAGCAACTCAGACATTCCTAGGTGGCCACACTCTCCCCCTCTGTCAACCAGTGAGTAAAATGGCCTTTTTTCTTCTCTCTTTTTTTTTTTTTTTTTTCTGGAGAACTGCCACTCTCCTGGCTGACAAGGCTCACAGATTTCCACAGCGGAAAGAAGTGTCTGGAAGAAAAGGATGAAGTTCTACGGAGACAGCCTGCATATATCGTTCGAATGAAAGGCCTTTAGAACAAACTTGGTTTTAACCTGTCCCTATACACATCCACAGCCAACTAACAAACAGAAACTTCCGTCCAGACTTGAAGGCGGCCAATGTTCCTTCTTATTCTCCAGAGCAGGAAACAAAGTGAGTGATGAGCCTTCCTGGGTGCGGAGTCTCTGGCCATCATCTCACCAAAGATCCAGCAACCTCCTTCCCTGTTCTAAAACGGTCAGGGACGAAGGAGTGGAATATGTCATGTCCTACGGATGAGGGAACTTGGGAACGGGTGGCCCTGTGTGTGCTCCGCCATTTCGCCCCAGGGAGATGCCAAGAACGGACTTCCCATCAGCTTCCTGGTTCTGGACCCAAGGCTGGGAAATTGATCTTTCTTTTCAATGTTAAACCACCTCTACCTGAACGTCCTGTCACTTGAGAGGCAGGAGGAAGGAAAATACATCCGTGGAAATTCTCTAAAAAACATAAATGTGAGCTCTTTCCTACAAAGAGCCAGAGGAGGCTCCACACAGGAAAAAGAATTCCTCAATACAGGAAAAACGAGAGGGGGAAAAAAACCCCAAAAAAACCCAACCCAAACAGGTCTCTTCACATTCTACCTGTGAAAAGTAGAGCCTTAACAGTTATAAAGCCAAAGGTGTGCTAACAAAACAGACCCGCTCCCCCCTCCTCGGAAGGGTCAATCCTGCTTTTCAACAGGTCTTTGCAAAGAGGAGCCCAGCGCCAGCCTACACGGGATCTCCGGGGGACTCAGAAATGTCAGGTGAACCAGTGGGAGAGCTTTTCATCTAAGTGCAGCAAACTTCTCCTCGGAACAAAGCTTGGTCCCGGAGGCAGAGACGGGTCCACATGGCCCGGTGACAGAGATTTTGTCTCCCGGCCCGCTACCACAGCGTCACAGCTGAACCCTTTCAAGGGGACAGGAGACGATCAGACCCAGGAACTGCTTCCCCACCGGGCTCAGTCGGGCACTGAGGCAGAAAAGCGACCGGGACGGTGAACAGCACAGGCTCTTGGGCTCAAGTGACCTGCACAACTTGTTTTAATAATAACGACGATAAATATAATAATAACATCATCATAATAATAATAAATATGAAAGCCGCTCCAAGCCTCAGTTTCCCAACAGCTGCCAAATGGACCCAGCAACGGCACCTACCTCCCAGGACTGTTATCAATATTCAAAGACACCCAGCTGCCACTCAGCAGTCATCTGGCGAGTAAGCCAATGTCTTCACACTTGGACGAACACCCCACAGCAAGGAGGACGGACACACGCGCGACGACACGCGATAGGGTGGGTCTGGCGAACGCAACGCCGAGAGAGGCCAGACACGAAAGGAGTGCGCATGCTGTATGATGGCGTTTACCCAAAGCTCAAACACAGGCAAAGCAACAGGGTCGGTAGTGTTCAAACACAGGGCGGCCACCCTGAGCTGGCGGACCACGCATCCGCCCGGTCCCAGGCGGGCCGGACCGGTCACCGGCACAGGTGGGCCGCTCCCCGAGGACGCCTACAGGGAGCGGCAGGCAGGGAGCCCGAGAGACGTGGCCCTGCTTCTGGAACTGAGACTCCATCCGTGGAGGATCCACGCTGAAGCACACGCCCCGTGGCCGCGTTCACGCAGCAGGTGGAAGGGGCCTCCGGCAGCAATCACCTAGCTTAGGCACGTCAAAACCTGAGGTCCGGTGGGGGTGGGGGGGTACACTAGGGTTTTTTTTTTAATGTTTATTTATGTATTTTGAGAGAGAGATAGGGAGCGAGCAGGGGAGAGGCAGAGAGAGAAAGAGGGTGAGAGAGTATCCCCAGCAAGCTCCACGCCGTCAGCACAGAGCCCAACTACAGTCTTGAACCCACAAACCGGAAGATCACGACCTGAGCCAAAATCAAGAGGCAGACACTTAATCATGGAGCCACCCAGGCATTCCAGGATTTTTGTTGGTTCATTTGTTTGTTTCTTTAAAACAGGGTTAACCTCTGCAATCAGACAACACAAAGAAATAAAAGGCATCCAAATCATCCAGGAGGAGGTCAAACTTTCCCTCTTCACAGATGACATGATACTCTATATGGAAAACCCAAAAGATTCCACCCAAAAACTGGTAGAATTGACTCATGAATTCAGCAAAGTCGCAGGATATAAGATCAACGCACAGAAATCGGTTGCAATCCTATACACCAACAATGAAGTGACAGAAAGAGAAATCAAGGAATCAATCCCATTTACAGTTGCACAAAAAAACCATAAAATACCTAGGAATAAATCTAACCATAGAGGTGAAAAATCTATACACTGAAAACTAGAGAAAGCTTATGAAAGAAACTGAAGAAGACCCACAAAAAATGGAAAAAGATTCCACGCTCCTGGATAGGAAGAATAAACATTGTTAAAACGTTGATGCTACCCAAAGCAATCTACATATTCAATGCAATCCCTATCAAAATAACACCAGCATTCTTCACAGAGCTAGAACAAATAATCCTAAAATTTGTATGGAACCAGAAAAGACCCCAAGTAGCCAAAGGGATCTTGAAAAAGAAAACCGAAGCAGGAGGCATCACAATCCCAGACTTCAAGCTATACTGCAAAGCTGTCATCATCAAGACAGTATGGTACTGGCACAAGAACAGACACTCAGATCAATGGAACAGAATAGAGAACCCAGAAATGGACCCACAAACATATGGCCGACTCATCTTTGACAAAGCAGGAAAGAATATCCAATGCAATAAACACAGTCTCGTCAGCAAGTGGTGCTGGGAAAACTGGACAGCGACATGCAGAAGAATGAACCTGGACCACTTTCTTACAGCAGACACAAAAATAAACTCTAAGTGGATGAAAGACCTCAATGTAAGACAGGAAGGCATCAAATCCTCGAGGAGAAAGCAGGCAAAAACCTCTCTGATCTTGGCCGCAGCAACTTCTTACCCAACACGTCTCCAGAGGCAAGGGAAACAAAAGCAAAAGTGAACTATGGGGACCTCATCAAAATAAAAGCTTCTTCACAGCAAAGGGCACAATCAGCAAAACTAAAAGGCAACTGACAGAATGGGAGAAGATATTTGCAAATGACAGATCAGATAAAGGGTTAGTATCCAAAATCTATAAAGAACGTATCAAACTCAACACCCAAAAAACAATCCAGTGAAGACATGGGCAAAAGACATGAATAGACACTTCTCCAAAGAAGACATCCAGATGGCCAACCGACACACGAAAAAATGCTCAACACCACTCATCATCAGGGAAATGGAAATCAAAACCACAATGAGATTCCACCTCACACTTGTCAGAATGGCTCACATTAACAACTCAGGCAACAAGAGATGTTGGCGAGGATGCGGAGAGAGAGGATCTCTTTTGCATTGTTGGTGGGAATGCAAGCTGGTGCAGCCACTCTGGAAACCAGTAGGGAGGGTCCTCAGAAAACTAAAAATATAACTACCCTATGCCCCAGAAATTGCGCTACTAGGCATTTATCCAAGGGACACAGGTGTGCTGTTTCAAAGGGACACATGCACCCCCATGTTTAAAGAAGCACTATCAACAATAGCCAAAGTATGGAAAGAGCCCAAATATCCATCGATGGATGAATGGATAAGGAAGATGTGGTATATATATACAGTAGAGTATTACTCGGCAATCAAAAAGAATGAAATCTTGCCATTTGCAACTATGGGGATGGAACTGGAGGGTATTATGTGAAGTGAAGTTAGTCAGAGAAAGACAAAAATCATATGACTTCACTCCTATAAGGACTTTAAGAGACAAAACAGACGAACATAAGGGAAGGGAAACAAAACTAATATAAAAACAGGGAGGGGGACAAAACAGAAGAGACTCATAAACATGGAGAACAGGGTTACTGGAGGGGGTGTGGGAGGGGGATGGGCTAAATGGGTCAGGGGCACTAAGGAATCTCCTCCTGAAATCATTGTTGCACTAGATGCTAACTAATTTGGATGTAAATTAAAAAAAAAATTAAAAATAAAATTAAAGAAAGAAGAAAAAGTAAAACAAAACAAAACAAAACAGGATTAACCTGACGGGCTGGCTTCGTCTCCATGGATCATGCATTCAAATCACCGTGCACCTCCGTTTTGCTGCAGTTCGTGGACAACGTGCATGGAGTGGGACGACGTGACTATCAACGGATCAAATGGCTGTGCAGGCTGCGTGTCCCTTCCCTCCTCGCCTGCTTCTATGGGTTACATGAAGGAGATACTTCAGCTGAGTACGCGGAAGAAGCCTAAAAGAGCTGCTAGTGAGCCTGACCCCCCGGCCACGTGTTCAAACCCTCATGGATGGACGCGAGGACACAACGGTGCCACCGCAGTCCTGCAGGATCACCGCGGAGCCACTCCGCCCTCTCGTGTTCTGCGATGGGAACACGGCGAGCGTGAGGCGCGTCCCCTCAGACACACACAAGGCCCCCGTTGTCACACCGTCGTGCTTCTGGGCAGGCGAGAAGCTACACGATTTGGGATACTCGGCCGTAGCCTCAGAATTACGGGGAAGGCCGATGGCATCTCTGGGCTTTGCAGCCTCCCTGCTCCCCGGGCGAAGAAGAGAGACTTCCAGATGCCTCCCCTCCCTGTCAGCACAGCATCAATCTGCCCACGCTTGTCCTCCGTGTCCCTCCTCCTTGTGAGGACAGGCACACCCCCTCCTGTTCCCGGCGCCGAGGAGGTGAGAGGGGGCACGAGGGCCACCCCCACCTTCTGAGCTCGGCACGACCTCTGCCATCAACCCCGTCAGCGCTGCCTCACTTGATAAGATGGCCTGACATGGGGGCGCCTGGGTGGCTCAGTCAGTTAGCATCAGACTCTTGATCTTGGCTCAGGTCACGATCTCAGGGTCGTGAGATCGAGCCCCACACTGGACTCCACGCGGAGCGTGGAGACTGCTTCCGATTCTCTCTCCTCCTCTCCCTGCCTCCCCCTTCTCAAAGTAAATATATAAACATTAAAAAAAAAAACAGGGGCGCCTGGGTGGCGCAGTCAGTTAAGCATCCGACTTCAGCCAGGTCACGATCTCGCGGTCCGTGAGTTCGAGCCCTGCGTCGGGCTCTGGGCTGATGGCTCGGAGCCTGGAGCCTGTTTCCGATTCTGTGTCTCCCTCTCTCTCTCTGCCCCTCCCCCGTTCATGCTCTGTCTCTCTCTGTCCCAAAAATAAATAAACGTTGAAAAAAAAATTGAAAAAAAAAACAAAAAAGATGGCCTGATATGGATGATGGAATGAGTCACTCTGCACCATTTCATGCCCGCTTCCAGTGACTGCCGTCTTTCTTCTGCAAACGTCTCTTCAGCTGCGTGCTTCCTAACTTTTCTCGAACACAAACATTCTGAACGGTTATCAAACACACGCTTTCCATCTCAAGGACCTAATCTTAAAGCTCCAACTCAAGTATGGACAGCTCCCATTGAGGTAGGTGGTTTCACAGCCCTGGGAAATCCCCTCACGGTACATTATAAAGACGCCTTGTTTGAATGTTGGTTATTAACTCTGCTCCCCGCCCCCCCCCGCCCCCAACAAGGGTCTTCTTGGTTCAACTGGAAAAATTAGCCCCAAGGCTGAGCTGACTGGATTCTGTGTGCCTACCTCACAAGCCGTCCCTCTGTTGATTTGTGCGGGCGAGGCTGGGGCACAGGGCAGAGCGTTCCGCTTTGCTCTTCTGCAGACGCACAAACGAGCTAACTTAGCAAACCTTAAGCAAACAGATCTTTTATGGAAGATCTTTTACCAAAATGGAAACCTGGATCAGCTGAGCAAAAGTTTTAGTTGTTGTTTCTTTTTTCCTCTCCTCTCCACATCTATCTGCCTTCCTTCCTCTTTCTTTCTCTCTCTCTTATATTAGGCATTTGTTGAACCTGGATAAAGATGTAAACTTGGATTTCTTTGAATTGACATGACAAAAATGTGATTTAAAAAGCGTGGCATGTTTAATGACTTCTCTTAGTGGAACCAGGGATACGTTTTCCTTCCCTTTAAGGCAGAGTTTTGCTGCCTTGCAATTTGGTTATAAAATGCCTTCAAAGATGCCAGGGCCTATACAGGTAAATGTCAGAGGCCCCTTTTCCCTGTTAGCCTAATGCTCCTTGTATCGTTCTCCGGTCTTTTCCCTCCCCTATTCTATTTTTTTTTTTTTAATTGTGCAAATTACCTTTAAAAAGGATACATAGCATCTGGCCCAGAATCATGTCCCTATTTCAAAGGCCTCCTCGTGTCGGCCGTTCGCCTAGCTCTGCTTCACGTCTGCTTTCCACAATAGCCCACAACTGGAAACTACCCACGTGTCCCTCATTTGGCGATCATCAACCCCTGATATATCCCTGCAGTGGAATGCTACTCAGCCATGAAAAAGAACGAACGATACGTGCTACGACGTGGATGGACCTTGAGAACATTTCACCAAGCGAGAGAAGCCAGACGGAAAAGACCGCGCATTGTATGATCCCATTTACAGAAACATCCAGAGCCGGAAAGTCTTTGGAGACAGAAAATAGACAGTTGGCTTCTTGGGACTCAGGGTGGGAACAGGAGTGATGCAAATGGGCACATGGAATGTTTTGGGTGTGGTGGACATGTTCTAAAATCAGGCTGTGGGGCGCCCGGGGGCCTCAGATGGTTAGGCGTCCGACTCTCGGTTTTGGCTCGGGTCACGATCTCACAGTTTCTGAGTTCGGGCCCCGTGACAGACTCTGTGCTGACAGCATGGAGCCTGCTTGGGATTTGGGATTCTCTGTCCCACTGCCCACCCCCCCTCCGGCCCCTCCCCTGCTTGCATCCTCCTTTCCTCTCAAAATAAATAAAATTTTAAAAATAAAATAAGATTGAAATGATGATTGCCCAGCTGTAAGCACCCTCAGGTTCTTTGCGTATTACGTGACTGCATCATTGAATTGGGCCAGTTTACAGTATGTGAATTCATAATAGTTTATAGTGTGTAGATTAGACTTCCAGAGAGCCGTGTTTAAGAACATTCTTACACATATTCATTGTTTGATGGAAACCCTGAGTTAGCCCGTTTCATTCCCTCACTCAGAACCTCTTTGGATTCTTGTACTGGTTCCAAAACATGCAACTCTGGTCTACAACTAAGACTGCACGTAATAATTCACTTTGACGCTAACCTTCACCTGAGATGAAGAGTG
The DNA here is from genome assembly GCF_018350175.1 of Felis catus. Classification (NCBI taxonomy): domain Eukaryota; kingdom Metazoa; phylum Chordata; class Mammalia; order Carnivora; family Felidae; genus Felis; species Felis catus. Next base: position 7,243,801 of record NC_058378.1, on the reverse strand, counting down.
TCTCCTGTTTGGGAGTTTCTTTATTTCGAGGAGACTGTGGTAAGCGTGACTTCAAGAATTGCCAAGCTAGGGCTGAGCTGTATGATGCTCCTGGACGCCGAAGCCGAGGCCCTAAGACACGCGTGGCTGAATACATTGTGGTGGGGGGCGGTCCTGTGCATTTCAGGACGGTTAGCACCAACCTTCTCCCTGCTCCCAGTTGTGACAACCAGAAACTGTCTCCGGACATTGCCAATGTCCCCGGAGGGACCCGGTCGGCCCTGGTTGGAGAGTCAGGGCCACACGGCAGTGAGAATGAACAAGTTCCGGCCACACACACACACACACACACACACACACAACACGGATGACCTCCTCAATACAACTTGGGCATGAGGAGCCAGACACAGGAGAGTCTGTAACACACAACTCCTTTTACGTAAAGTTCAAAATCTGGCAGGACTAATCAGATGGTGACCTTGGGGGAGGGAAGGAGGGAGGGAGGGAGGGAGGGAGGGAGGGAGGGAGGGAGAGAGAGAGAGAGAGAGGGAGACTAGAAGGAGCTTCTGAGACTCCGCTGGCAGCTGTTTCTCAGTCTAGGTGTTGGGTACACGGGTGTGCTTATGAAAATTCACTGGGCACTACAGGTAAGATTTATAGATGTTTCTGTACCCATATTATATTTAAAGAAAGTTTAAAAATAAGGGCCACTGCTGCTACAGCAGCAGAGGGGGCGTTCAAGGTAACTCGGGAGGGCGCGGTGCTTCGTTAACAGGGGTGCTAACTCATTCCTCCACCGTGACTCCTTCTGGCCCACCCTTACTGCAGGACAGAAATCCAGTGTGCTCCGCTGATGAATGACAGCTTGTTCCCCGGGCACTTTGTCACCCAGGTGCCAAAACCAAGAAAGCCACAACCACCCACCCGGCCCTGCCCATTTTCAACTCATGCTTGCAGAGCACAGGGCTGTTTCAGTGCGAAACAGAGTTAAAGGAGACAAATCAAGGAAGGCTCGCTCCAGTGCTAAAGAAAATAGTCGGGGCGCCCCGGGTGGCTCAGTCAGTTGAGCATCCGACTCCTGATTTTAGCTCAGGTCATGAGCTTGCGGTTCGTGAGTTCGAGCCCCACGTCAGGCTCTGTGCTGGCCCGTGTGGAGCCTGCTTGGGATTCTCTCTCTCCGCCCTTCCCAACTTGCTCTTTCTCTCAAAATAAAGAAAGAAACTTAAATAAAATAAAATCTTTAAAAAGAAAAAAAAAAGAAAGAAAAGCAAAGAAGAAAATAGTGGGTCTAATTCCCAGATCTGAGAGTACCACACGTGCCCAAGATGGCTGCTCGCCACGGTCGTGGAGAATGACTTTTGCAGACTCCATGCTCTCACTGTCCGCTGGGACCCCTCCAGACCAATGACCTGCCTTGCAGAGTGTGGACCAGGGCCAAGGGTGGAGTGGCCATAATGACCTTTGATCTAAGCAGACTTGGGTGACATCAGACCCAGGCTTACTCATACGACCAGCAAGTTCACTATACCATTTCGCTGAAAGCCTCAAAGTATCGGGAGTTCCTCACAGCCTTCCAGTCTCCTACTTGCAAACGCACGTCCAGATTAGCAAACAAACTCTCCATGGGTCTCCCGTGTCTCTGCACATCGTGTGGGTCGGGTGCCAACTGCTTCCAAGACGCCACGCCATTTGGTCTCGGCCATTTTTTTAAGTAGGCTCTATGTCCAACGTGGGGCTCGAACTCATGACCCCAAGATCAAGAGTCCCACACTCTATCGACTAAGCCGGCCAGGTACCCCTGTTCATGTTTGATCCCAAGGTATATTGACCCGCTCCAGGTGAAATTTGTTTTTCCTCCTGATAGTTATATAGGAGATTTATAGTAAAAGGATCATTTTGAATTGCTTCTGAGTTTCGTATAAATGGGCACATGGTGTTCAAAACAGTTGTAACCAAATGCACTTCAAAATAAGGCAGAAGGAAAAGTTGCCATCCTAAAGAAACCAAGCGTAAATCAGAAAGCCTGCCATTAACGTAAGAACTGCCATGAGCTTGATTCATCTAATCTTTTTAAGTCTATGTATCCGTATTAAATGAAAGTCTACTTTTTCTTTTATTTGCTACATTAAGAATGAATAATCTCAGGTTGCCTGGGTGGCTCAGGTGGTTAAGCGTCCAACTCTCGATTTCCGCTCAGGTCACGATCTCACCGTCTTGAGGTCGAGCCCCGCGTCGGGCTCAGCGCTGAGCGTGGCTCCTGCTTGGATTCTGTCGCCCTCTTTCTCTGCCCCTCTTGTGCCCCACTTGTGCTCTCTCTCCCTCAAAAAATCAAAATTAAAAAGCAAACAAGAATGAATAATCTCTATGAAGGTTACTGCTATACATAGCAACTTATTAATTTTTAAACCTAATGAGATCAATAAAGTTGATTAAAACCCATATATCAAAACCCTCAGATAAACCGAGACAAGGAGTCTATTAACTTGGGTGGAAAAGGTACAGTGGTTATAAATTAATTTGATTCATTCTAAGCAATTTTAGAAGATAGGAACGAAATGGGGTGCCTGGGTGGCTCAGCTGGTTAAGCGTCCACTCTTTTCAGTTCAGGTCACGATCGCGGTTCACGGTTGGAAGCCCGCGTCGGGCTCTGCACTGACAGTGCGGAGCCTGCTTGGGATTCTCTCTCTCCCTCTCTCTCTGCCCCTCCCGTGCTCGCACCCTCTCTCTCAAAATAAATAAACATTAAAAAAAAATAAATCATCTACAGAAAGAAGATAGGCACGAAATACATAAATGGACAGCGTATCTGCCCATGAGGTCCTTACGTATTTTTCCCAGAAACGCTCAATTTACGCTCACGACTCACGAAGCAAAGGCATTTTTGGAGACTTCTCCCCACGTGGCTTCTTACGACGCAACTCCATCAAACATGACAAAGGGGTTCTTTTAGATTTACTCCCATCAGAACCCACTAGGTTCAACAGGGAGGTCTGGAAACTTCACGCTCAACAATCACAAGCTGCCCGCGAGAATGGGCCAGTCTCTTGAATGCGATGTGAGAATAGGCAACAGGGCAACTTTCCAAGGAATAGACAGTCACCACAAGCCAACAACAGCTGACTAAGACAACGCTCTCCAGGTTTTTCCAGAAAGCTGTCTGCTCATTAGGTAATGGTGAAACAAGACAGGCCTGGCAAGCTTTTAAACATTCCAGCTGCAGTAGTTAATTTTAAATATTCCGCGAGCAATGCAGCGATCACAGAAGCCTGCCATTGCGGGGAAATGGCCTAACATATCTGGAAAAAAAAAAAAAGTCTGAAAAGTAAGTATCATCCTGAAGTGGAGAAACCCGTCTGTTACTAGCTAGTCGGGCGGCCTCAGGCCTGTCACAATGCTCCCCATCTGTACGGCGAAGGAAATAGGCCAGGCCACGTTTCTCCAGTTGGGGGGGATCCACAGAATCTTCTAGCTGGCTTTTAAAGAAACCAACACAGACCCCAATCCAATCGGATTCTCTGGGAGTGGGGTCCAGGCATCAATATTCTGGGAAGCTTAGCAGGGTTGAAAAACACTGGACAAGACAGACGGTCTCTAAGGTTGCAGCCAGGTCTCGTTAATTAAGGAAAGCAAGCAGCATGAGCATACTGGATGGAACACAAGACCACACAAGACACAGGCAAGCGTAAAGAGAATTCTAACCAGGGACTCACAGCACATAGGTATCAGCAGAGAACGATCTTCTCAAGTGAGACTTGGCTTCCCTGTACGTGAACAATAAATATTCTTGATCAATAAAAACAGTAACAGAACCATTTGCAGCCCAGAACCACATGAAAGGTATTATGTCATTAGCCTCTGGTGGTGTTCGAACTTGTTATCCAATTCCAAACTTATGGCATACATACGTATCGAGCTCTGAAAAGTCAGAGACTCAAATCTCTTTAAAAACATTTTTTTAGGTGGGGCGCCTGGGTGGCGCAGTCGGTTAAGCGTCCGACTTCAGCCAGGTCGCGATCTCGCGGTCCGTGAGTTCGAGCCCCGCGTCGGGCTCTGGGCTGATGGCTCAGAGCCTGGAGCCTGTTTCCGATTCTGTGTCTCCCTCTCTCTCTGCCCCTCCCCTGTTCATGCTCTGTCTCTCTCTGTCCCAAAAATAAATAAATGTTGAAAAAAAAAAATTTTACAAAAAAAAAACATTTTTTTAGGGGTGCCTGGGTGGCTCAGTCGGTTGAGCGTCCGACTTCGGCTCAGGTCACGATCTCATGGTCCGTGGTTTGAGCCCCGCGTCGGGCTCTGTGCTGACAGCTCAGAGTCTGGAACCTGCTTCGGATTCTGTGTCTCCCTCTCTCTGTGCTCCTCCCCTGTTCACACTCTCTGTCTCTCAAAAAAATAAATAAATAAACATTAAAAAAATTTTGTTTAATTTTTTAAATGTTTATTTCTGTGACAGAGACAGACAGACAGAGTGAGAGCTGGGGGAGGGCAGAGAGACAGAGAGGAAGACACAGAACCCGAAGCAGGCTCCAGGCTCTGAGCCGTCAGCACAGAGCCCGACGCGGGGTTCAAACTCACAAACTGAGAAATCATGACCTGAGCCCAAGTCGGACGCTCAACCGACTGAGCCACCCAGGCGCCCCTCAACTCTCTTTTTAATACAAACTATAAATCAACGAACATGAAAGTAGGTCGTTAATCTCTCACTGGAAAATTCCAAGAGTTGATAGGGCAAAAGCCAAGAGGACTGTTTTATAGGGACAGATACCCTCGTATAACCATTACAGCCAGAACCAATAACATGACTGGGACGGCATTTGTAGGTCCATGCCTTTGAGTGATCCACTTGAACGGAGCCTTAAAAAATAAAACAAGATAAAAACCCTCCTTCACCTGGCCTGCCACTGCCTTGAATTCTAGTCAGTAGGGCATGCATTCTCAAACCGCGGACGTTAGACATAGGCCCTGTAGGAGGTCCGTGGACACTATGAAACAGTGCGAGGCGGTGTGCGTGCATGAATGTACCCGTGCACAGAGGTTTCTTACTCTTTTCTGGGCCAAGAAACCCCTCGGTAGCCAGCCGCGACGGAAGCCAGACCGATCCCTTCTCAGAAAAAAAAGAAAAGTTTTCAAGTGCACTCAATAAATTCCAAAGGGTTGCAAAGACAAACAATGAACCGTAGCTATGAAAAGTGGGTTTTTTGAATTACAATACAGGAATAACTATCCCTCCTTATCAACTTATTACGTAACAAGCTCTAATTCTTCAGGCCGCCACAACAGGTGTCTTCATTTTGTAGTAGTAAAAGACACAGATATCTTGGGTGACATCAGCAACGACCTAATGTGACATGAAAACGTCTGTGGTTTCTCTCAGTGACATAGTCAGAACTATTGCTAATGCTACCGTGGTTCGTTGGGTGGGTTCCTCATGCAAAGAAGCGATACTTTCTGTTGGAGGTCACAGAAAATATCGTCCTCATCTCTGTTCACAATTGTCCTGAGTTCTCTGGATTCTAGAGGAAGGACCTTTGACCTATGCCTTTACCCATCCTGAAGTGATTTGTTTATAGGCGTCCAGGAAAGGTGGAACATTAGACCCCAGAGCACCCAGTGAACATTTCAGGGACTGGTGTCGAAGGCCCTGCAGACACAGAGCCCTGAACAGTCGCAAAGTAACGGGGAGAGAGAGAGGGTGCGGTGCTCTCTGAGATGGGACCGTAAGGACAGCTCCATGACTTTCTGGAACCGAAATTCAAATGCATCTGATTTTTAATTTAATGCGTTCTGCAGAGTTCCTTAAAAAACGTACAGTGACTTGTAAGATACAGGGAGCGGAGCAAAAGCTCGCGCATCAGAAACGTAGGAGACAGAGAGATGGGGAAACAACACAGGACGTACGGCGAAAGGGCAGCAAACATAACTCTACTACAAAAAAAAAGGAAAGTGAGCCTCGAATTCACTTCTGAGCTTGCTGGCAGGCATCTTGAGGCTGAAAACCCAGACAGTTGCACAAGTTAGTTTCCAAAGGATGATGCCAAAAACAAAACACAGCAAACAAACACGTCAGCAAAATAGAACCTTTCTGGTACTTTGACCAGATAGAAATTTCTCCCGTGAGTCTCTGTAAAGAGAATAGCACGTGTCACAATAAATGAACAATAACCTCAAGAGTATCATTACGGGAGAAACGACAATGAGTTTCTAGGAACCTTTTTAAAAGTAATTTTTTTTAAAAAAACAAGGCAATGGTAGGGGCGCCTGGGTGGCTCGGTCGGTTAAGCGTCTGACTTCGGCTCAGGTCGTGACCTCACAGCTTGTGAGTTTGAGCCCCGTGTCAGACTCTAAGGTGTCAGCACAGAGCCTGGAGTCTGCTTTGGATTCTGTGTCTGCCTCTCCCCCCTCTCTCTGCCCCTCCCTCACTTGCTCTCGGTCTCAAAAATAACCAAACACAGTTCAGTGGGGGGGGGGGGGGGGGTGCTCAAGAAGGAAGGCTAGGCACTCAGGCCTCTGAAAGCAGATATGAGGGCTAGGCTGACAGGCCAGGGGCCTGAGTAAGTCAGAACTCAGCACACTGACCCCCCACTGTCAACAGCAGGAAATGGCAAACTTTTCACAAAGGGTCAGACAGTAAATATTTTCAGTTTCACAGGCCACGTGGTCTATTGCACAGACACATCTCTACCACGAAAGCAGCCGCAACGTGTAAATGAACGGGCATTGCTGAGTTACAATAAGCTTGGCTTATAGACACTGGAATTTAAATCCCATATACTTTTTTAATTTTTTTTTAACGTTTATTCATTTTTGAGACAGAGAGAGACAGCATGAACGGGGGAGGAGCAGAGAGAGAGGGAGACACAGAATCGGAAGCAGGCTCCAGGCTCTGAGCAGTCAGCCCAGAGCCCAACGCGGGGCTCGAACTCACAGACAGCGAGATCGTCACCTGAGCCAAAGTCGGCTGCTTAACCGACTGAGCCACCCAGGCGCCCCAAATCTCATATACTTTTCACACGTAACAAAATAGAATTCCTCCTTTGATTTTGTTTCTGTTTTTTTGTTTTTTTGTTTTCTTACCAAACCATACAAAGAAATAGAAAAACTGTTCTTAGCTTACAGGCTATAGCAAAACAGGGGAGGGGCTGGGTTGGGGGCCAAGGACGTAATTTCCTAACTCCTAGCACACAGGGTCACCCACCCCGACCCAGAGATCTCCTGGACACCCATCCATGTCTTTCGCCGAGTTTCTATCTACAGTCACTTTTTGAGATAATTACAATTTCCACATTTCGTAGGCACCTGTTCACAAAGCCAACCAGGATGACACCATAAAAAGGGCAGAATTTTTATGCTCCGTGGAAATAAGAGCATAATCCAGGAAGAATTAGCAGCAAAGAAATGGTTGAGCTCCCAGCCTCCTCGTTAAAATAAACACACAGACAGACACACACACACACACACACACACACACACACACACACACACAGTAGTAAACCTGAATATACAACTTTCCCTGTGTCCAGGATCACGTGTTAGTCCTGGAGAGATATATAAACACATGGATAATTATCACAAGCACTTAATCCACCTGTTATGGCTGTTACAGCCCGAGCTCTCCCGATGGAAACGAGACCACGTAATGTCTCATGACACACAGTGAGTTGGTGCAATCCCGGGAAGAATTCAAATATTCAAATTCATTCAAATAATCACTCCGATGTCCCTGAGCCTCTGTCGGCGGAGACAAAATGAGGCGCGAGGGGCCCTGGGAACCTGGGGTTGCCGCTGGTTCCCAAGAAGGCCCTGTCTCTTAAAGTTTATTTATTTATCTTTGAGAGAGAGACAGAGCATGAGCAGGGGAGGGGCAGAGAGAGAGAGAGAGAGAGAGAGAGAGAGAGACAGACAGACAGAACCCGAAGCAGGCTCCAGGCTCTGAGCTGGCAGCACAGAGCCCCGATGCGGGGCTCAAATCCACAAACCGTGAGATCGTGACCTAAGCCGAAGTCGGACGCTGAACAGACTGAGCCACCCGGGCGCCCTGCCCCCGTCCCCATCTCTTTATTTTAGGGTCCTCACCTGTGATCTACCCATTCTGGAGAGCTGCTCGGATCAGTGAGAAGAGTGTGATGCAAGAAAGGGAGCGTGCACGGCCCAGAGGAGGCCCCCTACAGATCAGGGATGCGACACTCGCCCCTGTGCCAACACAGCACACATCAAACTGCGTCTCCCCGAGACACGTGACTGCATTCAGCACGTGCCCCAAACTGCGCGGTTCGGGGGCTTGACACAGGTCTCAGTCGCCCTTCCAAACACCGGCCCTGTACACGGTGGGCCTCAGGCTGTGTTGATACCCCTCTGTATCTTTTTTTCACTTTTGCGACTGGTCCCGGTTAGGAGCTGTGCCTAGGATACGGGCCCCTCGCATGGTGAAGGATTAAAATTCTGTGCTGGTCTAGCACGCACAGAGGCCAGGCACGCAGCCTGGGGGCTCTGGGGACGCGTAGCCCATGAGGGCTTGCCTGTGCGGCGCTCACATAACGAACAAGGCAAAGGCTACGCTTACATGTGAGTCACTGCAATTACTTCTACGGACACTTACTCCTGAGTGTACGCATTCACCCCCTGGAACACTGGAGCTTTGTGTTACTGGAGCGAGATGCTGGGTTGGATTCCAAACATCACTGTTCCCAACGCTGGCCGCAGAGCCTCATCCAAACTAGAATTTACTGCCTTTTAACGGCGTTTGCTAAAGTCCACGTCTTCTGAGGAGCACACCACATTCCAGAAAGCCCCTGAGGGACCTTCCTTTCGAGGGAAGCGCAGCATCTTGCTGGTTTCGTCGCGGCATTCATCCGCATCCACGGAGACGGGATCTAAAAGTGATGTCGAAAGGATCGGAATAATCCTCACTCGGAGAGTCTTAGTATCCGTCACATCCGTTACGGTAAGGCACGAAAGAAAGAGAATGATTGAAGACACGTCTGGCCCAGCTTGGCCACTTACAGCCGCGTGTCCCGAGGCAACTTACGTAACCCCAACGAGCCTGAGCGTCCTGGACTATAAACTGGACGCAAACAGCAAGTGCTTCGTAGGTCACTGTGAGATAAGACTCTGGAAAGTCCCTGAGTTAATGTCTGTCCCTCCCTCTGCTTAGGGAACCCAGATGGATCAGTGAGATACCTTTCTGAACCCTGAGGGAGATGTATAATGTAATCAAGAATTCGTATCACTGCGTGGCGTTTAAAAGGCTTATTAAACGGTGGACTCACACACACACACACACACACACACACACACACACACACACGAAGAAATCAGGTACTCGTGATGACTCCGGTTTTTCCACTCATTAAAGTAGCTACCTGTGCAGGTACGACACATCCTTTTGATGGAACTTTCTATCCAGGGTGTCTGGCACGGGGACGACGTGGATTCTCGTGATTTCTAGACTGTCTCCACACTACTCTCCTCATTGAAATAGCGTGAGCCTGCTCCAGAAAGGGGTTCAGTCTCGCCCCGCCTATTAGTACACACGGCCAGTGCCGCTCTCCTTCACACCATGAGGGTAGGCTCCAGCCTCCCACATATGGGCCTCCTTGAAATTGGAATCTAGGCCTTCCTGTTGTTTGTCACTGAGGAGGTGGCCCGGGACTTTACTGACCTCCTGATGACAGGATGGGGCAACTCCCAAAATGTTTCTTCCAACCACGGTGGAAGGTGCCTCTTACAATCTCACAGCTTCTAGGTGCCCCTCATCGGTCCCCAGCGAAGTGCAATCAGTCGCTGTCTGGTCGCCAACATCCTTAAGCCTCAACCTCCATTTGGGTCAAATCCTTATTGTATGAAAAACGCACTGGTGGCCCAGTCTGCTTTTACCATCTAGAAATCACAGTTACGACTTGGCTCAAGTATTAGCAGTTCTAGTGGGAACAAAGCATTCTGTTCGTGTTTGCTAAATACCGACACAGTGGGAACAAGGGCACACAGTCCCTTAAGAGTCTGACTTCGGCTCAGGACGTGATCTCACGGTTTGTGGGTTCGAGCCCCGCGTTGGGCTCTGTGCTGACAGCTCAGAGCCTGGAGCCTGCTACGGATTCTGTGTGTGTCTCTCTCTCTGCCCCTCTCCTGCTCGCACTCTGTCTCTAAAAAATAAATAAAAGTTAAAAAAATTTTTTTAATTGTCTCTCTTTTAAAAAAAAATAAAAAAGAAGTGAAAAAAATAAAAACATAAGCAAAAAACTATTGCCCACACTTGTGGCGTCTGAAAACAAAGAAAATTCATTGTCCCATTATTCACCTCATGTCACCAAAAGGGAAAAAAGCGTGGGATGGTAAAGGTCACAACATTCGCTAACACCTGCCATTCACTCTTTTCTAAAAAGTGCTGGGGAATATCTCTAAGCAGAATCCATTATTATCTTCGTGAGGTATTAGCACGAGGCCGCTGCCAAAATATTTTACAAATGAAGCACACTAGTGACCCAACCCAGCTGCGCTTTTGCTACTGGGTGTTGAAGCTCATTCCCTCTGTGAAATAAACACCTTATTCACCACGGAGGAGCTAATACGATTTTTAGCATCTCCTGTGGGGAACTCTCCAAAGACTTCTTTCAGTGAAATGAGTTCCCTTCTGACTATTTGTCCACAAACTTGCTTCATGAGCTGTTAAGGCCTAAATGAGTTAAAGCACAGGAACCCTCTGAATCGGCTGCCAAACGCATAAGGGCTCAGCGCTGGAGATAAACAAGTCACAACAGAGAAGGGGTTTTCTAAGACAACGTGCTCTCCACATCACAACTCCTGGTGCGTTTGCAAATCCCTCAGGTGGTATTCTAATGTCTCGGTTTTATCAGCTCTCTCCTTACTCACCATTAAACACAGTGGGATGAATATACAATTTTTTCTTTTACTTTTTAGTAACTACTCACAACGTCGTTGTACTACTGACCCAATGGCCCAAGATCTGTAACTTGTATACTTTAGGAACAGACTCCCTGCTGGGACTCGCCATCTAGGTAGATTTGCCTGGCAGGACCACACGATCATCGTAATTGACTGCATGGTAGGGTCATGAACTTAGGAGAAGTACACATGGATGGATTCTGAGGTTAGACTGGAAATTCCGAGAACTATAAGAACTGAGGCTTTCACGTGCAACTGACAAGGTCCAGCTTCGACCGAATACGGTTTTATCTGCATCGCACAGCATATAATCATTGACATCTCTTTTTCTCTTTTCTTGATAAAACGATTAAACCGTATGAGAAGGCTTAAGGAAGAGTGAGTGAGGTTGGGGGAGCGGGTTGAATTTTCTAACGAGAAGCAGGCCGGCTAATGAGAAAATATTTCAGAATGGTACCCTCACATTTTTCGAATGTTGCTCTTTGGTCTGTGTTTTCGGTCTCCAGAATGTCAAAACAAAACGTGAAAGCTAAATCAGGGTGTACTCATGACTCACCGATAATCAGCTTTGGGAGTGGTTTTTTCTTCATCTATGGAGAATACTTCCTAGTCAATAAAAGAAACCAAGCTGCAGAAAAATGGGCTGGGCTTCCTCCAAAGAGCATATGATTGAGCCAAAAGTGCTGGGTATGCAGTGAGTGATCAGAGTTCTACCTTTATGGTGGTGTCACCAACCAGCTGGCCAGGAAGGTGGCCACAAGCCTTGGCAAAGGTTTTAAAAGCTGTGTATCAATCGCAATTATAAAGGGCTTATTAAGATGAGCTCTGAATTTTTCTTCCAGAAGTAAAAAGCTAGGGTTCCTTTAAAAATATATTTTTTAGGGGCACTTGCGGGGGCTCAGTCGGTTGAGCTTCCAACTTCAGCTCAGGTCATGATCTCACGGTTCGTGAGTTCAAGCCCCATGTCATGCTCTGTGCTAACAGTTCAGAGCCTGGAGCCTGCTTTGGTTCTGTGTGTCTCTCTCTCTTTCTGCCCCTCCCCAACTTGTGTTTTCGCTCTCTCAAAAATTAAAACAAAAAAGATAAAATAAAAATAAAAAAATAAAATAAAATAAAATAAAATAAAATAAAATAAAATAAAATAAAATAAAATAAATATATTTTTAAGGGGCACTTGGGCAGCCCTGTCAGTTAAGCATCCCATCCAACTCTTGATTTTAGCTCAGGTCATGATCTCACAGTTTGTGAAGTCGAGCCCTGAGTAGGGTTCTGCACAGGCAGCCCAGACCTGGTTGGGATTCTCTCTCTCTCCCTCTCTCTCTCTGTTCCTCCCTGAGCTCTCCCTCAATCTCTAAATAAATAAGTAAACTTAAATATATATATGCAGCCCAAATAAAAAGTAAATAATTTAAAATTTTAGCTTAGTAGAGAAAAGAGTTTTAAAATTATATGAGAAAAAAAAAGAAGAAAAACAATTGTATAAGAAGTTACTTGGGAATTTTGTGGATTTTGGCCTAGAGCGCTTGAGTACTGACTGGGCAGAAGGTTGAAAGAATAGAAAGGCTGTGGGTGGGGTGTTACAATTAGAAAAAGTAAATGCTGTGTTTACAAAAGACTTAATGACAGAGTTTGAATGGAGTAAAAAAACTATAATTGGAAAATACAAGGCTTTAGTAGCTATAGTTAATTACGGCAAGACCAGATCCTGGTTAAGTTATTCAGCAAATGATTGGTGAGTAAACCAATGCACAGATACATACGTGAAGACTTGACAGGAAACAAAAAGGGGAAAGATTTTAAGAGACCTTCAGGAAAACAAAATAGTGTGCAATGGGACCACATATGGACGACCAAAAAGTGAATTCAGGTTTTTAACAGTAGGAAATACAAGAAAATAAAAATCATCGCCAACATCTTGAGTTGCTGATTTTGCTAGAAATTGGGAAGACATGAATTATCCACAAATAAATGATGATTGGGGAGAGTACGGATGAATGAAGTTATGGGGATAACATCTCAGACTGCACCCTAGGTGATTTATTTAAGTCTCAAAGTAAAGTCTGCAAATGATTTTCAAGGCACAAACCCAGCATACATTAAAAAGGAGAAAGGCACACCTGGGGGCTCAGTCCTACTTCAGCTCAGGTCATTATCTTGCGGTACGCAAGTTCGAGCCCCATGTCGGGCTCTGTGCTGATAGCTCAGAGCCTGGAGCCTGCTTCAGATTCCGTGTCTCCCTCTCTTTCTCTCTCTGCCCCTCCCCCACTCTCTCTCTCTCAAAAATACACATTAAAAAAATTTTTTTAGTAAGTAAAAAGAAAAAGGAAAAAAGTAATTATTATTAGACTGGCCACAGACACTTGGCGGATAAATATCAATATTTTTCATAACAAAACACATAAAGTAGATGTTCACCAGATATTTAAAGCAAATGATCACCTTTAATGATGTAGCATCTGACGTAACCGATTTATGCAATGTTTAGAAAAGTTATACAGTTTTATTGCCAGAAGTTAATATTTGGTGCTGAATAGATGAAACCTGCCATGTTTATGTTGCACTCATGTTAGAGCAAAATGGACTTCCGGAGTAAATCTGAAATGCAGAGAGAGTTGCTGATAAGGCTTCAAAGGAAGTCACACGAGCCAACTGGTGGAAGTCATTGGATACACCATGTGTTATCACAAGAAAGTCTTGGTTCAGGTTTTTAGACGGTGGCCCTCTTGCAGAGAGAAGAAATATTTCCATCTCGTGCACTAATTTGTTCTAAAGTGCAAAAATGTTTTGATGATCGAAGAGGCGGAAAAGAGGAACAAGACCAAATCTGCCCAAATAGAATGTTATTGTGAACTGACCTTCCTGAAAAGCTTTATTTCCTATTTATGGAAAGCAAAGGGTGCTTAGATGCCGGTGCGAGTCTGAGAAGGGGCTTGGTGTCCTGTGCCTGGTACTGGGCTTGAGGAGGGAGGGGCCGAGTAGCTCTGGGGGCTCTGAAAACAGAGGGCATCATGCCTGCTTCTGATCCCGGACAGACCCCAGGGGGGAGGAGGCACAGACAGACCCCAGCAGCCCCCAGAGCTCCTCACAGTGCCAGCTCAGTCACACAAGGGCAGAAATCCAGTTCCCACGCTCCTGGGAATGGCGGAGAGTGTCAAGGATCTTAGCCGGCCTCGCCACACCTCCCCCAGAACGGTGCTGGGGGCAGCACTGACCTCGGGGTACCCAAGGAGGGCATGGGGAAGCAAGGAGAAGGGGCCTTTCAGACCGGAATGCACTTAAACTGGATCCACACTAAGGATGAGACAGGAGTGTATACATCTCAAAAGACGCCCACACATGCAGAGCCATCAAGACAAGGTAAGCACCCCCCACCCCGACATTAGTACTTTGTAGGGAAAAAGGATTAAATTAAATCTTTCTGACTAGCAAACTGATTTAAGTTTTTAAGGCACTTGTTTTTATTTTTTTTAATTCTTTTTTATTTTTTAAATGTTTCTTTATTCAGAGAGAGAGACAAAGGGGGGGGGGGGGAGAGAGAGAGAGAACAATCCTAAGCAGGTTCCGAGCTGTCAGCCCAGAGCCCGATGGGGCTCGATCCCAGGGACTGTGAAATCATGACCTGAGCCAAAATCAAAAGTCAGACACTTAACTGACTGAGCCACCCAGGTGCCCCTTGTTTTTAAAGTTCTCCCTTTATAAGAACGATACAAATACAGAAGGTAAAGAAATGATATGAAACGTTACTGACACACAGAGAATCCAGAAGAGGCAGAGATTTCCGTTTGCAGCAATGATGGTCAAGGTCATATACATTTCCTTCCATGGAAACAAGTAGAAAAAAAAAAATGCAAGTTACAACATAAAATAATCTCACTGGAAACATCGAAAGCTGACAAGATAATAAGAAACCACCAGGTTAAAATCTGCCGGGAAGAGGCAAGCAAGCAGGGAGCTACGTTTGTCCTGATAGGGGCAGGTGTGAACTGATTCTCACAACTGATTCTGACGGCCTCGCAGGGAGAGAAATCAATCAGAAACTGAAGCCCAGAACATGTCCAAGGGAGAAGAATGAAAAGAGCCCTTGTCAAGGTGAGCGGCAGGGGGGGGGGGGGCTCAGAATCCCCCCCAGCAAGTAAGAGTGCATGAGAATACACCCGCCTCCCACCCCACGCGGAGATCCTGACGGGGGGAGGACACTCCACCTCGGCACTAGAAGAATCCGGAAAAAGGGGCGGGGTGGGCGTCAGCACTTGTAGTCTACAGCTGGCCCTTGTGCGCCAAACTGCACCTCCAAGTCACCTCACCTGGGTGGTCTGAGACTCGTCAAGTGGTAAATTTAGGTTAAAGTGGCCCCAGGCACGGGCAGAAACAAAAGCAAACTCTCCCCGAAGAAAAAAAAAAAAAAAAAAGGCCATTCATCCTAAGCCTCCAAGAATCCCTACAAGTCATTTTTCAGTGGTAATGACAAATACCCAGGCAAAAATAAGCAACCGCGCGCAAGGACATGTAGATAAGACAGGGGGAAGGGGAAATCTCAGAAGAATACAGATCGCCCAAGGCGAATTCATCCTGGGATGAATTCTGTAGGCATTTGTGCAACAGCTACGTGTTGAGCATCTAGTCGGTTCCAGGTTGTACGCCAGGCTGCTGGGCATGCGTGCCCTTTCCGCTGTCACATGAACAAGTCACCCAGGGGACGCAAGGGGAGTTGAAACACCATTATATTTATATATCCATTTGCTTTTGGTGTCTGTGTTTTCCTAAGACTTGCAAGCACAGAGACCAAGGAGTGCCCTTGACTCTTTACTGATAGATTTTGAAATAAGCAGTGATCTCCCAGAGAACGGAGATCGACCTCATCCATTCCGGCCCCCATTCCCCATTCAAGTTACACCGAATTCACCCCTCAGCAAACCACAGAGCCACCTGCATTAACGGAAAAGGCACAGAAGACACAGATAACTATGTCAGGGTGGAGTGCATTTACCTTTAACTGTAAAAGTCCACAAAAGAGGATTTTGGAATCATGGCACGAATTGGACAACATTCATCGTGAGGCAGGTCTGGAAACAGCCGGAGGCACAGGAAGGGTGGAGAGAAGTTAGTCCAATACTGACCGAAGGCCTTTCTCGGTTGGCCAAGGTGGTTGGCAAAACCTTGTTGATAATCTGGACACACTGCTTACCCCCCCTTGGTCTCCTGTCCAGCTTTTCACAGTCAGGGTGTGTATTATCACTTCTATACGCCCGCAGCTGTGTGCTCTTATGAAACATTCTGGTGGTTCTTCCGTACTCGGCGTTCGGAACAGTAGGACCTGTGCTTTCTGCTCCCCGTTTGCCCCGCCAGGACGGTGTAGTGTAGGAACAACAGTTACCGCATCCGGGGTGCTCGCTCTGGGCCTTGAGCTGTGCGAGATACTTTTTTTAGGGATCATTCACTCCTCACCAGAATTGTAAGGGGTAAGTGGTCATTACCTCCATTTTACAGACGGGGTACTATGTGCCAAGGATACGGAGGGAACAAGAGCCTGAATGCGAATCCTGACTTGCTCCTGGCGTTCTCCTCCCCTGGAGATGAGGCTCCGTTTGCTGGGGGGGGGGGGGGGGGGGGGGTGCAGGCTGCGGTGCGGGTGAAATGAGATACAGGGTGGCCTCTGGGGGAGCGCTGGTTCCTCCTTCCTTCCAGCTGGTTCCCCCTTCCTTCCAACGTTTACTCATCTAAAATTCATGTCTTGCCTTGGACAGCATCTCCAAATAGGTCTAAAAGTAGCTACTGTTGGGAAAATAATGTCCTATTGTATAGAATCTTGAAAATAATAAAAGGTAGGGGAGCCTGGGTGGCTCCGTCAGTTAAGCGTCTGACTTGATTTCGGCTCAGGTCATGAGCTCACGCTTTGTGGGATCGAGCCTCAAGTCAGGGTCTGTGCTGACAGTGTGCAGCCTGCTTGGGATTCTCTCTCCCCCTCTTGCTCTGCACCTCTCCTGCTCATGCTTGCTCTCCCTCCCTCTCATCAAAATAAAATCAACAATCTTGAAAACACTAAATAAAATAATAAAAGGTAGATCATCTCTTACATTTATGAATAACTCTAAGGTTCCAATGCCCCTTCACCCCCTCCCCAACCATTGGTTGGTTGGGGCCTTTGGAAAATATTTTCCTATCTCAGTTGTCTTTTTTAGGTCCATTGTCTGTCTCCTGTCTCCAGGACACAATATTATTGTCTGAACATAATAACATTGCCTTGAAAAATGCTAATCCAGGAAATGATGCAAGAAGAAAGAATCAGGCCTTTGCCTTTCTTTCCAGTCCTCTGGAGCGCTCTGACTCCTTCCTTCTCCTGGGTATGTGTGTGTGTGTAGGGGGGATGTTGGTGGCCAGGCTAGAGTTAAGTCAAGGGACGGAGGGGAGTATTGTGACACACAGCCATCTTTGGTTTTCATGGTAAGGATGTGGAGCCCAGCAGGAATGTGCTACCTTCCCTTTTAAAAGAACACTACATTTTTTGGTCAAGCTTGTGAGAAAATCATCCTCGAGTGTCTCATCCGGAAAATGTAGCAAAAAAAAAAAAAAAATTGGTGGGGGGAGATGTATTCATCCCAGGATACTGCCTGACACACAGTAGGGGCTCAACAAGTGTCTGAAGTTACTGCAGGCGACTGTATATCGAACATCCTCTTTAACAACGCAGAAAAGAATATAATGGCTCCCGTGAGTCTCTGAAAAAGCCCAGCCTCCCCTCTAGGAGAGCTTCCTAGAGCAGCAAGGCTCACTTCTCCAATAATGATTATTTCAGAGGCCACACACGTGGATATCTTTTGCTTTGGACCGCAAGGTTTCAGAATACATCTTGAGTTAGCATTTAAAGCTTGAGAGATTTCCCATGCATTTAAAGCTGGTTTGGCTGACCCAATCGCGTCTATCTGGCCCTTTGGACACGAGCGCTGGTACCTGGATTATAATCGTGTTGGCTAAATAAAAGTTCAGGAACCCTGCAGCTTTTTCAGGTGTTAACTGAATCCTATACAGAACACACACACACACACACACACCCCAAAGAAAAAAGAGGAGGTTCAAAAGGTGTAACCAGAGAAAGCGAAGCCTCTGGCGGTCACGTTTCTACACTCTCTCTGACCACACGGTTCCCAGGATCAGTGTGGAAAGCTCCTGGTCTCCAAACCCACTCGGTCCATCAGCTCTTGCGGAGTGGGGGCATGAAGGGAAAGCCCACCCACCCCTTCCTTACTAACGCTTGAGGAGGCTCCCTATCAGAACAGGGAAGGAAAGAACTAACCCCCACCCCCATGTGCAAAGCTACCAAGTGCCACCGCAGCTCATCACTTAAAAGATACCATTCAGAATTTTACAGAAATTAACCGGACTAAATGGGACTAAAACACAAGTGATTTTCACTTAACAATATTTTTAAAGCTGCCACAATACTGAGAGTCTCCCCACTTTAAAATAGCTCCTATAAAAGGCAGCCGGATCCCATCCCTCCTCCTGGGCCTTCCTGCCGGGATGGGCCGTGTGGTCTGAAACGAGGGGGCCCCCACCCCCTTTTCCTGCAGCCCCTGAATCGCCCCACCAGGCTCCTTCCCCAATTCTTGGCTTTCCACGTCTCCTCCCAGCCCGCCAGGAACAGACCTCAAAGATAGCTCAGTAATAGGCAGTCTATAATCACAGTAATAAGCACGTATCAAGCGCCTACTATGTGCCAAGTTCTAGTCTAACTACGGGAGCGGGGTCAACCCGTGCGGTAACCGCAATCATCAACCTGAGGCGTGCAGCGTGGTGAGGACGGATGCTCAGCAGTCAGACTGCGGGCTGGGACCTACCGAAGGCTTGCAGACCACCTGGTGTGGCCCAAACGCCTTCCGCTAAGGCTCCTCCCAGGTCCGGTCAAGGATCACAGCTGCCATTTTTAGGATGCAAAATTAACAGGAGCCCCTACTGCTGAGTGAGAAGGGAACTTTTCTCTTTGACAAGCCCTCTATCTCCTATAACGGGGCGGGCGGGGGGGGGGGCGCAGATTAGTTCCGGACAAAACCGAGCCTCTAAAAGCAGCTCACCCGCCGAGCCCAGGAACCCCCGGGCCCGGAACCGATGCCACCAGGGAGCTGACTCCAGCTAGAGGGCTAAGCGCTGCGGGTGTAGACAGCGGCAGCTTTCTCCGTGAGGTCTGTCATTAAAGCGCACTCCGAGGAGGCTGCGTGGACCAAGCCCCGGTGGCTGTCGCCGACGGGCGCCCAGCGACCAGACCTGGCGGCACCGGGCTGGGCTCAGCCCACCGCCCACCCCAGCGGCGCGGAGCTCACACGGAAGAAAAGGCGGGTCCCGGGAGGCCCTTGGGGAAGGGAGGAAGCGTCCTGCCTCGGCCCCTCTCCCGCGCCCCGGACCCGCCGCGCAAGCTCCCGAGGTCGCTCCCGGGCGCGGCGACCCCGAGGGGCGCAGGTTCCCGGAGGCGCTGGCGGAGAGGGCCGCCCGGGGTCCCCCCGCTTCCCCTCCCCTCCCCCTCCCCCGCGCCCCGCGGCTCGTGCGCTCGGCGGAGTGGGACGCGGGCCCCCCCCCCCCCCGGCAGGCGCGGCGGGGGGCGGACGGCCCGCAGCCTACCGTCTTCTGCTTCTTGACCCCCGACATGCTGGCGGGCTGGGCGCTGCGCGGCTCCGGGAGCGGAGGCGCGGGGACGCTCCGAGCGCGGCGGCGGCGGCTGGGGCCCGGCTCCCGGGAAGGAGGTATAAAAGGGCTCCGCAGACACGTCGCACTTCCCTTGACCGGCCCCCTCCTCCCACTCCTCCCCCCGCCGCGCTCCTCTCCGCCCCGTCGGCTCCGCCGGCAGCGCCCAGCCCAGGGGACCCGGCGGCCGTCTGGGCGGGGTCCCGGGCCCGGCCCCCCGACTCGCCCAGCCGCTGCGCCCGCGCCAGGCCGGGGTCAAGTTCGCCCTGCCCGGGCCACTCCCGGCGGCGGCCAGGGCGCGCCCCCGCCCCCGCCGGGAAGGATTCCCGCCTCCGGGACCGGCTGCGGGGCGCCCGCGCGTGGGCAGGGTCCTCGGTGGGCACCGACGGCCGGCCCCGCTTCGCCTCCGCTCGCAGCCGCAGCCAGGGGGCGGGGGGAGGGCACGCGCCCTCTGCTTCGCGCGCCCCCGCGAGGGCATCAAGGCCTCCTTTCTCCCCGTTTTACAAAAGAAGCAATCGAAGCTTTCAGACTTTCCCGAAGGTACACTCTGAGGCCGGGGGATTCAGACCCGGGCTGGCGGCCTCCGCAGCCCAGGCTTTCTACCCCAGCGTCCTCGAGCGTGCTGCTAAAATCCAGAGGCCAAGGTTCGCCTGCGCCTTTGCGCCCGGCACGGTGCTAAGGGCTTTGCATGCACTCACTCCTTTGAGCTCGCGGTGTTTCTCCCCGAGTTACAGATGGGCCCCAGCGGGCCCTCCTCCCCACAAAGTCTAGGAAGCAAGGGCAGCCCCAGACAGTGGCCAGTGGTGGCCCTGCACTGTTTTCCGTCCCCCGCCCCTCCCCAAGCATTCGTCTAGTACTTCGGTGTGGATGGGCCCTGTGGGGAAAGAGCCAAAGAAAGGAGGCCCCACTCCAAAAGCTTTATGACCTAGACCCTCGGGCATCCGAGATTTTATCAGATTTTATGGGAAGACAGCCTGAGGCCAGCCACCCCTCTTAACCCAACCGTCTGCGTCTTCGAGGAGCAAAGAAGTGAGGAGGGAAGCTGTAATTCGTGACAAGCAGTTGGCAGGCAATCACTGGGTATCTCACCCTTGGCAAATGCCACCGACAGATCAATAAGACCAAGAAAGAACCAAAAAGGAACCCCGAACACGCACAAGGGCCACATGGCTCATTTCCATTACGTGCCTTCTGTAAAACGGCTGGAGAAGTTCTATCTCCTAGAGAGGTGAAGGGTGGAACTTTATTTCGCACCGAACTGTTCTTCTGGAGGGCTACCAGCTTTCCAGACAGACACCTGAAGACCTGGGCATTGACTCCTTCCCTATGGGAAGGCGGGAAGGAAAAACGTCAGGATCCAAAAACTCCAGTCAGCCTACGTGCCTGTGCAGT
This sequence comes from Felis catus, assembly GCF_018350175.1. Taxonomy (NCBI): domain Eukaryota; kingdom Metazoa; phylum Chordata; class Mammalia; order Carnivora; family Felidae; genus Felis; species Felis catus. The sequence goes on along the minus strand of NC_058378.1, from coordinate 7,222,864 downwards.
CTTGAAATGTCAGTGTATTTATTTTCTTACCCACCGTGAATAAGCACCCACCACCCACTTCAACTGTGAGCAGCCAGAGGGCAAATGCTGGACTCGAGTTTTTGTTCTAGGCGCCAACACTCTGAATTTACGTGGTTTAAATGGTAACATCCATGCTAATGTCATCGGAAAGAGCCTCTTGTATCTGGTTCCGACCGTATCTTGAACCCTGCCAGATCCTGCCCTCTGCAAAAAAGGTAGACTGTGGATGGAGAAATGGCAATTTGTATGACGGTTGTATGATGGTGTTTCATGTTGCCTCTCAAATAGCGGTGTTTTTGAAACAGAAGGAAGTTAAGCGTGAGTCCCTAAGGGTTACCTCCTGGAGAAGGAATACAGGATTGTTTAGACCTGGGGGAGGTCTTGACATCCTTTGTGCAATCGCCCTGTATTTCACAGAGGCAGTGTGAACCACAGAGGCAGTGTGAAGACGGAGAGTCTGACCCTTGTCACCGGGTGGGGGGAGGGGGGGCAAAAGAGAATTAAAACCCAGGTCAGTGACTCCCTCAATGCCCTGGGAGCTGAATCACCCCATCACTCGGTCAGCAATTTCAAGATGCTATGAAACCGTAAACTGGACTATTTATCTTGTTTTAGATATAATTAATTTTCTAGAACTTTGGAATAGATAGGCTTTACAACTTCTCTGGAAGCAGTTATTGTGAAATAGAAGGACCCAAGCTGCTTTAGGACCCTTGAACATCACAGCATCCGTCTCACTGGAATTCAACATGGTAACTCACTCAAAAGCAAAGTAATCATTCTTTTTTACTTTCATGGTTGTTGTTGTTGCTTTTTCTTTTAAAGGCAATGTCTTGAATTCTTTTTCATTTCACTACCATCTTGGTTCTAAAAAAGGACATGCCTTCTTATGGGCAGCTGGTAGCTTAATTTTTGGCGTCTATGATTCCAGCCCATTCGAGCTTGAAAGAAGACTCATTCAGGAGAAGGGTTGAAGTCTGTCATTCATATGGACACCAGTCCCATCACTTTCTCAGTAGTGTTCCCTCCAAGACTCCAATGGGAATCACTGTGGGCTGCATTGTGCCAATTTGTAATCCTTACACGAATGTGCACAAAGGTTTTTTTTTTTCTTCTTCTTCTTCCTATTTACTTTTCTTCCCTCCAGAACTGGCTGGGCTTAATGATTAACGTAATGAGCTGGTGGTTACTACTTGGTCCTTTTCTTGTTTAGAAAAGATGGAATCAGTCAGCTCCCACAAATAAGGGAAACACATTTGCAAAGAACAACAGTGATGGTGAGATCTTTATGCCATAGGTTCTCCAACACATTTTGGGGGGGTTGCGGGGCTCATCACATTTTAGGGGATCTAGCCTGGAGGCATGCTCCCCAGGATGGCCATTCCAAAAGAATGCAGCTACACTGCCCCTAGTGGCTGCAATGAATGGGAAAAAAAAAGACCCAATTGTTGAAACCCCCTTAACAAAAACTTAGTGGAACAGCTGCCTTGAGTCAAGAGGCCCTTAGAGAAAGTCCTCTAAAGGACCCAAACACTCTTCCCAAGCACATGTAGTCCCAAGTCAAGCAAGATGTGGTCCCTGTCTTCAAGAAACTCACACGCAAATGCAGGTGACAAGTGCCTCCCACATCTGTCCCAATCATTTCAATACAGTCCCTAACTGGACAGGTCAAAATGGTACATGCCTTAGCCAGGCACATCCCTTGTCTGTGAAGCACAGCTAAAGGGTTCTACTGCGGCATGGTTCTGCTGATAGGAATTCCAGAAACCGCTCTCAGCAGGCGTCTCCAACAAAGTCCAGTTCGGGATTTTATAAACCGCGTTAAGTGCCCTGGGACACCTGGGTGGCTCAGTCGGATGAACATCCACCTGACTCTTGATTTCGGCTCAGGTCATGGTCCCAGGGTCGTGGAACCGAGCCCCACGTCGGGCTCCGTGCTGAGCATGGAGCCTGCTTAAGATTCTCAGTCTCTCTCCCTCTGCCCCTCTCTCCTGCTCATGCTCTCTCTCTCTCTTAAAAAAAAAAGGGGGGAGCAAGAGAAGGCTGTAAGACAGGACGTGTGCCAAGTGCAATCCGGCAGCTCATTAGTCATTACCGGATACTTCCTGTGTCCGGGGACGAAAAGTCACTGTCCTGGGAGTCCACGGTCTGGCGAGGGAGATGGATATGTACACAAACAATTCCAAGGGAACGCGGTAAGTGCTGGCATAAAGGCATATTCAGAGTAACAGGGAAAGAAACCTCCGACATGCCATGACCGCTATGAAGAGACTATGAAGAGAATCTCATGGGTGGTGATAATTTAACTTGAGTTTCAAGGATACGAGAAAGCCAGGTAGACGGGTGATCTGTCACCAGGCTGATGTCCCCACCGCACGGAACACCCCGCCATTCCCTGGCCTCCTTCCAGACGTGCCCCAGCCTTTGCTAAAGACCCAAGCAGAGCAGAGCAAAGCTGCAGCCAGCCAGAGCACACGGCAGCACGGACTCACCCACCAAGAACCTGCCCACAGAGGAAAAGCCCCCACCCCCAGGCAAAAGGGACAGTCTTCCTCCATGTCTCAGGTGGAATCTGGTCCAAAGCGTCTACTCTTTGTATTGGTGGTAAAAGAAATACACTTTATAAGCACACACACACACACACACACACACACACACACACACACACACACATTATGCAAAATAGAAACACTTAGGGTAGTTAGGGAAATTCACTCCAAAATTCAGCGGAAACAAGTTACACTTGGTAACTGGCCGAGTTTTCAGTCTCCAACCATTTATTTTAAAACGTGTTTAGCAAGGTAGAAGATAATGTAAGCCATGTCACTTAGAGGCTTTAGATTACCAGAAAAATTTTCAACTGAACTTACATTATGTAACTATTGACTATCTCATTAACAAATTACGTACCTTAAACTTCAACTGATTAGAAACACGTCCAACGAAACTTAGCTAAACTTTAAGACATAAAGGAATGAAGGAGAGAAGGAAGAAAGAAAAAAGAAACGACAAAAAGAAGAAAGAAGTGGAGATTGTGATATCTGGCCAAAAATTAAGAAAATATCACACCAGGTGCCTGGGTGGCTCAATCGGTTAAACGTCTGACTTCAGCTCAGGTCACGATCTCAGTTCGGAAGTTCGAGCCCCTTGTCGGGCTCTGTGCGGACAGCTCAGAGCCTGCAGCCTGCTTCAGATTCTGTGTCTCCCTCTCTCTCTGCCCCTCCCCTGCTCGCTCGCTCTCTCTCTCACAAATGAACATTTTAAAAAGTTTTTAAAAAATCACAAAAGATGACATATTCAGAGAAATTAGTTACACTGTTAGAAATCTGTCTCCTGGGGCACCTGGGTGGCGCAGTCGGTTAAGCGTCCGACTTCAGCCAGGTCACGATCTCGCGGTCCGTGAGTTCGAGCCCCGCGTCGGGCTCTGGGCTGATGGCTCGGAGCCTGGAGCCTGTTTCCGATTCTGTGTCTCCCTCTCTCTCTGCCCCTCCCCCGTTCATGCTCTGTCTCTCTCTGTCCCAAAAATGAATAAACGTTGAAAAAAAAATTAAAAAAAAAAAAGAAATCTGTCTCTAATTATGAAAGGATGGAAGTATTCCATTTAGAAATCACTTCTACGGAGACACGGTAAGTGCTCTATTTTTCAACACAACTAAGAAATGTGGTGATATAATAAATATTATAGTCATTAGCAAATAAATGCACAGTAAATCTGCAGATAACTGGAATATAATATGTTGAGCATAATTTAATTTACTAGTGTGTCCTAAACCTTCTGTAAGGACTCTAAATTTGGACAGCCACATCATGTAAAGCTAAGCAGTAAAAAAAAAAAAAAAAAAAAAAAAAAAAAAAAAATCAACATATTCTCTCACTCTCTCTATATCTTTTATTTTTTTAATTTATTTTTAAGTTTACTTATTTATTTTTTTAGTAATCTCTACACCTAACATGGGGCTCCAACTCAAAAACCAAAGATCAAGAGTCACACGTCTTTCTGTCTGAGCCAGCCAGGTGCTCCCATCTCTCTTAGATAAAGATACAAAAATCCTAACTTATAGGCATCAGGCTTCCTTACAGTATTATAAGAGAGTTTTTATGGATACTAAGCATTTTCTGAAAAAGGACTAGTTCTACACATACATTGCTATTTTTCAAATGTCTTTAGATGCTGCAGTAAAGAAGAAAATTCAAGGGGTACCTGGCTGGCTCAGTCGGTTAAGCATCTGACTCTTGATTTCTGCCCAGGTCACGATCTCACAGTTCATTGATAGTGCGGAGCCTGCTTAAGAGTCTCTCTCTCTCCGTCTCTCTCTGCCCCTCCCCTGCTTGCACTCTCTCTCTCTCAAATAAGTAAACTTTAAAAAAAGAATAAAATTCAAATTCATTTAAAATGTTATCAAATTCATTTCCTGATCTTTATATAATATTTTCAATCATCATGTTTTCAATACTAAAAATGCAGCTACAATCATAGGAGAAATCAATCTCCAAAAAAACGTGGGGCAACGGTCCCTTTATAACAAAAATCATAAATACTGGGGGCACCTGGGTGGTTAAGAGCCCGACTCTTGATTTCCACTCAGGTCATGATTTCACGGTTTGGGAGTTTGAGCCCCTCATTGGGCTCCACGCCGACAGCTGGGAGCCCGCTTGGGATTTTCCTTCTCTCCCTCTCTTTGCCCCTCCCGTGCTCACCTCTCTCCCTAAAAATGAATAATAAAAAATATTAAAAAATCATAAATATTGGCCAAAATTGTTATATGTACCGCTAAAACAAACTTACGCTCGAACCTTGAAATCCCTCTATTTTCTTAATTACACCCCCTCCCCCACCACACACACACATACTTGTTTTTCTTTTCTTCACCTTTTTTTTTAACGTTTGTTTATTTTTGGGACAGAGAGAGACAGAGCATGAACGGGGGAGGGGCAGAGAGAGAGGGAGACACAGAATCGGAAGCAGGCTCCGAGCTCCGAGCTGTCGGCACAGAGCCCGACGCGGGGCTCGAACTCACGGACCGCGAGTTCATGACCTGAGCTGAAGTCGGACGCTTAACCCACTGAGTCACCCAGGTGCCCCTCTTCACTTTTGATTAAGGAAGAAAAATCTGCTCTGGACAGGGGGATGTACTTTTGAAGCCCTCAAGGTTCTCAGAGCACCTGGATGTCTCACTCGGTTGGGCATCTGGCTCCTGATTTCGGCTCAGGTCATGATCCCAGGGTCGGGAGTATGGTATTGGGCCCTGCACTGAGCTCTGCACTGAGAGCATAGATCCTGCCTGAGATTCTCTCTCTCTTCCTCTCTCTCTCTGCCCCTCTCCCCACACACGCACTCTCGCTCTCCCTCACTCTCTCTCTAAAATAAAAAGAACATATATATCTGAAGCCCTGAAGGTTCTCACACTTCACTGTAGATTATAACCATCTGAGGAACCACACACTTGACTAATCAAATCAAACTCGGGGGGGGGGGGTGGGTCCCCAGCCTCCATAGTTTTTAAAGGTTTCTCTTTAAGAGAATCATTGGTTCTCAAAGGGGCGGGTGCATCAATATCACCTGCGTTAAATTGCAGACTGCTGCCTCCCCCCCAACGCCCCCCCCCCAGAGTTTCTCACTTCGGATGTCAAGGGTAGGACACAGAATTCGCACTTCTGGCGAGTTCGCGCATGACGTTGCTGCTACTGGTCCAGGAACCACAGTTGTGCAGATCCCTGCCTTGGATACAGGCCTTCCACCTCACCCACACATTTTACTTTGTTGCAGGAAATTTAGAAAATAAGTCGAAAGAGAAGAAAGAGGTGTGCTGGGGAGACAACCTTGGGTAACACTCTTAAAAACCATCCCACCACTGGGAATAAAATGTCTTACAATGTTAACCGGGAAGGAAACCGATTTTACGAGCTCTATTAAAATCACACTGAAAGCCTTAAAATTATACATTCAGCTGCCTGGGCTTCCCTCCCTCCTCAATCTACAGATCTCCAGGCTGGGGCTTGCTCCAGAACATGTCACACCCTGGGGCCCATTCTGCTTTGCAGCTGGGGGCGGGAGCCGGGAATCTAGCCCACTGGTCACCACGACAAAAATCCCCTGGGGTGCTTGTAGAAACACGCATTCCTGAATCCCACCCTTAGAATTCCCCTGGGAGATCACTTAGCAGGTTCTAATTCTCGGTTGAGGGTTTTTAATTAGGCCTTGGTCCTTTTTCCCTCCAGATGCTTTGTTTATTCAGAGTTCTTGTTCTTTCTCTAAGGGTTTTAGGCTTTAAAACAAGGAAAAGAACCTAGTTCTGTTTTCTGCTTTCCATCCTGAGCCCAGAATTGGTTTGGATTGAATGGTAGAGGGCCCGAATGGGGAAATATTAGGTGTGAAAACTATACTTAAAATATTGTCCTGCTGTATCATTTGTTTTTCTAACATTATTAATGAATGATTTATCCATTTGTCCGTTGGTGTGTGGCCCTTTCTCCAGGACGCGGTGTGAGCTGGCTGAGGCCTCCCCTGGCAATTACTGAGCGATACATCCTGTGACGCCCCCCCCAGCGATATCCTGAGAGAAGCAGTTCAATTACAAATGATAACTCGGAACGTTTTTGCTCATTTGCTCTTCCAGACTAATTAATGAATTATTTTATCAAGCCCCCTTTCCTGCCCCGCCCCCCAAATTGTATAGGGTTGCTATTAAATTGTTAATAACAGGGGCGCCCGGGTGGCTCAGTCGGTTGAGCGTCCGACTTCGGCTCAGGTCACGATCTCGCGGTCTGTGAGTTCGAGCCCCCAGTCGGGCTCTGTGCTGACAGCTCGGAGCCTGGAGCCTGCTTTGGATTCTGTGTCTCCCTCGTTCTCTGCCCCTCCCCCGCTCATGCTCTGTCTCTGTCTCTCTCTCTCTCTCTCTTTCTCTCTCTCCCCCCCGTCAAAAATAAACATTAAAAAATGTAAATTGTTAATAACAAGTTATACCTTCAGTGTGGGAAGAATTGATGGGGTAGTCAAGCTTATTCTCTAGCACATGGTATCTCTGGTCTTTTTTTTTTTTTTTTTTTTTTAACATTTATTCATTTTGACAGACAGAGCACGACTGGGGGAGGGGCAGAGAGAGAGGGAGACACAGAATTCCAAGCAGACTTCAGGCTCTGAGCTGACAGCCCAGAGCCCGACGAGGGGCTCGAACTCATGAGCTGTGAGATCATGACCTGAGCCGAAGTCGGACGCTCAACCGACTGAGAAGCCCAGGCGCCCCTCTGTTCTGGTTTCTTGACTCTCGTGCATAGGTACATACATCCCCATGGATTATGAAAGGGATTTCCCATCCTATCCCCTCCTATCACTGTTGTTTTAGAGGAATGCTATGGATTACTGCATTCAGTAACTTTTAAAAACTTATGTACTTAATAAAACTACATTCCTTCCGCCCGCCCCTTACAAATGTAATTCAGACACACTTTGAGAGCCAGTGGCCCAGAGAATGGAATCAAAGGCCAGTTGAGGAGTCCTTCTGGGAGGGGGCTCAGTTGCGTCCAAGAGTGGTCAGCCTGGACAGGGCTCTTAGCTGCAAAAAAGGATTGGTATTGTGTATAAGTACATACTGCATATAGAAACCCTAGTGGCCATTCTACTTCCCCATGGAGGAGTCTTACCTAGAGAAGGACGAAAAGTTGGGGAGAAGACCTCATGGTGTCAAGTTCTCTCTTAGTTTCTGCCTCAAGTCTCCCAGAACTCCCCGGCTTGCCGAGGCTCTTCCTGTGATCCTGTGAGTTACCTGAGTAGCCTTCCAACAAATACACTTGCTTACTTCGAGGTAATCTGAGTCGGGTGGCCTCTCTTGGGACCAAAATAGGCCTCCCTTATTTAAGACCACCTTTTTTGGACCACTGTGAAAACTGCATGAAGGGACAAGAGATGCCCAGCATGGCACCAACCAAGGCTCAATAAATCTACCAACTGAATGGAATTGAGCAGGATGATTTAGAATTGGCTTTACATTTGGGGTGCCTGGGTGGCTCAGTTGATGAAGCATCCAACTTCAGCTCGGGTCATGATCTCACGGTTCAAGGGTTTGAGCCCTGCATTGGGGCTCCATGCTGACAGTGTAGAGCCTGCTTGGGATTCTCTCTCCCTCTCTGTCTCGGCCCCTTCCCCACTTGTTTGCACATGCACGCACTCTCTCTCTCTCAAAGTAGATAAATACACCTAAAAAAAAAAGAGAGTTGGGGCACCTGGGTGGCTCAGTCGGTTAAGCGTCCGGCCTCAGCTCAGGTCGTGATCTCGCAGTCCGTGGGTTTGGGCCCCGCGTCAGGCTCTGTGCTGACAGCTCGGAGCCTGAAGCCTGTTTCAGATTCTGTCTCTCTCTTTCTCTATGACCCTCCCCCATTCATGCTCTGTCTCTCTCTGTCTCGAAAATAAATAAACGTTAAAAAAAAAAAAGAGAGAGAGAATTGCCTCTACATTTGTGACAATTCGGGGTTTCAAGCTTGATAGAAAATTCTATTATAATCTCCAAGCTTATTTCACAATTTTAAAGGTGTAAAATAGAAATGACTTGAATCCCACCCCAAATCTGAAGATCTTCCGAAACATGAAAAATTGGTGGCATTTTCAGGTCATCGTACAGGTAGCCACAGCCAACGGTAGCCTAAGTTACTGAACGCAGTTTATAGTCAACAATAGTTTATTACAGAACATATTACACCTATGCTTCCTTTGAGGTGTGGTTTTAAAGACAATTCTGTGCGAAATGTGTCTGCCCCTTCTCACTTGGCTTTAATTCTGCTCATTTTATTTTATTACAATATGTTATTACAAATGACACCTGTTTCTTCTGCTCATGCTCCCTCTGACGTCCCAATAATTTGCATCCAGCGATTTAATTAGGTTCCCAACTAGATCATTAGTGATGACGTCTATAGAGTCATGCTATTCTGCAAAAATACTGAGACGTTGTAATCTCTGACGTATGTGAGAGATTTTGCTGCCTAGCTATCGAAAAGGAGCATCTTTCCTTTGCCAGCCAGGAACGCTGGACACGGGGGTCTTGGTTCTGCGTAATATCCCAAATGTGTTCCTTTAGCACAAGAGTCCACGTGAAGGGCTAACGTGATTCTGATCCCTAGTCGTCATGTCCAGAAAGGAAACTGATCTGGCAGACAGGGAAATGGTGTCCCTTTAATCTGTAGCCATGATCTCTAAAGTTAACTTAGGAAGGATTCTGGATCAGTTCTGCTTTGAGGAATACAGGTTGTGTCCCCTTTCAGCTTAGAGCTCTGACTCTGTCCCTTGGAACAGTCGAGGAGCTGGGCTAGTGGAAAGTCACAGCTTGGCTCTCCCACCCTGCCACCAGAACGGGACCCATGGTGGAGAAAGGGGCTGAAACTATGACTTCAGCCAATTCTTGGTTTCCATAGGCGAAAGCATGGGGGCTGCTTTGGCACTTTCAAGATAACATCTGGTTTGTACCCTCACCCAAAGACTAACCCCAGAGAGTTCCTGGTTTACTAAGGATTCTATGCCACATTTTACTTATTACTCAGTGGTTTGGAACTTTGAATGGTTTTGAACAGACACAACGTTACATATTGTGTCCAGGTTCCCAGGCCAGGCCTCTGGTCCCTGGCACCCAAGAGAAAATCTAGTCAGTCAATAATGCACCTGAAATTTGGTACATATGGAATTTTAAAGCAGAAGATAATATTTGTATACAATGCATAAACCCCCAAATCACTTTTCTTCACTTGAAGGCTGGGGCTTGAGGAGGGTCAGGTTAGTTCGAGAAGGTGAAAAAACTGTGAACTGCAACGAGGCGAAGAGACTTTTTGTGCATTTTGAAGGATTTCAAAGTTGGTGGCTCTTTATTTTAATCCCACGCCTTTCCTTTTTTTTTTTTTTTTTTTTTTAAACCAAAAGTCTATTGTGTGGCAAACAGAGACACAAAGAGATGCTCCACATCACCCGTCATCAGGGAAAGGCAAATCAAAACCACAATGAGACGCCACCTCCCACCTGTCAGAATGGCCACAATCGAAACACAGGAAATAGTAAGTGTCAGTGAGGATGTGGAGAGAAAGGAGCCCTCCTGCACTGTTGTTAGGAATGTAAACTGGCCGCTGCCGAATACAGGATGGAAGTGCTTCGAAAAATTAAAAGCAGAAAAACAGAACTACCATATGAGCCAGCAATTCCACTACTGGGTATTTACCCAAAGAAAACGAAAACGCTAATTCAAAGAGATACACGTACCCCCGCGTTTACTGCATTATGTACAATAGCCAAGACAGGGTAGTAACTCAAGCACCCATCCATTGATGAATGGATATAGATGTGGGACACACACACACACACACACACACACACACACACTAGAATGAGAAAGACGAACACCATGTGCTTTCACTTAGACGTGGAATCTAAAAAACAAAACAAACAGAAAGCAGAAACAGGCCCGTGGATACACAGATCGAACTAATGACCGCCAGAGGGAAGGGGGGTGGAGGTGGTCGGGCAAAACGAGTGAAGGGGTGGGGGAGACACAGGCTTCCAGTTACGGGATGAACCAGTCATGGGAATAAAAGGCACAGCACAGGGAATAGAGTCAAGGCCAGTGTGGTGACAGATGGTAGCTATGCTTACCAGCAGAGCAGAAAGTATAAACTTGGTGAATTGCTATGCTGTACCCCTGAAACTAATGTAACATTGTTTGTGAACTATGCTTCAATTTTGTGAAACAGTGTATCATGGGGGTGGGGTGGTGGATGAAATAGGTGAAGGGAATTAGGAGGTACACACTTCTGGTTATAAAATAAATAAGTCAAGGATGAGAAGTAGAGCATAGGGAATGTAGCCAATAATGTTGTAATAACTTTGCACAGTGACAGATGGGAACTACACTTACTGCGGTTAGCATTGTGTAATGTACATAATTGTCAAATCACCCGAAACCAATGTAATACTATACGACAACTACACTTCAATTAAAATTTTTTAAACCGAGAAAAAAAAAAAAACTGTGTCACCAAACACAGTAAGATACCACTCCATATTAAGATGACTATAATAAGGGGCGCCCGGGTGGCTCAGTCCGTGGAGCATCCGACTTCGGCTTAGGTCACGATCTCACAGTTCGTGAATTCGAGCCTCTGTCGGGCTCTGGGCTGACGGCTCAGAGCCTGGAGCCTGCTTCGGCTTCTGTGTCTCCCCCTCTCTCTGTCGCTCCCCTGCTCATGCTCTGTCTCTCTCTGTCTTAAAAATAAATAAAACATTTAAGGGGCGCCTGGGTGGCGCAGTCGGTTAAGCATCCGACTTCAGCCAGGTCACCATCTCGTGGTCCGTGAGTTCGAGCCCCGCGTCAGGCTCTGGGCTGATGGCTCAGAGCCTGGAGCCTGTTTATGATTCTGTGTCTCCCTCTCTCTCTGCCCCTCCCCCGTTCATGCTCTGTCTCTTTCTGTCCCAAAAATAAATAAACGTTGAAAAAAATTTTTTTTTAAATAAATAAAACATTTAAAAAAATTTTTTTAAGATGACTATAATAAAAAAGACAATAACAAGTGTTGGCAAGGCAATGGGGTAACTGGAACCCTCACCCATTGGTAGTGTGACCGTAGAGTGTTGTAGTCGCTTTGGAAAACAGTCTGGCATTTCCTCAAATGGCTAGTACGTGACTCAGCAATTCCTCTGCGAGTTATATTCCCAAGAGAAGTGAAAACAAATATCCACCCAAAAACTTGTACATAAATATTCACAGCAACATTACTCATAACAGCCAAAAAAATGGAAATAATCCAAATGTCCATCGGCAGATGATGAGTGGGTAAACAAAGCGTGGTCCATCCATATAATGGCATGCCATTTGGCCATTCAAAAAAAGAAGTGCTGATATCTGTTATGACATAGATGAAATTTGAAAACATAATGCTGAGTGAAAGAAACAAATTATAAGAGGTGACACACTGTATGATTCCATGTGTATGAAACGTCCAGAACGGACAACCCATAGACACAGAAGGTACATTACTGCTGGCCAAGAGCTGGGGGGCGTGGGGACTGGAAGTAACTGTGGATGGGAACGTGGGTTCTTTGGGGCCCATGAAAATGTCCTAAAATTGCATAGTGGTGACGGTTGCCTGACTCTGTGATGGTACTAATAACATTTTTTTTTTTTTTTGGAGGGGGAGGAGACCACGTGAGGGGATGGGGCAGAGAGAGAGGAGAACAGAAGATCTGAAGTGGGCTCTGCGCTGACAGCAGGGAGCCCTGTGTAGGGCTTGCACCCATGAACTGTGAGATCATGACCTTGGCCAAAGTCAGACACCTAGCCAACTTAGCCACCCAGGTGCCCCATAATGACATTTTTTAAAAATTTTTTTTTTAACATTTATTTATTTTTGAGACAGGGAGAGACAGAGCATGAACAGGGGAGGGTCAGAGAGAGGGAGACACAGAATCTGAAACAGGCTCCAGGCTCTGAGCTGTCGGCACAGAGCCCGACGCGGGGCTCGAACTCACGGACCGCGAGATCATGACCTGAGCCGAAGTCGGACGCTCAACCGACTGAGCCACCCAGGCGCCCCCATAATGACATTTTTAAAGCGTTTAACTCAATGAGGTGTTGTTAGCTTGTTTTGTTGTTTCATTGAGACATAACTGACATATAACATTGTATAAGCGTTAGGCGGTCAATGAGATTTAATACACGCATATATTACAAATAGACGTGCTAGTAACTTTTAATCATACATTTGACACTATGTAAATTATACCTCAAGATTGTTATTAAAAATAAAGCTGGATCTTCACATACTAACCATAGATCCAACAATCTCATTCCTAAAACTTTACCTAAGAAAACATTCAAACTTACATTCACACAACAAGTTGTACGTGCGTGTTTATAGTAACTTTATTCATAATGACCCCAAACTAAAAACAATGTAGACGCCTTTCTAATGGTGAAAGGATAAATGGGCGGGTGGAGACAGACCAAGTCTTACTGGTACACCCATACAATGGGGTAGTACTCAGCAGTAACAAGGGAAGAAACTGTTGACTCACACAACATGTGAGAATCTCAAAAGCGTTTTGCTACCTGAAAAAAGCCAGCTCCAAAAGGCTATATCCTACTTATGAGGCATTTTCTAAGGGTGCCTGGTGGTTGAGTAGGTTGAACGTCTGACTCTTGATTTCGGCTCAGGTCATGATCCTAGGGTCATGGGATCAAGCCCCATGTTGGACTCTGCACTGAGTGTGGGGCCTGCTTGAGATTCTCTCTCTCTCTCCCTCTGCCCCTCCCCCTACTCTCTCTCTCTCTCTCTCTCAAATAAAAAAAAAAAAACAATGAAAAAGACATTTTGTAAAAGAGAAAACTACATGGCTAGAACACAGATCAGTGGTTGCCAGAGACTGAGGTTGGGGGAAGGGTTTGATTTCTGAAGAGAAGCAATGGGGATTTGGAAGGTGACGGAACTGTTCTGACTATTCCATACCATGACCGTGGAGGTAGACACCTGATTATGCGCTTGTCAAACCTGCAGATCTGTCTACTACAAAGAGTAAATTTTACTGAACGTGAACTTAAAAAAAAAAAAAAAAGTGTGTGGGGAATCCAAAGTGGAATACAAATGGTAAAAAAAAAACAAAAACAAGCATAAATACGAATAACATGACTATACTGAGGAAAGTGGTAAAGAAAAGAGCTACCCTAAGTTACATTAGAACACAGTATTTTGACTGGCTCCTGTACGCTAAGACTGAAGGAACTGAATACAGATAACGGTGCTCTACTTAGTAAGTTTGTTTACCACGGGAACATGGGGGAGCAATTCTGAAGCTATTTGATATGTGTATTAGGCTTCGACAAAAAATAAATACATTGCAGGTTACGAGAACCGGCGTTGTCAGCCAGTGAGAAAAAGACGACCGATGGAGGAGAGGGCAAAGCTAGAATGAACCTGGTAGTGTTGGGTGGGACACAGAGACACCAGTGTGAGTTCATGGGGTTTTCGCGTATATACACATCAGTAGATATGGAAATGCAGATGTGTGCGTACGAATGTGTTAGTATGTATGCTTCTATTTCCTCGCTCTGGCCACTGAGAGAGTCTCAAGGCACGGACATGTACAGTAGCAATCAGCCCTCCTAGTGCCCCGACCTTGGTTTCTAAATGTCATTCTCCCATGAAAGGAGCCAGCCTTCCGTGGAGAAGAGGTCGGGTCTAGGGCAGGAAGAATACAAAATGAGGCTAGGCACCAGAAAGCAAGGAAGTGCTACCAGACTAAAACAAAAAGAAAGCCACAAAAAGAAAAAGGAAGGAGGACGTGTCAAAGGCCCAGGAGCCCACCTGAGAGAACACTCCCAAAGCTGTGACACCTGCAACCCCCTCCCCTCCTGAGGTGTTACCGCATCATGAGGTGCGAAGACGGCCTTGACAAAGCGAGATCATTTTAAGATCATTTAAATGAATTCTTAAATGTGCTTTCTGTCCATACTCACTACTCACTTTTTTTTTTTAATGTTTATTTATTTGTCTGTGAGAGAGAAAGAGAGAGCACAAGCAGGGCAGGGGCAGAGAGAGAGGGGGAGACACAGAATCCGAAGCAGGCTCCAGGCTCTGACTTGTCAGCACAGAGCCCGATGCAGGGCTCAAACTCATGAACCGTGAGATCGTGACCTGAGCCAAAGTCGGACGCTTAACCCACTGAGCCACCCAGGCGTCCCCTAAAATGCTATTTTAATAGGAAGCAATTATTTTAACTCATGTGTCGCATTACATGCCTGTTGACTTGGGAAGTAGATTCACATAAGACACAAACATTCCAAAAAATGATGGCCATAAGGGCTCTCAAAATAATTCTGAATGTTCTTATAGGTAACTTCAGAAAAAAAGTCATCTACAGGATTCTGTAGACTTTTCCCTGCCTAAAAAACATATTTTCCCACTTAGTCCTCATTATTCACTCTATTCCTTAATCCGTGTGGCCACAGACCCTTTCCTTCAAATTAGAATTCTGCTGAAAAGCATTAGCTTAACCCACCCGTGGTCTAACGACTGGGTTCTCTCGACAAATACAGATTCCCAGGGTGATGCAGCAAAGTGAGGTTGAGCTGTTAAGATTAATTTGTTGTTTTAGGCCCAGTGCCTGGTTGGCTAAGTCATGACAATGGAGCCAGTGCACAGAGCACTCGACACGGTTCTAAGTGCTTTAAATATATTAACTTACTTACCTAACCTGCACAACAAGAAGCATGTAATATTGCTTCGCATGTTTTATAGAAGAGGAAATGAGACATAAAGAGGTTAAGTAACTAAGTCAACGGCTGAGCCAGGATTCAAACCCGGAGTGTGGCCCACAGGCCATTCAACAACGATGCATGCAACCCCACCCATGACTGTGCATGAAATCTGTCTTTATTTTTATTTAAAAAACATTTTTTTTAACGTTTATTTATTTTTGAGACAGAGAGAGACAGAGCATGAACGGGGGAGGGTCAGAGAGAGGGAGACACAGAATCTGAAACAGGCTCCAGGCTCTGAGCTGTCAGCACAGAGCCCGACGCGGTGCTCGAACTCACGGACCGCGAGATCATGACCTGAGCCGAAGTCAGCCGCTCCACCGACTGAGCCACCCAGGCGCCCCTGAAATCTGTCTTTAAAAACTGATTACACAGAATAGTGCTCATTAACCCTGGAGTTAGCAGGAGAAAAGTCATTCTGCATAAGTGAAAAGAGGAACTTTAATGGTTTTAGAGACTCTAGCTATTTTCTTGTTTGTTGCTTTGAAAGAAATGGTTTTATAATTCTTTTCAAATACCTCCAACAGAGAGCACTAATGCCCAGCTCCTGAGTTATGCTTCCCGGCAGAGACGTGGCTAGGGAAGGGGCCCTCGTACGTACTAGCTTCGTTCACACGCGTTCAGCTGGTGGACTTCAGGAACAACGGTTTCTCTTACGTAGGGTTAATGAATCCTTGAAGGTGTGCTCCTAATGTCAATTTGCTTTGCAAATTGGACACAGTGTTTTTGCAGTTCTGTCTCACGTTATTGTCCAGGCTGAATAATCAGAAATTTCTTATCGGTTGAGTCCAAAGGAAGAATTTTGACTTTTTTTTTTTTTTTTTTTTTTTTTTTTTTTTTTTTACAAAAACTGGCATCAGAGCATTTTAGGGAGGGATCTTCTGTCCATGCTAGCTAGCTTCCAGGGCACAGGGAATAGACTATTATTTTAAAATCATAAATGAACTCTCCCTCCTATTGGCCAGGATAATTATAGCTCTTTAAGTTGATTCCTATAGATTCAACCTCAATTCTGGAAAATGGTCAAAGCCCAACAAACAGGAGTCCTTTCTAGCCCTTTTATTGTCTGTGGTAGGAGGGTGGTGATCTGATCACTTACTTTTACTTATAGTAAAAGAGGCTTAAAATCCCTAGATCTTTCCAGCCGAACCTGGAGGGAGGGGCTGATGACAGAGGAATTTGCTGAGTCTGAGTTAGACTTAACCTCCTTGAAGGTCAGAAGGTTGGCAACGTGGGCTGTGCCTTGAGATAGAAGCAAAGCTTTGAACAACCTCTCATCTTTTCCCTGCTTTTTTTCTTTCCTTCCTTCCTTAGTTTTTTTTTTCTTTCTTATAGCCTCGTTGAAGTATAATTCACATACCATGAAATTCATTGGTTTTAAATATACAATTCAGTGGGTTTTAGTACACTCACAAACTTGTGCTGTATACCCATCACCAGAACCAAACGTAGACCATTTTTACTACCCCTAAAAGAAACTCCACGCTCTTTGGCCATCACCCCACAATTCCCCGATCTTCTGGAAGTCATGAATCTTTCTAGAGTTGCCTATTCTGGGCATTTCCTGCACAATATGTGAACTTTTGTGTCTGACTTCTATTTTTTAACATCATATTTCAAGGTTCGTCCATGTTGTAGCATTCATCAGTATTCCACTTCCTTCTATGGCTGATAATATTCTATCGTATGGAAAAACCACATTTTCTTTATCCATTACTGATGGGCACTTGGGTTGTTTCCACCTTTTGGCTAGGCTATTGTGAATGCTGCTGCTATGAACGTTTTGTGTAGACATATTTCCACTTCTCTTGGGTATGCATCTGGGAGTAGAATCGCTGGGTCACGTGCTAGCTCTATGTCCAAGGACTTGAGGAACCGCCAGACTATTTTCTGAAGGTGGCTGCGCTGTTTTACATTCCCACTGGTGGTGCGAGAGTTCTAATTTCTCCACATCCTCGCTAACCCTTGTTCTCGACCGTCTTTATTACAGCTGTCCCAATGGGTGTGAGGTGGGATCTCATAGTGGTTGGCTTTGCATTTCCCCGAAGGCTAACGATGTTGAACATCTCATCATGAGCTTATTGGCCATTTGTATATCTTCTCTGGAGAGCTTCCTACCCACCACTTGGCTTCTGTTTTCCCTCTCATGGCAAAAGGTATTGCAACATGACGCTACTGGGTTCGTTCATCTTATTGCAATCCGCAACTTCTAGAGTATCACAAACACAGATTTATAAAGCACCTGAATCACTCAGTGATTACCTGAACTATCAAAGGATTGATTTTAATACCGTTCAAGACCCAAAGAGTCTCGCAGACCTGCTTTATCCACAGGCTCTGTTTTAACCTTCAAGGCATTATTCCTGGACCTGTGGCTCAGAATCAGGTCCAGCCGCAGAGTATCAGAGGAAGCATTCAGGATAGAAAGATCAATGAAAGGGTGATCACATCACGGGACTCTGAGCCTTCCGAAATCCAAACAGGGCGGCTGACCACCACAATTTGCCTGGGACTGTCTTCATTTGAAAAGTGAAAATCCCAGGAAGTCCTTTATTATCAGGGAAGCCCAGTTGGTTAGTCAGCCGAGAGTCAACCTCACTCTCTTTGTCATGTGACAGAATTATACATGAGGATTCGGGAAAGGGCAGAGACCACGCACATCTTTAGGCTTTGCTGGCAGCATCGGCTTGAATTCTTGTCACTTATTTGTTGGCTTGCGAATTTTGGCTGCTTCGTTACCTCTGTGAGCCTCCCAGAAGCTCAGATGAGATATGGCGGGGTCACAGTTAGGGTGGTGGAAGTTCAACCATGTTAGGAGGTGCGGTTCACATACAGTCAACAGTAACCTTGAAAATCCTTCAGATACAAAACCACGTACAGTTCCGATGCATGGTTTGGTGTGGTCGATGGTGAAAATTCTTTTACCAGATTCTCCAACTCTTCATGAATTACGCTTATCGAATTCCTCACTTTCTTCTATTACCACCCTCCTGCCTGCCACCAGGAGAAACGGTTTCCCTTTTTGGATCAAAGCCTTGCAGTCATTCACAGGGTCTTTCCCAAGTTCTCAGCCCACAGGTGGTGCTGGCTTCAGACACTGAATAGTACTGTTCCCCCCGGGGGCACACTCCTGGGTAGACTAGCAGGGCCGGCCCCACATTATTTGAATTCCTTCTCTTTTTGATAAGGACACACGATAGAATTCTTGTAAGTTAAAGATGTGTGTGATGGGACCCCACTGCTAAATATATACAGGCAGTCCTCGACTTATAATGGCTCAACGTATGAATTCTCAACTCTTCGATGGTGCGAAAGTGACACGCTTCGGTAGAAATCACGGTTTGAATTCTGAGTTTGGATCTGTTCCCTGGGCCTGGCGAGATTCAGCACGATCCTCTCCCTCGATGGGGCTGCAGCCTCCAGGCAGCCCGCCGTCAACAGGGTCCACGACTGACTCGCTGACAACCATTCCGCACCCCCACGGCCGTCCTGGTTCTCCCCGCAGCACAGCTCTCCGTCGATCACACGAGGCCGTCAGCACTGTGTTATCAGACAGGCTCTGTGTGGGATGGTTTGCCCAAGTGTGTAGACTAATGTAAGTGTCTGAGCACATTCAAGTCAGCTGGGCTAAGCTATAGGGTCCTCTGGGTTAGGTATAGTCAATGCATTTTTGACTTCCCATATTTTCAATTTACAATGGGCTTACTAACCCTATAGAAAGTAGAGGAAAATCTATAAATTGGTTAGCAAAGGGCTAAATAAGCCCTCAGGAGAGAGACCCTCAGATGTATCCAAGAAGAGGTCAAAGTCCCCCAAATCTTTATGTGACGGAGGCGGCAGCTCCTAGGCTTCCCCTCCTGAGACAGGAATGTGGCGAGAGATGCCTTGACTTCAGTCCGGTTGAATCTGAGATTTCAGGGTCTACTCTGGGGAGCAGCACGGCTCCAGAACTTGAGGTGGGGAATGACCAAAGGCAGGAATATAATACCCCTCCCTTCATCATCCAACAGGAGTCAGTAGGAATAGAGTGTGAGGACAGAGGTACCATTTCCCAGGAAAACTAAGGCATTCTGCGCTTTACCGGCAGTAGAAAATGCTACTATGCCAATAAGCAATTCTAAAATGCTTTAGAATTTTTAAAGTTTTAATTTTTATTTATTCTTTGGGGTGTTCTCCAGTGATACCTTTTAATTTGCCTTTTAATAAAAGGCAAAAACATTGTGTCCGCTGAAGTGGAAAGTCTTTATTGGAAAGTCTTTATCAAAAGACTGTAACAACTTATATGGCCGTCAACAGATAAGTGTTTAAAAAGTCATGTTATATAGTCCTGGCGGTTTTTTCTGCCCATGGGTCCTATCCGTGTACTTTAATAAAAACACTTTTTTGGGGAGCCTGGGTGGCTGAGCTGGTTGAGCATCTGACTCTCCATTTCAGCTCAGGTCATGATCTCACGGTTCATGAGATCGAGCCCCGAGTTGGGTTTGAATCCCTGCTTGGGATTCTCTCTCTGTCTCTCTCTCTCTGTCCCTCCCTCACTTGCATGCGTGCAAACATGCTTGCATGCTCTCTCTCTTAAAATAAAAATAAATAACCTAACTAACTCAATGTTTAGAAACATCTTTTTGCACTGAAAAACAAACAAAAGCTATGGTACAGTGTTAGTATAGAAATCGAGGCGGTCATTAAAAAGAACGAGGTGGAGCCATGTGTTGTAATATAGAACGTTCTCTGAGACATACTGATAAGTTAAAAAAAAAACAACACAAGGAGCACAACAGGTGCATTTGCCAACTTTGTAACAAGGAAAAGGGGAGCTATGGAGATGATAAATACATGTAGATATCGCATATCTCTGGACTAACAGAAAGCTATTGCCAGGGGTGGTCTCCGTGAAGGTGAATCAGGGGTAGAAGGAAGAGTTAATTTTCAGGGGACGTCCTTTTGTAGTGTTTGAATTTTCTTTATACGTGCTTGTATTAGATTTTCTAAAGAACATGGAAGCCCACGGGGTGCCTGGGTGGCTCTGGTGTTTGAGCGTCCGACTCTTGATTTCTGCTCAGGTGGTGACCTCACGGTTGTGGGATCAGGCTCCACGTTGGGCTCCACGCTGGGCGTGGAACTTGCTTAGGATTCTCTCATTTCCTCTACCTCTGCCCCTCCCCTGCTCGCTTGTTCTCACTTTCTCTCCCTCTCAAAAAACAAAACAAAAAAACAAAACAAGAAACAAAACAAAACAAAAGGAAGACCAAACACTAGGAACTACAAAAGTGTGCATCTCACCTGTATTAAAGCAGAGTAGTGAGTGATAGAATTCCTAGTGCTCTTTTTCTTTGCTTGGCCAGCAAAAGAGCTTTGCAATCATTGAGTAAAGTAGTGCATATTTGAAATGAACAATTTCCCACACCGTCTTTCAAAGATCAAGTGTGAATCAGTTCATTGTAGTGCCTGGAGTGGATGTCAGAGCCACAACAGCCATGCTCATTTGATATCAATCCAAGGGAAGCTCTCACTTGACCCTGAGAAGATGAAAGTGTAATAAAAGCTGAAGAGGAAAATGTCTTCATAAAAACATCTTCAAATTTCTATTAGTAGCGAAGACGAAGCCAAGTATTCAAAAACCTATTGGAGCCAGAATGTACAATCATGGAAAACGTGAGTCAGGAGACCACCGGGACGATCGGAATCAGGTGAGATTTGTGTTTCTCTGTGGGGAAGCAAAGCAGCAGCTTACGCTGGTCCTTCATTCATCCCACGAGCTGTACTGAGTCCTTACGCACTTGACGTCAGGCACACGGCAAGGGGCTGGAGGTACAAAAGGGGGCACAGCTGCTATTATCCTGGCCTAGAATTCGTCTCCTCCTTAACCGGTCTTAGCAGCTTGATTTTCCTTTGGGAGACGACTCTGTTCATGCAGTTCCTTCCACAGAGGTCTAGGCTTGGCACCCCGTCCCACGGCAACCACCACCGACCACAGGGACTGGCTATGTTCTCAGCCCGTGGCCACAGTGATGTGCATGGTCCTCAACAAAAAGCGACCTGGAACGTCTGCGGAAGGACTGAGAAGGTGAAGGTCTCCCCTCAGTGGAGGCTGAAGCCGTCAGAACGCGAGCTCGAGGCTGCTGGTAGTGGACAAAGAGGCCGACGGAAGCAAAAGTAGGGCTGAAAGAACAGGGTTTGGGGGGGGCGCCTGGGTGGCTCAGTCGGTTGAGCGTCTGACTTCAGCTCAGGTCACGATCTCGTGGTCTGTGAGTTCGAGCCCCGCATCAGGCTCTGTGCTGACGGCTCAGAGCCTGGAGCCTGTTTCGGATTCTGTGTCTCCCTCTCTCTGACCCTCCCCCGTTCATGCTCTGTCTCTCTCTGTCTCAAAAATAAATAAATGTTAAAAAAAAATTTTTTTTTTTAAAGAACAGGGTCTGGGTACCGTCACCTGGATTTTTTTTTAATTTTAAAGTTTTCCTTTTTTAATGTTTTATTTATTTATTTTCAGGGAGAGACAGAGAGTATAAATTGAGGAGGGAACAGAGAGAGAGATAGAGAGACACAGAATCCGAAGCAGGCTCCAGGCTCCGAGCCGTCAGCACAGAGCCCGACGCGGGGCTCGAACCCACGAACCGTGAGATCGTGACCGGAGCCGAAGTTGGATGCTTAACCAACGGAGCTAACCCAGGCACCCCTAATCTTATTTTAGAGAAAGAGAGAGAGAAAGAGAGAGAGAGATCGCGTTCACACAAGTGGGGGAGGGGCAGAAGGAGGGAGGGAGAGAGAGAGAGAAAGAGAGAGAGAGAGAGAGAGAGAGAGAGAGAGAGAGAGAATCTTAAGCTGGCTCTATGCTCAGTGCAGAGCCTGACACAGGGTTCCATCTCATGACCCTGGGATCATGACCTAAGACCGAGAGTCAGACGCCCAACCGACTGAACCACCCAGGCACCCCAGAGTTTACATATTTTAAAATAAAGCTCACATTTCAATTTTAAGCCAAACAGGTAAATATTATACAGCACACACTTTCCCTTTAGAAGGGGTGAAAAACTCAAGTCAGTTGCATACAAGACGCTACTTGTATTGTAATTGTAGAGACTGTCTTCCTAATGAGAGGGTGAGGGAATAAGTCGGTCAAGAGAAGCAGACCACCTTCTAAGAAAGAAGGACACACACAGCTGCTGCTACCTGTTAATGTATAATGTGCTATAAAGTCTAAACAGTCAGGTATTAAGAAGACAAGTATAAACCCGAGGAGACCTCTTCGATCGTCTCTTCTTTAAACCCATCCATTGAGCCATCTGCGTCCAGAGTCACTGACCCCGAGCACAAATCAACTCATACCAAGTCCTCGCTTGAGTTCTTCACGGCTCCCTATTGTCTCTTGATTACATCCTCTAGGGAGCATTCGGGTCCCTGAAGATATCACTCCCAAGCCATATTTCGAGCCTTTTCTCCCCCTGGTCACTTGTCCCAGGGCACCTAATGCTGTGTTATGGCCACCGCTCACTGAAGGGACTACACACGTAACTGCTGTGTGCCGTGACCCACACTGTTCCCGTATCCTAGGGTGACATTCTCCCCCAGCTCAACCTGTCGAAACCCTACCATCTTCCAAGGCTCCCATGCCCGCTCCCTCTGCCACGCTCTCTGGCCTTGTCCCAGCAAATCTCCCCTCCTCTTGGCTTAGGTTACAGTTGACTGTGAGGCACCAGATGCCCCCACGTACCGTGGGCTCCTTGAAGGCAGGACCCCATCTCAGTAAGCGTCCTTTCATCAACAGCTGTGTGCCTCGCACATGTATGTCACCAATTAAGCGTTTACAGAATAGTATTTTTCGGGCATTAAATTTACATAAAATGGCCCGATCCAGTAGATGGCATTCAACTGAATTATTCTCCTTCAGGATGTTATTATATTAGCCATTCCGTTCTGCACTCCAGCCTTTCTAAGCAATCAAAAAAGGGGCTCATTCGTGGTGGGTGGGGTGGTGTCTGAATGAACTTCAGCTTGAAATACAGCCTTTCAGGGGCGCCTGGGTGGCTCGGTCGGTTAAGCGTCCGACTTCGGCTCAGGTCACGATCTCACGGTCCGTGAGTTCGAGCCCTGCATCAGGCTCTGTGCTGACAGCTCAGAGCCTGGAGCCTGTTTCCGATTCTGTGTCTCCTTCTCTCTCTGCCCCTCCCCCGTTCATGCTCTGTCTCTCTCTGTCTCAAAAATAAATAAACGTTAAAAAAAAAAAAAAAAAAAAAAAGAAAGAAATACAGCCTTTCAGCATTCACTGGCAGTGAGGGATTCCATGCTACGCTTCGAGAGATTCTGGACACGGATTTGAAATTGAACATGGTCGCTGACTTCCAGGAAACATGAATAAGGGTTTCACTAAAAAAAGTGCACTGAATACACACGTTTAGGTTTTCCCCTCGTGCTCCCCCAGCAAACACAGAACTGCCTGTGCAAGTGACGAGCCATTTTGCAAAGGGCTTTAGAACAGCTTGCTTTGGGGCTGAGACCTCGGGACAAGATGAACCAAGAGAGCCTTGTCCCACTGCTGAATTGCTTTTTATGCCCCTCGCTCTGCCAGAAGCCGCCAAAGAATGTAGCCCAGTGTGTTTCATTACACACCGTGGGTAGCTGGTAGGAGTGAGGTTGACATCAGATACTCGCCAAGACCTCCATCTCCAGTACGTGTCCCAGCCTGCCTCCAAGTGTGTAAAGTGTGGACACGCAGGTACACTCAGAATGCACGCATCTAAAAAGCCACGGTTGTCATCTGAGGCTGTCCCCAAAAGTCGGTGCATCCGCAAGTCAGTGGGAAGCCAGAGGCGCTCCCTCACTTAGGCTGCGCTCTGGGTGTCCGTCGGGAGAGGGGGCACATCCCGTCCCCATCCTCATGCTGCTGACGAGGCAGGAGGAAGGCAGACCTCTAGATAAATAACTGACTTCTGTGTGTCACGCGGAGGTAACAGAGAGGATGCCGGGGCCGCTCTGGGGCCCCGCAAACAGAACAGGCTTCACAGACTGCACGAGGCGTGTGACACATGAGCCGGATTTGGCGGGATAAGCGAGAATTTGCAAGTGCACGGGGGCAAAGGGCAGCCCGGGCAGACGGAGCAGTGTGTACAGAGGGGCAGAGCATGTGAAAAAGCCCGCTTGCCGTAGGGAAGCAGAAGCGCTTCACGGAACTGCCATGGGAACCGAGTGGAGGGTGGGAGAGGGGCGGGGGGAGCCGGTGGGCAGGTGCATCCCGACAGCGCCGTGGGTGCGCCTGGCTGTGCACGGCTGGCGATGGGCGCCGGCGGAAGGCCTTAGGCATCAGTAGACTGGCCAGATCGGTACTCGGGGCAAGAGGCTGGCCCTGCCTGGTAGTCCCAATTGCCCCTCCAGATCTGTCCCCCCGACTCTAACCTCC
Source organism: Felis catus (assembly GCF_018350175.1). Taxonomy (NCBI): domain Eukaryota; kingdom Metazoa; phylum Chordata; class Mammalia; order Carnivora; family Felidae; genus Felis; species Felis catus. Next base: position 7,198,168 of record NC_058378.1, on the reverse strand, counting down.
GCAGACATCGTCCACCAGCTTGGCTGTGTTTCTCGGGCGTGGGCAGGAAAGCGGCGATTCAAATGTTAAGCATATCTTCACAGCAGCATGGAGACTGCTGTTTGACCGAAACCTGGGGACCACGGCCTAGCCGAGCTGACACAGAAGATGAACCCCCACCGGTACTAAGGGCTGCCCAGGGGTATTGGCTCCCACTGTCCCTGCAGGTGGCCCTGACCTTCCACCACACTTCTTTCTTTGCCCGTCAGACGCAGGCGGCGGTGACCGTGTCCTTTCGTGGTGAGCCCTTGGCTCCTCTTAACCCTGCCCACAGCTTCGTAAATAGTTCCTTCATTAGGGGCGCCCGGGTGGCTCAGTGGGCGAAGCGTCTGACTCTCGGTTTCGGCTCAACCCACTGAGTCACCCGGGCGCCCCAATAAAACTTTTTTTGTAAGTTCATAGAGAAGACAGACAGGAGTCTATGGCTAGAAACCCCCAAAGAGATGCATGTGTTCAACAGGGATGGAAGGGTCTAAAAATGAAAACACTAAAAATAAAACTGCCGCTGAGTACAGTGAGAATAAAAGCAATTTTCTCGATAGCCCTAGAGAGAAGAAGAGTGGCCCTAGAAGCAGCTTTCTGATGAGGGGACATTTTTCAAAGAACAGGCACCACAGAAACCCAGAAGAGACAAGATGGGTTGCCGAATTAAGGACAAATCCCAGAAATGGACACGGCCTTATCGGAACATTACCAGGGAGGCGGTAAGTCAGGCTGAGCGGGAACAGTGGAGCGGACAGAAGGGTTGCGTCAGCACGACGCAGACACCAGAGAGAGAGCGAGGAAGGCTAAACGGGGGACCGCAGGATCGCTCAAGTACCGTTTTGCAGTCTTCTTTCCCAAAGGAGTCTTCAGATGGGGTGTGAACAGCACTCACGTAAAGAGGGGACCCGACGCTCCAGGTGCTGAAGAAAAACTGAGGCCACGTGGCCATTTGAAAGGCGCTCATTCAGCCATCTTCAGACAACCCACAGACCAAAGGCTGACAAGATGGCAGCTGGGAGTTCAGAGGTGTTACTGGCCACCTCTTTCCCCTAAGTGGCCTTCGACCACTGCCCCTCCGCCTAGAACAGCAGAAGCAGCCTTGTTTCCTACCCGACTGTCCAGTCCCAGAGATCACATCTCCCTCGGGAAGTCTTTCTGCTCTCCCGGTGTGGTCCTGCTCTTGGAAGAGGCCCACCGATGGGTACGAAGCCATTCATCACTACCCTCCAGAGACTGAGTCTTGTTCACCACAGTGCCAGCGTCGGGTAGTAATAACAGTAATTGTATCTAAGACATTATAGTTGTTCCCTAGGGCGGTCCTAACAAAGTACCACAAATTAGGTGGCTTCAAGTAACAAATGGATTGTCTTACAACTCTGGAAGCTACAGTCTGAAGCCAAGGTGTTGGCCGGCCATGTTTCTTGTGAACACTGTAGGGGAGTCCTTCCTTGCCTCTTCGTAGCCTCCCGCGGTGGCTGTCAGGCTCTGGTGTTTCTTGTCTCGCAGCCACACTACTCCAATCCCTGCCTCGTCACCGGGTATCTTCAAAGATACCCAGGGTCAGGACTTCAATATATTTGGGGGGCACGCAATTCGCCCCAGAGCAGACACACCAAGAGCTCCCTGTGCTCAGTGACTCCCAGGCATCAGCTCATCTAACCCTTACAAAGCCCTTGTGAGGTAGGCAGGCGAACCATGCCCATTGGATAAACAAAGAGACGGAGGTGAAAGAGACGTGAGATACTTTGGCCAGCTCCAAACTTCTAATAAATGGAGGGGGCAGAACTTCTCTCTTTTCCCCATTCCTTTCCCTCTTCCTCCTCATCCTTCTTCTTCTTGAGTAATCAGAGAGCTAACTTATGGGAACGGCTTAGACAGAGTTCCGCATTAGACAGTAATGCTCCCAGTGGGTCACCTGGTGATCTTTCGATGCTGACCCAGCAGGGCCAAGGTCGGAGAGGAGCCGCTGCCTTCCCAACCAGCTCCTCCCAGGTGCTGCCTCTGACCCAGCGGCCACACTTGGCTTAGCAAGAGCACTTGGTCCCCCGGTGCCGGCCATACAAAATGATTTTGGGGTGCTTTTAAAAATGACTCATTGGGGTACCTGGTGGCTCAGTCAGTTGAGTGTCCCACTCTTGATTTCAACTCAGGCTATGATCGCACCGTTTGTGAGCTCAAGCCCTGCGTCAGGCTCCACGCTGACAATGCGGAACCTGCTTGGGATTCTGTCTCCTCCTCTCTCTCTGCTGTTTCCCCACTCGCTCCCTCTCCCTCTCTCTCTCTATCAAAATAAATAAATCAAACTTAAAAAAATAAAAATGACCAATTCTCAGAACTTAGAACCTAGTGACTTAGAGTCTCTGGGCTGGGGCCAGGAATCTGTATTTCAAAGGACGTGATTCTGAAGGGCATCTTGGTTTGCAAACCACCTCGCTAGACAAACTAAATGCTGATTTGAATTAGCCTCTGACAAAGTCTTTTCTGCTCACATTTGAGCTAAATGATGGCAAGTAGGACATTCAAAACTGGTTGGGTGACTATATCCAAAAAGTATGTCAACCCAGAGGCAATCTCTTAGATGAGTGGTCTGACCTTGCTCTAGGTGAGATGTGTGTGAATGACTTAGATAAAGCCAGACAAGTTAGGCTCGCCAAGTTTTTAGGTGGTAAAGGTTGGGAAAACCAATGTGATTGCCAAAAGAAAATCAAGATTTAACAGGCTAAGACACTGAGCGGAAAGCAGTAAGGGAAGTCCTACGTTCAGGTTTATAAAATGAATTGTACCAGTGAATGACGAAGAAAGCCTGGCCTGATAAATTCTTATACCAAAAGGACTTCGAGAACTTAACTGATCACTAATTTCGTATAAACCAACCACAGCATAACGAAACCGACACAACATCTCGAGCAATCTCAACCTATATTTCTGTTAATATAGTAAGGTACCCAGACCAAAGGCAATGACGTGCCAGGGCTCCCTGCCTGGTCTGGGCACAGCACGCTGGGGGGCCAAGTAGTCCGGGTGGTATTAGACTGTGCCCCGTGGAGCAAGATCAGGTTGGCGTTGAGTCTGAGTCACGGGCTCTTGAGCATCGATGAAAAGTGTGGATACAACCTTGGAACATGGAAGACAAAAGAATACTTGACCTCCATCTAAAAATGCTTGGAAGCTTGTCTGAAAACAACCTTCTTCTAAGTAGCTTCCAGGAGGCAGAAGCCGGTTCAATGGATCGAAGTTGCAGGAAGGCAATGGTTTAGTGGGCATAGATGGAAGAACATTCTCAGACTTGACCTGATTAATGGTGGAAAGAGACCCCTGATGGATGATTCAACTCCCCCATGTTCTTGAGAGTGTTGAAGATGCTGTGTTATAGAAAGGATTCTTTTCAGGGGCACTTGGGTGGCTCAGTCAGTTGAGCGTCTGACTTCGACTCAGGTCATGATCTCTCGGTCTGTGGGTTCGAGCCCCACGTTGGGCTCTGTGCTGACAGCTCAGAGCCTGGAGCCTGTTTCCGATTCTGTGTCTCCCTCTCTCTCTGCCCCTCCCCCACTCATGCTCTGTCTCTCTCTCTCTCTCTCTCTCTCGGTCAAAAATAAATAAACATTAAAAAAAATGTTAAATCCTTCTTTTAAGGTGGTTTGATGTTGCTGAAAAATAATATCTTGGCATAAGGAGAATATTCATTTTTTTATTCTATATATATTGATTAAATACCTAATATTAGCAATAAGTAATAAGGATAGTCACTGCCACACACAGTGCTGTGTGTCAGTCTTTGGTCTTAGCACGTATTAGCCCATTTAACCTTAGCCACAATCCAATAAACTATTTTACAGATGAGGAGACTGAGTCACAAATATATTAAAACAACTCCCTTGAGGTCACGTGGCTAGGAAGGTCAGAGACAGGACTTCTGGGTTGACTCTCCATTAGGAGTAATTCCTGGAATTACAATACCTTTAGAGGTTAAAAATATATATATTATATGATATATGATATAATATATATTATTATATGATATATGATATTATGTGATATATGATATATGTCATATATGATATATATAATATATATATTTTTGAGAGAGAGCGAGTGAGTGGGGAAGAGGCAGAGAGAGAGAGAGAGAGAGAGAGAAAGAGAGAGAGAGAATATCTTAAGCAGGCTCCATGCTGGGCTTGGGCTTGACATGGGACTCCAGCTCATGATGGTGAGATCATGACCTGAGCCAAAATCGAGTCAGACGCTTAACTGGCTGAGCCACCCGGGTGCCCCCAAACTACTGTAACTACTTTTAAAAGCACAAGAAAAAGATGAATGTAAGATTAAAGAAAATATTCATTGTTTTCCTCATACAGCGCCCGCCCCCCCCAAAAAGAAAGGAAAATTGTGGGGCCACGAAAAGTCGTTAGGATGGTAGGAGGCCCGTGGACCCAAAATACACAGGCTCTGAGAGCTCTACCTGCAGGAATTTTCCAAACACATTTCTTGGAAAAGGCAGTACTTTACTTCTTTTTCCTCTTTCCCCCACATCCTTCCGCATAGAAGTTGTGCCTTTTTAACAAAATTACTATTATTTTTAATAGCCGACTACTAAGATCAGCAGCTGGCTGGGTACAAAGCTGTGTTCCTTTTGACTTCAACCTGCCAGCCTGAGGCACTGGCTGAAGCTGGAAATCTTTACTCACACGCGGCTAACTTTGTGCTTCTAGACTCTTCTGAGAGGCAAATGGCCACAATATGCTTCAGATACGTGGTACTTTACCTCGGCTGGGTTAAATGGGGAGGGGGGTGGGAGCGGAATGCTAGGCGCAGGCAGGAACATGACCAAAGGGAGGGAGGCAGGGAGAGAGGGGAATTGCCCAGTCTGGCGGGGCCAGAAATGGTTTATTCAACAACACCCTTGCTAGAAGAACTGCAGAATTGCAGCTCTAGAGAGCAGTGAGGGGAGGTGATTTGAATTAGGGCAAAAGAGTGCAAAATCCATTTTGCACTGGAGGAGACAAGCTTGTCTGGAAAGGAAAACGGTTTCCATAGAGACTGATGCACAGAGCCGTGGGGGTTGGAAGGCATCCAGACTGCTTGTCAGGAAAATAACATTTACCCCGGGCTGGTGAGGGAGAAGGCCGCATGGCTGCTGTTTTGCAATGCAGATGTACCTCACTTCCTGGAAATGGAAATAATACACGCGAGGAAGGGTATCTTCCAGGAGACTTTGATCTGTTGAGGGTACCAAAGATTCTAGGAAGAGGGTTTACGAATGTGCAAGACCCCAGAGCATCAAAGTGTGAAAACTCTCTAGAGGTTAACAACCCAAGGGATGGGAGAAGATAAGGACTTTACAGTACAGACTTAAACAATGTCTTTCTACTTTTGCTGTCCTCAGCTTTGTAACTTAATTAGAATATATTCACAGAACTCAACACTAAAGGCAAGCATTTTTGAAAGAGACATCACGTTGGTGGTGTTACCTTAGAAAAAGGGGCCTGTATTGGAGCCCCTCCACCCGTACAGCCCCCACACTTTGAAGTGCCTTCCTTGAAATTCTCTAAGTCCCTTTTGGTCTGGGACATGGACTGGGACCCAACTTGGCCATGCATCTATTTTCTCCCCTGTGGAGTCCTTCTGCCCCACTGCCGGCTGCCTCATCTGGTCAACGAGATACCCCTAGAGCTCTGGGCTCCATACTTATGGATTCCCTCCAGGGGCCTATGGCTTCCTTAGCTCCAGCTCCAGAAGGGTGGCCAGAATTGCTCCCACCTGGATTCTTTCATGGAATGATGCTAAATAGTGCTGGGGGACTAAAAAAAAAAAAAAAAAAAAAAAAAAAAAAAAAAATTTTAATGGCTTGATTGAGATAAAATTCACACACCACACAATTTAACCACTTAAAGCATACAACAAAGTGCTCTTGCTTAGAGATCAGCCATACCAAACTGAACGCGTAAATGGAGGCTGAGCCCACAAGGGATGGAGTAGGAAGTCAACCAAACCGCGAAAAGACAGGACAGAATTTGTGTATCTACAGACAAGAATTATGTCGCATTGTGATCAGTTACCTACAAATTACAGAGTCGTTCAAGCTGTTCCCACAGGTTCCTGATCGGACGAGCCCTTAGCACACTTTGATTCTTCGTCTGCCTTCCCTGACAACGTTGACCGTGACGAGGATGGTTGCAGCTGAATGTCTACGCTGTGCAGGCGCTACGCCAAAATGCTTTCAAACATATTTCATTTGACTCTTACAACAGCTCTGTGAGGTGGTTTATTCTCGTTTTACAAATGATCAAACAGAGTCGAAGAGAGAAAACGACATGAACAAGATTGTAGATCCAGCAAGGAGCGTAGGACACAAAGGTCTGATACCAAAGTCCTTGCTTTTGGTGCCATATGTGAAAAAACCACTGCCTAATCCAAGCTTGGGAAGCTTTACGTCTATGCTCTACAGTTTTAGCTCTTTTGTGTAGGTCTTTGATCCATTTTGAATTAATTTTTGCACATGGCACGTGGTAGGAGTTCAATTTCATTTTTTGAATGCAAATAGCCAGTGGTCCCAGCACATTGGTCGAAAATATTCTTAGCAGGGGGCGCGTGGGTGGCTCAGTTGGTTGGGCGTCTGACTTTGGCTCAAGTCATGACCTCACAGTTCACAAGTTTGAGCCCTGCATCGGGCTCTGTGCTGACAGCTCAGAGCCTGGAGCCTGCTTCAGATTCTCTCTCTCCCTCTCTCTCTGCCCCTCCACCGCTCACATTCTGTCTCTCTCAAAAATAAAAGCATTAAAATTTTTTTAAAAAATAAAAATTAAAAAATTAAAAAAGAAAAGAAAACACTATTCTTGGCCCTATTGAATTGTTATGGTAACAAAAATCAATTGACCATAAATGTATGGGTTTATTTTTGGACTCTCAATTCTATTCCATTGATCTGCATGTCCCAGTACTTGTTTGTTTGTTTTTTTAATATGAATATAATTTATTGTCAAGTTGGTTTACATACAATATCTAGTGCTCACCCCAATAAGTGCCCTCCTCAATGCCCATCGCCCATTTTCCCTCAAGTACTTGGTTTTTAATGTATGTCACAGCCGAAAAGACAACTCACAAAGGTTCTGACATCAAATGGGGAAAAATGCATCATCGGTTCCTTTTACTAAGCGTTTCCTATCACATCCACCAATCATGCAAATGTTTGGTTAAAGATCTAGCTAGTGAGCTTCCTTCCATCTTCTCTGATGTCTGTGAATTGACCTTGCAAACCCAGAGTACGGTATTGCATTTATTTTTCCTTTTTAACACGTAGATACAAAACTAACTAAAACTCTTCATTTAGAAGATCTATGTTGGTCCATAAGCAATTTACTAGTGTGATTTTAAAATTCCCCACATATGAGAGGGGAAGGGTCTTTATTTTTTGTTTTCATGCAAAACTTCCAGTTGTCTTCTTTGGAAGGGTCAGGGTCCCTGGCATTGATTTGTGACAGTGCGCACAGAGTGTTGTCAAACAGAGGAGGCTCATCTAAGCCTCAGTGTTAAGTTTTCGTTAGGGCCTCAACTGTGCATATGACTGATTGGTTGATTGATTGCCCACATGGTTGAATCCAGTCTCCTATGTTGTGTGACCCAAAGCCCCCCACTCTATACCCCATGATTGGTCTTTCTGGCATGACTAGTCCCTAATCTAAGACCACCTGGTGTGGCCAACCACATCTACCCTAAACAAGGACACTCCCATGAGGTATGACTTAGATTATCTTCCAGAAGTCAAGGGAAAAAGCCAGACCTGTCTTTGGCAAGGTCAAATTCCTAATGCACAGTGTTGCTGCGCTCAGGAAAAGCATGTATTTCCTCTAGTTGTTGAGTAATGGGTTAATATGTTTAGTACTTCGAGCTTGCTGACTATGTTGGACAATTCTTCCATATCCTTAGGAATTTTCATGTGTTCAATGGGGCACCTGGGTGGCTCAGTCGGTTGAGCGTCCGACTTCGGCTTAGGTCACAATCTCGCGGTCCGTGAGTTCGAGCCCCGTGTAGGGCTCTGTGCTGACGGCTTGGAGCCTGGAGCCTGCTTCGGATTCTGTGGCTCCCTCTCTCTCTGCCCCTCCCCCCTCACACTGTCTCTCTCTCTCTTTCAAAAATAAATAAACATCAAGAAATTAAAAAAGAAATTTTCATCTGTTGTAGCAATTATTGAGAAAAGTATGCATGAAGGTTTCTCACAATAATGGTCGGTATAGCTATTCTTCCTTTACCTAATATATTTTGAAGCTCTATTTATGCTATTAGGTACAATACATTTAGAATTTTTATGTTCTGGTGAGTAAACCTTTCATCATTCAGTGATGACTTACTGGTAACATTTCAAAATTCTATCCTGGTTTGACTGTGGCCTGTGATTTACACAGCTACACCAGCTTCCTCCTGGTTAGTATTTACCTGGTCGTCTTTGTTTTTGTTTTAAGTTTTTATTTAAACTTCAGTTAGTTAACACGCAGTGCAATATTAGTTTCAGGTGTACGATGTAGCGATTCCACCCTCCCCAACATCATCCCGTGCTCATCACAAGTGCCCTCCCTCAATTACCCACCCCCCACCCACCTCCCTTCATTACTTGCTTATTTTTATCCAGTCTTTTAGTTTCTACCTTTCTCTGTTCTGCTGTTTTTGTTAAGTCTTTTGAAAGCAGCCCATATCTGAGTCTAATTTTTTATGCAGCCTAAGAGTCCATGACATTTAACTGAAAAGTTCATGCCGTTGACCTTTTTTATGATTACTCATTTATTTGGATTTGTTTTTGCTCTCTTCTTATTTGCATATATTATATGCTACCTATTTGCCTTGTTTCTTTTTTTTTTTTTCATATTTTCCTTTTCTTTTCTTGTCTTCTTTTGGACCGATTAAAGTGTTTTTTCTCGTTCCATTTTTCTGCCCTTCATCTGTTTGGAGCACATACATTCAATTTCTATTATTTGGGTGATTACTCTTAGAATTTTAACACATAAAGTAAATTTAATCAATATATTTCTTTTGAAAAGATCTTAGGGGGCGTGACTGGGTGGCTCAGTTGGTTGGGGGTCTGACTTCGGCTCAGGGCATGATCTCGTAGTCTGAGAGTTTGTTGAGCCCCGTGTCGGGCTCTGTGCTGACAGTTCAGAGACTGGATCCTGGTTCAGATTCCAGGTCTCCCTCTTTCTCTGCCCTTCCTTTGCTCATGCTCTCTCTCTCTCTCTCTCTCAAAAATAAATAAACATGAAAAACTAAAAGATCTTAAGATGCCTGACTCAAAACAGTCACCTTCAGCCATCTGAGGTTTTTATGGACTTGCTTTCATCATTTGTCGTTTCTGCTGCCTCTCATTCATGGTGGCTTATTTTCTTGAATGTTCTTTGATTTTTTTTTTTTTTTTTTTTTTTAATATTATGAGCCCAAATTTGTTGTGCTCTCTGTGAGGACTGCCTGATGCCTGACCCTGACACATTCTCTAGGAAATCATTTGCATTTGCGTTTCTGGGCACCAGGGAACATTCCATCCAAAGTTACTCAAAATAAAATGTTGTGTCTTCTCATCCTATTGATAGTGACGTCCTTGCCTAGAAATACCTGAGCCCCTCGCTAGGGCCATATTTACTCACAGCGAGCCCCACGGGTGTTTCCCCCTTCCCTACTAGGGCCAACGTTGTGGCTATAGCAGGGGCCCCGTGGTTCTTAACTGTTGCTTCAGGGCACACCTCAGCAAAACCATCAAAGAATCTGGAAGAACAAGATTTATTACTCCCAAGTCTTGGAAGGTACTTGGCATATATACCCAGAGGCCACACAGCAAGGTCACAGGTGCTTATCTGGGGCTCTTTCTATTAAGATTCAAGGGTGGGGTGTTCAAAATTTTGGGAACTTCATGGGTGGGGCGACAGGGTTCCTTACTCATCTAGCTGTTTTACTGGTAGCTGTGTCCCAGGCTTGCAATGGATTTATTTGAAACGGATGCCTTTCCACTCAAAAGCCTTTCCACTAACAATACAGAAGTCCTTGGGAGCTTTTCTATCCACAGTGTGGCACATGTCCCTAACTTGAGAGGACACTGCCTGCTAGCAAAATTCTAGGTCATGGTCTTTGTGCAAATTTAAGAGTCGAATATATTAGTAATAATGATACATTCAAATTGAGTATGCAGTCAGACACTATTTAATCAGTACTTTCTAAATTCCTAAACAAGAACTAAAAAAACCACTACCCTTTAATGTATATAAGAAGAGATTATAACGTAAGGAAAGGATGTTTTAATAAACATAATAGAACTTAGTGTCCCCTTCTGTAAAACCGAAAGTAAGCATAAGTGAGTCTTTAAATGAGTCTATCCTTTTTTCTAGCTGTAAATGTATGTGTTTAAAAAAAGAGGCGCCTGGGTGGTTTTGTCAGATGAGCATCTGACTTCGGCTCAAGTCATGATCTCGCAGTTTGTGAGTTCAAGCCCCGCATCAGGCTCTGTCCAGACAGCTCAGAGCCTGGAGCCTGCTTTGGATCCTGTGCCTCCCTCTCTCTCTGTCCCTCCCCTGCTCATGCTCTGTCTCTCTCTGCCTCAAAAATAAATATAAACATTGAAAAAAAGAGGCATAGATTGTAGAAATTACGAGTTGAGTCTCAAGAATTTGCACAATATATTTCTGTAAATTGTGACACATTTAAAAATAATCTCCCTTTAAAAACTAAAAAATAAAATGAAATATGCTCCCTGTGTTATCTTTAAGCCTAACTTTTTAAAAATTATTTTTTAAGTTCTTTTTTTTTAAGTTTATTTATTTATTTTGAGAAAGAGAGGGGTGGGGGGGAGAGAGAGAGAAACCCAAGCAGGCTCTGCACTGGCAACACAGAGCCCAATGTAGGGCTCGATCTCACGAACTGAACTCACAAACCGTGAGATCATGACCTGAGATGACATAAAGAGTCAGACAGTTAACCGACTGAGCCACCCTGGAGCCCCAAATTTCTTTTTTTTTTTTTTCAAAAATTATTTTAGTGTTTGTTTATTTTTAAGAGAGAGACAGAGCATGAGCAGGGGAGAGGCAGAGAGAGGGAGACACAGAATCCGAAGCAGGCTCCAGGCTCCAAGCTGTCAGCACAGAGCCTGTCGTGGGGCTCGAACCCACAAACTGTGAGATCATGGCCTGAGTTACAGCCAGACGTTTAACTGACCCAGCTGCCCAGGTGCCCCCTTTTTGATTTTTTATTTTATTTTTTTATTTTATTTTTAAGTACATCTAATGTGGGGCTTGAACTCACAGCCCCAAGATCAAGAGTCACATCCTCTATGGACTAAATTCTTATAGAAACACCAGTGACTGTGTCTTTTTCTTACTCCTGCCAGTCTTCTGTGCTTCAAAGCTCCAGTCCCTGTAATACAGTAATTATGACTCTGCACTGGGCTGTACGAGAGATACATAGATGAATAAGGCAGAAGCTCACAGTCAAGCAAAGAGTAAATAAACAATCAAGAAGAAAAAGAGACTCTGATAAGTTCTCTAACCCAGCAGCAAAGTTTTATGACGCAGACAGGGAGGAGGGAGTCATTCAAAGTGAGGGTCAAGGAAAGGGCCGCAGGGGACAGCAAACAGAAGAATTTGACAAGGACTGGCTTTCCTGACAAAGATCCAGTTTCCTTATTGATCAGGCCTACCAAAGAGAGTTCTGCCCTCAACGTGAGAGTAGTTAAGAATTCAAGAGACTTTTCACCCACTGGGGAAAATGGGACTTGAGCCAGGAAAGCTTTGGCTGGATTCGGATGGCTAAACAGAGGTTTTGAAAAATGAGAAAATGGTGAGACTTAACTCTTCAGCTTTACTTGTATTGTTTCACAGAACCGGAAGAATCAGGGTTTCGGGGTCACACGGTCCGGGTCCACCTGAATACTGGCTTCGACAATGTGGGCAGTCATCAGCCAATCAATCATGGTCACATAAAGGGGCCCCCATGAGTCCACCTAGTATCAAGCTGTAGAATCTGTCTCAGTGAAGTTCAAGAATCAGTAGCATGCCGATCACTTTTTCTGACAATGATGCAACTGACTTAAAAATCGCTAAAAAACGAGGTGCCTGGGTGACTCAGTCTGTTGAGCGTCCAACTCTTGATTTCGGCTCGGGTCGTGATCTCTGAAAGTATCAGCATAATTCGACAGGGACAAGAATAATATTTCTGATAAATATGCTGGAATAACTGACTATCCATATTCAAAGAATGAAGCTTGAACTCCTACAACAGGCCATGTATCAAAACTAATGCCAAATGGATCAAAGACCTAAATGTAACAACTAAAACTATGAAATCTTTGAAGAAAACACAGGTGTAAAGCTTCATGACCTTGGATTAGGCAATGGTTTTTAGATATGACCTGGAAAGTACAAGCAACCTCCAAATAATAATAATAATAATAATAATAATAATAATAATAAGTACAAGCAACCTTCAAAAAATAACAGATAAATTGACTTCCTCAAAATAATACCTTTTGTGCTTCAAAGGCCACTATTGGAAAGTGAAAAAGATAACCCACAGGATGAAAAAGGAATTTTGTAAATCATACATGTGATAAGGGTCTAGTGTTCAGAATATATAAAGAACTCTTATTATTATTCAACAATAAAAAGATAAATAACTCACTGTAAAAATGGAAAAATGATTTGAATAGATATTTCTCCAAAGAAGATATACAGAATGCCAACAGGAACATGAAGAGGTGCTCAACAACATTAGTAATTAGGGAAACCAAGGCAACCTACAATGAAATACCATTCACACCCTACTAAGATGACTCCAATAAAAGATGGACAGAAACAACTGTTGGTGGGGCTGTGGAGAAACTGGAACCCCCATCACACTGCTGGCAGGATGGTAAAGTGGTGCAGCCACTTTGGGAAGTAATCTTCAAATGATTAAACATAGAGTTAGCATATGACCCAGCAATTCCAAGCTTAGGTATATACATAAGAGGAATGAAAACAAATGTCCACACCAAAGATCATGCACAAACGTTCGAAGCAACATTATTCGCAATAGCCAAAAAGTGGAAATGACTCAAATGGCCACCAACTGATGAAGAGATAACAAGAAGGTGGGATGTGGGGAAATAATCTCAAGAAGTCCTTATACTCACATGCGTTAAAAAAGCTTAGGGCATGGGGCACCTGGGTGGCTCAGTCGGTTGAGCGTCTGACTTCGGCTCAGGTCATGATCTTGCAGTTCGTGAGTTCAAGCCCTGCGTCGGGCTCTGTGCTGATGGCTCAGAGCCTGGAGCCTGCTTCGGATTCTGTGTCTCCCTCTCTCTGCCCCTTCCCCGCTCATGCTCTGCCTCTCTCTGTCTCTCAAAGATGAGTAAATGTTAAAAAGATAATAATAAAAAAATAAATAAAATTAAAAAAAAAAAAAGAGCTTAGGGCAGAAAGCCATTGCCACAGGGCAAAAGCACCCAAGGTCAGTTAGTGAGATATTATAATAGGATCATGAATAATTTGTTATATCACCTGCAGGAAATCACTTTCCATCTGGGGCCAATATACTTTGATCACAAAGTCCACTTGCCTCCCAGACCCTTTGCTTCTTACACACACAAGTTAATGATCACTATCTGATTGTTTTCTTAACATTCACCACGTGTGTAAGATCTTGAGTGCTCAGTAAACACGGAGACAAAACCCCTGTTCAGGGCTCTTGTCTCTTCCTGGACATTAGCCTCTCTCGTATTCAATTCTGCATCTGCTCTCTTGCTGGACAAGAGAGAACTCCAGACTCATAGTCTGCGACAGCGGGATACACAGACAATAGAATAGGAATGTAATACTGGTATATGATTCAACATGGAGGAACCTTGAAAACATTATGCCAAGAGAAAGAAGCAAGGCACAAAAAGCCATATAGAGCATGATTTCATTCGCATGAAAGGTCCAGAATAGGCAAACCCATTGGGATGGAAAATAGATTAGGGGTTGCCAGGCACTGGGAAGTGAGAGTGTGGATAGTGACTGCTAATAAGTGTGAGGTTTTCTTGGAGGTGATGAAAATCTCCTTAAATTAGATGGTGGTAATGCTCACATCACTTTGTGAACATCTTAAAAATAACTAAATTTTATATTTTAAATGGGGTGGATTTTACAGTATGTGAATTATATCTCAATGAAAAGAAAGATTAAAAGGAGACAAGTATTGTAATAAAGTGAACTAGCCCCAAATTTTGTACTGCAGTATATAATCACAAATGTTTTCTTAAAAAGAAAGAAGTATATTTAAACAATCATACTGGTCTCCTTAGCAAAAGCAGTGGGTTTTGTACTGTTACTAAATAAAACACAATTTGAAAGTACTTTTAAAATATTTTCTTTTTAAAAATGTTTATATATTTATTTTGAGAGACAGAGAGTGAGCAGGGGAGGAGTAGAGAGAGGAGAGAGAGAATCCCAAGCAGGCTCTGTGCTGTCAGCACAGAACCTGATACAGGCTCGATCTCACAAACCAAGAGATCACGACCTGAGCCAAAACCAAGAGTCTGAGGCTTAACCAATGGCGCCCCTAAAATAATTTAATCTGGAAGCTCCTTTCTACTTGCTAGATGATGTGCTGTCTGATTCATGAGTCACTGAATAAAGCCAATTAGAACGTCAAATTTACTTGGTTGAATTTTGTTTTTTAACAGATTTGGTGGCAGTGGTGGGAACCAAAGTGAAGTTCTGATGGCATTTAGGGGACAATGAAAAACACAGGCCTGGTACCTGTGAGCCCTTTTGTGGGTTCTCTGTTTTTCTAGACGTTTCTGAGGCCCATGGGTAAGTTCCTCTTGGTTCTGAGCTCTGTTCTCTTTGCACTGAGCTCCCGATAGGGTTGGCTTTCCAATGAAGGGCCAGTCAGGTAAAGCTGGCAGCCAGATCTGTCCGGAGCCCAGATGAGCTGGCAGATGGCTTAGCCCAGAGCCATGCCCCTAACCTTTCAGACCACAGTCTCTAGGTTCTTGAGCAGGGAAACCCCCAGCCCTTAATTCTGTGTGAAGATCCACTGAGAACTGTTTATGGCAGTGCACAGCGCCCCATCGGTGTGGAGCCTTCAGTCTGCATTCCCAATTATTGATGTCTGCTGTGTCAATCCTTTCCCTAGTCCAAGGCGAACTTTGCGTCGAGGATCTATTAAAAAGGGGGGGTGGGGGTGGGGCGGGACACAAGGCAAGGATAACCAGAATAAAACTTCCTGTGTGGTCTACAGACTCCTAAAATTTTACTGGCCTCCATGGCTATCACTCTTCCAGTCTTGAGCCACAGATTCAAATGGGAATTACCAAAAGGCATTCATGATTTATGATTCACTTCCTTTGGCAGGGCCCTACTTCCCTGGTTGAGACTAAGTGTAAAATAATCAGGGACTTCTCCTTGACCTCTGTTAAAATTATTACAGAATTAGGGGTTCCTGGGTGGCTCAGTCGGCTGGATGTCTGATTTTGGCTCAGGTCATGATCGCGTGGTCTGTGAGTTCAAGCCCTGCATCGGGCTCCGTGCTGACAGCTCGGAACCTGGAGCCTGCTTTGGATTCTGTGTCTCCCTCTCTCTCTCTGCCCCTCCCCTGCTCACGCTCTCGCTCTCTCTCAAAAAAATTAAATAAAACATTTAAAAAATATTACAGAACTGGGGAGCCTGTTTGGCTCAGTCGGTTGAGTGTCTGACTCTTGATTTTGGCTCAAGTCATGATCCCAGGGTCATGGGATAGAGCCCCAAGTTGGGCTCTGCGCTGAGCCTGTAGCCTGCTTTGGATTCTCTTCCTCCTTCTGCCCCTCGCCCACTCACACACATGCTCTCTCTCTCTCTCTCTCAAAAAAGTATTGCCGAATCTGTTGCTAAAGCAATCGTTGCTGAACAAAAATCCTTAGCCTCTCTGGCCAAAGTTGTTCTTGATAATAGGATAGCTGTTGAGCAAGGTGTCAGTGCTATGGTCAGTACCACCTGCTATGCCTGGATCAATACTTCTGGGGAAATTGGCTTAATAGGGTGATTCCTTCAATGGGGTCTTCAACTTATTTGATTTTGACTGGTTTAGGTCTCAGGGGTGATGGCTCCAAAGTACATTGTAGATGTTGGGAATTATCCTATTTAAAACAGTTATAAGTAAACTCCCTGGTGTGTTTTCTTCTCAAAAACTTTAAATACATGTTTGTAGCCACTAACCACGAAGAAAATGATCTTCCTAAGACCAGTATTTCAGAAAAGGAATGAAGAGAATGACTGGCTTAAAAACTATGAATGCGGGACGCCTGGGTGGCTCAGTCGGTTCAGTGTCCAGCTCTTGGTTTCGGCTCAGGTCATGATCTCACAGTCGGTGGATTCCAGCCCCGCGTTGGGCTCCATGCTGACAGCGCAGAGCCTGCTTGGGATTCTCTCTTGGGATTCTCTCTCTCTCTCCCTCTGTCTCTGCCCCTCCCCTGCTTGTGCTTGGGTGCTCTCTCTCTCTCTCAAAATAAATAAATAAATTAAAAAAAAAATTGTGAATCTGAAGTCATGACCCGCAAATATCCTAGGGACCGAGCAAAAAATGTCCTAACCTGTAAATACTACACAAAGGATCACCAGAAGCTGAGAGGATAAGAACAGCAGCGGAGAGTGGTGTTGATGACAACAGGCCCAAAATGGAGTCAGTTGTGCTCAGCCCCACATCAGCAAACCAAGACTTACTCTTTGACGGAATTATGGTTTCACCAAGATCCCAGGAATGTGACTTTTAACCAGTCAGTCTGGAATCCTCTGATCCATATTAGTGATGGAGTCTGCATGGATAGACCCCACCTTCCCCCAAAGGAAGATCTTGCCTGAAATAATCCCTCCTTTGTTAAGAAACTTCCTTTTCCCACCCCACGTGCCTACACGTGCCTACAAAACTCTCCGTACAGCTCCCCGGAGCTCTTTCTACTTGCTAGATGGGGTGCTTGCTGCCTGATTCACAAATTCTGAATAAGGCCAATTAGATCTTCAAAAAAAAAAAAAGTTTAATCTTTATTTTATCCTTTAAAATTTAATTCTGGCCTGTTTTATATTGTGCAGAAAATATTAGCGCAGCAGTCGGCGGACATAATTCCTAAATATGTAAATACACATGTATTGGAGATTAGTGCACAAGGATTTGTCACTGATGCGAGACACAATCAATAAAGGTCAGAGATCGCTGCCTTGATGTCTCGTTAGAGGACAGTCAGGAGAAAAAAACTCAGGAAAGTTGATGTAAGCAAATCAGCAAGGAGCACTGACCTATCAAATTGTAGCTTATTTTCAGTACTCCCTGGTAATTCGTGTATATGATTAAAATAAAACAAGTCTGAGGGGCTCTACTGGAAAATTCTCTGGACTCATATACACGATTTATGGATTCTAACTCACTTCAGTTTATCATGTGGCGGCAACTTGGCACGAAGCAAATTTCCATTCTGTGTTTCTCCACAGAAGAGGGTCACACCTTATATGCTGTGTACTAAAAATACATCCTTCGAGAATAATAATGTTACAGTTCCTTCTTCAGCTGCGTCCCTGCTAGCCAGGCGTTGGCGCACTTCAGCGATTCAGAGGGAACCGCAGACGTTGTCTGGTCCAGCATCCAATTTCTTTTCCCAGCCTGTCCTGGAAAAAGACAGTGGTGTCCCTGTAGTCTGTGAGCTGTCTCTTCAAATGTTTGCCTGACCTCATTATCCAGAACACTCTATAAATGTAGTCCCCCCGCACAGCACCGAGTCTGTGAAAGGGCAGGATACTCCCTTGAAAGTAACAAAGCAAAATTGAAGGATCTGTCTGGCCAGGCTTGGAAAACTCAGTTGCCAGGTCGCTGTTGGCTTAAAGAAGACGCACGAGCAATGTGCCGGCTGCAGCCCTCTGTCCCTGAAGCCCCGGCATGTGAGCACTTTATACAAGAACCAAACCCTGGGAGGAAAGCCTGCTCCAGAGCTGGCATACCTGCCCGCTAGCCATCTTCAGGAAGTGCTTTCCACCCTGTGCTCTGAGCAAGCCTGCACCCACCCGCCTCCAGTGCCAGCCGGGGGGGGCCGAACCATCAGTGTCCTTCCTTTCGGCAGGCCGGTGCCGCGGGAGGAACACCAGCTAACGTGGGTTTAAATTCCAGTCTCCCACTGACTGGCCTTGGGAACGTCACGCAATCTCTCTGATCCTTGGTGTTCTCGTCTGTAAAATGACGGCTGTGGCATATGGCTGTCGTGCGGCTGAAATAAGCTGAAACGTACCTAAAGACAGCACAGTGTCCAGCACACAGCGGGTGCTCGACAAATGTTGGATTTCCTTCCCGCAAGTGAGCCAAACCACAAAATGCCCCTCGTCCAATGTACTCATTAGAAAGCTTGAGTCAGTTCTAGGATCACTTCTGGAAAGTCCTAAAATTGACTAGTCATTTAGAGCCCGTGGATCACAAGGGGATCTGTTAGAAACAACTAGGTTTAAAAATTTTTTTTCCAGAGTTTGTTATTATTTTTTTAATGTTTATTTATTTTTGACAGAGAGAGAGCGAGGATGAGCAGGGGAGGGGCAGAGAGAGAGGGAGACACAGAATCGGAAGCAGGTTCCAGGCTCTGAGCCATCAGCACAGAGCCTGATGCGGGGCTTAAACTCACAGACCGTGAGATCATGACCTGAGCCGAAGTCAGATAGATGCTTAACCAACTGAGCCACCCATGTGCCCCAGAAATAACTAGGTTTTAATGAAGCAATTCATTTCAGAGTTGAAGCAGCGATGCGGGAAATGAGCATATTTGATTTTCGCAGGTTTCAAAATAAATTTTTGAAAAGCTGTGCTCTAACCTGGTACATAGGTTGGTAGAGCCCTACAGTTCACTTAAATAGATGAAAACTATAAATACATTTAACGCATATCTGTCATTTTTACCGTACAAGGAATTTTCTAACAAAATGTAATTTTGAAATATCATGACTAACTTTAATTTGTGGTTTTAATCTAGAAGACGTTTTTGCTGATTCATTTGGCGCAAAAGGTTTCACCAAACACCATGAAAATCTACTTGTAAAACAGGTTTTCCAGTGCACAGGTTTTGAAAGCGACTCCAGGTATGACACACAGCAAGCTCTGGGCTTCTTGGTAAATTTCTTTTTCCTGCCATGGCATCTTGGTAGAACAATTCCTCCAAAGGACACGTAAGAGAACAAAAACCACTTAAGACTGTCACTTAACGCTGCCAACTGATCGTCAGCAACACGCACTACTCTTCTTGTGCTGCGGGAGGTAAGTTACTCAAACGGTATGTGATCTAAGAAAGTCCAAGCAGATCAAAGAGTTCGGGGGTTTTCCATTAACAAACTACGTAAAAATCAACAACAAAACAGTTTCTCGGAAGGGCTTTCATTCGCCAGGAGCCCTGATGATGAGTAGAAGGTCACCACGTAGTCAAATGTGGAAACAGCAGCCGCCAGATGGACGCAGGGACCACGTGGTCGTCCGGGGGCCTCCAAGCACTTGGCAGAGGCTGAGCTGTGAAGGGTTGGGAGGGTGGCCAGCAAAGGCCTTGGAGTCTACCACCGGGGTGCTTTTATCTACAACAGCGGAATCCTTCTGACGACAAACGTGTGTGTGAGTGGCAAGCAACTCTTCCGTTCTGTGCAGACACCGACTGGGTGCTCTGTCATTCGCTCCATTCTAACAGTAACTACCAGAAGTAGTGCCAGACCCCACAGGTTACTGGCTGAGTCCCACGAGACTGCTCCCTACTTCGGAATCCTGTCCTAAGTGGTGGGTCCCCTATTATCGAGTTGTCAAACAAAGTTCTAACTTACCAGGGATTACTTCAACATGTCCTATCTCTGAAAGAAGAAACGAATCAAACCCTCAGCAAAACAAACTTTACAGGATAAAATATCACTTGGGGCATAAGGGGAAATGGAAAACAAAATTAGCGATGATGACATTATCAAAGCGAAGTTCGTCCTATTTTTGTAACTTGGTCTATCCTAGGACGCTTCTACATTAGCAGTCCTAAATGTCCACTCCACCTAATCAGAACCCAGTGTTTCGAGTTTTCTTTTGTTCCATATTGAACAACAATCAAGCAAAACTCAAGGCTTCTCAATGTCACCTTAAGAATCTCAGATTTACTCATACTCAGCCCGCCCTGCAAAGCTCAGATTTCAAACTAGAATTCTTAAGAGGGGAAAAGCTAAATCCCGTCTAAATCCAAATTACAACTTTAACCTGATTACTGATCTCAGATTTCAAACGTTAAAGACAGAGTTTATTCTCATTTCATGCCACTGTTTAAGCTTCAGAATGTTGACCGGTGGACGCCGAGAGTCCTGGCCATTGTGATTTTCAAGGTTTGTCATCTTGGTCCACCTTGCGATAATTCATCACGAACTTGATCATGACCTGAGCCAAAGTTGGATGCTTAACTGACTGAGCCACCCGGTGCCCCTTGAGCTTTCTAGAGTAAGACTTGAAGAGGAGGAAAAAGGAAAGTAACTTCCTGGCCCCTCTCCAGCAGAATGTAATTTCTTAGAACTATTTCTGAGTGTGCACAGTGCATTTTAGAAACCTCTCCATTTCATCCCCATGGGCTGTCCTGTGAGAAGACAGACAGTAGAAAGAGAGAAGAGTGTTCTTGGTTCTCCCTCCCTGAGAAGCTTCCAGCTCTTGGGACATTTATCTCAATTTGATCCAACTCATAAACAAAATTTTACTGTTTGGTTCCTATGAGTGTTGGGGTAGAGGGTGAGCTCTCCAAGGACGGTATTCTCAAAATCCTTGAAGAAATAAATCTAGGTGGGAAAAAAAAATCCATAAAACCAGAGAAAGTTTGAAATAAGAACGTGTTAGAATTAGAATCTTCACTGATGAAGATGGGATGAGTGAACCAACATGTCAAACAAAGTTCATCTACTAGAATGTCGCTCAAGGAGATAAAAGGAGTGAAAATATTAAGGAAAAGTTCAAAGAGAAGAGGACACACGCAGACCCTTCAAAATATATTTAATAAGAGTGCCAGGAGCAAAGTGGAAGGAATAGCGAAGAGGTAATATTGAAGAGATACAAGCAAAAACATCCCCAAACTGAAAGGGGGTCAGAAAGAGTCCTCAAATGGAATTATTTCCACTTAGGGTACGGCAGAATAAATAAAGAACACACTTAAATATGTCATGTAACATTCCAGAGTATGAGGGATAAGGTGAATATTCTAAAAGCTATCGGAGGGAAAAGATAGAATATCTAGAAGAAAGGAGAATGGGATTATTAGAAACATTGAAGGCCACGACTCAATGTGCTAAAGGAAAGTAATCTGGGACCCAGAACTCTATTTCTAGCCAAATTATCACCCAAATATAAAGGCAAGATGAAGACATTTTCAGACCTACAAATACTTAGAAAGTTTACTATCCAAAGATGGTGTCTGAAAGAACTACCCCAGGGGGTACTCCAGGGAGAAAAAAAAAGTGCATCTAAAGAAAGGATGCAAAAAATCACCATGAGCAAATAAAACACTAAAAATATAGAGGCCCATCAAAAATAGAGAGTGGTAAATCAAAATAATAAGTTTTAAAATTATGTGTTTAAAAACAAGCCGGGACCCAAATTTCAGAAAGTAGTAACATGAGAGTTGGGAGAAGCAGTGTGTTATCTTTTTGGTTTGGAGAATAAGGAGACTAATTACATTTAGACTTTCACCAAAGTCTGCATAACGTGCTGTATATAACACATGACTCCAAACCTTAGCAACTTAAAATTAAAGAAAAAAAAACCCAAAACAACCTTTTATTTTCTCAGAACTTTCTGTACATCATGATGCCTTTGGCTCAGGCTCCAGTCACTGTGTCCACTGGACCTGCTCACCCGGGGCAAGTTCCATGTCTCAGCTCCCTCGTGTGCTTGAGGGCGACCCCCGGGCTCTGATTGGCTGGTGGCCAGAGATATTGGCGGGAGGGGCTCTCCACAAGGCTGTGTACCACAAGGCAGCCGGCTTTCCCCAGAGTGAGAAACCCAAGAAGGTGAGGGAGAGAGAGGGACAGCGTCCAAGATTGAAGTCACAGTCTTTCTATAACCTAATCTCAGGTCTCAGGTGCAACATCCCGTTATGTCCACCATATTCTTTTTAGAGGTAGGTTACTAGGTCTAGTGCACACTCAAAGGAAAACGTGAAAAGCAGCACACTGGGTGGGGCATATTCCAAACAAGCCTATTTATTCCTGAAGAGTGATGGCATAAACTGGAGCCATCTTGGGGCCACCTAAAAGGCCAGGCAAACCTGAACGCGTCTCAGTGAGGGGCACAGCTCAGAGATCCCTGCTACAGGCTGGCCGGTAGATTAAATAAGAAAACGTGTGTCGGGGCGCCTGGGTGTCTCGGTCTATTAGGCATCTCATTCGATTTTGGCTCAGGTCACGATCTCACTGCCGTGAGACTGAGCCCACATCGGGCTCCATGCTGGGCACTCTCTCTCCCCACTTCCCTTGCAGTCTCTCTCTCTCTCAACAAAACAAAACAAAACAAAACAAAACAAAACAAAACAAAACAAAAACATGTGTGCAACACTCTACCTTTATGTCTTTGCTATACCCTTCCCTGTACATGGAGGTATATTCTTATATTCTCTCATCATCAAAAACCAATCCATCTGACCCTTTCAATTTCTTCCATTTCCATGAAGCCTTTTATGAATCCTTTAACTGTATGTAAATATTTCCTCGTATAAACCTGTAACATTCGGCTCGTGTCGTTTTCATAATACTAACCATTTTCTGCCTTGTACTTTGATTTCCGCATAGTTGTTTCTCGTTCATAACGCGAATTCCATATAGAACGCTGCCTAGCCCATTGACGCACAATGCCTCCGCTCTCATTAGGAGCCAAATCCCAAGGGGAACGGAGCAAAGTAGGCAGGATTCCACCTTTCTCTGTTCCTCAGGAAATCCGGGAAAATGTAACAGAAAGAAAGCCACCAAACAGACTCCTCCCTAGCCCTCACCCCCCCCTTTTTTTTCTTAATTTGTCTTTTTATTTGAGAGAGAGAGAGAGACAGAGAGAGAGAGATGAGGGAGAGGGGCAGAGGTAGAGAGAGAGGGAGAGAGAGAATCTCAAGAAGCTCCATGCTTCCCAAGCTCCCAGCACAGAGCCCAATGCCAGGCTTGATCTCACGACCCTGGGATCATGACCTGAACCGAAATCAAGAGTTGAACACTCCACCGACTGAGCCACCCAGGCGCCCCTTTATTGAGTTCCACTGTATGCCAGGTACGCTAAATGTTTTCTTTATATCACCTTACTGAATCGTTACAAGGTGAAGAAATTGAAGTTCAGATAGACAGGTACCTCCCCCCAGGTCTGTCGCTGGCAAGTGGTTGACCTGGGATTCCACTGCAGGCTTGTAGGATGCTCAGAATATGTGCTCTAAGCTCCCATCATTCATGTTCAGCCAACTAGATAAGATGAAGTGGATAGTGCTTCAAATCCTCTTGGAAGCCTGTGACTCTGGGGAGAGCGATACTTGTTTCATATGTGCATGCATTTATTTGACCTCCCACTGTTTCCACCTTACTCCCATGATCTTTTGCATTTTGCTCTGTTCCCAATTATGACTTCCTCCTTCCTCCTTCCTCCTTCCTCCTTCCATGGAGGTATTGCTCAAAAAACAGACTGCATTATCAAGACAGTGAAAAGACAAAGCATGGAATGGGAGAAAATATTTCGCAAGTCATACGCCCGATAAGGATTTAACATCTAGAATATATGAAGAGCTCCTATCACTGAACCAAGACAAACAATCCGATTAATAAATGGACAAAGGACTCAAATAGACATTTTTCTAAAGAAGATAGACAAATGATTCATAAGCGCATGGAAGGTGTTCACCACCATTCATCATTAGGGAAATGCACATTGAAACCACAATGAGACAACAATTCATAACAACTGGGATGTAATCCAAACATGGAAAAATAACAAGTGTTGGCAAAGATACGGAGAAACGAAAGCCCTGCACAGTGCTGGTGGGAATATCAAATTCGTGCAGCCATTGTGGGAAACAGGTTGGTGGTTCTTCAAAGAGTTAAACACAGACTTGCCATGTGACGCATCAACTCCACTTCCAGAATCCTCCACTCAGAGAATTGAAAACAGGGCCGCAAACACTTGTATGCCAATACTCATAGCAGCCTTATTCATGATAGTCAAGAGTTGGAAGCAACTCAAATGTCCGTCAACAGATAAAGGGATAAAGAAAATGCAGCGTGTACATACAAGGAGATGTTATTAAGCCCTGAAAAGGAAGGAAGCCCTCCTACCTGCTACAACACGATGGGACTTTGACAACAGTGTGCTAAGTGAAACAAACACAAAAGGAAAAACATTGTATGATACCACTTACACGAAGTATCTAGAACAGACACTTTCATAGAGGCAGAAAGTTGATTAGAGGTGACCAGGTGCTACGGGGAGGAGGGAATGAGGAATTATCACTTAATGGTACCGAGTTTCTGTTTGAGTGGATTAAAAAGTTTTGGAAGAGATAGTGGAGACGGGTGCACAATGTCATGAATGTAATTGATGACACTGAATTGCGCACTTAAAGATGGTTATAAAAGGGGCGCCTGAGAGGCTCAGTCGGTTGAGCATCTGACTTCGGCTCAGATCATGTTCTCGCGGTCTGTGAGTTCGAGCCCCACTTTGGGCTCTGTGCTGACAGCTTGGAGCCTGGAGCCTGATTCAGATTCTGTGTCTTCCTCTATCTCTCAAAAATAAGTAAACATTTAAAAAAAATTTTTTTAAAAAGGAAATGAAACCTGACATATGCCATTTACACAGTGTGTTCACATCCAGTTTGATCTGAGCCGACAGCGTGAGGGCGATTAAGTAGCCGTAAACTAAATTAGCCTCAGAGAGCTTATGTTCCAGGTCTAACATGCATAAGATTTCCAAGCAGAGGATTTCCAAATCTGTTTTATTCACATAGGAAAAGACGTCGGTGGCATTTTTTTTTCCTGCGGCAGGCACTCGGCAGCCGGGAGGTTTTTCCCGGTCACGTGGAGAATTAGAAACATTCCCTCCGGGAACCGCTCTTTCTCTGGTTACAGAGAACCTACAGGCTTTGAAAAGTCCCACCATGGGTTTCGCTCTCCCTGGGGTGGGACTGGCGGTCTCCCGGCCCATTAGATTTCCGGCCTTTTTGCCCAGAGGCTGGGTCTCGGGATGGTTTTATCTCGGTGCTTAGAGAAGGGCCTGGCCCCTAGTGGTGGCTCAGTGTGACGAGTGCATGAACGGGGCCACATGCTTTCCCCCAACATGCCTGAACACTTACTCCGTCATTTAGCGCCTCTCTCAGCCCCTCGCTGTCCTCCTCGCTCCTATCTGCTTTCTTCAAGGCCCAATTCCAGCCTTGTTTTCTCAGGAAGACTTCCCTAACTGACCCACCCCTCGGGGACCATCCTCTGCTTTTGTGTGTGTCATCGCTTTTGTTTTACTATTTTCTTGATGGAGGGAGGACTGTCCCCAGGCTGCATGGCCCCTTTGTGTCGATTACAAAAAGGTGCCCTTCGGGACCTGGGTGGCTCAGTCGGTTAAGCATCTGACTCTTGATCTCGGCTCAGGTCATGATCTCACAGTTCATGGGATTGAGCCCTGCTGGATCCCTGCTTGGGATTCTCTCTCTCTCCCTCTCTGCCCCTCCCATGTCTCTCTCTCTCTCTCTCTCTCTCTCTCTCTCTCTCTCTTTCTCAAAACAAATAATTAAATAAACGTAAAAAAAAGAGAGCGGAAAAAGAGAGAGAGAGAGAGAGAGAGAGAGAGAGAGAAAGGTGCTCTTTTGGACGGACACACCAGGGCACATGGCTTCGGGGGCCGAGAACAGAGTAATCTCAGCCCTATTCAGCCCGTTAGCCTCACGCCCTTGTTCAGTGCACTGTGCGCCCAATGGCATGGGGCGGCTCTGCTCCAGAGGCTCCTTCCTGAACCAAACCACAGCTGGAAGAGGACTTGGTTGAACCCCCACCTCTTAAGTCTTTTTTGTTGTGTTTTAAACCCCTTTTGTACATTCCCACCTTCTCCATTCTCTGCGGTAAACTCTACAGCAGCCGCTGGTGGTTAGTATATTAATTTGTTGAGTCTTACGAGGTTTCCGACTAAACAGGATAGTGAAATGAAATGCTGACACTATCTGAAAAACAGAGACAAAATTAGTGTAAACGAATATACCTAATCGCTTTTCATAACAGCTTTATAGTGACATAATTTGCTTAACATAAAATTCACCCTTTTTAAGTGTATAATTCAGTGGGGTTGTTTTTTTTTTTTTCCAGCATATTCATAGTTATGGAACTGTTACCACCATAAAACTTCAGAATAAAAGTTGTATTTAAAAGAAGAAACCACCCCAAAGAAACCACATATCCATTAACAGCCACTCTCCTTTCTCCTCTCCTTCCAGCCTCTGGAAACCACTCATCTTCTTTCTGGATCTTTCTCAACGTTTATTTATTTTTGGGACAGAGAGAGACAGAGCATGAACGGGGGAGGGGCAGAGAGAGAGGGAGACACAGAATCGGAAACAGGCTCCAGGCTCCGAGCCGTCAGTCCAGAGCCCGACGCGGGGCTCGAACTCACGGACCGCGAGATCGTGACCTGGCTGAAGTCGGACGCTTAACCGACTGCGCCACCCAGGCGCCCCTCTGGGTCTTTCTCTATGTCTATTTTGGACACTTCATACACAGGCAATCACACGACATGTGATCTTTTGTGACTGGATCCTTCCACTTCGCATAATGATTTTGAGGTTAATAATGTACCACGTTTATTTAAGTATTCCATTTCTTTTAAGGCTGAACAACAGTCCATTGTATGAATCTACCACATTTTATTTGTCCATTCACCAGTTGATAGTTATTTGGGTTGTTTCCATTTTTTGGCTATCATGAAGAACGCTGCTATGAATAGTCAAGTCCAAGTGTTGCGTGGACACGTGTTCCTAATTTTCCTGGGTAGATACCGAGGAGTGGAATTGCTGGGTCATACGGGAGGTAGGTAACTCCGCGTGTAACTCCTTGAGCAACTTCCAAACTTTTTTTCCAAAGCGGCTGTGCCATTTCCTAACCCCACCAGCCGTGAGGGTTCCGATGTCTGCTCACCCTCACCTGTACTTGCTACTGTCTGTCTTTTTAATGATGGCCATGCGAGTGTTTGTGAAGGGCTATTTCCCCAGTGACGAATGCTGTTGGTTGTCGTAAAGAATCAGAAGGAAGGTGGGCCAGGGATGCAACGAGGCCTCAGAAACAACGAGAATCAGGATCGCCACTGCAGGCGGGACTCCCTCTCTCTTCCTACCGCTCGCTCCGCTTCCCTCTGCAGGTGAGCTGGGCTTCCTTCCCTCTCGCCCCTGACCAGCTTCTTGCACGTGGCTGCTTCTAGCTCCTTCCACCAGAGAAGGCCTGACTCCCTTTCCTCATCGGCCTTGGGTCAAGACATTCAGGAGCAGACCAGTCAAGCGTCAACAGGAAATCCAGGTGAGAGGAAAACACAGCAGCTCCCAGGGGAGACACATGGCTGGAACAGGGAAGGGGGAGACGATTCCCAAGAACGGGGAGGTGTTATTCCCCGTAGACAGAGGAGGTACTACGAATAAAAAGTAGCGTGAGTCCGTGTCACTATTGACTTTGAAGAGCAAACGGCAAGAGATCATTGGTCTAAAGTTTTAGAATAGCCTTAAAGTATTTTACCGACTTGGACTATTACCAAATATAAAGAAATGGACAGTTACGAGAGCAATAATAGGGGCGCCTGGGTGCCTCGGTGGGCGAAGCATGCAGCTCTTGATTTCGGCTCAGGTCATGATCTCATGGTTTGTGAGTTCGAGCCCCACCTTGGGCTCTGCACTGGGATGCTCTCTCTCTCTCTTTCTCTCTCTGCCCCTACCCCACTGTGCTCAATCTCTCTCTCAAAATAAATAAACTTAAAAAAAAATAATGCATCATTAGGGATATTCCTGGTGTTGGCTATTTCGACAACAATATCCTGGGGCCGATTTAAGGTTATAACAACGTTTTTGAAGGAAATGCTCTTACAATAAAATGTAGCATCATTCTGCTTGTACCCTAATTCTCACTGACTTTACCAAAAAGGATTGTGAGGAAAGACTTAACTCACAAGTCACAATCTGGCAGCTCACAGACCTGATTTCACCTGATAACATTGTTTGGCTTACACAATTTTTTTTTTTTTAAGTTTGGATTAACTTCCCATACTAGAAAATCTGGAAATTTCACATAGAAATCTGGATTTCCGGCTTCTCTTGCAAAATCACACTGCTTGGCGGCCCTGGGCCGAATCCCGAATGGAGGAAGTGAGGTGTTAATAGTAGGAGAGATTACCACCCTCATCAGAGCATTCACATCCCAGCTCCCAGGCCTGCCCTTCTGTACCTGCTCTTCTGTGGGCACAGGAGATTGTAACCCCCTGGAAGTTTTGCCACCACCAGTCACTAACTGTCCCTGAGGAAGACAGGGTACAAAGGAGGGATTCACTTCACAGCTGAATGAAACAAAAATCTCTCCTACAGGCACTTAAACTTTGTGATGATTCTAAGTTCAAGCACTTTATGTGTATTTTATTTTAATTTTTGAGGGAGTGAGAGAGGCAGAGAGATACAGAATGAGAGAGAGAGAGAGAGAGCACTGAAGGGGTAGACAGAGAGAGGGACACAGAATCCCAAGCAAGCTCCACGCTGTCAGCACAGAGCCCGACACGGGGCTCGATCTCATGAACTGCGAGATCATGATCTGAGCCAAAATCGAGAGTCAGCTGCTCAACCTACTGAGCCACCCAGGCACCCCTCTATGTTCAATCTCTTGTATAACATGTAGAGAGACAACAGAGACAATGTCAATTCTCTGAGAATCCAAGGGTCTCTGCATTAATTCTCCTTGTCACCACTCAAAGCAGGCAACACTTACCAGTTTGGTTAAAACTTACTACTAGGGGATTGTATTTATCTAGAGCTATTCTCTTTCCTCAACAGTTGTTGCCAACAAGGTTTTTAGTTAATAATATAAGTATACATAGCTATAAAAATATAAGTAAATAAATAGGGTTAATAATACTGCACTGCATATTTGAAAGTTGTTAAGGGAGTAAATCTTTAATGTTCTCATCACCCGAAAAACAAATTTTTTTTGTAGCTGTGTAAACTGATGGATGTTGACTGGACTTATTGTGGTCATCAGTTCACAGTGTCTACAAATATTGAATCATCATGTGGTACTCCTGAAACTAACATGTTATGTGTCAGTGTCAGTTACATCTCAATAGGAAATACACTTAAAAAAAAAATGCTTTTGGGGACGCCTGGGTGGCTCAGTTGGTTGAGCATCTGACTCTTGGTTTCAGCTCAGGTCATGATCTCACCATTCATGAGTTCAAGCCCCATGTCTGCAGAGCCTGTTTGGGATTCTCTCTCTCTCCCTCTCTCTGCCCCTTCCCCACTTGTGCTGTCTCTTGCTTGCTCTCAAAATAAGTAAATAAACTTTAAAAAAATTAAAAAAAAATGTTTTTAGCTTAAAGTACCCTAAACAATGTAAGGCCATCTGGTTATTATCTTTTTTTAAAGTTATTTATTTTTTTAATGTTTATTTATTTTGGGGACAGAGAGAGACAGAGCATGAACGGGGGAGGGGCAGAGAGAGAGGGAGACACAGAATCGGAAACAGGCTCCAGGCTCTGAGCCATCAGCCCAGAGCCCAACGCGGGGCTCGAACTCACGGACCGCGAGATCGTGACCTGGCTGAAGTCAGACGCTTAACCGACTGCGCCACCCAGGCGCCCCCATCCGGTTATTATCTTAACTCTAATCAACTGCAGGAAGTTTATAATCTTGTCCTTCTACCTTCGTCAACCCAGTGAAGATGGCACTCCGTGTCTTTCAAGCTAGGTCCTTCCTTAAGACTTGAGAGGTCAAAGTAGGGGGCTGTCATACCCAGCGATTGCCCAGGGTAGACACGGCTACCCCAGCCAGCTTCCCCTTCGGGAATGAAAAATTTATTCCCACAGCTCCTGGTGGAGTTGTCCACATCTGAACTCAGCTTCTGCCTAACCTTGCTTCCTTGTGTCCTTTCCGCAAGCTCTCCCTAGCGACTTCCTACACCCGTATCACCATCTCGGAGTCAGGTGGGCAGCAGCACAATTGTGCGACTACTATGGAGACGGTGGCCTGGGAACGCAGGTGGTATTTCAGGGAGGAGGGTAAGAAACCAGGAGAACCGTAGCCCAGGATATGTATCTGGGAGCAGACAAATGAGAAAGTGCGAGAAGTTTCTGAAAGCCCAGCAGAAAAGTCTCCGTTGATTTTTTTCTTTTTTTTAGGTCTCCATTGGTTCTTAACCAAAACTTCCAGACGGCAGGAACCAGGCAACACTGATCACTTTTCTCCTACATCCTATTAAGATACCCATGAACCAAAGAGAGCAGATAAAGTGACAATGGCATTCGAAACTAGAAATGCTGTGCTCATCTGCCAGATGTCTCTGTACCAAAGCCTGGAGTGAGACGCCCAGAGACACAACAGAGGGGCTCTAAGAGGAGTAAATACGGGCAGAATGGCAGAGATTATTCTCCTCCGGGTTGAGGGGTGAATCAATGTTGAAGACCAGAAGCTCTATCTGGGAAGGGTCAGGGATCTATCCCTTAAAGTGAATAAGGGATAAATGAATCACAGGCTAACAGAAAGCTGGGCCAGGGGGCGTGGGTATCCATTCTCCAGTCTAAGATGCAAATAAAGGATTCGGACACTGACCATCTCCCCATGATTACAGGCGTTCACTGGGGCTGAATACAGCTCTCCTTTTGCAAGGATAATATTTAAAAAGTAGCGAGGGAAGCCTGTGAAACATTAACCTACACAATAGAGAATCTGGCACTTGAGGTTTTCAGCAAAACAAGTCTTTGAAAAATATTTCTACAGAAAACCTAATCAACTTTACAAAACATCAGGGTTGAACTCTCAAGATTTAGGAAGACGTGGATCTTATGAAATAAAAGGCAAAATACAGATGGGACAACAAACACACGAAAAAGGAGCTCGCTGAGAGGGAATCAGAAATCAAAAGCTGTATGAGCTAATGGGACCACTGTAAAAAAAAAAAAAAAAAGTTGGAAATACAGTCACATAGGGGCACCTGGTAAGTGGGTTAAGCATCCAACTTTGTCACCTCAGGCCACGATCTCACCTCATGGGTTCGAGCCTCACTTCGTGGGGCTCTGTGCTGACAGCTCAGAGCCCGGAGCCAACTTCAGATTCTGTGTCTCCCTCTTTCTCTGCCTCTCCCCTGCTCCCCTGCTCACATTCTGTCTCTCTCAAAATAAATAAACATTAAAAAAAAAAAAATTCAGGGGCGCCTGGGTGGCTCAGTCGGTTAAGCGGCCGACTTCGGCTCGGGTCATGATCTCGCAGTCCGTGAGTTTGAGCCCCGCGTCGGGCTCTGTGCTGACAGCTCAGAGCCTGGAGCATGTTTCGGATTCTGTGTCTCCCTCTCTCTCTGACCCTCCCCTGTTCATGCTCTGTCTCTCCCTGTCTCAAAAATAAATAAAACGCCGGGGCGCCTGGGTGGCGCAGTCGGTTAAGCGTCCGACTTCAGCCAGGTCATGATCTCGCGGTCCGGGAGTTCGAGCCCCGCGTCGGGCTCTGGGCTGATGGCTCAGAGCCTGGAGCCTGTTTCCGATTCTGTGTCTCCCTCTCTCTCTGCCCCTCCCCCGTTCATGCTCTGTCTCTCTCTGTCCCAAAAATAAATAAACGTTGAAAAAAAAATTAAAAAATAAATAAATAAATAAATAAATAAATAAAACGTTAAAAAAAAATTAAAAAAAAAAATTCAGTCACACAATTAGTCACACATCGATGGGAAAGGAAACCAAGGCAGTGATTTGGAGAATAAGCTTGAGAAGAGGAAAGCATAACAAAAAACAGATACCCTATTTTCTTCTGAATAGTTTGTTTTTAAATATTTTTTTTATTAAAAAAAATTTTTTTTTAATGTTTATTTATTTTTGCCAGAGAGAGACAGAGCATGAGCGGGGAAGGAGCAGAGACAGAGAGAGGGAGACACAGAATCCGAAGCAGGCTCCAGGCTCTGAGCTGTCAGCACAGAGCCTGACGCGGGGCTCCAACTCGCAGACCGCGAGATGGTGACCTGAGCCGAAGTCGGACGCTCAACCGACTGAGCCACCCAGGTGCCCCTTAGATATTTTTTTTAGTGTTTAGTTTTGAAAAAGAGAAACACGGCCCAAGCAGGGAGGGGCAGAGAGAGGGGGAGACACAGAATCCGAAGCAGGCTCCAGGCTGCCCGATGAGGGGCTCGAACCCACCAGCCACGAGATCATGACCTGAGCTAAAGTTGGACGCCTAACCAACTGAGCCACCCAGGCGCCCCGAATACTTCGTTTTTCATCTGCTTACTCGTTCATTGTCTCCAGCCTAAAGTACCTCTTAGAGGCTGAAAATTCAGAATCCATGCTCCGTGTGCTTTCATTGACCCAGCTTCCCGCTAAGGCACTGGTTTTCCTCAGCAAGCACGGGCGTGAACAGAATGACCCACGTGGAACTGTTCCCGGAATATCTGTTACCTTCAGCCTGTGGCTCTGGGGACCCTGGGGTCAGTGCTTCGGTGGAGGGTCTGTATGTGAGTGGGAGCGGAGGCTACCCAAGGGGGAACAGAGAAAGGAAAAACGGAGAGGTGAAATGCAATAAATACATGGGGCAAGAGACTGGAGATCCAACAACAGGATAACAGCTATCCCACAGGCCGGAATTAAACGTAAGCAGGGAATTAACAATAGGAGAAAATTTTACTGGTAAGAAAACGTACCACGTGGAATCCAAGAGCCCATCCTATCCCTGCAACTGAAAACAATAAGAAAAACATTAACACCTAGACCTACCCTATTGATTTTCTTTCTTTTTTTTAGTTTCAATTTTTTTTTTTTAGAGGTGTTCTACATACAGGAGAAACAGATAATCTACAAAGGAAAAAATGTAGCCGCGAAACGAAATGTGCTCCTTACCTCTCCCATAGAGATTGAGGTCACAGATAGGAAGGAGGGCTAGAGAAAGAACCAAGGATCAAAGCTGCGGTCACTCCCTGTCCAAGCGTGTCATGACACGAGGACTCGAAGGACACCCGATCTCCTGCGTAACTTCTTAGGCTCTGACCTGTCGGCCCCTTTCCCTTGTGCCCCCCACCGGTGCGGCTGTCCCCTAACGCACCATCACATCTACACCTGTGAGCTTCGGTTTAAGGCCGTACACAGGTGGATTCGTTTGCTATTGCTGCTACAACGAAGGAGCACAAACTTGGTGGCTTAAAACAACTCGGATTTATTAGCTTACAGTTCTGGAGACCAGAAGCCTGAAATGGGTCTCACCGGGCCACAGTGAGTTGCCCCCAAGGTGTCCTCACTGCCTTCCGGGGCTCCAGGAGAGGATCTGTTTTCCTTCTCTTTCCAGCTCCCAGGGGCCACCCACATCCCTTGGGACTCGGCCCCTCCCACCTTCTACACTAGCCACAGCTGCTGAGTCCTCACACACCACATCACTCTGACCCCTTCTGTCTCCCTTTTCCGGATTGAAGGGCTCCTGTGATAATACGGAGCCCACCTCGATAACCCAGGCTAATTGGCCTCTCTTAAAGTCAACTGATTAGCAACCTTAATTCTACCTGCTACCTTAATTCTTCTTTGCCAGACAGCCCAGCAGGCTTTCATGATTAGAGAATACAGACGTTCTAGGGCGCGTGGGGGGCTCAGTTGGTTGAGCATCCGACTTTGGCTTTCGGTCATGATCCCAGGGCCATGGGATCAAGCCCCAAGTTGGGCTCCGTGCTGAGTGAAGAGTCTGCTTAAGATTTTCTCTCTCTCTCTCTCTCTCTCCACCACCTCTTCCCCCTTTAAAAATGAAGAAGAAAGAATTTCCCAAACGGGCAGTTCCTGGCATGTGCAGCAACTCTGTAAATAAGACTACAGTTTGTACAAGGCCAGGTAAATTTTAATTCTTTCCTTTTAATGGCCAATTTTCAAAGTTAGGTATTAGTATGCTAGCCACCTTCAATGGTGAATGGTTTGTTACACGTTTTTGGATTTCCTTTTTTAAGGATCATTATAAACTCAGAGGTTTCTTTTTTAATTTTTTTTTAATGTTTATTCATTTTTGAGAGACAGAGTGTGAGTGGGGGAGGGGCAGAGAGAGGGAGACACAGAATCCGAAGCAGGATCCAGGCTCTGAGCCATTAGCACAGAGCCCGATGTGGGGCTCGAACTCATGAACCATGAGATCATGACCTGAGCTGAAGTCAGACGCTCAACTGGATGAGTCACCCAGGTGCCCCGAACCCAGAGTTTTCTATATTCAATGTGTTTTAATCAACTGCAGTTATTATTTTTGACGTTCAGATTGTCTCCTCTCTGGCCAGTTAGGAGCTGCTCCAGGTTGGCATGAGTCCTGTTGACTCCCATCGGTCTGACATGTCTGAGACTTGCCTTGGGCACAAAAGATGTCTCAGGCTCATCTTATGGTTCCTGCCCCAGACCGGGAATCAGCCATTTCTCCAAAGTGCCCTGGTTCCTTCTAGTGGGAAATGGCATTTGGGGAACACGAACTGGTTTTCACTACTGGGATGTCATTGTTCTCAGGCTTCAGTGGACACAGCTATTAATTATGCGTTTTTTTGGAAAAGTGAATCACAAGTTCATACTAATAATTTCAATTCAATTTTAAGATTGCAAAGATTGTACTTAATAACTTCTATTTCATATTCTCTATTTGCAGCTCTCTTAGGCCAAAAAAATTTGATTCCTAACAACATGATAAGCAATATACGTAAATAATAATATCAAATATTTAAAAACGAATATAACCACAAAGACTCCTGACTATACATTACGTTTCTGTGAAGTTATTTTTTTTACCCTTAGAATATTTCCTAAAATATTGTGCATTTCTTTTTTTTTTTTCTTTCCTTTTTTTTTTTTAAATGTAAGCTCTACACCCAATGTGGGGCTTGAACTCACAACCCTGGGGTTGAGTGTTGTACACTCTACCGACTGAGCCAGCCAGGCACCCCAAAATATTATGTTTTGTTACTTTTTAAGTTTATATATTTTGCGAGGGGGGAGGGCAGAGAGAGATGGGGAGATAGAAAATCCCAGATGGGCTCCACAATATCAGCCTAGAGCCCAATATGGGGCTCAAACTCATGAGCCACAAGACCATGACCTGAATCGAAACCAAGAGTCTGATGCTTAACCAACACCCAGGTGCCCCAAAATATTGTGTTTTAAATTACTGTGAAACAAGTCTTCTCAGTGTAACTACATTACCACCTTAATACCTAGGTAGGTTTTCTTTTGTGTTTGGTTTTGAATTTGAATTTTTTTTTTTAGGTTTATTTATTTTTGAGACAGACAGAGCATGAGCAGGGAAGGATCAGAGAGAAAGGGAGACACAGAATCTGAAGCAGGCTCTAGGCTCTGAGCTCTCAGCACAGAGCCTGCTGTGGGGCTCGAACTCAGTAACCATGAGATCATGACCAGAGCTAAACTTGGACACTTAGCTGACTGAGCCACCCAGGTGCCCCTGGTTTTGAATTTTAGAGATTGTGTATTTTTCTTTTTAACTTAATTTTGTTTTTAAATTATAACATTTACCTCATCACAAATAAAAACTTTAAATGAGGTATATTTAGAAAAGCCTAGTTTCCCTTCCTCATAGCTAATTCTTTTTATTAGTTTTAGGTTTATCTTTCCATTATTTAAATTTTTTTTAACGTTTATTTATTTTTGAGACAGAGAGAGACAGAGCATGAATGGGGGGGGACAGAGAGAGAGAGGAAGGCACAGAATCTGAAACAGGCTCCAGGCTCTGAGCTGTCAGCACAGAGCCTGACTTGGGGCTCGAACTCACAGACCGCGAGATCATGACCTGAGCTGAAGTCAGATGCTTAACCGACCGAGCCACCCAGGCACCCCTTTTTAAATTTTTTAAAAAAATCTTTCCATTATTTAAAAAAATTTTTAATGTTTATTTATTTTTGAGACAGAGAGAGAGAGAAACAGAGAGTGAGTGGGAGAGGGGCAAAGAGAGAGAGGGAGACGCAGAATCTGAAGCAGGCTCCAGGCTCCGAGCTGTCAGCACAGAGCCTGATGTGGGGCTCGAACCCACGAACCACAAGATCACGACCTGAGCTGAAGTCGGACGCTTAACTGACTGAGCCTCTCAGGCGCCCCATGGAAAATACATTTTAATTCAAATATGTTTGTTGATTATGGTGGTATTTCTCACTTTTAAAGTTGGAGAACAAGAGGGGCACCTGGGTGGCTCAGTTGGTTGGGTGACTGACTTTGGCTCAGGTCATGATCTCAGTTTGTGAGTTCGAGCCCTGCGTCGGGCTCTGTGCTGACAGCTCAGAGCCTGGAGCCTGCTTCGGATTCTGTGCCTCCTCCTCTCTCTACCCCTCCCCTGCTCATGCTCTGTGTCTCTCTGTCTCTCAATAATAAATAAATGTTTAAAAAATTTTTTTTTACAGTTGGAGAACAAGAGCAAAGGGAAAAAGAGAGAGAGAGAGAGAGAGAGAGAGAGAGAGAGAGAGAGAGAGAGAGAGAGAAGCAAACCAAGAAACAGATTTAACTACAGAGAACACACTGATGGTCACCAGAGGGGAGGTGGGTGCAGGATGGGGATTGAGGAGGGCACTTGTCGTGATGAGTACCGGGAAGTGCTGAATCACTATATTATCCCTCTGACATTAACCTCTGACATTAACCTCTGACATTAACACTGTATGTTAATTATACTGGAATTAAAATAAAGTTGGAGAGAACATGATGGGTGTGATTAGAAATAAAACACCCAGCAGAAACAAGCTTATACTGAGCAAAGGTCATGGTCATCGTGTTTTTTTTTTTAGAGTAGAGAAGGTTCTATAAAGCTTTATGTCAAAGACTGCACAGAGGAAATTTCATCCGTGAGACTATAGCAGGGTCCATACACTTCCCTCACAGTGGTATGCCTTCCAGGAGATTCCCCAGCTTCAGCTATGCATTACAGTCACAGAATTTGTTTTGCAATTTTTTTAAGGTTATTTATTTATTTATTTATTTATTTATTTAGAGAGCATGTGTGGGGGAGGGGCAGAAAGAGAGGCAGAAAAAGAGAATCCCAAGCAGGCTCTACACTGTCAGCACAGAGCCTGATATGGGGCTCGACCCCACGAACCGTGAGATCGTGGCCCAAGCCGAAATCAGGAGTCAGATGTTTAACTGACTGAGCCACCCAGGTGTCCCCATAATTTTTTTTTTTTTTTAAAGAAAAGGAAGAGATGCCTGGGCTCACCACTGGATGTTTGGATCTGGAAACTCTTGGGCAAGTTCTTGACGGCTGTTTTTTTGTCTTTAGGTGTGGGTTTTTTTGTTTTTTTTGTTTTGTGTTTTTTTAAATATTTTTTTAACGTTTATTTATTTTTGAGACAGAGAGAGACAGAGCATGAACAGGGGAGGGGCAGAGAAAGAGGGAGACA
This sequence comes from Felis catus, assembly GCF_018350175.1. Taxonomy (NCBI): domain Eukaryota; kingdom Metazoa; phylum Chordata; class Mammalia; order Carnivora; family Felidae; genus Felis; species Felis catus. Next base: position 7,160,594 of record NC_058378.1, on the reverse strand, counting down.
CAGAATCGGAAGCAGGCTCCAGGCTCTGAGCTGTCAGCCCAGAGCTCGACGCACGGCTCGAACTCACGGACCGCGAGATCATGACCTCAGCCGAAGTTAACAGTTAACTGACTGAGCCACCCAGGTGCCCCTGTTTTTGTGTTTTTTGGCTGAGGAGATGATTCTGTGCAGACAAATGTACTTGTTCAATGAATACTTACTGGGTGTCCACTCAGTCCCAGGGAATGAGTTGGCTGGTGGGTGCTGGGAACACAGCAGTGATAACACGGATATGACCACTGCCCTCGTGAACCTAGCCCTCACCGACTGATTTACCATCAGGTGTTTGTCAGGGGGCTGGCTGGGCTCTGGAGTGCCCTTGCTAAGGCTGACCTGGCCTTCACAGGACAGAAGTTCCAGAAGTGACTCGATTTAACAACGAATCTATCTTTCCTTTTGCAGACTCGGCAGCATCGCCATAAACTTTTAGAGGGCAAGGGACTTGACTTATCCCTTTCTGCACCCCCTCCCCAGAGTTCCTGGCGTAAGCTCAGTGTTCTGTAAAGTACCAGACTCCGGGCTCTTAGCTGGTCTGATGTACGCCGTCCTCTCCTCAGCCAAGGAGACCAAGGCCTGGCAGTGCCATTAGGAGAGAGAAGGGAATATATGTGGAGTCTGACACGTTAAGGGCCCGAAAGCTATCTTTATGCCTTGAAAAAGGGCCAACAACTCTGCGGTTCCAGTTTGCTAAGACGTTTGAAGCTGTAAAGTGCCAAATCTCAGATCCTGTTGGCATGGCTTTTAAACGAATGGTTCTCACAGACTTCTTGGTTCTGTTGTTGTTAACGGACTTGAAAAATAATTCGCAAGAGAATATGTTCAAAATCCTGGAGAAGCTTCTGAATGCCCTACATTAACTAATAGTTCTCCCATCCCCACGTATGAACACTCACATCCATATACCACGTAGGGTCCATACTTGTGTTTCAAAACTCCTGTTTACTCCAAGTCAGTACGTCCCAGTCTCAGAAAACATCCATTATGCCAATGACTTATTGAGTTACAGTTCACGTATTATTAGGTAAAATAATATAGGATGCCCAGTTAAGTTTGCATTTCAGATAGACAACAAGTAATTGTTTCGTGTACGTATGTCCCATGCAATTTGGGACATACTTATACTTAATTATTTGTTGTTTTATGAGATTCTAATTTCACCGGGTATCCTGTATTTTTATTTCCCAAATCGGGCAATCCTACCTGGCTTGCCATGTGCTATCCCTCGTAACCCCTAAAACACACACGCGCGCACACACACACACACACACACACACACACACAGGGAGTACCATGCTAATTTGACAAATAAGGAAGCTGTGGCTTAGAGAGAGACAATAAGATCCTCTGGGTTACAGCTGGTACGGGGTAGAGTCAGAATCCGAAACTAGGTCCGTCCAAACACAAAGGCCCTGTTTTCGGGCTTCTTGGGAAAAGCAGCGATTGCTATGGCTGTTTTGTTCAGATCTACAGCAAGAGTGTTAGAGTGTTACCGCGGTGAGATTAATAGACACAGCTCTTTGCCATGCTGAACCCTGGTGCTGTCCGCCCCTTCTCATCTGGTGGGTGTTATTCGGCCCTCAAGGCTCAGCCCAGAGGTCACCTTCCTGAGGAAGCTTCCCTGGCCATCCTGGGGAGAGCTGACCGCTCTGTGCCTTCATTGCGACACTTGCCCGGTGTCCGAGGACCTTCTCAAGGGCCGTCTCCCTCAGAAGACCGGCAGGGGCCTGTGTCATTTTCTGAGTGCCCAGCATGGGGGTGGAGCCGCAGGACACGCTCAGGGAGTGCCTGAGGGATGAAGTACAGCTTCTGGGCATCAGATTTCGACACAGTCCACTCGATCATGTGTGCGGTTGCCGACTGGGAACCAATGGTTCTCCTGGGTCTCTGTGAAAAATGCCATCAGAGGACGGACACCAGAAGCTATGGCAAGAAAGCCATCACCTCGGGGCGCCTGGGTGGCTCAGTCGATTAAGCGTCCGACTTCAGCTCGCGTCATGATCTCTCGGTTTGTGAGTTCGACTCCTGTGCTGGGCTCTGTGCTGACAGCTCAGAGCCTGGAGCCTGCTTGGGATTCTGTGTCTCCCCCTCTCTGTCCCTCCCCTGCTCACGCTCTGTCTCTCTCTCTCTCTCTCTCAAAAATAATAAGCATTTAAAAAATTAAAGAAAAAAGCCATCATCTCTTACTGTTTAACTTGGGAATAATCCTACCAGTCACATTTCTTTTCACAGTCCCTTTTCCCTGTGCCCTTTGACATTCGTGTAACTCGTGTTATTGCACAACCAACCTGGATTACCTGAGAATGAATCAGTCTTAGTTAACATTCAAAAATATACGGAAGGGAAGGAGGGAGAGGAAGAAAATTCGAGCCTCACCTTTCCAGCTCAGCAAAGTTCAAGCCAGTCGTTTTTAAAAGTCAATTTTATGTGAAAAATGAGGTCATTTTATGTGCTAAAGATACATGTGCTTGGCATGGAAAGATGTTATTCCTTGAAGTATTTCCTTGAATATATTCCAGAGACTTTTTCTTTTTTTTTTTTTCCAGTCATCTAAAAGTGGATGAAAGTTCTAGTGAACACAGGGTTTCTCTATGTGTTTCCTCCTCTGTGCACAGAGCTCGTGATTTCCAAGGGCACCCAATACGATTACTGAAAAGAAATACGGTACCCTTGTCCCTTGGCTGACCTGGTCAGCATCCTGAACTGAGACTCACTTCTGTGCCAGTAAAGCACCATGTCGCTGAGAACAGAAATACACCCGTTCCCTCTGGCTTTGGTTGTCCTCGCACATCCATGCACACATCCATGCTCTTTTGTTGAAATAGTCCAGATAAGAATAATTATGGGCCAAGGCCCTTTCCAAAATGACATGTAAACGCTACAAAAAGGTAGCTGTTTAAGCTAGTCAGTGTTTTAGGAATGATTGACAAACTCGTATTTTGCTAATTTTTTTAAATGTTTATTTCTAAGAAACAGAAGAGACAGAGTGTGAGTGGGGGAGGGGCAGAGAGAGAGGGAGACACCGAATCGGAAGCGGCTCCAGGCTCTGAGCTGTCAACACAGAGCCCCGTGTGGGACCCGAACTCACGAACCGTGAGATCATGACCTGAGCCAAAGTCAGACGCTTAACCGACTGAGCCACCCAGGCGCCCCAGATTTTGATTTCTATTGAGACAAATAGACCTAAGGGGCGAATGTTCTTTGGCGGGAATGATCCTCTCAGAAGAACAGCCGAGTTGTTCTTTCACGATGAGGAACTGACGGATGCAGCCTGGTGGGCCACTCAGTGCACTGAACAAAACTCTAAGTCAGAAGGGAGTCTACCTAATGGTGGAGTCCCAAACACCACAACCACGCAGTGTGGACGGTGTCTTGGGAGACAGACACAAGTGCGTATCCGCGAGGCTGGGCCAAGGCAGGCCCGCTGCTGGCTGTTCCTCAGCATGCGGGGGACACACACAGCGGACAGAACAGCAGCTCTGGAGTCAGACTGCCGGACTCTGCCTGCGGCCCTACTGCTCCCCGACCTTGGACAAGGTGCTTCTGTCTGAGCCTCACCTTCCTGGTCTGTGAAATGGGAATGGGAAACGTGTCTACCCCATGGGTTCTCAGGGGGGTTAGTGAGACTGTGGGCGAGTGGCCGAGTCCAGGGCTAGCACCTTGCGGCCACAGGACATCCGTTCCTCTGGCCCGTCCTCCTTGCCCGTCGGCATGGCTGAAATCAGCGGGACAGGAAGGTGGCGCTTCAGACCTCAGCTTCCTCCAGACAGATTTTCATGAACGATGCACGTCGTACGAAAGAGGAGCGGGATTTACATAGGGAGAGATGGCAGGGACTTGGGGTTTCAATGCCTCTCTCCTTCCCCTTCCCTGCTCTTGGCCCCCTTCCCACCTTACACCCTTGAGGGAAGCAAAAACGAACGCACAAAAAACGAGGCCAGGCAAATGCACCTCATAAGACTTTGGCCCCCAACCGCCCGCAGACCGCAGCGGGCTGGGCCGGCCCTTGTGGAAGGTCCCCTCCATGTGGCCAGAGGCAGGCCAACGGTCTCCGAGCAAAGGAGCCCTCACGTCCCCTCCCTCCCAAAGCCCAAACCCAGGGTCCTCTGGATCAGAACACTGCAAGAACACAGAAAAGGGAGGGCGGGGAGAACTGGCAAGTCAGCAAAGAAGCCACACGTTCTAAAGAGCATGTGGCCCTACCTAGCACTCGGCTGCTCCGGGCTCTTTCAGGAGGTGAGCGCGAGCCCCGGGACTCTCAGGCTAGGTGAGCCCCATCATCCGAGGGACAGAGAGTCAGAAGACTCGAGAGAACCCACCACACCTGGCTCAGAAGGTTCTCTCGCTCAACACATTCAACATTTAGTTTACTGAGTCCCTAGCGTGTGGCAAGCATGCGTTCCAAATGCATAAACCCCACACACCCCAGTGTAGAAGCCAGTTTCAAAGTCAAAGAGGACACAAGCCCTTGACCCCACGCCTTTCAAACCTGCCCTCTACTCTCTCTGAGCTTAACTCCTTCCCTTGTCAAAGGCTTTTTGCCCTTTGTCCCCGACCTGTGCTGAGGCCAGGGTGTGAAGGAGGGAGGAGAAGGGGCACAAGGGAGGTTCGAGCTTTCGAAGCTAGCAAGCATCAGGCATCGAGATGGACCTTTTTGGCTGGTTGCCCTGGTTTCTTTCTTTTTTCTTTTCTAATATTTTTTTTTTTTTTTGAGAGAAAGAAAGAGCACAAGCAGGGCAGGGGCAGAGAGAGAGGGAGACACAGAATCCGAAGCAGGCTCCAGGCTCTGAGCCGTCAGCACAGAGCCCGACGCGGGGCTCGAACTCACAGACCGCGAGATCATGACCTGAGCCAAAGTTGGACGGAGCCACCCAGGCACCCCGGTTTCACTTTCTTTACCACAGAGCTCAGAGCAGGGTGTCCCAGCAGGGGTGGGGGTGGGGTGGGGAACGGGACTGGGTCTCACAAAGCCTCTTTAGATTTATAACTTCAGGCACAAAAGCCTCAGTTCTTCTCCCTGGGTCCCCAGTCCTCATGGACTTCTCACTGCGGTCACTGGCCTGAAGGACAAAATCGGCACTTGCTGTGGACTGGGGAGAAAGTGGACAGCCTTGCAGATGAACAGCCTGCACTTGTTTGCCTTGGGAAATGATTTGCCTGCTTCACGTCACAAGCAGGAAGATGTTAGCACAGGACTGGCGGAGAGCAACAGTAATCCGCTCAAGTGTGGTGAGCGGAGGTGAGGCCAAGTGCTGGAGACAATGCAAAGAGGCCCGACCAGATGTTTCCTTTCCAGGCCAATCCAGATCATCGGTTATGCCAGTGCGGGTCCCAAAATGCAGCCGGAGGCACAGTGGAGAGAAAGCTGGGCCCAGGCCCGTCTGAATCGCAGCAGGACTTGGTTTGTCCAGCTGTTCCTTTAAATTGCCATTTTCTTATCCTCACCATTTCAAATTAAATCAGCTTACATTAACACGCTTATATTTTTTGCCTTTGAGGTTTTGAAACTGAACGAACTCAGTTGACCAGGACCCCTTTGTGCTTAAAAAAAACACCAGAGGATGGAATTCACAGGGGAAGAAAGACCCTCCGGATCTCATGATACAAGGGCTGTCTCCCTTGTTCTATCATGAAGATACTCGCTCAGGAGCTCTCTTTGTTTTCCAGAGGAGAAAGAGGTGAGAATCACACTGCTAGGCAGATTCAGAGATCGCACCAGACCCTGATGAAGTGTTGGGGGGGTGGGGGGGCTCGTGGGGTCTGGAGCCGATGGCCAAGAAAGAATTCTTCAATGTTTGTTTATTCTTGAGAGAGAGAGAGAGAGAGAGAGAGAGAGAGAGAGAGAGAGAGAGAGAGTTAGAGTATGAGCAGGGGAGGGGCAGAGAGCGAGGGAGACACAAAATCCCAAGCAGGCTCCAGGCTCAGAGTGGTCGACACAGAGCCCGACGCGGGGCTCGAACTCACCAACCGAAAGATTGTGACCCAAGCTGAAGTCGGACGCTTATGTGACTGAGCCACCCACAGGCACCCCAAGAAAGAATTCTTGAAGACGTCTTTGGTACAAAAGGGTGATTTTATTAAAGCTTGGGGTCAGGGCCTGTGGGCAGAAAGAGCTGCACTTCCAGTATTGGGGGTGACTGTTTTAGGGAGTCAGGGGAGATAGTCAGGAGGGAGTTTCCAAATAAACTTTCACAGGCTAAAGACTTACTGGCGGTCTAGCTGTGGCCAAGCTAAGGTTGTTTTCTCCTCTAGCAAAGCACTAACATTAAGACAGTAGGGAGTTCCTGGACTTTAGGCCATTGATGGGATTGCCTTTTCCTTGTAAACGGACAGACTCTTTTTTGTTTCTTGTCCTTTCCTGTTTTGGGGTAGGTGGGAGTGTCCAAGGAATATCACACAGGTCCCATCTGATCTGCGGGGCAGGAAGGGGGGTGCTAGCTTGTGCTTCGCCCCTCAGCCTGTCTCACGCTCCCTCATCAGACCCCAGGACTGAACTTCAGTCTAGCACTCTTGTTCTGTCCCCCAACACAACAAAGCCTTCTCATTGTCCACGGCTGGTGCCTGAAGCTACTCTAGGAGTCAGGACCTGAGCTTGGGCTTTAACTGGCTGGAAAAAAAAAAAAAAAAAGTTAGCAGTTTTCTGAAAGTTTCAGGTTTCGTTTCTTTTAAAAGACTATCTCTTGGGGCGCCTGGGTGGCGCAGTTGGTTAAGCGTCCGACTTCAGCCAGGTCACGATCTCGCGGTCCGTGAGTTCGAGCCCCGCGTCGGGCTCTGGGTTGATGGCTCGGAGCCTGGAGCCTGTTTCCGATTCTGTGTCTCCCTCTCTCTCTGCCCCTCCCCCGTTCATGCTCTGTCTCTCTCTGTCCCAAAAATAAATAAACGTTGAAAAAAAAAAAATTTAAAAGACTATCTCTTTAGTTTGTCTCGTTGGTAAATGCAAAGGCAACGGGTAGTTTTTGCCAGGCCCCGCTTCCTTGATGGGTAGTTTTTGCCAGGCCCCACTTCCTTGATGGTGTGGTAACTGTGACCGTTTTTTACGACCTAAGAGCCGTCTGTCGCCCTAACTGATGAGGGACCATAAGACAAGTTGACAGACTGCAACCCCCCCCCCCCCCAACCAGGCGGGATACATGTGATACACCCTCCAGGCTGCCCAAGAAGGAAAGGGGAAAAACAAAGGGTTAACTGATAGATCACAGTCCTGCAGGACCTGAGTCTCCATCTGTTGACAAGCATCTTAGTAAATCACCAGAAACAGGCAATCTTATCAATAGCCAAACCTCCAGAAACCTATAGACGCCATTTCCTGCAGCCCCAACATCACCTGTCCACGGTGATGTGGGGACAGAGGCAGGAGGGAAAGGCAGATAGAACTAAATCTCCTTATACCCTGCAGCCCATGGACAAACAATTGAGGCTGGCAGAGCAAACGTTTCTCGGGGAAGGCCCTGCTGTCTCAATGCTAATGCTTTGCTGGAGGGAAAACCACCCTAGTTTCTGGCCTCCACCTTCCTGGGAATCTTCTTTAGCATATGAAAATCTCACTGGAAACTTCCCCTGGATTTTACCTCCCCCAGTCTCTCCTCCTGGTCCCCGGGCAGCTCTTCCTGCCCACGGGGTCCTGTCCCCGAGCTTTCATAAAATCACCTTTTGGCACCAAAGACGTCTTCAAGAATTCTTTTTTGGCCGTGCGCTCTGGACCCCGCGAACCCCACTATCGCCCCCAAAACCTCGTCACTAACTACCTACCGCCTCTTCCGTCTGTTTCAGGCCTGTTGCTTGCCCTGACTATTGCTCCCAGTTTTCTGAGATTGTAAGAACCACGCTAAAAAAGCTTCTTTCTCAACTGCTGCCCTTTGCTCTTTCCATAAAAGTCCACTTTTGCGTCAGAGAGGTTCTACTTTTGAAACCTTATCCAACCTGCTGTTTGTAACCATGGCAGCAACAGCTCTGGAGTCAGAAAGCAGAAACCGTGGTTCCAAGCCCGCCCCGCGGCAGATGGTCCCAGTGAATGTGGACGCGATCAGAGGCTGCCTGTCGGTAACATCAACCACAGAACTCAGAAGCAGGAGGGACTTTAAAGACCTCGGCCCGAAGACCTCGTTTTACAGAGAAATAAGCTGAGGTTCAGAGCAGCTCAATAATTTTCCCCGGATTTGGGAGTACCCACTGGTATTAAAACTACGCACAGTACTTGGGTTTCTGGTCAAGATGGTTCAGTAAGCCCATACTTTGACATACTTCTTCTGCTTAAGTAATAATATGGTATAACATTAAAAAAAAAGGGGGGGCACCTAGGTGGCTCAGTTGGTTAAGCATCCAACTTCGGCTCAGGTCATGATCTCACAGTTTGTGGGTTCAAGCCCCGTGTCAGGCTCTGTGCTAATGGCTCAGAGCCTGGAGCCTGCTTCAGACTCTGTGTTTCCCTCCCTCTCTGACCCTCCCTGCGCGCGCTCTCTCTCTCTCTCTCTGTCTCTCAAAAATAAATATTTTAAAAAATTTTTTGTTTTTTACATTTATTTTTGAGACACAGAGAGAGATAGAGCGTGGGGGGGGGGAGGGGCAGAGAGAGAGAGAGAGGGAGACACAGAATCCAAAGCAGGCTCCAGGCCCTGAGCTGCCAGCACAGTGCCTGATGCGGGGCTCCAACCCACGAGCCGAAGTCAGATGCTCCACTGACTGAGCCACCCAGGTGCCCCAAAAATAAATCAACATTTTTTAAAAATTAAAAAAAAAAAAAAAAAAAAAAAAAAAAAGACAAGACAGAAGGTCTGAAACACAGACTACATATTCCATGAGCCGGAACAGAAGAGTAACACGGAGTAGCGAGATGGGCTGGCGCTCCCCAGGAAGCAGCAGAGGGGGCTCGGCTTGTAAGCTCTGAAATTTAATGGGGACCAAAAATGTTTCAAATGAGGTGAGAGATCAATGATTTGCTGCTTGAAAGCAGGGTCCTGGGCTTCAAAGGATGAACAAAAGTGCCGTACAACCACTCCTGGGAGACACAGCCCAAGAGGAAGGGGTGTGCCCTGGCCCACGGAGGGACGGTGGGCCACACTGAGGGCTAGGAGTGGCTTGGTGACACAGCCACCCCCCAATATCGCGATAAGTGTGGCTTGGGATCAGGAATCTAGGTTGTGGCAACTGCAAAAACACTAGGCATGTCGAAGTGAGGACAGAAAGACTGGGAAGAGGAAAAGGCAGGCAGAAATAAACACAAGTTCCATGCTAAACAAGTGTGCCCACGACATTTCCAAAAAGAAATCTAACTAGGAAGAGAAAAATAAATACATACATAAAATAAAATCAACAGGGGGAACATGAACTCATTCAGGAGGAAATGAAAATTAACTTTAGGCCACAGGCCGACAAAGACTTAAAATAAATGTTCAGAATGGCCAAAGAGACAAACTGAAGATTAACCTTCAGTGTAAGAGAACAAAAAGAAGACAAAACAAAAATATGGAAATTAAAACAGGCAGATCTGAAAAAGAACCAATTAGAAGTACTGGAAAGTATTTTTAGTCATTGAAGCTTTTTTTTTTTCAACGTTTATTTATTTTTGGGACAGAGAGAGACAGAGCATGAACGGGGGGAGGGGCAGAGAGAGAGGGAGACACAGAATCGGAAACAGGCTCCAGGCTCTGAGCCATCAGCCCAGAGCCCGACGTGGGGTTCGAACTCACGGACCGCGAGATCGTGACCTGGCTGAAGTCGGACGCTCAACCGACTGCGCCACCCAGGCGCCCCAGTCATTGAAGCTTTTAAAAAGTAGTAATGAATTAAAAAAAAAAAAACAAACCCAAAACACCTCACCAGATGGATGTGGTCAGAACATCAGTTGGAAAGCAGTATCCACAGACAAAGGGTTAAAAAGCAAGCAGCAGCGAAGAGGCTTGGGGGATCAACTTACAGGTGAAGAGATTGAAAGGATCCAACAGAACATCTAACAGAAGTTCCAGTAGACGGGACGGAGAAAATGGCAGAGAAATAATATTTAAAGAAAGAAAAATCAAGATGGTTCTGGAACCGGAGAAAGACATGAGCTTTGAGGTCTACCCTCTCATACTGAACAAAGACAATTCCACATTTACAATTACACTTCATCAAGGGTAAAGAGAAAAATCTAAAAGCTACCAGAGCCTACAGATTAAAACAAACAAACAAAAAACAAAAAAAGGGCGGATAATCCAACAGAAAAAGGGGGAAAGACTTAAACAGGCACTTCACCAAAGAAGCTGTGTAATGGCCTTTGAAAAGCAGCCCAATCTCATCAGTTACCTGAGAAATGCGAATTGAAACCAGAATGAGATAACAACCCCCGCCCCCCAAATAGTTAAAGTGAAAAGATGGGCAATACCAAGCAGTATTGTCAGCCCAATGGCACTGTCACATGCTGTTGTTGGGGGTGTGGATTAGTACAACTGCTGTGGAAAAATGTTTAGCAGTCACTACCAAAAGTGGACCCAGACATACCCTATGACCTAGCAATTCCGCTCCTAATGGAATCTATACAGATTTAGAAATGCATGTAGATGTTCACCAAAGGCACAAGAATTTTAATGACAGCACTACGCTCCTAGCCACAAACTTGAAACAACCCTAATGTCCGTCAAGAGATAAATGGGTGACTTATGGTATATTCATATAATACAATACAATGAGAGTGAATGAACCACCATTCGTGATACATGAATGAGCCTCATAACATCGTGTCGATTGAAAGAAGCCACATACTAGAACAAAATGTTTACAAAACATTTATTTGATAAAGAATCTGTATTCAGAATCTGTAAAGAATCTTTCCACATTTCAATAACTAGAAGACAGACAACCCACTGTTGGGCAAAATATTTGAACAGGCACTTTATCAAAGAAGAGACAGGAATGGTGGTGACCCTCTAAAAGACTTGGGGGGCACCTGGGTGACTCAGATAAGCATCCGACTCTCGGTTTTGGCTCAGGTCACCATCTTGTGGTTTGAGACCCGTGTTTGGCTCTGTGCCGAGTGTGGACCCTGTTTGGGATTCTCTCTCTCCCTTTCTCTCTGCCCCTGCCCCACTTGCACCGTCTCTGTCTCTCTCAAAATAAATACATAAAAAGTTAAAAAAATAAAAGGCTTGGGAAAGAGAATCTGAGAAGATGGCAAATGGTGGCATAATGTTTTAGCTTTCTCCGACCCGTTGACTCCCATAAAAACAGAGCAACAGATTATAAAACCAACAGCCCACAGACAACATCCACAGTACAAGTTGATGAAGTAGCCCCAAGAGTTCCCCAAACTGAGAAGGGACACAGAGCCACAGGGCCCATAACCATATAAGCGTCGTCTCCATGGGAACAGTGGGGTAGCTGATGGCATGGGGACTCACCCACAGGTACTCACTGAAAGTAGAGCGCCAGTACCCAAATGCAGCTGGGTTACCTTCAGCTCTGAAAGGACTTGAGCAGAGGCCCCGTGAACCCCTAAACGTCAGCTGCTGGTGCTCCCTTCTAGATGGCCCCACTTTGAGGAGACTCTCCTGGGAATAAAAATCCATAGAAGGTAGAACGGGAGATAAAAGAGAAGGTCCAGATGAAAATGGGGGCTGGGACTGAATCAGGAGAGCTCACGAAGTGCAAAGGACAGCCCTTCTGACCAACCCCCCACCCTGTATACCCTGCCACCGCAGCCTAGGTGCAGGAAAATGAATTAGCAGATTATAGGAAGATCCCACATATAAGTGCACAAGCTTCCATGTGAGGTCCGTGCTGCTGGTCTGAAGGCTACACTTTAAAGTGATAACATGATCACTGAGAGATCAACTTTTGTGTTCAGGTCCTCAGATTGGGAAGTATTTTCTAGCAATGCCTGTATGGAACAGGATTCTGACATACAACCACCCAGTAGTCACGTGGTGTTTGCTCTAACCCACATTGTTCTTGCAATGGGAATGAATCTAAGAGGCACGTTTATATGATGGAGTGGGGCAGAGATCATTGACGGGGCGTAACCTATGCAACTTGCAGTAAATTCTCACCTTTTGCACCTCCCACCCCCTTAGAATACTGCATCACAGATAGCTGGTAAAGCATCTGCCCGCTGCCGCCGCTGAGGTGTGCTCAAAGAACCTGGCTTTATGGACTCAGAGGGTAAGTCATGAGAGTGAGGCTACAAGAGTCCATGTGAATGGCTGCTTTCCTGAACGAAGCAATGGAAGGGAAAATAGTACGCAGTGAATGATCATTCCCATTATTTTGGGACTGAAATTGACCTAGAATCTCCAACAGGGTCTGACTTGCTTGAAATACTACAGATACATGGAGCGCCCGGTGGCTCGGTCGGTTAGGCGTCCGACTTTGGCTCAGGTTGTGATCGCACCGTTCGTGAGTTTGAGCCCCGCACTGGGCTCTGTGCTGACAGCTCAGAGCCTGGAGCCTGCTTGCGATTCTGTGTCTCCCTCTCCCTCTGCCCCTCCCCTGCTCACACTGTGTCTCTCTCAAAAATAAACAAATTGAAATACCACAAATACAATTTTAAGGGATGGTCTGTGATGCAACAACTAACCCGCCCTTCGGAAAGCCTTCTCCACTAGGTGCGTGGTGCAGTCAGCTGAGCCTGGGGAGACGGAAGGAACCCATCTGTCTTGGGAAAGGTCATCTGAAAGGCTCTGATGACATTTTGTCTCCCCTGGGCCCAGCAGTTAGAGCCAACGGCTTCAGAGAAGGATAGAGGAAGGCAGCATTTTCATTGCACTGGTGAGCAGAATTAAGAGATTTATGTGGTGTACAGAGTGCATGACTCAAACAATCTGCGCACCGAAGTGCCTCAGATGAACTTGGCCGAAATTCCATTCTTACCACTGATAGAACGAACACATCTGAATAGAGCTTCAAGTATTAAAACAAAAAACACGACGAAACAAAAAACCAGGCACTTTCATGCTCGACCTCATTTCTGCATCCGCAAAATGGATTTCACGCCGACTTCACAGTCCGTAACAGAGATTAAGCGGAATAACAGTAAAATACTTTCTCAAGTACGCGGTAGGGGTAGGTGTTTCCCTTACCCGATGGTGACTATTAGTTTACACACTATTTTGTAGGAACCTTGTTAACACCAGGTACGTTGGGAATTATCTAATCTCTCATTACATTATGGCTCTGTACCACGAGACGACTTTTCTCTGAAGGCGAGACTTGGCGGATCCGTTTGGGCAAATACTAACAAATACGTGCACCCCGATCTACAACAGTGCTCGTAAAACACTGAGGAACCAGAGCTTTTAGACCTGTCAAAGTCAACAGTTCTTTGAAGCTCTTGGAGGCAAGTCTCCCAGCTAGGCTTCTGTTTTTTCAAGAACGAGGTTGCGGACAGCCGGACTTGAAAAGCAAGTACAACTTCATCTCCTCCCTCCAGCAGGTGATGAGGCAAAAATCAGCACTACCTGTCTGGAAAAGCTGCACGGGGCCGGCTGTGCCAGCCCGTTTCCCCCTCAGACAGCCCTGAAGACTTGGCAACCAGGCTAACACAGAATCCCAGCGGCTTCCGGCTCCTTACAGGGACCTGGGAGTCTCAGGCACTGGTCTCCGCGAGGATAAGGCCCCAGGGCATTGCTTCTATCTGTCCCAAGCCTCTCAATCTGTCCTCAGACTCTTTTCCAGGCATCTTAGTAGTGAAACGGCCAAAAAACCTCTGAAAGCCAATTGTTTTTTTCCCCACCAGGGTGAGAACTCAGGTAGGGGAAGGAGACTACGAAACCTTTAACTGTCTAAAAATAGTCAAGTCGGGAAACCGGGCTCTCCTCGCGATCCCCCCAAGGCAAAGAGTGACAGAATGTCAGGGAGCCGACACTGCAGACAGAGGAAAGACCAGTCTCCTGTCCGCGCCATCTCGGGAAGGCAAGGGAAAGGGCAGACATCAGGAAGAGAACTAATGGTCTGCCAGGGGAAGAGGGACTATGGCTAGGGCACTGCCAGTGTTCTTGCCATCTCCACGAAGACTGTGTCTCACCAATGAAGAAGAGCTTTCTCCTCTGGAGGTATACAAAGACATACACCACCATCTGTAGAGTCTGTATCAAAACTGGATTTTTTTCTTTAAAACAGAGTATCTGTTGAAAAAGTCTCCAAAAGCACCCATACTGTCAACGTTTGGTCAAAAGACAATCAGAACCAAGGTCGGCAGCATGAACCCTAAAGAAAAAAGCAGGTAGTATCCATAGATTTCCACCCCAGCTTGATTTTCCATGTTAGCTATTTCAGAAATCCTGTACAATAGTCTCATGGAATTTTGTCATGATACAAGGAGTATTATTGAATTTGGAAGGCTGTCATTTTAGTGAACAAACATTTGTTCTCCCAGTACATCAAACAAAAGCGTGAACACGAACTGCTGGAGTCTAAATAATGGTTCAAAATCCGGGAAGAGATGGAAGGTGTTGAGTTGAGACTAGTTTTAGAATAAGATGAAGAATCCCTCTATCTTACAATGTATTACTTCAGTAATGACCAAACAGTTTGGTTTTTTTAGGTAAACTCTACAACTTGGAGATCAAGAGTCACATACTCTACCTCATACTGAGCCACAAGTTCCCCATATGGCTACAGCTCTAAAAATTAACGTCCTCCCAGGTTGCTAGATAGGATGCTCAAACTACAAATCTTTTCATTGGAACAACATGACTTTTTTTTTTTTTTTTTGCTGTGGCATTTTCTCAAAAATACTATCACACACACACACACACACACACACACACACACACACACACACAGATAGCTTAACAGGATGTGAACGCGCTTAAGAGTGGCCAGAGCGGCTGGGTGAGTGGAGGGAAATGCTAAGGGAGCGGGAAGAATGGTTAGGAGGGAACGCAGTAATCTGGGAAGTAAGTTCCAGACAGCTACATATAGGCAAATTGTATGGTAATGCAAATATTTATTTTCAGCTTCCATTTGGCAGAAGACAGTCTGAATTCCAAGGATCATTAATGAACCACATGAAATACCCATCTTAGAGAAATATATTCTGAAAACTTACACTTACATCTTCTGGTTTGGTCGTATGTGCGGCTCCCAGATATTTAAGGGCATGCATCAGTTCTGCAGGTGACAAGAGGAAAGCAACCAAGGGAAGATACAAAAGTTGGTTGTGCCTGGAAAAACCAGCTCTTATTTCTTTACAAGTTCAGTGCTGCCTTCAGTGTTCAGATGACGAGCAGGATTATATGCAAAAATAGTATCAAGTGAACGATGACGGGCTGGAGAGCAGAAACCTCAAAATGATAACATGACTATAAAAAACAGTAAGTACAACGCACACATACATCAAGTTGTAGATTAGACAGAAAAATGGCTCATGGCCACAGCCTGTTATGAATCGACCAAAATGTCAGAACCAGCAGTCAGTAAATTTTGGCTTAACTCAGTGATTTGGTCACCTATTATGAACGAACTTGTTAGCCAAAGATCATTTTTCGATGTTCAACTTTTTACATATCCCATCCTGGAGAAGACCGCTGGATTTTACCATAAGATTCTTCAGTTTCAGGCATATCCTAAATGGGAATAATAGCACCAGAATAAACACGATCTCTGTAGCATTAGCTAAACTGGACCACACTTACCTTCCAGCCTGAAGAATTCACTGTTAAGATGACTATATGGTCCTTTTAGCAATAAAATTAAACGATTCTTAAACATGAGACCTTTAAACTTTCAGGAGAAAGTCTGTAAATCAAAAATTCTTTAGTCGATGTGTCAGACACCAAGTAAATGTTAAGGGCTTGTAGGATAAGCCCCTTGGAAGAACTATGTCCATTCTATTTTATATACTTATATTCTGAGTCTAGTGTATGTACATATAATGCGTACTCAAGTACTGATGTACTGACAATACTAATTTGTGACAAATAATCAGGATCGAGGAAAATCTTCAAGAGAAGACACGGCAGTTAAAGTAAATCCCTCATTCAAGAATGAGACGTACCATACGTCCTTTCACAGAAAATTGAGTCCCCGCAACAATACTGCAAGTTTCCATGAGTCAAGCGGCAAGGGAATGGTGAGAATACTAAGTTTTATGCTGGTTACCCCGAGGCACAGAACACAAAAAAGACCTTAACTGTCCTTATTTGGATCTACAAACAGGATGACGGACATGAACGCTGGTTATAGTATTCTCTTCTTTGCCCATTTACCAAAAAAAAAAAAAAAGAGAGAGAGAACACCAGACCTTTGCAGGGACAATCAGAGGCATATTGGTGCACCAGCAGTATTTACCAGCTAATCATCTATTTTATGAACGTAATTCATTTGAGGATCAATCATCAACAGATGGTCTATGCAACTTCTTTTATAATTTCAGTATATAGTTGTGATACTTCTTATCTAGATTTTTAAGAAAATGCATTTCCATTTCTCTTAAAGAAGTGGAAATTTACTTGAGGAAATTTCTATCAGAATAAAACTGCCTTATATTGCCTGATTTAGTCAAAGCTGCTTGAAACTCCAACTTTTTACCATCATTTACTGCCTGTATCAACACAGCAGAAAAGACCTGATAATAAAGTCACAAGAATTCCGTTTATTATTATAGCAAACACTTTCACAGCATCTGACAAAACTCAGAAGTATCTGAGAAACGGGCTCAGATCTATGAAACTAAGCCAGCCAGGATGAAATCTTTATGGGGGGTGGGGAGGGAAAGGGGGAGAATGGAAAAGCAATAAATAACCAAAAGATACATTTCACATAGAGGCAAAATATAAAAAGAGGCAAAGTGATAGAATGAAAAAACAAACAAACCAAACTGCGAAGGAACGGACTAAGAAACTTTGATTCTTTCCGTCTTACTCGCTGCTAATGGTCCCCTTTGTCCCTCCACCGTTACAAATGCAGAGCAGCTAAGGTAGTAATTAAAGAATGGCCTCGCAAGACTCACCAGGAGGTCAAAAGGAATTACTGAAAAAGTGTTCAGATACTTTATAAAATATCTATTTTATTATACTGTCTTCCTTCGGTGAAGGTGTCCTTTGAAAATCACACTCTATTTCTTAATATCATTTCAAATCCTTAACTAGAGAGGCTAGCTTCTTCCAGAGTGACGCTCCCGGGGCTCCGCCTGTTTTCCGCGGCACACGGATGACAGCAGAGCCGTGCCACCTGCGGGAAAGCGAAGGGCAGCACAACCGTGAAGTTACGATCATCCCTGGGGCAGATGCTGTGACTCCAGCACCCTCAAGGATCACTGTGAAATCATATTCTGTGTCAGTGTGGGAGTTCTTCTACAAAGAGGAAGAATCTAACTTCTGTCAACACGTGCAGTGCCGGCTATTTTTCCCAACAGACTTTTCCCCCGTAAGACAGCTGCCCCAGGAGAACCGCTGCTTACACATCCCTGTCCAGATTCAAAAAGAAAACCCGACGTCTTTCTGTGAAAAGACAGCAATACACAAGTACTGGGAAGGCTTCCTGCAACCGCGGCTTGCCCAGCCACTCCAAGCGCGGGGTCACTCCCTGACGGACGGAAGATCCTGTCCGGTGACTCATAGCTCATCAGACGTGTTGTTCACCTTTGGTAATTCACACTCGTCACTGGCGCGACAGCTCTGGAGGAGGTCCCTGTAGTGCTCCTTGAGATCCTCATATAGGGAAGCAGTTTCCTGGGAGTGAGCCAATGGCAACACCTTTTCATTCAATAGCATCTGCACCCGGAACTCTTCTTTGGGAGTCTTCGCATTCTTACAATGGTAAAGCACAAACATGAGGTTCGAGGCATAGGGCACAATGTGGCCACTTCGGAACTTCCGATGCATCTGTTCCTTATAGTTGTAAGCCGTCAGGGGCTCCTTGTCTTTGAAGTAGCCCATGAGGGAGAGCAGTGGAAGAAGGGTCTCCGCGTGACCAAACTGCAGGACGACTGGAGAGGAAACCGGCTGAGACCTTGAAAGACAAATGGAGAAAAAATATGTGTATGTATTCATGCCGTGGAGGTAATATCTACAGTAGTGAGAAGGGGCACACAACGTTCTCACCTTTTCAAATCTTTATGTACAGACGCCAACAATACGGCTAAGGTTCTGTGTGGCTGAGAACTGAATGTTTTACACTCAGGGTTAAGTTCCCAGTTCAGAATCGCTGTGGTATTGCAAATCCATCTAAAACACTGCACACACGCTATTCTTTATATAGAGAAAAAAGAGTCTTTACTAGGAGATTAACGACCTCGAAGCAGATGTGGATTTCAAAAGTGTATGGCCCTTCCGTGAAGGAAACTGAGCACACTGGCCCTTAGTAAACCACTGATTACTCCACGGAGGGCCTCTGAACGAACCTCAGGCGCTACCGTATCTATATCTGGGAAATGGGGACAAGCAACACTCAGTCAAGGTCTTGGCTAAAACCTGTCTGAACAGTGAATGGTAACTCATGTACTCCTTCAATGTTTTATAAGACCTGCCTTGGGCACTACATTGGGAGAGAACCGCAAAGGGTAGAGAGACAACCTGTTCAGCCGCCCTGCTGTGTTTGTGGCTGGAGTGGAGTCTGCACAGGGCCAGCAATACAACAGCTTTCCACACCATGAGCTAGGTCACCTTTTTTTACTGCAAGTTTTCTATGCCTTCTATGCCTTTTTTTGGTAAAGGCTTTTTTTTTTTTTTTAAATATATATACAGCAGCAAATGACTTAGTTTTCCCCCAACTTTAATAGAAAGAATGTAACTTTGCTCTTAAACAAAATCTGTAAATCTACTCAAACACACTGAGCCGTCTAATCGATTAGCCTGCCAGCCCCATACCAGATTACACACTTGGGGCACCTGGGTTTCCCAGTGGACAGCAGCATTTGAGCAGGTTTGGACCTTCATGATTCCCCACAAATTCAGACGGAACTAGACAGCAAGCAGATCCCAAACCCAACGAAAACATTTACAAGTAACAGTAGGGAAAGGTTTTCTCAGTGAATCACCAACAGCCTCAGACCTGAACATGATCAGTGTCCATGTGGAAAAGCGTGTTGAAAGAGCTCACACCTGGTGGGTGCAGAGAGAGCTCACTCCTGGAGGGTGCAGAAAGAACTCACACCTGGTAGGTACTGAGAGAGCTCACACCTACAGGGTGCAGAGAGAGCTCACACCTGGTAGGCACTGACAGAGTTCACACCTGCAGGGTGCAGAGAGAGCTCACACCTGGAGGGTGCAGAAAGAACTCACACCTGGCAGGTACTGAGAGAGCTCACACTTGGCGGGTGCAGAGAGGACCACGACAGACCTCTCCCAGGGCTGGAGAAATCTAGCCACCGGGAACTCTCGAAACAGCCACTCCAAGGCCCCATTCTAGCCCAGAGGCTGCACACACTAGAAGCTGCTGGGAGGGAGTCAAGACTGAGTCGGACAGGGACAGCAAAGACCAAAAAAAGCGCCAGTCGGATCAAGGTCAGGGCAGCAAACCAGGACCAGGAGATCTCAGAAAGCAACCTGCCATTTTCTGAACAGCACACACATATAGTACCAAAGAAGGGAGACGCAGGAGGTTAAAGAAGCAACCTGACGTGAGCCGCCTTCTAAATATTCAGAGAAACTAAATGCATATTAAAATGAGCAATAGAAAAGTAAATAGAAGAATAAGGAGCAGAAAAACATCCCTACAAAAAATAAAAGTATACGGTACTAGAAATACTCAAAAAATACATAGAAACTGTAACATACTATTTCTCAATTATCCACTATTCTGAGATTAATATTCTCTAAAAGGGAATAAGCACTTTAAGAAGAGGGAGTTGGGGGGGGGGGGTTACTCCCTCTTCTTAATTGGTGTATTTTTTAATTCAGTCATCTAAAGTATTTAAAATCTGTATTTATTTCCAAGAAGCATCCCCTTAGGCCCAAAGTTACAAAGCACTATCATTTAGACCATAGTTATATTTGGTTTCATCTGCATAACTAGTTTTGAATTTTGCATTATTTGTCAGTCTTTAAAGATTGGGTGGATCTCAGATTCTTAAAAATCCACAGATTTTTGGCTCCTCTTGAAAACCTAAAAGACCTGACAACATATGCTCCCATAAGGCAATAATTAGCTGAACAGGAATAAGGGTTACTCCGGACAGGACATATATACCCACTGCCCAGGACATCTATCACTGCACACTGTCTAACCAAGATGGATTCATTCATTACTTACCTGGTGCCTTTATACATTTGAATAAATGCAAGCCAAAGCTAATACCACTGTCATAATGTAAATATAATGGAACTTAATAGTAATACATAATAAGTAAGTTATGTAAAAATATAGTTGACCCTTGAACAATGCAGGACTTAGGGGCACCAAACCTCTGTGCTGTTGAAAATCTGTGTACCGGAGCACCTGGGTGGCTCAGTCGGTTAAGCATCCGACTTCTGCTCAGGTCATGATCTCGCGGTTTGTGAGTTCGAGCCCCGCGTCAGGCTCTGTGCTGACAGCTCAGAGCCTGCAGCCTGCTTTGGATTCTGTGTCACCTTCTCTCTCTGCCCCTCCCCCACTTGTGCTCTGTCTCTATAAAAATAAATAAATGTATTAAAAAAAATTAAAAAAAATCTGTGTACCACTTTTTGACTTCCAAAAACTTATCTACTAGCTTCCTGTTGATTGGAAGCCTTTTCGATGATAACATAAACAGTTAACTGACTGTTTATCATAGACTACTGATTGACTGTATATAATACATTGACTGGAAGCTTTTTTGATAACATAAACAGTTGATTGCTGTTTTTTATAATATACTATTGACTGTATATAATACATGTAACACATTTTGCATGTTACAGTGTATACATACATAAAGCAATATATTACATATTTTGTATGTTATATGCATTACACGCTGTATTCTCACAGTAGAGAAAAGAAAATGTTAAGAAAGTCCTAAGAAAGAGAAATTACATTCACAGTACTACACTGCATTTATTGGAAAAAAAAAAAACCAAACAAAAAACAATGCCCATGTAAGTGAACCCACCCAGTTTAAATCTGTTGTTGTTTGAGGGTCACCTGCTCTGGTTTACGTTTTAAGTCATCTAGTACAAGGAAGCAACTGCAAAGCCAGGACAGGCTCTCATCCTGATGCTCCATTGCCG
Organism: Felis catus; assembly: GCF_018350175.1. NCBI lineage: Eukaryota > Metazoa > Chordata > Mammalia > Carnivora > Felidae > Felis > Felis catus. Next base: position 7,139,460 of record NC_058378.1, on the reverse strand, counting down.
TTATCTACAGGATCCATCAGGATGGGAAGAGGTCAGGAAGGATCGCAGCAATACCTCCAGAGTCCTGCAGAAAGACCAGTCAGCAACTCTCCTCTCTTCCCCACTGAGGAACTCCAACAAATGTAAGACAACATGCGATACAAAATTTTCTAGTTTCAACAAATTACAGCAATATTATCAATGAACTATTTTACACTCTTTTTCTCTATCAAGTCTTCGAAATGCAGTGTGTACTTCACGCTCACAGCACCTCTCCATACAGACCAGCCCCATTTTCAAGTGCCGAATGAATGAGCACGTGTGGCTCGTGACTACTGCGTAGAACTGTATACAGCATACACACATAGGAGTATATGACAGACAGTGGTGACGACAGCCCCATATACTTGGACTCAAAAGTCAATCAGATAAAGAGAAAATGGGAAGAAAGATATGAGACAAATAACAAGCACATGTACAAAAAAAATGCGTGCTAGGGAAAGGGAAGAAACCAACACAGCTATGTACAAATCATGAGTCCAAAGTCGCAGTAATGACATCCAAGCTACAGAAAAAATTAAATTTAGGTTGTGACCCACATGTAAGTTTTAAAACTGAAGGCTCTTTATGTAGAAAGAGCAATCAAACTTCGTTTTCTGTTTTGACTTGCTTTACTGTCAGTTATATGTTAAAATCAGCTATTTTTTAGAAGAAAGTTGAGGAAAACCATGCTTTGAAAATACTCAAGAATTTTATGGGAAATCAAGTTAGTTTATATATTAGATTTACGTAGGGAGCTCTGTTAACAAAAATTAATGTCTTCTGCCATTTGATACATCTAAATTAAAAAAAAATGTTTTACATTTATCACAGCATTATTTATAGTGGCCAAGATAAGGAAGCAGCCCAAGCATCCATTCACAGATGAATGGATAAAGAAGTGTTCTATACATGTGGTATATACACACAATGGAATATTACTCAGCCATAAAAAAGGACCTATTTGCAACAATGTGGATGGACCTAGAGGGTATTATGTTAAATGAAATTTAAGAAACAAATGAACAAACAGGAAATAAAAGAGACAAAAAACCCCAGACTCTCAAATACAGACAACAAACTGGTGGTTGCCAGGGGGGAGGTATGCGTGTGATAGATAAAGCAGATTAAGAGGTACAAACTTCCAGTTACAAAATAAATAGGTCACAGAGATGAAAAGTACAGCATAGAGAACATAATCGGTAAGGTAACGCTGTTGGGTGACAGATGGTGGCTATACTTATGGTGACCAATGAATAAGGTACAGAACTGTTGAATTATTACATTGTACCTGGAACGAATATAACACGGTATATTAATCATACTTCAATAAAAAAGTATTCCAGGCAAATAGTTAACTCACCAATAGTTAAATTCACCAATACAATAATAATAACTTGAGACAAGGATAACTACTAATTATGGGGTGAAAACTAACATAGCCTTCCCCAAAATAGTCTTAAACACGGAAAACACTAATTTGCTTAGAAATCCAAATGTGTATGTAGGAGATAAGGAACTTACAATTATTTGCAGGTTGTATTTTCTACAATAACCAGATAAAAATATTTTAAGCTTATAGGGGTGACAGGTGTGATCACTCCCTGCCAAGTGCCAGGTACCATGCTAGGTGTTTTTTGCTGTTTGTGCTTATCTGTTTTTAGAAGGGGAGGAAAAAATAAGAAAGGTTATAAACATGAAAGAACAAAAAATCCGAATAAAACATGTTCCTGGCTCTTGCAGATTAGCACTCGTGTAAGTGTTAAGGGAACTGAACAAAGGGAAGCAAACCCTCCTGGCTGGGGAAGAGCTGGGTGAACTTAGAGGAGACGGTGTCTCAGCAGGGTCACAAATACATTCCTAGTAAGTCTTACAACAGAAATGCTGCCCACTGTGGCTCAGTAAAAGGTCACGGCTGGTTTACCCTACGACGTGGATATTATCATTGCCCGTTAACAGACGAAAAAACTGGGGTTAACTTACTTATCTAAGTGATCTCTTAACTCACTAGAAAAACACTAGCTATTAATTTGTTTCATTCATTAATTTGTTTCATCCACACCTGAAAAGAAGGATCATTTCATGGGCTATATGTAAATCAGTCATAAATGTGTGTGCACAAATCTTTATTGAGCATACAAGACACTTAATTGGTTTGGTTTATGGCTTTTCAAAAATGTCAAGAAAGCAGACTATCAAAAATCTGGCTTAGAGAAATTTTATCCCATAGAGAAAAAGCTTATTAAATAGAAAAGAATGCCTTAGGATATTTTATAAAATATATTATCAACATGAACATAAAATTGAAACCCTGAAGTGGCCTAAAAATTCTTTAAGCACTTCCAAGTTTTACACAATTTTAAAAATCTCTTTCTTGATTTTGGCATTAAAAAATTTCAGGGGCACCAGCGTGGCTCAGTCGGTTAAGTGGCCAACTTCGGCTCAGGTCATGACGTTGCAGTTTGTGAGTTCAAATCCCATGTCGGGCTCTGGGTCAACAACTCAGAGCCTGGAGCCTTCTTCGGATTCCGTGTCTCCTTCTCTCTGACCCCTTCCTGACTTGTGTTCTCTCTCTCACTCAAAAATAAATAACATTAAAAAAAAAAGAAAAGAATTCAGAGCTCACTAAATGTCTAGGTTGGGTTAAGGTAAAAAGAATTTAACACACTCTTAAATAAGGTAAGAAATCTAAAAGAATGTTAAGTATTTTTTGTACTAACTCAAAAGTAGTTCCATTAAATTATAGCTCACAATATAAATCACTTCAGTTTCCAACATAATTGTTTTTCTTCACAATTTTATGTTTTCCTAGCCAAGTTCATCTTAGTAATCCTTAATGGTTCCAGTGTTAAAATTAAATGTAATAATGTAATCTTCTTCAAGACTCCCCAAGAAAGTAGAAGTAAAACATCTAACTTATAATTACGAGGTATAAAATTCCAAAGAATAAAGCCAATAATTTTTCAGCCATTTTATACTCTCTAGTACAAATCAGGGATCTCCTTATAGTTAAGAACGTCAGAATGCTTTTTTTCTTTTCTTACAATGATTAAGCAACACGTAAATTGATTTTTACTTTATTGTTTGAAACTCAACTGCCAAAATATCAAACTCTAGGTATATATTTTTTTAATGTTTATATATTATTTTGAGAGAGAGAGAGGGCGCGACAGAGCCCGATGCAGGGCTTAAACCCACGAACCGTGAGATCATGACCTGAGCCAAAGTTCACAAGGCAAAGTGATACCCCCCAAATTGGAGACACAGATGGTGGGCACCGGGGCATGGTGGGAAAACCTCAACTGTTAGTGACGAATGGCTAGGGGCTCAATATGGGCGAGTCAGAGTTAAAAACATCGAGGGACCCTGGGGAGAACCCACACTTAGTGAGTGTTACCTCCAGGAACCCAGCCAGGTCCTCACAGTGAATCCCTTCTTGTTTCTGGCAGGGGGAGGGGAAAGGAACCATTCTGAAAGACACGGAGCTTTCTATTCCTCTTAACAAGGCCTACCCTCAGAAGAAACTGCTCTACCAGAGTCTAACTTACCTAGGGGCAGGGAAATGCCCAGTTCTAGCCACCTCCATCCGTCCTGTGCCACCTAAGGATGGGGAAGTGAGAAGCACTGGTGCCGTTCACAGCCTGAGCCACAGACTCATCAAAAGGCTGAGACCCCATCCCAGGTCTACAGGAGTCTACACCTCACCACCACATTACTAAGGGCTTATCTACCACAGGTCTTTGTATCCAGTACGTCATGCCCACTTTAAACAAAAAAATTACAAGGTATACTAAAAGGCAGAAACATAGTTTAAGGAGACTGAAAAAACATCAGAGCCAGAATCAGGTATGGCAGATAAGGGTGGAATTACCAGGAATTTTTAACTATGATTAATATGTAAGGGCTTCACAGGCGCCTGGGTGGCTCAGTTGGTTGAGCATCTGACTCTTGATTTCAGCTCAGGTCATGATCTCATGGATCATGGGATCGAGTACCACGTCACATGAGCATGGGGCCTAAGATTCTCTCTCTCTCTCTCTCTCTCTCTCTCTCTCTCTCTCTCTCTCTCTCTCTCCTTCTGCCCCTCTCCCCAGCTTGTGCATCTGCCCCTCTCCCCAGCTTGTGCATCTGCCCCTCTCCCCAGCTTGTGCATCCACCCCTCCCAGGATAAAAAAGAAAAACAACAACTAATATTAACATGCAAAAATGGATGGATAATGTAAGTAGGGAGATGGAAATTCTAAGAAAGAATCAAAAAAGTACTAGACATTAAAAACATGGTACAGAAGTGAGGAATGTGTCTGTAACCTGGACACAGAGAGAATCTCCAAGTTGGGGCATAACAACAGAAACTTCCCAAACTGAACAGTACAGAGAATAAAGACTGGGAAAAGCAGAACAGAATATGCAAGAACTGTGGGGCCATCACAAAAGGTTTAATTAACATGTGTAATGCGAATACCAGAAGGAGATGAGAAAGACAGAAAATGATGCAATATTTAAAGCAATACTGACTGAGAATTTCCCCAAACCACAGATCCAGGAAGCTCAAACGCCAAGCAAATAAAAACAAAAAACCACAAAAAAACCACCCACTGTACCTAGGCATACCATATTCAAACTTCATAATATCAAAGATAAAGAAAAAAATCTTCAAAGAAGTCATGCAAGCAAGACAACGAAGTATTTCTGTATTGAGAGAAAAAGCCCACCGACATAGAATTTTGTACCATGCAAAATCATCCTTCTAAAGTGACAGAGAAATAACGGCTCTCTCAGACAAAAATTGAGGAAATTTGTTGCCAGTGGACACGTCTCACGAGACATGTTAAAAGAAGTTCTTCAGAGAAAGGGAAATAGTTGTAGGTCAGAAACTCAGATCTACATAAAGAAAAACAGTGAAGATGAATAAGTGAAGGTAAAATAAAAATGTTTATGATTTTTTTTTTTAATTTTTTTTAACGCTTCTTTATTTTTTGAGAGACAGAGTGTGAGAGAGAGAGAGGCAGAGAAAGAGGGGAGACACAGATTCCAAAGCAGGCTCGGGGCTCCGAGGTGTCAGCACAGACCCCGACGTGGGGTTGGAACTCACGAACCGACAGATCATGACCTAAGCTGAAGTCGGACACTTAACCCACTGAGCTACTGTATTTTTTTATTCTTAACTGACCTAAAGATAATAATTTGCTCAAAATAATAATAGCAATAACACACTTGATTATATATGTGTGTTCACGCGTGCGCACACACACACACACACACACACACGTATGTGTATGTGCAAGTAAAATGAATGGCAGCAATGACGCAAGGGACAGGAAAGAAGCCTGGGAACGGTTTGTTACAAGGTGCGTGCACTACCCCTGAAGTGCTAACAGTGTTATCTGAAAGCAGACTGAAGTTAGTTGTGCAGGCATATGGCAAATTCTAGGGCAACCACCAAGAAAAGAAATACAGCTGATATGCTACGAAAGAAGAGGAAATGGAACGATACAAAATCCTCAACTGAAACCACAGAAGTTAGAAAAAGTGTGGAAGATAAAATGAGAACAAAGAACAAGGGCAAGAAACAGCTAATAGTAACAAATATGGTAGATATTAATCCAACTGTATTAATAATCACTGAAAAAGTCAACGGACAAAATATACCAACTAAAAGACAGAGATTGTCAGAGTGGACCAAGCACAAAACCCAACTACATGTTACCTACACGAAACCCACTTTCAATGCAGATTAAAAGTAAACTAACGGAGACAGATATAGCATGCTAATGAACACTGATCAAAAGAAAGCAGAAGTAGCTATGTAAATTCGGACAGAGCCAACTGCAGAGCAAGGAAAGTTATTAAGGATAAACGGGGCATTACATATTGATGAAGGGGTTACTACTCCAAGCAGATAGAATATTCCTTAATGTGTATGTAGGTATGTGCCTAACAGAACAAAATGCATGAGGCAAAAACTGACAGAACTACAAGAATAAACAGATAAACTCTCTCTTATAGTTGGAGACTTTAACAATCCTCTACCAGAAATGGACCAATCCAGCAGGCTAAAAAGTCAGTAAAGAGAAATTAAGCTCAACAAGACCATGAATCACCTGGATTTAACTGACATCTGTAGAGCACTTCATCCAACAATAGCAGATTATACATTCTCCTCAACTTCACATGGAAGATTCACTAAGAGACCACATTTTGTGACACAAATCACATCTTAAAAAATTTAAAAGAACAGAAATTGTGTGACATTCGCTCAACGGAATGAAACTGGAAATCACTGACAGGACAACTGGAAAACCCCCAAATACTTGGAGGTTACACACCACACTTCTAAATAACACATGGGTCAAAGAAGAACTCTCAAAAGAAATTTAACTCCAAAGAAATTCGAAAACATTTTGAATGAAATGAAAATGAAAACACAACTTATCAAAAATTTGTGGGATGCAGTGAATACAGTACCTATAGGGAATTTTATAGCACTTAATGCCTATATTAGAAAAGAAGAAAGATCTAAAACCAACTATCTAAGCTTCCATTTCAGGAATGTAGAAAAAGAAAAGCAAATCCAATCCAAAGTAAGCAGAAGAAAATAAAATTAAAATTACGAGCAAAAGTCAGTGAAATTTAAAACAGAGAAATCTTTAGAAAAAAATGAACAATATCAAAAGCTAGTTCTTTGAAAAGATCAATAAAATCAGTAAGTCTCTAGCCAGGCTAAAGAGAAGGCACAAATTATTAATATCAGAAAAGAAAGAAAAGAGATCACCAAAGATCCCATGAACATTAAACAGATAATAAAGGAATATTATGAACCCCATACCTGCTAAGTCTGATAACCTAGATAAAATGGACCAATTCCATGAGACACAATCTGCCAAAACACAAGAACAGATGATCCAAGTAAACCTATATCTACTAAAAACTTGAATCAGTAATTAATAACCTCCCAAAAGGATTCCTTCCAGAAGGATTCACTGGTGAACTCTACCAAACCTTCAAGGAAGAAATTCTACCAATTTTCTACAAGCACTTCCAGAAAACAGAAGCAAAGAGAAAGAACTCCTAACTCATTCTGAGACCAGTATTACCCTAATACCAAAGTTAGGCAAAGATAACCCTAGAAAACACAACCAATCAATATACATGAAGACAGAAGCACACAAAAATCCTAAGCAAAATAGTAACAAGTTGAATCCAACCAACAATGTATAAAAAGAATTATACACCCCAACCAAGTAGGATTTATCTCAGGTGTCAAGGCTGGCTCAATATTCAAAAGTCATGCGAACAATCACATCAACAGGCTAAAAAAGAAAAATCGTGTTATCAAGAGCTTCAGAAAAACCATGTGACAAAATTTAGCACTCAGTCATGATCAAAATTCTCAGCAAACTAGGAACAGAGGAACTTCCTCCACTGCATAAAGAACATATGCAAAAAGCTACACTTAACATCATACTTAATGCAAAGCTTTCTTGCTAAGATCAGGTACAAGGAAGGCAAAGATGTCTCTTCTCACCACTAGTTTTCAACATCATACTGGAAGTCTTAGCTAACACTCCAAGACAAGAAAAAAGGGTATACCTATTAGGAAGGAAGAAATAAAACTGGCTTTGTTTGCAGATGACATGATTGTGTATGTAGAAAATCCAAAAAATCAACAAAAAACTCCTGGAACTAATAAGTATGTATAGCAAGTTTGCAGGCTACAAGGTTAATACATAAAAGCCAACCGCTTGTCTATATGCCAACAATAAACAAGTGGAAATTTAAAATTAAAAACACATTGTTGTTATATTAGTACCATCACAATGAAATACTTAGGTATAAAATAAAATATGTCTATGATCTATATAAGAAAAAGTACCAAACTCTTACGAAAGAATCAAAGAGGACTCGATACCGTCAAAATGTCAGTTCTTCCCAATTTGATCTATGGATTCAATACAATCCTAATAAAAATCCCAGCAAGTGATTTTGTAGATAACAACAACTGATTCTAAAGTTTACACGGAGAAGCAAAACAATATGGATGAGCCAAAACAACACTGAAGGAGAAAAAGAAAGTTGCAGGATCGACACTACTTGATTTCAAGTCTTACAGTAATTTTACAGTAATCAACATAGTGTGGTCCTGGCGAAAGACAAACAGACCAATAGAAAGGAACAGAGAGCCCAGAAATAGACCCCTATTAATAGAGTCAACCGGTCTTTGACAAAGTAAAGATCAGAAAGCAAAGGTAATACAATAGAGCAAAGACAATCTTTTCAACAAATGGTGCTGGAAGACCGGACGGGAAATAAACCGCACCTAGACACAGACCTTGTACCCTTCACAAAAATTAACTCAGAAGGATCACATACCTAAATGTAAAACTCAATACTATAAAACCCCTGGAAGATAACGTAGGAGAAAAACCTAGATGACCTTGGTACTGCAAGGACTTTTTAAATGTAACATCAAAGGCGTGACCCATTTAAGATAAAAGTAATAATCTGGGCTTCATTAAAAGTAAGAATTTCTGCTCTACTAAAGACAATGTCAAGAGAATAAAAAGACAAGTCACAGACTGTGAGAAAATATTTACAAGAGACATATCTGATAAAGGAGTTATCTAAAATATACAAAAAACTCGTAAGACACAACAATAAAAAAAACCAACCCTCTAAATTTAAAAATGGGCCAAAGGCCTGAACAGAAAACCTGAGCAAAGAAGATAAACGGATGGCAACTAAGCATATGAAAAGGGGCTCAACATTATACATCATTAGGGAATTGCAAATTAAAACAATGAGACACCACTCCACTATCAGCAGAAGTCCAGAACACCGACAATGCCAAAGGCTGACAACAGAAACTCTCATTCATTGCTGGTGGGAAAGCAAACTGACAGAGCCACTGTGCAAGTCAGTTTGGAGGTTTTCTCACAAAACTAAACATATTCTCATCGTACAATCCAGCAATTGTGCTGCCTGGTATTTATGCAAATGAACTAAAGAGTTATGTCCACACAAAAACCTGAACGTGGATGTTTATAGCGGCTTTATTCATAACTGTGAAAACCTGAAGCAACCAAGAAGGCCTGTTGGTAGGTAAAGGGGTAACTAAACTGTGGTGCATCCAGATAATGAAATACTACTCGGTTCTAAGAAGAAATGCGGTATCAAGCCATCAAAAGACACAGAGGAAACTTCGATGCGTATTACTAAGTAAAAGAAACTATTCTGAAAAGGCTAACTATTGTACAATTCCAAATATGTGACATTCTGGAAAAGGCAAAACTATGAAGACAGTATAAAGATCAGTAGTTGCCAGGGTTTGGGGGAAGGGAGGGATGAACAGGCAAAGCACAGAGGGTTTTGAAGGCGGTAAAACTATTGTGTAGGATATTACAACGGTGGGTAGATGTTGGTGTGTATCTGTCCAAACCCAGAGAACGCAGAACGCCAAGAGTGAGCGCTAATGTAAGCGTGGACTTTGGTGACCACGAGGTGTGTCAGTGTAGGGTAATCAAGTGTAGCGAAGGTCCCGCTGTGGTGTGGTGTGTGTTGGGGTGGGGGAGGGAATTTATGGGAACTCTGTACTTTCTGCAAGGTTTTGCTGTGAACCTAACACTGCTCTAAAAAATTAAGTTCGTTAATCAAAAAAACAAAGGAACAAACTACTACCACGAGAATACGGGTGACCAAAAAAAGAGTATATTCTCCCTCCAGAGAGCTAATACAATTCCCCTTTAAACAGCTGCTCATGCGTATACGTGTTTGCCCCCCCTTTTAAGACTTACTCACATCTCAGTTTTCTTTGACAAAGTTAAGCAGCATTAATGTTAAATGGAAAACATATTGTATTTCTATCCTAAATTACATCCACGCACTAAAAGTAGGGACTTGGATAATCTTCAATTAGTGGAGACTAAAGAGCTGTGGAGTTTGTGTGGACATACGCACAAAGGGTTTTTTGTTTGTTTTTCTAGCTCTAAAGATGACAGAGCAAATACCTAAGAGTATTTATTTATGGCCCTATTTTTATCAGAAGCCGTTAAAGATATGTACCAGGTTCTCTAAAGTAAATCAATAATTTCTCTGAAGTTAAGTGGTTCTATTTCAAGAACACCGCTCTTTGCTCTGTCTCCTAACAGAAAATAAATCTCAGAAATGCTCTGGGCCGTCCGCTAGGAAAGTGAGGCCCGCCTGCTACTGAAAGAACCAAATCCCCAGCTTCTCCTTGAATACACCAGAGTCCTGAGGCGGCGTAAGAACTTTGGTGGGTTTCATTCCCAAGGTTCTTCAAAGCAAAGCTGGCCTATGATTAAGCCCGAAATATTGGCAACGGGAAACGGGTAGGACGTGTGTGTGTCTGAATGAGGAAGTAAGGGAGTGTGCGTGTGTGTTGGCGTGGGGGGTCAGAACACGAGGAATGAGAGACTATAATGTGCGGGAGGATAAAAGGGGAAAGAATGTGGGGGGAAACACCACTTCTCAGTTTATTCGATTCCTAATTTAAGACCACGGCACATAATGTTTTTCATTGGACTGTTGAAGGCAATCCAAAGACACTACATCCCACTCTCTCTCTGGTTCCGTGTGGCCTTCTCTGTCGTGACCATCCCAAGAACAAGGTTGGGAGGTTCAGGGTGTCCCCACGGGAGGTACCAAGTTCTCATCTGTGACAAAAGAACGCAGTCTTCTGGCGGAAAGACGTCAGTGTTGTTAGAGCAGGAGCCGCCGGGCCCTCGGTACCGAGGCACAGATTCGATACCTACTGAAGCCGTAAGCTTCTGGGGACACACGACCACTGAGAATCTGACCCACGGACTGGGACTTCATCCCTGAGAAACACACGAACCCACGGAACCGGGAGTACAGCCTTGGGAGCCGAGACTCCCGCGCTGTGTGTCACGGTCTGACATCCTGAGGGACAGCGCGGCACGTCCGGCCCGCACCTGTTTGTGCCTCCTGCACCACGTGGGCTCTGGGGAAACCTAGTAATCTTACCCTAATGAGGCCTGTATTTCAAATGTCTGAGCCGATGAAATCTTTCTGTATTTTCCGTACTCTGATCCATCAACCAACACAGACTTCTTTTCTTTTTAATGTTTGTTTGTTTATTTTGCGAGAAAGACAGCACACGAGTGGGGGAGGGGCAGAGCGAGAGGACGACAGAGAATCCCAAGCAGGGTCCACACTGTCTGCGCAGAGACCGAACTCACGATGGTGAGATCACGACCTGAGCCGAAATCGAGAGTCAGGCGCCTGACTGATCGCCTGGTGCTCAGAGTCCCCAACACAGGTGTCCCCAACACAGAGTTCTATGATCCATTGGTCACGTTTGTCAAGTTCACGTCTATCCCTGACTTGTAACAACTATCCTTTAGAATTCTTAGAACAGTCTCCCAAACAACAAGGAATACAAAGACGTGAAATAGGATACCAGTAACCCTGTTCTCTTCTTTTGATAAAAATGCATTTTTATCAAATGCATTTTGGAATGTCACATTTTCCAAAACGTGACAAAACCACTTTTTAAAAAGAGGCACATTTTAGCTTTAAGAAGGAAAAAACAGCATAGAAAATGTAAACTATTAATACAAATATAAGGAAACAAATCAATATTCTGTATTAACAAATATAGAGAACCACAGAAAAAGGCAAGCAGATTACCTAACGCTATCTAGCGAGGTAAGAATGTAGTTCTCCAAATTAACAGCCCCCTTTTACTTACACAAGTTGGTAAGGAGATTTTACTAAATCTTCAATAAAAAACAAAATTGAATTTGAAGTCTCAAATTATGCTGTTACACGAGGGATGATGACTATGTATGTTCAATGTACACAAAACACCTCAAGAAAGTACTTAAAAATCACACAAAGAAGCTCAATCATAAAAATAACTGATAACTACAGGTTTTTCCTCTACACGTACTCAGCTTAGATCTTCCTAAACTCTTAATTCATGTTTCACTCTCAACCAATATGACACAGAGTACATTTTTAATTGCGATCCAGGAATTCAAACCCAGCTTTAGACAACTCAGACAATTCCCATACTTACGTAAGGACACAAACGTTAAGTGCCAGACACAGGAGATGCTCTGGGAAGAAAATTACCAGGGAAAAAAGATATTTTTTAAGTCTGTTTATACATCTGACTGAAACATCAGCCCCGTGAGACATCTGGGGAAGCATCAGTTTGACTGAGAGCTTAGTACAAATGTACGGCCTGAGCATAAAGTTTTTTCTCAGGCAAAAATACAACCGAAATAACCCGCTTTCAGCCAAGACAGGGCGACAGGGACCAGATTTACCCGAAGCCTGAAAACCTACATGGGGCGGTGGTTCTGAGGCGCTCAGCACGAGGCAGAGGAGGAGCGAGAAAAGCTAAGTGGCTCCCCCAGTTCACCGCCCAGGGTTTCCAGGCAGCAGCACGGGGAAGGGGAGCCCGGGCGGAGCGTGACCGCCTTCCCGTGTGGATGAGACAGGACCCAGAGCTCAGGGAGGCCACACTGGCTGGAATTCACAGGACCGAGTTCCAGAGAAGAGAGACCGGCAGGGGACCACACCTCGAGGTTGCAGCTGGCACCGATCCGCACACACTTGAGAAAACCATCCAAATCCAGGGAAAAACACTGGGAAGGAACAGGTGAAACCATTCCCAAAGCTAACCCAGGGCCAGGAGTAGTCTGTTTCTCATAATGCAGACTAGGAAAACCTCCCAACGTACAGGGACCAAACACACGCTCGGGGGCACCTGCCTCCATAGCGGGGCACCATCAGCCCAAAAAGGACATTTTTACAAAAACAAAAAGGCAAACCCCAGACTAGGAGAATATATCTGTAGGGCATAAATCTGAGAAAGGACCTGTACCCAGAATATGTACAAAGAACTCTGACAACGATAAAAGATGAGAAACAACCCGCTTACAAAACGGCAAAAGATGGGAAGACACTTCGGCAGATTACACTAGGGTGGTAAATGAGCACCTGGAAGGGCGGTGCACGTCAACGGTCTTTAGGGAAATGCAAACTAACACTACAGTGAGGAGCTATGTGCCCATCAGAACTGCTCAAATTACAAAGACCTACCACACCAAGCGTCAGCCAGAATGTAGAGTAAGTCAGCTCTCACCCGCGGACGGGAAGAGTTTGGCCGATTCTCAAGAAGGGGAAACATTCACCGACAGGGGACTCAGCTATTCTCTGACTAGGTGTCACCCGGCAGGAAAGAAGGCACAGGTCCACAGCAGGACAACCGAAAGTTCACAGCAGCTTCACGTGGAATAGCCTTGAATGGGAAACCACCTAACATCCACCGCAGGGGGAATGGATCAGCGAACTGGCGTGTGTCCGTATGATGGAATACCATTCAGCTTTAAAAAGGACTGACTGCCCAACAACCCCTAACAACATGGGTGAATCTCCTAACCATTATGCTAGAAGAAGTCAAATCAAAAAATGTATATAGTAGATGGTTCCATTATCTAAAATCTAGAAAAAATAGGTTAATCTAGAGTGACAGAAAACAGATCAGCGGCTGGCCTGGGGATGGGGCAGGTGGAAAGAGTCACAAAGAAATCTTTGCACAGGATGGATATTCCGTTATCTTGCTTTCGCTGACGGTTTCATGTATATGTACGTATGTAAAAACTCAGCAAATTGTACACTTTAAATATGTACCACTTAACTTTACATCAATGATAGGTCAATAAAACCTTTTAAAGAAATTAAAACGAGTATTAAGGGTGGATACACTGAGGTTACTGAAAGAAGTCTTCAGTGACCAACCTCAAGGACTCATCCCATAAAGCCTTTACCAAATTCCAAAGTTCAAATTCATTCTCCTTGAGCACTTTTTTAAAAACCGGTTTCAGTGCTGTTATATAAATATCCTCCAAACTAGGACATGAGCTCCCTGAGACAGTAACTTAGATGTACACCCTCTACCGCCTGCATAATACACGGGAGTCAGGCGGGCGGACGCTGAGGCCAGAGCGGTGGGGTAAAAAACGTGGAAGGAACAGATCTAAATCTGGAAGCAAAACCAAAAAACCCCACAAAACGACAAATACAGAACGCAACACGGTGAGTAGAGGTAGAAGGTGAGGGAGGCAGAGTCCGGAATGAGGCAGTTTGCGGCTGGGACGCCTGCATGACGGAACCACGGACTAAAAGAGGGACAACGGACGGGAGAGAAAGAGAGGACTGCAGACACTCCTGTGACGCGTACCGACCATCAACTGTATGTGCCCCGTGCTCGTTCTAGGCACCGAGGAGCGGACACCGAGATAAAGTTCCAGACACCACACACCTATGCTCTACGGAGAGTCCAAAAGTTTTTCCCAAAACCAGATGGACATTGGCACAGCCAGACTAGTTACATTTTAATCTTTATTTAGCCAGTTTCTTTCGACAGGCAGCACTCCCAGGGTTTGCTGGAACATCCACCTGGACTCCATGGAACCCTGACTGTAGAAAGGGAGCAAAAAGACCGGCACACACGTCCTGAGGACTTGGAATCTGCACACATTTCCAAGAACTTTAAAAGACAAGCCCCCCCCTCCCTAATTCCCACGGGCCAGATGACCCAAACAGCTATTTAAAATCACCCGTTGGGACACCGGGGTGGGCCAGTCGGTTAAGTGTCCGACTTCAGCTCAGGTCATGATCTCACGGTTGTTGAGTTCAAGCCCCAAGTTGGGCTCTGTGCTGACAGCTCAGAGCCTGGAGCCTGCGTTGGATTCTGTGTGTGTGTGTGTGTGTGTGTGTGTGTGTGTGTGTGTGTCTACCCCTCCCCCACTTGTGTGGGCTCTCCCTCTCTCGGAAATAATAAATGAATAAACTTTAAAAAATTATAAAAACTAAATAAAAAATAAAATCACTTGTTGCCACGTGAATTTCAATGCTGCCATCTTATGTTAAAATATGGAACTACACAACGTTAAAAAGCCATACCCTTGTTCACCGGCAAAATCTGAAAATATCAAGATTTGAGAGTCAGTGAAAAAGTAGACAAAGTTAGTAAGTTTAATGATAGTAACAAATATTGACAGCAGTCAATTTCAGCGTCTGAGATGATCCATGATGAAATGAAAGCTCTCATGAGGCTAAGCAATTACAGTCCAGAATATAAACCTTATTTTAAAAAAGAAGTGACTTATTGAATTACCCCGATCTAAAAAGATAAAAATATATCAACAGAGATAATGGGGAATGGGTACAGTAGAATAAAATCCATATAGTCTCATCCCTTTAGTAAATCCGTCTTTTTTTTTTTTTTTAATTTTTTTAATGTTTGAGAGAGAGAGAGCTCTAGAGAGAGACAGAGAGAGAGAGAGACAGAGCAAAAGAGAGCAGGGGAAGGACAGAGAGAAAGAGAGACACAGAATCTGAAGCAGGCTCCAGGCGCTGAGCTGTCAGCACAGAGCCTGATATGGGGCTCGAACTCACCAACCATGAGATCATGACCTGAGCCAACAGAGGACACCTAACTGAGTCACCCAGGCACCCCTCCGCAATCTGCTTTTCTAATCACAGCTGCTTAAAAGGCAAAAGCTGCTTAAATTTGCTTAAACAGTGAATGTACTGGTTTTAACTTTAATCCCATCACTGTGGTGATGGTTCAAGGAGGAAAATAAAAATCAAGATCCTAATAAGAGTAAAGGACCCTGAGCTTGAAGGGCAGCTATACGCAGCCAAAATGCGGACCCTCGCCAATTAACATTGTTTGTAATCTCCAGTTTTTCTGTGAAGTAAAACCAGGCTCCTAAAATTACGTTGAAGAAGTATTCATAAACTCAGAAGCCGATCTCTGATTGACCATGAGCATAAAGAGGGAACAGCCTGCCTACGGAACGCAAACGTAGCCTGGGGGCTCCACCATGAAGTGAGAGACATCTCCCTCAGACAACAGGATGACAAAATACTGCTCATAAACCCACACACAGACTCTAAACACAAATACACAAAAGATTTTAAGAGTCGCAAAGAAAAAAGGTTAATGTTCTGATAGAATGGGTCAGAAAAATCTACTGAAGTCTTATCCTACCACTGTGTGTGTGATATTAATGTTGAGGGAGGCTGTGTATGTGGAGGGGAAGGTAGTTGGGAACTCTAGAATTCCCACTCCAAACTGGTGTGAACTTAAAATTGCTCTAAGACACAAAATCTATTAATTTTTTAAAACGCTATTATTCTCTTTGCTGAGCATATGTTGGTTTTCTTTGGAAGTATTCTTAAATGTAGCACTGCTCCTAAAATCCTATCAATTTGCTTTTTTGGACAGAAATATGATAGAAGTCTCTAAATATACCTTCTTCCCTCTATTTAAGAAGATTTAATTTTTTTAGCTGTTTTTTAAAATTTTTATTTAAAAAAATTTTTTTTAAATTTACATCCAAGTTAGTGAGCATATAGTCGAATCAGGATTCGATTCCAGTGATTTATCCCCTACATGTAACACCTAGCGCTCATCTCAGCAAGCTCCTCCTTAATGTCCCTTGCCCACTTAGCCCATCCCTTAATGTCTCAGCTCCTCCTTAATGTCCCTTGCCCACTTAGCCCATCCCCCCCACCCACAACCCCTCCAGCAACCCTCAGCTGGTTCTTTATATTTAAGAGTCTCTTATGTTTTGTCTCCCTCCCTGTTTTTATAGTTTCCCTTCCCTTATGTTTATCTGTTTTGTATCTTAAATTCCATATGTGAGTGAAGTCATATATTTGTTTTTCTCTAATTTCACTTAGCATAATACACTCCACATTGTTGCAAACAGCAGAATTTCATTCTTTTTGATTGTCAAGTAATACTCCATCACACACACACACACACACACACACACACACACACACTACATCTTCTTCATTCATTCATCCGTCGATGGACTTTTGGGCTCTTTTCATACTTTGGCTATTGTCGATAGTGCTGCTATAAATATGGGGGTGCATGTGCCCCTTCGAAACAGCACTCCTGTACCCTTTGCATAAATACCCAGTAGTGCAATTGCTGGGTCATAGGGTAGTTCTATTTTTAATTTTTTGAGGAAACTTCATACTGTTTTCCAGAGTGGCTGCCCCAGTTGGTATTCCCACAAACAGTACAAAAGAGATCCTCTTTCTCCGAATCCTTGCCAACATCTGTTGTTGCCTGAGTTGTTAACGTTAGCCATTCTGTCAGGTGTGAGGTGGTATCTTATTGTGGTTTGAATTTGTATTTCCCTGATGATGAGTGACGTTGAGCATTTTTCATGGGTCTGCATACCATCTGGATGTCTTCTTTAGAAAAGTGTCTCTTCATGTCTTTTGCCTATTTCTTCACTGGATTATTTGGTTTTTGGGTGCTGAGTTTGATAAGTTCTTTATAGATTTTGGATACTAACCCTTTATCTGGTATGTCATTTGCAAATATCTCCTCCTATTCCATCGGTTGCCTTCTAGTTTTGCTGATTGTTTCCTTTGCTGTGCTGAAGCTTTTTATTTTGATGAGGTCTCAATAGTTCATTTTTTGCTTTTGTTTCCCTTGCCTCTGGAGGCATGTTGAGTAAGAAATTGCTGCGGCTGAGGTCAAAGAGGTTGTTGCCTGCTTTCTCCTCTAGGGTTTTGATGGTTTCCTGTCTTACATTTAGGTCTTTCATCCATTTTGAGTTTATTTTTGTGGTGTAAGAAAAGTGGTCTAGTTTCATTCTTCTACATATTGCTGTCCATTTCTCCCAGCACCATTTGTTAAAGAGACTTTTTTCCATTGGATACTCTTTCCTGCTTTGTCAAAGATGAGTTGGCCATACATTTGTGGGTCCAATTCTGGGTTCTCTATTCTATTCCATTGGTCTATGTGTCTGTTTTATGCCAGTACCATATTGTTTTGATGATTACAGTGTTGTAGTAGAGGCTAAAGTCTGGGATTGTGATGCCTCCTGCTTTGGTTTTCTTTTTCTTTTTTTCAATGTTTATTTTTTTGGGGGGGACAGAGAGAGACAGAGCATGAACGGGGGAGGGGCAGAGAGAGAGGGAGACACAGAATCGGAAACAGGCTCCAGGCTCTGAGCCATCAGCCCAGAGCCCGACGCGGGGCTCGAACTCACGGACCGCGAGATCGTGACCTGGCTGAAGTCGGACGCTTAACTGACTGCGCCACCCAGGCGCCCCTGGTTTTCTTTTTCAATATTACTTTGGCTATTTGGGGTCTTTTGTGGTTCCATACAAATTTTAGGACTGTTTGTCTGGCTTTAAGAATGCTGGTGCAATTTTGATTGGGATTGCATTGAATGTGTAGATTGTTTTGGGTAGTATTGACATTTTAACAATATTTATTCTTCCAATCCATGAGCATGGAATTGTTTTCCATTTCTTTGTGTCTTCTTCAATTCCTTCATAAGTTTTCTATAGTTTTCAACATATAGATCTTTTACATCTATGATTAGGGTTAGTCCTAGCTAGGTATTTAATGATTTTTGGTGCAATTGTAAACAAGATCAATTCCTTGATTTCACTTTCTGCTGCTTCGCTATTGATGTATAGAAATGCAACTGATTTCTGTGCATTGATTTTATATCCTGTGACTTTGCTGAATTCATGGATTAGTTCTAGCAGTTTTTTGGTGGAATCTTTTGGGTTTTCCAAATAGAGAATCATGTCATCTGTGAAGGGTGAAAGTTTGACTTCCTCCTTGCTGATTTGGATGCCTTTTATTTCTTTGTGTTGTCTGATTGCTGAGGCTAGGACTTCCAACAGTCTGTTGAGTTAACAGTGGTTAGAGAGGACATCCCTGTCCTGACCTTAGAGGGAAGGCTCTCAGTTTTTCCCCATTGAGGATATATCAGCAGTGGGTCTTTCGTTGAGGTATGATCCTTCTATCCCTACTTTCTTGAGGGTTTTTATGAAGAAAGGATGCTGTATTTTTTCAAGTGCTTTCTCTGCATCTATTGAGAGGATCATGTGGTTCTTGTCCTTTCTTTTATTGATGTGATGAATCGCATTGGTTGTTTTGCGGATATTGAACCAGCCCTGCATCCCAGGTATAAATCCCACTTGATCGTGGTGAATAATTCTTTTAAGGCATCATTGGATCCGATTGGCTAGTATCTTGCTGAGGACTTTTGCATCCATGTTCATCAGACAAACTGGTCTATAATTCTCCTTTTTGGTGGGGTCTTTGTCTGGTTTTGGAATCAAGGTAATTTTGGCAAGACAATTTAATCTTGATTCAGCTACGTAAATACTTTTTAAAACTCTGATCAGTCTTTTAGTATAGAGATAACCGGTCCCTGAGAAGCACCTGCCAGTTTCTTCACAATTACTGCTGTCTCTCCTTCCTCAGATAGAAAAGGAGGCAGTGGCCAACATGATCAGCTGTCATACAAGCTCAAACTCTCCTTCCTTTGACTGTTTATACTGTTTCACAATCTCACATGAACAGTTACACCATTAACCTGTGAATTTGATACACATTTCTATTTTTTCTAGATTGTAAGTCACAAGTGCAATGAGTCTGTCTTACTCATCATTGTTTGCTGGTCCTGAAACACTGCCTGGCATGTGTCATAGGTGTTTTAATTCACAAATAATTCACAACTCCACAAATAAAGGAGTAATCATCCAAAAGAGGGTAAGGATTCCTTCATCTTGCTGATGGAAACATCATATTATACTAAGTGCTTTGAAGACATTATCTCATTTCATTATCACAACAACCCTGTCAGTTAGCAGACGCAGCCCCCTTTCAGAAGTGAGGAATCTGCAACATCAATAAAGCAGAATCAGGACTCACACGAAATCCAAGTACCTGCCTACAGCATCACACTGCCTCTGTATTACCGCACCTGATCCCAGGAGCCATGCACGACAATTAGCCTCATTAGCTTCTGAGGACAGAGTTGGCTACTACCTAACGTAATGATTCCTCAATTAGTTCCATTTTTCCGTCTGTATTTCATCTGTGGGTAAGATAAACAAATTGTAAGAAAATAAGCTAAAAACTGGAATTTCACTTTAAGATAAAAACAAAACAAGGAAAACCTCCCAGCAGGTCATCTGGATCACTGTAAACAGGGCAACCTCAACTTGGAACGCTTTGTCTATAGATCACATCCAGGAACCAGCACATGTCAGAGATTGCCTACATCGCTACAGTTTCAATACTCTTTAACAACTCCCGAGAGTCAAACTTCATGACTCCCTAGAAATTCCATTCTGGGCATATACCCGAGCCAAATGAAAACGGGACCACACAAAAGTCTGTATGCAAATGCTCACGGAAGCATGATGCACGAGAGCAAAAATGTGGATAGGACCCAGATATCAATTAATGAACAAAATATGGTATATTCATACGACAGAATACTATTCAGCCATAAAAAGAATGAAATACTGACACATGCTACAACACGGATGAACCTGAGAACGTTACGCTAAGCCAAAGAAGCCAGTCACAAAGAACCACATACTACATGATTCCACTTATATGAAATGTCCAGAAAACCCGAATCCATAGAGAAAGAAAGTAGATTAGGGGCTGCCTGCTGCTCAGAGCGTTTGGGTAAATGGGGAGAGACTGCTAATGGGCATATGGTTTCTCTCTCAGGTAGTGAAAATGATCTAAAATTAAACAGTGGTGATGGCTGCACAACTCTTGAATATACTAAAAGCCACAGAACTGGATGTAAATGTAAATGGATGAACTACACGATATAGAAACTATTTCTCAAACCTGTTTTTAAAAAGTAACTCTGGCAGGCGATTGTGATAGTAGGGACGGCTATGGGGAAGGGAATGTTGGGAAGTCTCTTTAGCTTCCGCTCAATCTTGCTGTGAACCAAAATGGGCTCTAAAAAACAAAACTATTTAAAACAAAAACCGGCTTGTCCTGTCTATAGTAATCCAGATGATCTCATGGAACTGCAAGAGCCCTGATTTTTTGTTTTGACTCCTCAATTATTTTAGTGTATTTTATCAAGGCAGGGAGGCGAACTGATAATTAAAACACATTTCAAGCAATTACATGTCATAAGCATTTTGGAGTCATCTTGTCAAAACTTCTAAGGAAAGATTCCATTTTTCTGAGTTGCTAAATTCATTAAAAATTATTTCCACTTTTACCAAAAGACTATTTCATTCTTTCCCCCTCCTTTTTCCAACAGGCTTCTTTCAGTTAGCATCATATCTTAGAAGCCATTCATTTTGCTGCATCTGTCAGTAATTCATTCCTTTTCATTGCTGAGTAGTATTCCATCACACGGGCATAAGACCTGCATTTACTCATTTATCAGCTGGTAGACAAAGGAATTGTTTACAGTTTTTACCTACTATGAAAAATACTTCAATAAACAGTCACATAAAAGTCTGTGCAGACATGTATTTTCATTTCTATTGGGTACTTTTGGACTAAATTTGCTAAATCATGGTAGATTTATGTTTAACTTTTTAAGAAGCCGCCAAACTTTTCCCAAGTGGCTGTGTTAAATTTTACATTCCCACTGGCAATGTGTAAAGCTTCTAGTTCCTACACATCTTGCCAACATTTAGGACAGTCTTTTTTCTTTTTAACTTAAATTTTAGCCAGTGAGTATGAAAAACACCCGGGCTTCCCCTCCTGTGTTTCTCCTCTACTCTCACACTACATACTCCTACCACTTCTGATACCAAACATGTGGGGCTTTTTCCCCACACCCAGCGATTCTGTGATAACAGCCGGGTATCCTACAATTTAACTCAACTCTGACACCGTGTACCTGGAGCCAGTGTCAGATTCCACTCAGGACTCGGTCCCACGAGACTGCTCCTCCCCTCCTTCCAGGCACCAACTGCAAGTATGAGTGTTAGTCCCAGGTTACACACAACTTCTATCCAACTGGGCTACAAATCAAAGGATTTGTAGGTTTATTAACTTGCCAGAGCTCACAAAACTCAGGAAAACACATTACCAGTTTATTACAAAAGGATACGATAAAGGATACAGGTGAGTGTCCACATGGAAGCAATGGGTAGGGCCAGGTTTGTGGGATGGGGCATGGAGCTTCCACGCCCTCTTGAGGCATGGACTACATAATAGTTCACTCTCTCGGCACATCTACTTGTTCATCAACCCAGGAGCTCCCGAAACCACAAACGTTTTTTTGGATTTTTATGACATCTTCATCGCACAAGCATGATTCATCATTAACTCCATTTCCAATCCTCCTTCCTTCTCAAGAGAATGGGGCTCAGGGCTGAAAATTGCAAGCTTCTTCTTACTCAAGGCTTGGTCTTTCAAGGCTCATCCTGGAGCTGTCCAGGGTGCCACCCAAAGTTGCCTCATTAGAACAAAAGATACGCCTATCACCCAGGAAATTCCACGGGTTTCAGGAGCCCTATGTCAAGGACTTGGGGAAGAGACATATATATATATATATATATATATATATATATATATATATTTTTTTTTTTTTTTTTTTTTTTTTTCCAAATCATTTCAAAACCATTTTGGGAATATACTGGTGGTATTTCACTGTGGTTTTAACATCCAATGATTTTTTTTTTTTTTTCAACGTTTATTTATTTTTGGGACAGAGAGAGACAGAGCATGAACGGGGGAGGGGCAGACAGAGAGAGGGAGACACAGAATCGAAAACAGGCTCCAGGTTCTGAGCCATCAGCCCAGAGCCTGACGCGGGGCTCGAACTCCCGGTCCGCGAGATCGTGACCTGGCTGAAGCCGGACGCTTAACCGACTGCGCCACCCAGGCGCCCCAAACATCTAATGATGTTAAAAGCATCTTTTCTTGTACTTATTTGCCATCCACATATCTTCTTAACTGTCCATTCAAATCTTATGCTCTTTTTAAAAATTAGTTTGTCTCCTTATTGGGAGGTAACATCTCTATGTATTCTGGATTCAAATCCTTAAACATATATGTATATTTTGCAAATATTTTCTCCAAGTCTATAGCTTATCTTCTCATTTTGCAAATAGTATTTTTAGAAGCATAAACATTTAAAAAAAAATTTTTAATGTTTATTTTTGAGACAGAGAGAGATGGAACATGAGCTGGGGAGGGGCAGAGAGAGGGAGACACAGAGTCCGAAGCAGGCTCCAGGCTCTGAGCTATTAGCACACAGCCCGACGCAGGGCTTGAACTCGTCAACCGTGAGATCATGACCTGAGCCGAAGTCGGATGCTCAACCAACTGAGCCACCCAGGCACCCCAAGAAGCACAAAAATTTTTAATTTTGAGGAGGTCCATTTTATCAATTTTGCTGTAGACTGAGCTTTCGGGCTTTTTAGCTATGAAATACTGACCTAATCCAAGATCACAAAGATTCACTTCCATGTTTTCTTCTAGGAGTTTCACAGTTTTATCTCTTGTATAGTGTGAAGTAAGGGCCTAAGTGTCATTTTAAACACATGGTTATCCAACTGTTCCAGCACCAACTGCTGAAGACTATCCTTTTTTCCAATGCATGACCTTGGCATCTTTGTTGCAAATTGACCATATAAGGGTTTATTTATGAGTTTATTTATTGACTTGATTCTATTCCATTGGTCTTTTTGTCTATGGCTATAGATTTATAGTCAGTTTTGAAGTGAAATATTTTTAAGTTTTTATTGTTTTTTTTCTCTCAAAATTGTTTTAGCTCCTTAAGCTTCTTTGCATTTCTGTATAAATTTTAGAATAAGCCTCTCAATTTCTACAAAGAGACCTACGGAGTGTGATAGGGATTGCATTCAGTCTACAAATGATCAATCTATCTTCCAATCCATAAAGATAGTATATATCTTCATTTATCTGGGTCATCTTTAATTCACTCTGTAATGTAATATTCATTTTGAAACATGAAGATAGGGGCGCCTGGGTGGCGCAGTCGGTTAAGCGTCTGACTTCGGCTCAGGTCACGATCTCGCGGTCCGTGAGTTCGAGCCCCGCATCAGGCTCTGGGCTGATGGCTAGGAGCCTGGAGCCTGTTTCCGATTCTGTGTCTCCCTCTCTCTCTGCCCCTCCCCCGTTCATGCTCTGTCTCTCTCTGTCCCAAAAATAAATAAAAACATTGAAAAAAAAATTTAAAAAACAAAATAAAAAAAAAAGAAACATGAAGATAAACTTAACCTTAAAATCTGGCATCAAATTATAATAGCAAATCTTACAAAAAGTTATTCAAGAATCTTTCTGACACAATTTCAAGTTTCCCAAAACACGTTCAACAATGAGACAGAAACAATGAACAAATAGAAAAGATCCGTTATCTTATGAAGTCTATGGGTTATAAACCACTCATAAAACTAAGTAGGAAAAAGTTCATGCTTACCTCAAAGATAGAACTTGCCTTGACTATTTTGCCCCACAAAAATCATTTGGTAGCAGAAACTAAATACTCAATTGAGTTTTCTCCCTAACTCCCATCAAACCCAAGAAAACTTCATGAACTGGAGCTACACACACACACACACACACACACAAATTCTCTCTCTACATGTATATATGAAAAACTTAATATTGCAAACACAATCAAACACACAATCTTCCATCTTTCTGTCTCCATCTTTATAGCATTTTTGTCTCTAATTATGAATGTATAAGCTTTCATGGAAGCATATTTGTCAAATAAAATGGGGTTTAGACTCTATCAGGTTTAAATTATGAGAAGTTTTAAAAAAAAAACTTGAAAAGTATGATTAACAAAAGATTTTCCATGAGAGAGTCTTACGCAAAAACATTTTGCAATTCCTACCACAAGCCATGTACAATTAATTACACTATTTCATAACAGCAAAAAATAGAAACTACCAATGTCCACTGACAAAAAAGAGCATAAACTGTGGTATTTAGTTACTGAATATCACATATCACTGAATCTTGTACTATAGTAAAAATGTTTATTTTTTTAAGTTTATTTATTTTGAGAGAGAGAGAGAGAGAGAGAGAGAGAGAGAGAGAGAGAGAGAACGCATACACACACGCAAGGGAGAAAGAGGATCCCAAGCAGGCTTTGTGCTGTCACTGCAGAGCCTGATGTGGGGCTCGAACCCACAAACCATGAGATCATGACCTGAGCAGAAATCAAAAGTCAGATGCTTAACCGACTGAGTCACCTAGGCGCCACATAAAATTGTTTATTTTCTGACTTTATAGTATAGGTAACAATATGATGAACACTATAAATGTAATGCTGGGGGTGGGGAGCGGCGGGGAAGTCCCAGAAGACAACAGGCATATGACTCTAAGCAAAACCAAACATATTGTTTGCACACATACATTTACAATAAAAACTACTTTTAAAGAGACAAAGCATTGATATACAGTAAATTCAGAACAGTGGTTATAGGGGACATGGAGTAGAGGGAACACAAGGAGGCAGGAAAAGGGAAGCACTGCAAATGCGAATTATTAGTAACGTTCTAGATCTCGGGTTGAACAAAGGGTGTATATATCTCATAACTCACATATGTCATCTCATTCTTTTGTATGTCTAGTTATTATTTTTTAAAAACACAAGCAAAACCTATTAAAAAAATTTTTTTAATCTTTATTTTTGAGAGACAGAGAGACAGAGCACAGGTGGGGGACGGAACATAGAGAGGGGGAGACACAGAAACCGAAGCAGGCTCCAGGTTCTGAGCTGTGATCACAGAGGCCAGCACGGGGCTCAAACCCACGAATCGTGAGATCATGATGTGAGCCGAAGTCGGATGCTCTACCGACAGAGACAGCTACGGGGCCCAAAACTATTTTTGAAATCACCCATTATAAAACATTTTCCAGACGTTCAGTTGAGCATTTAAGAAGACGCATTAAAAAAAATTAAGTTTTTACCTTTGTTTCTGTTCAATTGCTTTGTCCAAGTGTTGGAAGATATCCTGAAACAGGGTGCAGCTGGACCGACTATTAATAGTGTACCCATATCCTCTTTTCCAATATTGCTTCAGATCATTTAAATATTCTAATACCTAAAAATGAAAATTTCAAAAATCGTTATTACATTTTTTTAACGTTAACAGATTCCCCGATTTAACAGTGATTCTCAGAAAAGATTACGTTGTTTAACTGCCATTCTACACAAAGTATGTCGAGTTTATATTTGCCATTTTAAGTCCATGACACATACAGATTTACGATGACACAAAAACTCAAACCGTGGGAGTGTAGAGGAGGGCATGCGAGAGCAAGTGAGGAGCACTCATGCCATAACCCAGCACCCAGGACACCGCGGGACAGAGGGTTAAAGACATGCTCACTTCCCCTTTCTGCGAAAATTAAAGTGATAGCAAATATATATACAGAAAAAAGAAGAAAGGATACACATAGAAGGTTATTTATTATAGCACAGAAAGACGCCAACAGCAGATTAGGAACTTTTAAGAACTTTATGAAGATAGAAACCAGACAGAAGACAAGTTAACTTTGGTTCATGTGTCAGTACGGCAAAATTAGTAATGAAATTTGACCAAGAATACAGAAAAGGAATGTATACTGGCATAGTTGTTCTAAAGGGCATGTCGGCAAACTCCATAAAAGCATACATCTCTATGACCCATTTAATTCCATTTCTTAGGAAGTTTTAGTCACAGAGGAACACAAGAGAGAATGCGTAAGAATGTCTTAACACCAGCACTGCTTATCGAATGGAAAAAAGATTCCTGGAAATACTGACATTTCATTAATAGGCAGATGGTTGACTAAACTAGGGTATACACATACTATGGAACACTATGCGGTTATAAAACTTCTGTATTGTAGATCTTTATGCACTGATGTGGAAGGATCTCCAGGATGTACTGAATGAGAAGGGCAGGTTGAGGATGATAATACAGTATAATACCTTGTATTACCAAGACATACATACCTACATGTATACATTATGCTGTTTATGGTTCTAAGAATGACATAGATTATCAACAGCAACACAGAAAAGGGTTAAAAGATCCATATCAAACTGACAGCAATGACTGATCGCTATGGAGAGAGGTCTTGGATTAGAATTGGTGATTAAGGCAGGCTTTCTCTGAATGTTAGACTCTGCACTCACATATCATTTGATCAGATAAACACCAAAACTAGAGAACTAAAACGTGCAATTAAAAGAGACACAAGAGAAGCCTCTGTAGTAATTATAAGTTATTCTTCTCTGAAAAAGCCCCCAGAGAAAACTAGTAGTAGTTTTATTGTAACTTTAAGAGCAAGAGCCAGGGTAAGTCATTGCCATAATCCAAAAACAAAACTAAAGAGATATTAAAAAGGCAATTAAATCAAGAAGTTAGCAAAAGGGACAAAGTAAACATTTTTTTAAAAGGAAGGAATTAACATTAAAAGAATTAAAGTTCTGTCAAATCCATTCAAGAAAATAAAACAAAAACTGTCAAATAAAAAAGGAGATATAACTAAAGATTAAAAAAAAATTTTTTTTTTTAACATTTATTTATTTTTGAGACAGAGAGAGACAGAGCATGAGCAGGGGAGGGGCAGAGAGAGAGGGAGACACAGAATCCGAAGCAGGCTCCAGGCTCTGAGCTGTCAGCACAGAGCCCGACGCGGGGCTCGAACTCACGGACCGCGAGATCGTGACCTGAGCCGAAGTCGGCCGCTTAACCGACTGAGCCACCCAGGCGCCCCAAGATTTTTAAAAAATCATACATGCACACTATTGAAACTTTATCTCAAAAAGATTTGAAAATGTAAATGAAATAAGTGGTTTTTCTAGGAAAATACAAATTACCCAAACTGACTCAGAAAAATCTGATCATACAAAATAGAGACAAAGGTCTACCTAAAACATACCAGGTATATTTGTTTTCTTTTCTTTTTAAATAATTTTTGTTAAGTTTACTTATTAATCTTCAAAGAGAGAGACAGAATCCCAAGCAGGCTCTGCACGGTCAGCGCAGAGCGGGATACAGGGCCTGAACTCACGAACTACGAGATCCTGACCTGAGGTGAAGTCCAGAGTTGGATGCTTAACCAACTGACTGGGCCACCCTGGTGCCCCCAGGTATATATGGTTTTAAATAGGAGCTCTACGAAACCTTCAAGAAGGGTTAGTTCCTAATATTTAAATTACTCCAAGGTACAGGGAAAGATGGAAAGCTTCCGAACTCATTTTAGGAAGCTACTAGAAGCCTGTACCCAAACCTGAACAAATAAAGCCCTAAGGAAAGGGGCGAGGAAAGAAAATCCGGACCACTGCACTGCAATTCCTGTGCCCTCCACTGTGTCTCCTAGTCACTGCTACAGACACAAATTCCCCCTCACGTTCTAAACCCATCGAAGGAAAAAGAATGGGCCCAGGCCAGTAGTACCACCCACAAGGGAGAGGCCACTGCCATAAACCAGCCTCACTACAAACAGGCTTTAATGAATCTGAAATAAAACATCACCAAACAAAATACAACAGCATACGGAAAGAAATGCCATATGCCAGGATGGACTACCTGATACCAAGCATGTCCTCCGGACCAAAAAACAAAATATGTAAAATAAATATTTTCAGTCATTAAGTAATCAGCACTGAACTGTGATCACTGAGAGAAGAGAAACCAACCCAGCAAACCCTACAATTTGTCCCAGGTTTGTGCCCGGAGGCACAGGGAAAGGAATGTCAGACAGAATCCTGCTGAGCAGAGGAGGGAGAACAGACTCTTAGGGGCTGGAAGTAGCAGGGCGGAGTATCAGAAAGGAGGAAGCTGCCCAGAAGAGAGCTCTAGGAATCTGGGGGTCCCCTTGAGTCTGTTGCTGAATATTGTGGGCGTTACAAGCTGAATTCCAGAGCTATCACAAAGGTGGGAGATCATCAGGTTCCAAGCAGCCTAAGTAAGAGACTTTCAGGGCACACTCAGACATCCACAGCTTCAACGCAGACCCCAGAAACGTCACACTTTAACAGCAGAAGCATGTTTACAAGATTTGGTTTTGAGTTTTGTTAAGTTCAGATCTAGGGCATGAAACTCAGAAATAAACGTCAAAAGGATCAAGCTGATCCACAAGTAACTAAACTGTAAACTAAAACAAAATTCAAAACTCTTTAAAGTTATATGACAAGGGGCTCCTGGGTGGCTCAGTCTGTTGAGCATTCGACTTCACCTCGGGTCATGATCTCCCAGTCCAGTCCGTGGGTCATGGTCCTGCTTGGGGCTCTGTGCTGATAGCTCAGAGCCTGGAGCCTGCTTCGGATTCTGTGTCTCTGCCTCTCTCTGCCCCTCCCCTGTTCATGCTCTGTGTCCCCAAAATAAATAAATGTTTAAAAAAACCCTGCTACAGATGAAACAGCCAGATGAAAACTGTGAGTAAATAAAGTATCATGAATTCCAAAGGCTTAAGAAAATAAAAAAGTCAAAAGCAAAAAGAAAAAAAAAAAAGATATGAAAAGAAGCATAATCACAGAAACAAGCTAGAACAACATCAAAAATAGTTTGGCATCACTATCTAGTAAATTTCAAGTTCTCTACGCCCTGTAATCCAGCAATTCTACCACACACACAGACAGAACTTCACAAACGTGTGTGTGTATGCCCCAATTCACGTACAGAAGAATGTTCGTAATAGCCCCAAACTGAGAACAACCCAAATGTCTACCAACAAAATAATGGATTAAAAAAAACCTGTGGTAATTCATATAGTGGAATACAATACAACAATGAAAATAAGTGAACTATAGCTACATGCAGCATCATAGGTGAAACTTAAAAACATGTTAAATAATAACTAGATAGACAAAAAAAGGTGGGTGATTTCATTATATAAACCGTTACTTGTGAAAAAAATGACATCAGTAAATACTAAATTAGTGTAATGATGAAAATCCAAGCACACAAGTAATAATAGTGGGGAAATAATCTCAGACACAGAGGGGAAACATTTTGTTTAAAAAACTGCGAGAGGGGCACCTGGGTAGCTCAGTCGGTTAAGCGTCCAACTTCAGCTCAGGTCATGATCTCGTGGTTTGTGGGTTCAAGACCCACGTTGGGCTGTGCTGACTGCTCAGAGCCTAGAGCCTGCTTCAGATTCTGTGTCTCTCCCTCTCTCTGCCCCTCTCCTGCTTGCACTGTCCTCTCTCAAAAATAAACATTAAAAAAATTTTTTTTAATTGCAAGAAAGGTTTGCCAACCTCTGCAAATAAATCTGAAAACCTGAATGATTTTTATAAGAAAATATTAAATACCAAAACTGACTCCAGAAGAGACAGAAAATCAAGATATGCTCATTACAGTATAAAGTATATACAAAGTTGCAAAAAGCTATCCCACAGAAAAATACCTATTTCATATGTCATCTATTTTTTTGAAAACTGCCATTAAATCAATTTTCTCCTTTATGAATCACTATCACATATATATATATATATATATATACACACACACATATATATAACTATTACAGCCATGTTCTTGCTTCTTAGATGCATACCCAAGTATTTAAGGGTGAAGTGCTTTGATGTCTGCCAAGATTATATGTGGTAGACAGAATAAATGGCTGCCCAAAGATGTTTCCATCCTAATCCCTAGACTCTATGAATATGTTATTATCTTGCATGATGAGAAGGAATTTGCAAGTGTGATTCAGGTAAGGATGTTAAAATGAGAAAGCTACCCTGGGCTATTTAGGTTGGCCAATGTCATCGCAAACATCCTTAGGATAAATATTTAGCGAGGACAGTCAGAGCAGAAGATTAGCCACAGAAGCAGAGGTCAGAGTGATGGGGGAAAATGTAGGTAGCCTCTAGAGACTGGAAAAGGCAAGGGACAGATCGTCCTCTTGAGCCTCCAGAAAGAACACGGTGCTGATATCCTGATTTTAGGCCTGTTAAGATTCATTTTGAACTTCTGACTTCTAGAACTGTAGGACAATAAATGTGTATTGTTTTAAAACCACTAAGTCTGCAGTAATTCATTATGGCAGCAACAGGAAACTCCCATATATGGAGAAAAGGAAATGTGGCAAAAAAAAAAGGTTAACAACCAGTGAAAATAGGTGAAGAATGTGAATGTTTATTGTATTATTCTCACAACTTCTGTCAGCTTCAAATTTATCAAAGTTGCAGAAAAAAAAAAAAAACTCTTCACAAGCAATAAACAGATATAAGGATAACCCTAAAAAAACAAAACAAAACAGGAAAAGCCAAGTAGTACAGAATCTTAGAATTACAGGGGTGTTCCTGAGTAATCCAACAGTTGCATCCTTTAACAGATAGGGAAATCAAGGCATAGGAAGAGGAAGTGTAACTTTACCCAGATCATGACCTCCAGGGTTTCTGGAGCATGTGACACTACATCTCCCAGAAGAGACGGAGGCACAAAAAGCAAGAGCAAATATTTAAGAGGAGAGGGACTCGGGAAGGGACAGGGAAGGAGGTAAGCAGGTGGAGAGAAGATGAGTCAGTGGAGGCCAGGCCGGTTAGGCTCTGAGACACATCGGCACCACTGGGGGGGGGGGGGGGGGGGGGGGCGGGGTTTGGAGCTGCACTTCAACCGGAAGCCGCCAGGCCTGGGAAGGGAGCAGGGGGACACAGCACCTCCTAACGGGAGAAGGATGGCCAGCAGAGGCATGTGGGCACCTGCCTAATAGTCCACCAGCTGTAGTAACTAGTAGCTGTAGTTGTTCTGCTAAAAGGTAAATTTCCCTTTGACAACACTCATCAATCGACTTTTTGCCCTAGAGCAGTCTGGGTAGGGAGAAAAAGGAGGTATCTTGACACACGTGAATGGGGACCAGAAGTTTCAGTTTATACCTATACTGGGCATAATTAATTAATTAATTAATTAATTTTATGGTCAAGAAATTTCTTTTAAAATTTCTTGTTTTTAAGTTTATCCATTTCCAGAGAGACAGAGAGAGCAAGTGGGGAAGGGGGAGGAGGTGGGGGAGGGAGAGAGAGGTGGGGGGGCGGGGAGAGAGAGAATGAATGAATGAATCCCAAGCAGGCTCTGCACTGTCAGCACAGAATCTGACACGGGCTCAAACTCACGAAATGCAAGACCATGACCTGAGCCAAAACCAAGAGCCGGATGCTTAACCGACTGAGCCACCCAAGCACCCCAGTGGTCAAGAAGTTTCTAAGTGATGAGTTTTTGAACAGTTACAGGAGAGGAGCAGACAGGGAGGAAATGGAACGCACCCGTCAGCCCTGTGTCCTAGAACAGCCACCCACCCAGGGCCCTCTCTCTGTTTCCCATTTACCTGCTCTTTCCCGCGTGAGCACACTAACACATCACATCACCCTTCATCTGGCTGCTGGTCACTTTGGTCTTTGAGTTACAGAACAAAGCATTTGTTTACCCTCAAATGTACATTAGCTCTCAGCTTAAGAGCCTGCTTCTATCTGGCAAGTAGTACCCTTCTTTTCAAAATTTGAGGTTAATAATGGATTTCTGCGGGGAGTACTGGATGCTTTGTGTGTATGCAGGAGACGATGAAAGTTTCAGACGTCCACGTTCCTGAATGATCCACACAGACACCAGCACTCTACCGGCTGGTGCTATTCTCAGTGCTGTGAAAACAATGAACTCTCCTACCCACCTCTCTGGCTCCCAACATCCCAGAACTGACCAGAATTCACCAGAGGCCTGTCTGCCCTTCTCTTTCTAGAGTCTGAAAGTCCACAAAAAGGCAACATGAATGAGGAGAAAAAGAAGGAGATAGGAAGCAGACAGACAGAAACCATAGAGGAATTACTGCCATGGAACTCAATTTGTCACAAAAACTGTTACAAAAGAAAACTTGGATTTTAACAGCTCTGTCGTCCTTTCCAGCAGTAAAATCTGATGACAGGCAAAATAGATTTTTAACCGGGTGGACCCAGAAATCACATCACCATGGAAGAATGTTTTCCAAAGTTTTCTGAACCTGAACTATTTATAAGTGTGTGGGCCGTATCTGAACAATTCATCTCTTTATGCAAGGAACATTACAAGTAATCAAAGGCAGTTCATGTTCCCTACTCTGCTTATTTTTTGAAAAGCTGCTTCAAGTAACAACAACAACGATAAAAATCATGCAAAAAAAGCAAATAAACTACAAAAGTAATACTTACCTTTGCATCATCTATGTCAAAAACATCACACCAAGGAGATTTAACACCTTTAATTGCCAGGTCAAATGAACAGGTAAAAAAAGCTACCTGAATTAAATCTGGGGGGGGAAAAAGAAAGGTAAAATTTGTGAGTTACTGTTTTCTGTAATCTTCCAAAGGCTGAATGTCTACAGAATGTCACGTGCAGCCAGTCAGAGGACCTGGGCACGTCTAGCATGGAGAAAACACGACTCAGCTTCTTCCTGGCCATCACAGATGACTCACTGTGTACTATCCCTAACATAAGGAACTGTCAGGAAGAAACCACGAGGAGGTACAAATTTCAGTCCAATGAAAATAAGATGCTTTCTCTCTACAAAATAGTAACTTTTTCAGGTTTTAAAAGTAAGGTGTTTGTTAAGAGCATATTTGCTTAACGAACCCAACAAGAAGTTTAATCCAAGAACTTGTTAAACAGAACTTGCTTTTGTTCGTTTTACAGGGCTGGAGGAGGGGACATAAAGTTATAAGCTTTCAGTCCTCATCTTGAAAATCAGCAATAAGTTCTGAACAGTTCTCTTCAATACACAATTCACACTGTAACTGTTACGAAGGAGTAGAGAGAGGATATCAAAAGGGAGAAAAGAATGCAGAAGGAGGTGAGGAAAGAATGGGCAAAGTGGATCAGGTCAGGAGGAAGGTGAGACAAAGGTCAAGAAGGAGAGAAACAAGCAGGGAACTCACACACTGGAGAGAGGGGGGGCTAACAGCATCCGTTTTTCAAACTTGGCTGCTCAGTCAGGCAGATTTCCGAGCAAGGTACCTGGATTTTTACGCTGCTAACTAGCCGATTACATTTAGATGCACCTGGAATTTGACAAGAAGGAAGAAGGCAACAAGTCCCCAGGCCATGAAAGGTGGCTATGCCAGTACCAGATGAGAGCAGTGCTCTCCGGTCACGGCAAAATGGGTGACACTCGGTGTCAGAGAGAAAGAAAGTCCGCTGCGAGGCTGCCTCCTACGCTTTACTTTTATTCTTTAATTTCAGAGTCTTTCCACATTCCCAAGAAACCAGTTTTGATTTTAAAGAACTTCCCTAAAGCAGCACATAGTACAAAAAGAATATTTAATTGAGAATACACGTAGAACTCACTTAAAACCTTTCTTATGTAAACAAAAGGGTTTATAGTCCTAATACCTAACATACCATAGTGACTCCTAAGTGCCAAGGACCTTTGATGAAAGAGCCGGACTCATTCACACCCAAAGTTCCAGTTCTGAAACTGTGAAAGTCAATCCTAATGATCTAGTCTTCCACTAGAAGGGAGTCAGAAAAATCTCACCAAAAAACACTTACGACGATAACAGGCTATGGAACCTAACTCTGCCACTAATCATCCTGAGCAAGTGACTCTAACCTCTCAGGTCTCAATCTCCCTACCTGCAAAACAGAAATGTGAGGAAGTCTCTCAGGAGTTACAGCTTTGACCCATCTACTATGACCACGCTGATCTCTTGGTCAGTCTTGTGGAGCCACAAAAATATTTCAGATGGATCAGAGACTTAAATGTTAAAAAGCTAGGGGCGCCTGGCTGGCTCAATCAGGTAAGTGTCCGACTCTTGATTTCGGGTCAGGCCACAATCTCATTGTTCGTGGGATTGAGCCCCACATCGGGCTCTACACTGACAGCGTGGAACCTGCTAGGGGTTCTGTCTCTGTCTCTCTCTCTCTCTCTGTCTCTTTCTCTCTTTGCCCCTCCCTGGCTTGTGCTCACACACGCTCACTCTCTCTCTTTCTCTCTCAAAAATAAATAAAAATTAAAAAAATAAAACATTAAAAAACTAAAATAAAATAAAGGAAAACATAGGAAAATATAATAATCTTGGGTTAAGGGAGGATTCCTAGGCAAAATACAACACTGAACAGCCATAACAAAAAGACATACATGGCTAAGTAAAAGATGTAAAGTGTATAATCAAAGGCACCATAAACACAATTAAAAAGTGTGCAACAAATTAAGAGAAAATGTTAGCAACATACGATACGGAAAAGACTTATCCTTTGTAAAGCAAAATTAAAGGACATATAATTGACATATCCATAACACATAAAGGGTACCTATGACCAATAAGAAAAACAAAAAACAATCCAATAGAAAATGGACAAGGTAATGAAGAGGCAATTCCCAGAAGGAATGCAAACAGCCAACACACATATGAAGAGAGGCTCATCCTCACAAGTAACCAAAGACATGCAAATTAAAGCTACATACCATTTTTCATTAATCAAATTGGCAAAAATCAAAATGACTAAAGGGGCGCCTAGGTGGCTCAGTTGGTTGTGTCTGACTCTTCGGTTTTGGCCCAGGTCATAATCTCATGGTTCCTGATTTCGAGCCCCACATCTGGCTTTGCGCTGACAGCGTGGAGCCTACATGGGATATATTCTCTCCCTCTCTCTCTGCTTCCACTCCCCTACTCCCTCTCTCAAAATAAATAAAAAATTTAAAAAATGACTAATAGTAACCACTGTTGGATAAAATAGGAAAAGTGAGCATCTCATATATTGATATAAATTTTTCTACACTTTCACAGAACAATTTGGAAATATACGTCGAGGTAAAATATGCACTGTCCTTAACCCAACAACTCCAACCTACAGTATTTATCTTACAGATAAATTCTCCAGGGCAAAACCCAGACTGTAAGAATGTTCACTATAGCATCATTCAAAAGAGTGACAAACTACAAAAAACCTCAGTAGGAAAGTGATTTCCTATAAAAAGAATTTGCACTTGTATTAGCTCCAGCTCCCTCCACCAGTAAAATCTGAAGGGTTAAATAAGTTTTTAATTATCACTGACCTAGAAATTCAATTATATAGCCTGTGAAATAACATAAAATTCAGAACAAGACAGATCTGCATAAGACAGATATTCTATTAGGTAAAAAAGATTATATACATCATCATCCCTCTACGTTTAAAAAAAAAAAAAAAAGAAAAAGCATTTAAATAGCTACAATATTTTTGAGAAGTTACTCTGCCAGGCAGTGTGCTAACGCTTTATGTGAATTAAAGAATCCTTGCGGGGGCGCCTGGGTGGTGCAGTCGGTTAAGCGTCCGACTTCAGCCAGGTCACGATCTCGCGGTCTGTGAGTTCGAGCCCCGCGTCGGGCTCTGGGCTGATGGCTCAGAGCCTGGAGCCTGTTTCCGATTCTGTGTCTCCCTCTCTCTCTGCCCCTCGCCCGTTCATGCTCTGTCTCTCTCTGTCCCAAAAATAAATAAACGTTGAAAAAAAAAAAATTAAAAAAAAAAAAAAAAAAAAAAGAATCCTTGCGATAATCCTAAAAGAAAGGTACAATTCCTATACCCATTTTACAGAGGAAAAACTATGGCCTAGAGATATTAAGGAACTTGCCAAAGACCAGAGAGTTAGTCGATAGTATAACAGGGTCAAGATTCAAATGGAAACAGTCCAACTCCAGAACCCATGATTTCAACAACCACGCTTAGAGCCTCCAGAGAGAAGTTGCTCTCAGCTACTCCATGAGTAAAACACAACATCTGTTTCCAGAGACCATTGTTTTTACAAAATTTATTTTTTTTAATGTTTATTTATTTTTGAAGGAGAGAGAGACAGAGCATGAGCGGGGGAAGAGCAGAGAGAGAGAGGGAGACACAGAATCCGAAGCAGGCTCCAGGCTCTGAGCTGTCAGCACAGAGCCTGACGTGGGGCTCGAACTCACAAACGATGAGCTCGTGACCTGAGTCGAGGTAGGCTGCTTAACCGACTGAGCCACCCAGGCGCCCCTAAATATCGTTTTTTGAAAAATCTTCGGTCTTACCACCCACTAACAGCATAATGGCTAGACACTACTATAGTTATATAATGGAATTCCATACAGAAGTTTAAAATGGAAGACTAAAATCACACACATTAAATGAAAAATAAAAAGGTGAATTAAAATTGAATTTCAGACTGCTATCATAGTTTGATACCATTCACGAAAGTTTTAAAACCTGCAAAACGATATCCCATTTATGTACAGGAACCTAAATATAATAACTGGCATGGGATGATTTAAACGCTCAGTTCGTGACAATGGTTACCACTGGGAAAAAAAGAAGAGGAATGAAATCCTGAGAGGGACCAAAGGACCTCAAAGGATTTAAAGCGACTCACTGTGGCATGTTAAAATTTGATAAAACTGAGTTATGGGTATACTGACGTTCATCAGATTCGACTTTATGACTATTTATATGTTTAAATGGCTTCTCATTAAATAATTGATTTTTTTTAAGATTTTATTTGCAGGGCGCCTGGGTGGCTCAGTCGTTTAGGTGTCTGACTTCAGCTCAGGTCATGATCTCACACCTTGTGAGTTCCTGCCCTGCGTTGGCTCAGAGCGTGAAGCCTGCTTTGGATTCTGAGTCTCTGCCTCTCTCTGTTCCTCCTCTGCTAGTACCCTGTCTTGGTCTCTCTCTCAAAAATCAACATTAAAAAAAAAAATGTGTATATATATATATATATATATATATATATATATATATAAATATACAATATATATATATTTTTATATATCTTGTGTGTGTGTGTATATATATATATATATATATATATATACTTTTTTTTTCTAAAAAACAAGATTTTATTTTCAAGCAATCTCCACATTCAACGTGGGGTCTGACCTTACCACCCTGTGATCCAGTCACATGCCCTACTGACTGAGCCAGCCAGGTGCCCCTAAAATAATTTTTAAAGCTCTATAGGTGATCTCAATGTTTAGCACCTTTAAGGAAAGAGAAAAAATTCAATTTTAAACGCTAGTCTCGCATCTTTGCTATTTTGATGCTTACAAAGCATT
The DNA here is from genome assembly GCF_018350175.1 of Felis catus. Lineage (NCBI taxonomy): Eukaryota > Metazoa > Chordata > Mammalia > Carnivora > Felidae > Felis > Felis catus. Next base: position 7,101,613 of record NC_058378.1, on the reverse strand, counting down.
CAGGCTCCATGATTCTAATCTTTTTCTCCCTCATCTGCTACTTCTAGTCTTTTGGAAACTTATTTACAACATATGAAATCCACAATCTTTGTATGCACATTTGTCAACTTCTGTAGTGTGATTTATAAATTCTTAGAAATCAGGGGAAAATCTTATTACTTTTTCTTAAGTTCCTATAGGTAGGTGACCACGTGCCCTGGCTTTCCACCTGCGTTCCCAGCATAAGTATTAATAGTGTCTTTCAAGAGTCCCAGGTTGCATAACAAATTGCCAGTCAGCCCATCCACTGCAATACCTACTGAGAGACACAACTGTTCATTTTTTTTTTTTTAGCATCTCTAGGCTTAAAAGCCTCAAACAAAATACCCACAGCACTTTGCTTTTCACTTTCTAATACCCTCTTGAAACATTAACCTGGACATACTTCTCAACGGCTTCAAAAGCTGAAAAATTAATATAATATTTCACTTGGGGAGATAATTCAAAAATACACTTTTTGTTTTATAAAGTATGCTTACAGTTAAAGCTTTATATATGTCTGCCCTCAATAAAAAAGTTCCAGGATATTGCAAGACTCTTGTATATTAATTTACATACAGTTCAAGGAAGAATATGACTCTAAAAACACTAAGCACAGGACACACAACTTTCTTGACCTAGAACACATTATCTTCTTAGTGTAAAATCAATTGTGGGCCTTTAAAAGGAATAACTTTATGCTTCCATATTTTTTCATTTTCAGACTTCAAGAAACATTTAAATTATTTCAGAGTTCAAATGAAAGATAAGGGGCACATTACCTGCATTTAAATTGTTGACTGGCACTTGCAAAGTAGCTGCGACCTTTTTTAAAATGTTCTGCATTTCTGGTCCCGTTTTGAAGGCTTCTACATGATAAAGTGCCGTGGCATTCTTTTCCACTTCAGTTAAAAACTTCTCACAGTGATCGAAGAACCTCATTAGTTTATCATTAATTCTTGGAGGTCCACACTCCATATCTGAGAGAAAAAAAATTATTTATTTATTATATATACCCTTGACCTAAGTGACGATCTCAAATTATTGAAAATTTCGTTTCAAGTGTGAAAAAGAACACTAAAAACCTGCTTATTTATTGGCGTGTCTGAAATAAGTGCACACTGACCAAGCAAGGGCCAAACTGTGGAATGACCGTAATTCATGAGAGTCTGTGGTAGAGAAGACTAAAGAAACAGAGGATCAAATACAAAATAAAACGTTACCGCATGCAGTACTACACAATGAAAAAAGGTAGCTGAAATAAGTATTTTCTTAAAGAAAACAAAAATAGAGATGAAAATCATCAAAAGTGCAAAAATGTGTTCTATTAAGTATTACTTCTGCCAGGCACAGAAAACTTGGGGAAGCAAATTGAAAATGAGCAAAATTCTTAGTTACAAAGTGAGAGACGAATTCAACCGATCAAATCTGTTTTTCTACCCTAAGCCAAAATCTAAATAGGGTGTTTTATTTTCTCGATTAACGTGCCCAACGCTGTTACTTTCCAAAACATTCTGCTTTGGACAAAAACTACTGACGACAGCACAAAATACAGGAACTGAGTTTCAGGTCTTCCATTTCACGGTGCTTCTAATTTTGGCTTATTTTATAATGAAAGTTCCCAAAGACCTTCCATTTAGGTCTTGGGAATTACATATTTCGCTGATTTGGCAGTGAATATGTATTGTAAAAGCATCTGCAATCATGCGTTAACTACCAGGTACCCTTTAAGTTTTTTCGGTCATATTCAAAACACATCCATTTCAGTCCTCATTTCTCCAATAATTTACCATGAAAAGAACACCAAGAATACTACTTCTGTCTACAAAATGAGAAAATGAATGAAGTTATTATTTTGCTTTGGATGTGGGTGTGAAAAAAATATATGGATGGATGTGTGTCTATCCATTTTCAGAAGATCCTGAAATGGATAATTTTGCCCACTTTAACTGCCAATTGGATTACAGTTCCAAAAACATCTTGACTTGGAAGTAAGTGACCTTTGTCATCTTTCTCTGTGGACTCAAAATATGGTTTCCCAAGTGGACCTGGATATTTCATCCTTGCTATTATCTCATTACGGCTGCTCTTTAAACAGAAAACAAACAAAAAAAGCTATTGTCCCGTTTCTGTAAGAATACAAAACCTAACTCAGTGGCCTCTCTCAAAAGCCTGGATGTACACAACAGGCAAAACAACGGTCTATGGATTATAATGATGTAGCTAGACAAAGAGTTCAATCTCTAAGAACTCATCTCAGGAGGTCCAGGAGCCCCTTTTTGGTATACACTGTATATATTGTGCTACACTGAAGTATGTTCTGCTTTTAACGCTCAGCTCACAGATTTGTGGGGCATCTTCACTCATGTTAATCATTAAAAAGCACAATTCAACAAGTGACTAAACACAAGTCAGCCGACGGTTACCCGCACAGCAGTAACAGGACGCAGGAATGACCTCCTGGAAATGGTTGAGCTTCGTTGAGAGGATGCTACTGGAGGAACGGCAAACCAGTCTACTCCTAATTTACTTTTCACTGGGGTTTAAAGCTAAACAACGTCTCACCTCATCTCTGACCTTAAAAGTGGCCAAGAAAACATGAACACGTGCCCATCTCTTTGGCACAAGCACGTTGTATTTTTCATCTTCATTCTTAAGTCACGGGACAAATGGAAGGTAGAATGCAGGGCATAATGGTTAGGAGCCCACGTGCTGAATCACATCTCCCGGGCCCATACCCAGCCATATGAAAGTAGGCTAATTATTTAGTGTTTCTGTGTCTCAATTTCCTCTTCTGTTACGTGGGGAGAAAATACTGCCAACCTCAGAGAGCTTTTGTAAGGATTTAGTGAAATAAATGTTAGGCATGCCTGGCACATAGCCTACACCTTAGCTGGCCTTAAGAGTATGTGATTAGTATCTGTGACTATTAAAAATTTTCTGAAGGGGGAAAAAAAGGCACCGGTTGGAGGGAGAAAAAGAAGACACTGATTCCTGGCCTGACTCTAGTCCTCAAACTCACCAAGGACAATCAACAAGGCATATTCTGGGGCCCAGCTTCTTTACCTGCAGAATAGACGGTCTCTCTTATTTTGCAAAAGAGTAAGTGATGGAATAAATTAAGAGAGAACTGAGCGCGACCGTGAATCACAGCTAAGAGATGGTACTCTACAGTACATACAAGAACAAAACAGAGAAAAAAGTGATGAGGGAGCCTGGGGCGGGCTGAGGACAAAATGCAAGCTAGCACACCTCCCCCCCCACACATTCTGCCCCCTGCAGGTGGGATCTGTGTGATAGTCCTCAGGCTCTCCTGGTGACCAAGGACAAAGGACAGGAAAGAAAACAAATGGCTAACTGATAGAGATCACAGTCATATGGGACAGGAGTCTCCATCAGTTTACAAATATCTTAGTAAATACAAGAAAAAATCTTATCGACAGCATAATCTCCAGAAACCTGTAGACTCAGTTTCCTGGAGCCCCAACATCCCCCTCCATAGTGATGTGGGGAACAAAGGCAAAAGGAAATGGTAGGTAACATCAAATTTCTCTATAAACCTGCAGCCCATGGGCAAATACTGGAGACAAATACAGAGTAGAACATTTCTCCAGAACCCCCTACTGCTAATGCCTTGCTAGAAGGAAACAACGTTAGCTAGACTGGAGTCCTCGGTAGCATCCAAGTCCCTCTGGAGTCCTCCCTTTTGACTTTATCTCCCCATCTCCGGAGTATAAAACCAGCCATTCTTCACAACCCCAGTGCAGTTCTTCCTGACCACAGGTCCTGTCCCCTGCTTTAATAAAATCATCTTTTTGCACCAAAGACGTCTTCAAGAATTTTCTTGGCCGTAGGCTCTGGACCACCCCACCATCGCCCAAAACCTCATCAAAAGCACAGCAGTAAAGACAGTTTGAGAGTAGTTTCCTTATAGCAGGATGTGGGTCAAAAACCAGCACGTAAAAAGGAAAACAAAACAAAACAACCCAGTAGTAGCAGAAGCAAAGCCCGAGGAAGAAAAGTCCTAGGTTGTATTTACCAACTGCGAGCGACTACACAACTATGGAACTAGCTGCCAGGGAGGGAGGAAAGGCGAAGGTGGGTGCTCAGAGGGTGCGCACTTCTATTAGGGAATGGTGGATCAAGGAGTGCCCCCCTCCGTCTCCTTTCTGGTCGAACGCCCCAACACCTACGGCTGTGTCCCGCCCACACCTGATCAAAGGACTAATGAATGTGTGCTGGAAGCCGGAGGTCGCTAAGTCTTGAAGGGGTGCTGGGTGGGGGGCGGGCGAGGTGAGCGGAGTCCGGGGAGGGGCGGAGGCTCCGGGGCACAGAGGGAGGTGAGGGGAGCCCGGAGAGGAGCCGGGGCTCCGGAGACGGGGGGAGGTGAGGTGAGCCGGCGGCTGGGGAAGACACGGAGCGCGGGGGAACCCAGGCAGGGGGCCCCGCCCCGGGCCCGGGCTGTCACCTGCGACGTCGGGCGGCGGCAAGCCGGGGTGGTAGTGCTCCCACAGCCCCTGCAGGAAGGCGGCGCCGCTGTCCACGCAGCGGTGTTTGGAGCTGGTGACCAGCTGCAGGCGGCCGTAGTTCTCGAGGCTGAACAGGGCCGGGAAGAGGGAGGCCAGGCGCAGCGCCAGCTGTCGCATGTCCTGCCGCCCCTTCTCCACCAGCTGCCCGTCCATCCAGTCCGCGTACCACAGCGGCCAGTCGGCCAGCGCGGCGCCCAGGTCGCGGCCGCCGGCGGGGCCAGCGCGGCCGTCGCCGGACGGGCGGGCCTGCAGCAGGCCGTGCAGCTGCCGCAGTTTGCGGATCTGCTTGGCCGTGGGGTAGCGGGTGCCGTGGCGGATGAGGGCGACCAGCTGCACCGGCGTGCAGGCGTCCTCCAGCAGCTCGGGGTCCCTCCGCGGCGCCTCGGGGTCCGGCAGCAGCCCGGGGTTGGCATCCTCGTAGCGGGTCTTGGTGCCGAAGTAGGGGCTGAGCGCGGAGGCCGCGGGGTCGTCCGGCTCCAGGAGGGAGCAGCGCGAGAGCGACGAGAGCAGCGCCACAGCCAGGGCCGCGACCGGTGCCACGGAGACCTTGAGGAGGCGCGGGGGGCCACGGAGCATGGTGCGGCGCGGCCCTCGAGGGGCGACGTGCGGGCCGGGGTCGCAACTTCCGGCTCCGGCGGGCAGGGGGCGGGTCCGGACGGCGCTTCCGGCCTGCGCCCCCAGGATTCGCCGCGCGGCGCGGGCGCGCGGGCGGGGAGCGCCGAGGGGCTCGGGACGCCTGTGGCTCCGGTGGCGCCGGGACGGCCGCTCGCGGAGCTTCGGAGACCTGTGGCTGAGGGGCAGCCGGCGTCGGCTTGGCCTCCGGCGTGGGCGAGCTTCCGCGTAGCAGGCGCCTCCCAGGATGACTCGAGGGCGCCCCCGCTCTTTGAATTTCTACGGCGGGAATGCGTCGGGACTGAGCCCGAGTCTCCCGAGGCTGACTCGTGCCCCCGCCCCGCCCATCTGCGTGTCTGAAAACGTCGTGTTTGAACCACCCACGGCCAGGGCACCTGAGGCGGTTGTTCAAAAATGTAGCTCCCCGGGCCCCGCCCCGGCGTGCCTCCCGAAGTCCCAGGCTCTTCTCCGGTTGCAGTCTGAAAATAGCACACGGCGAGGCGCAAGGGGACCCGAAAGGGGCTCTGTCCTGCAGGAAGTCTAATTCCCGAGCCTTTGGTGGTATCGGGACCTGGGCCAGAGGAGGTGACCTCAGCCAGCCAGCACCCCGGGATTGTGCTCGTTGATACCAGAGGCTTACAGAGCAGAGACACAGCGACCGTCATCTCCTGGGCGCACTGAGTCACAGCCCAGCAGGTTGACTGCGTTACTAAGTGTGAGCTAACCTGCTATATGGAGCAAACTCTGCGCCCATGTAGTCAGCGGCTGGGTTTGTTCATACGTTCTTGCTCAGAATCTTTGCTCCAAGAAAAAGGGAGAAATGATAAATCGGAACCACACTTTGGTTTCTCCACTTGAACACCATTTCGTGCGCTAGTTGGGAAAAGAGTAAAGATTGAAGAAGTCCTACGGTGATGAAAATGGAAGGAAATTTGGATCCTGTTTTTGTAAGGTCGCGTTTCTTTCAAAGACGCTACCACGCTGCCCCTGGTAAGCCCGCGACCGTCTTTGCCTCTTTTCTCCTTGCGTAAGTGGCTCTCTGGTTCAGAGAGGTGTGCCTCTGAATGTTCGCCACTGAAGAAAATGGTGGAAAATCACCAATAGATTCTAACTTGGGACGCTGCAAATGTTAAGAGATTCGTAGCAGGAAGTCATCTTCACATGGACAAGTGTTCTTTTTTTTGTTAGGCCATTTTGGAGAACGTCTGAATATTTGTCAAGGCCACTGATCAAGAACTTGACTCAAATTAACATTTGGTGAACCTTTTCTTTGCAGACTTCCTAACCCTTACATTAAAAGCAAAAAAGGTTATTTACTTATTTTGAGAGCAAGGGGTGGGGTGCATGCGAGCATGGAAGGGACAGAGAGAGAGAGAGAGAAAGAAAGAATCACAGGCAGGCTCCACACTGTCAGCGCAGAGCTGGGCTCAGGGCTCCGTGTCACTGACGGTGAGATCATGACCTAAGCCAAAATCAGGAGTCAGATGCTTAATGGACTGAGCCATTCAGGCACCCCTAACCTTGACATTTTATAGGCTGAAATGCTTGATAATACTTCTAAGTGCATTCAGCAAGCATTTGTACCAGATGCATGTCGTTATATTTTGCTTAATATATGCGCCTAATAATGATTGCCTCCCATGACTGATCTTTAATCTGTATGTGTATGTAACCACATACAGAACCACTGGCACACATTTTTTTACACTAAATTTGTCCCCAGCTTGATTTTTTCCTTAAATTAAAAAAATTTTTTTAAATGTTTATTTATTTTTGAGACAGAGTAGGGGGGTGGGGCGGGGGGCAAGGAGAGAGAGGGAGACGCAGAATATGGGGCAGGCTCCAGGCTCTGAGCTGTCAGCACAGATCTTGACGTGGGGCTTGAACTCATGAACCGTGAGATCATGATCTGAGCTGAAGTCAGAGGCTTACCCGACTGAGCCACCCAGGCGCCCGCAATTTTATTTTCCTTCTCATTCTCATTCTTCATCTGCTAGTGTTATGCTGATTTATATATTTGTTAAACCTATTCCCATCATTTTGATGTTATGACAAGGTAACAAATGATGAAATTAAGCAATGCCTTCATGGTTTTTGCTAGGAAAAAGCCAGAGATAGTATAAAGAGGACAATGAATATATATAGAAGCTTTAGATCCAGACTCCAAGCTTGGCCCAGCATTAACTGAGTGATCTTGGGAAGTAACTCAAGTCCTCTGAGCCTTAGTTTCCTTATTTGAAAATTAGGACTATTAGAACATATATTGTGGGATTATTGTGCGAATCAGAGATGACATTTAAAATTCATATAACAGGGTGCTATAAATAGTATTTGTATCATTAATAATTTTCACTGATATTATGTATTATTATTCTTGCACTAAGATGCAGAATTCACTAACAATTACAATGTATCACCTTACTTCTGAACATTAAAGTGAATGACTTTCAAAAGACATGCATCAAAGATCATTTCATAATTTTCTAGTAATAAAAATCTTCTCATGTTACTTAAAATGGGTTTCTTATTCTTAAAGCAGTGAGTAGCTTTTGAGAAGTTTTTTTTTTTTTTTTTACATCCAAGTTAGTTAGCATATAGTGCAACAATGATTTCAGGAGGAGATTCCTTAGTGCCCCTTACCCATTTAGCCCATCCCCCCCTCCACACCTCCTCCAGTAACCCTCTGTTTGTTCTCCATATTTAAGAATCTCTTCTGTTTTGTCCCCTTCCCTGTTTTTATATTATTTTTGTTTCCCTTCCCTTATGTTCATCTGTTTTGTCTCTTAAAGTCCTCATATGAGTGAAGTCATATGATTTTTGTCTTTCTCTGACTAATTTCGCTTAGCATAATACCCTCTAGTTCCATCCATGTAGTTGCGAATGGCAAGATTTCATTCTTTTTGATTGCCGAGTAATACTCCTTTGTGTGTGTGTGTGTGTGTGTGTGTGTGTGTGTGTGTATACACATAGACCACATTTTCTTTATCCAGTCATCCATCGATGGACATTTGGACTCTTTCCATACTTTGGTTATTGTTGATAGTGCTGCTATAAACATGGGGGTGCATGTGTCCCTTCGAAACAGCACACCTGTGTCCTGTGGATAAATGCCTAGTAGTGCAATTGCTGGGTCATAGGGTAGTTAGATTTTTAGTTTTTTGAGGAACCTCCATACTGTGTTCCAGAGTTGCTGCACCAGCTTGCATTCCCACCAACAATGCAAAAGAGATCCTCTCTCTCCGCATCCTCGCCAACATCTCTTGTTGCCTGACTTGTTAATGTGAGCCATTCTGACAGGTGTGGTATCTCATTGTGGTTTGAATTTGTATTTCCCAGATGATGAACGATGTTGAGCATTTTTTCATGCGTCGGTTGGCCATCTGGATGTCTTCTTTGGAGAAGTGTCTCTTCACGTCTTTTGCCCATTTCTTCACTGGATTATTTGTTTTTTGGGTGTTGAGTTTGATAAGTTCTTTATAGATTTTGGATACTAACCCTTTTTCTGATATGTCATTTGCAAATATCTTCTCCCATTCTGTCGGTTGCCTTTTAGTTTTGCTGATTGTTTTCTCTGTGCAGAAGCTTTTTATCTTGATGAGGTCCCAATAGTTCATTTTTTGCCTTTGTTTCCCTTGCCTCCGGAGACGTGTTGAGTAAGAAGTTGCTGCAGCCAAGATCAAAGAGGTTTTTGCCTGCTTTCTCCTTGAGGATTTTGATGGTTTCCTGTCTTACATTTAGGTCTTTCATCCACTTTGAGTTTATTTTTGTGTATGATGTAAGAAAGTGGTCCAGGTTCATTTTTTGCCTGTCACTGTTCAGTTTCCCCAGCACCACTTGCTGAAGAGACTGTCTTTATTCCACTGAATATTTTTCCTGCTTTGTCAAAGAGTAGTTGGCCATACGTTTGTGCGTCCGTTTCTGGGTTCTCTATTCTGTCCCATTGATCTGAGTGTCTGTTCTTGTGCCAGTACCATACTGTCTTTTTTTTTTTTTTTTTTTTTTTTTTTTTTATTTTTGGGACAGAGAGAGACAGAGCATGAACGGGGGAGGGGCAGAGAGAGAGGGAGACACAGAATCGGAAACAGGCTCCAGGCTCTGAGCCATCAGCCCAGAGCCCGACGCGGGGCTCGAACTCCCGGACCGCGAGATCGTGACCTGGCTGAAGTCGGACGCTTAACCGACTGCACCACCCAGGCGCCCCAGTACCATACTGTCTTGATGATGACAGCTTTGTAGTATAGCTTGAAGTCTGGGATTGTGATGCCTCCTGCTTCGGTTTTCTTTTTCAAGATTGCTTTGGCTATTCGGGGTCTTTTCTGGTTCCATACAAATTTTAGGATTATTTGTTCTAGCTCTCTGAAGAATGCTGGTGTTACTTTGATAGGGATTGCATTGAATATGTAGATTGCTTTGGGTGGTATCGACATTTTAACAATATTTGTTCTTCCTATCCAGGAGCATGGAATCTTTTTCCATTTTTTTGTGTCTTCTTCAATTTCTTTCATAAGCTTTCTATAGTTTTCAGTGTTTAGATTTTTCACCTCGTTGGTTATATTTATTCCTAGGTGTTTTATGGTTTTTGGTGCATTGTAAATGGGATCTATTCCTTGATTTCTCTTTCTGTTGCTTCATTGCTGGTGTATAGGAATGCAACTGATTTCTGTGCATTGATTTTATATCCTGCAACTTTGCTGAATTCATGAATCAGTTCCAGCAGTCTTTTGGTGGAATCTTTAGGGTTTTCCATATAGAGTATCATGTCATCTGTGAAGAGTGAAAGTTTGACCTCCTCCTGGCCGATTTGGATGCCTTTTATTTCTTTGTGTTGTCTGATTGCAGAGGCGAAGACTTCCAATACTATGTTGAATAACAGTGGCGAGAGTGGACATCCGTGTCTTGTTCCTGACCTTAGAGGGAAAGTTTTCAGTTTTTCCCCATTGAGGATGATATTAGCATTGGGTCTTTCTTATATGGCTTTTATGATCTCGAGGTATGATCCTTCTATCCCTACTTTCTTGAGGGTTTTTATCAAGAAGGGATGTTGTATTTTGTCTACATCTACTGAGAGACTCATGTGATTCTTGTCCTTTCTTTTATTGATATGATGAATCACATTGATTGTTTTGTGGATATTGAACCAGCCCTGCATCCCAGGTATAAATCCCACTTGGTCGTGGTGAATAATTTTCTAATGTATTGCTGGATCTGGTTGGCTAATATCTTATTGAGGATTCTTGCATCTGTGTTCATCAGGGAAATTGGTCTCTAGTTCTCCTTTTTAGTGGGGTCTTTGTCTGGTTTTGGAATCAAGGTAATGCTGGCTTCATAGAAAGAGTTTGGAAGTTTTCCTTCCATTTCCACGTTTTGGAACAGCTTCAAGAGAATAGGTGTTAACTCTTCCTTAAATGTTTGGTAGAATTCCCCTGGAAACCCATCTGGCCCTGGACTCTTGTTTTTGGGGAGACTTTGATTACTAATTCTATTTCTTTACTGGTTATGGGCCTGTTCAGATTTTCTATTTCTTCCTGTTTCAGTTTTGGTAGTGTATATGTATGGAGTTTGTCCATTTCTTCCAGATTGCCCATTTTATTGGCATATAATTTCTCATAATATTCTCTTATTATTGTTTAGGCAACAGGTCTTGCTCATCATTTCATGTCTGTATGTTGGCTGCTCTTTGAGATAGTTGCCACCCATACTCAGTCAGCTAGTACCCAGGAGTTTGCATGGTATAAAACGTGGCTGCCCCTTGGCAAAGACCATGGATGGGTTGCCTTCTCTCCTATGGCGTTGTGAGCATGATAGCAATGTATTTGACAAATCTACCCTAACACAAGAAGTTGAATGGAAAATTAATGGTTTGGGTTCCTTGAAGAGGTGACAGAGCATGGAACCAAGAGCACAGAGAACTTGATTTGGACTGAAACAAGAGGAGACCTTATTTCCCAAGAGAAGATTGGAGGGATGGACACACAGGTTGATAAATTTTCTTGGTCTGTCAGGAGGGAATTGATGGATTTCAAGCTGATGGCCTCAGTTTCCTCAATGACTTAGGACGCAAGACTAAAGAGATGGGACAGTAGGATTTAGGTCTTCAGAATATGGAAATGGCTTGGATTTACAACTGAGAGGAATGGGAAACACAGAAAGTTAGGTGGTCAGCTCTGGGAATCCAACAGAGCGTAGAGGACTTGAATTGCTTGCGGTAGTGCAATTTTATCCAGAAGTGGACGTTGACTGTTGTGTCTCCCAGAGTGGAAAAGAAAAAAATTTCAATTCTGTTGTTCTACATTATTCTAATTTGTCTTAAGCAGAACTTTTCTGGGACATCTGGATGACTCAGTGGGTTAAGTACCTGACTCTTGATTGCAGCTCAGGTCACGATCTCACGGTTCATGAGTTGGTTCAGGAGTTTGAGCCCCACATCAGGCTCTGTGCTGACAGCATGGAGCCTGCTTGGGGTTCTCTTTCTCCCTTTCTGTCTGTTCTTCCCCACTCTCTCAATGTCTTTCTCTCTCAAAATAAATACATAAACTTAAAAAAATGTAGAGCTTTTCTAATCCATCCATTATATTAAAGAATACGGTATTTTTCCCAGATTATTCATAGGATTTCTAAAATAGTCATTCCACTTTTAAGATTGCATGATGTCAAATATAGTATTTTAAGTTACATCTATAATGCTTTTAAAAAAGGTTCCTAAAGAAGATGGCTTTCTGATGCAGAAACAATAAAGAAAGGAAAAGGGTAAATACTATGGGGGGAAGGGTAGACTGTCTGTGTAAGCATAGAAAGTATTGATTAAAAAAATGGTTTCTGGGGGCGCCTGGGTGGCTCAGTCAGTTAAGCGACTGACTCTTGGTTATGGCTCAGGTCCTGATCTCAGGGTTCATGAGTTCAAGCCTGCATCAGGCTCTGTGCTGACAGTGTGGAGCCTGTTTGGTATTCTCTCCCTCTCTCTGCCCCTCCTCCATTTGTGCTGTCTCTTCTGCTCTCAAAATAAATAAATAAACTTTAAACAAATTTAAACCATGGTTTCTGAAATCAGGCTTTCTGGTTTTCAAATTCCAGCTGCATCACTTAATATCTGTGAGATCTGGAGCAAGTTAAACTGTTGCCTCAACTGAGGATAATATCTATGTCATGGGGTTGTTGATAGGATTAAATGAAGCAGTTTACATAAAGATGTGCTATAGTTCCTGGCCCCAAATCAGTATGTAATATTTACTGAGCACAATTAAGATGTTTCTTATTGTCGCTTTTCCTTTAGCCAAGTAAACTGACAATGGCCAGCTTGTCATAGATCTTTGTGATCTCACAACTACATTAAGCAACTAACTTTGTGCCTGTGCCAAGAAAGCTTTAACTCTAGTATCTTACTGCCCTGCTGTTTCACTTTTCCTTTCCTGGTCATTGATTTAGTGCTTATTTGTTTTTTATTGCAGTAGAAACAGCCAAAAGAAGAAGGGACCATATGTATGGATGGGGCTGGTACGATCCATGCTTCAACAGCAGTCCCTTCAACCTTGCTTGAATGTGGAGGTTCGATAGACCACCAGACTCCAGAGATAAACTACCTTGGCTTGAAAGGAACGCTATCATCACTGATAGCTGACCACTATGTTTTTCGCCAGCATATGAAAGCTACGCTGAATTGTTTAACAACGTTGTGTTTCAACTGATGAGTAGAAAACTTCACTGAACCGTGCACAATAATGGAGGTGACCTTCTATTTTACATTCTCTATTATACCTTGCTATGGGAGTTATTTTGCAGTGACAAAAGTTCCCATCTAGTGTCTTGACACATCTTAAGATTTTGATATTGGGAATTCTTCCTTCCCATCGAATGTTGGTTCTAAATCCATTGAACTATTTTAAGTGTTTAAATTGCCAGTATTCTTTTTGTGCTTTGCTATTCACTTTCTGGTCCTGGTCTACGAGGATTTTCCTGTACATGCCAGTACTGTTGTTCAGAGACATCATTTCCTTGAGAAGTCCCCTCCAAAATGTCTTGTTATCCCATCACAAAGACGAATAATGTGTTCTAAATCCTGGTAAAAATTTCTCCTCTTCCTTGAGTTTTTCAAGAACAAGCATAGACAACGGCAATAATTTAAACATCTTATTTTTCCCCGAAATGTTAGCTTTCCAAAATGGGAAGATCTCTTTGAGTGATTAGATCTTTAAGATAATTGGTTAGCTGACTTTAAAGCCATCGTTATTTCCTTATTCCCAAGAACAGAGAACTTTCAGAGAAAAGTTTATTAGTTCTTCTTTAATACATTAATAAGTTTCACGTCTCACTGGCCCACGCATGAACCAATCTTTCAGGTTTTGTCACTGTTTTCTTGTAACATAAACCCGTATTTCTTGGGTTGGGTTGCTTTGCCTATGCTGTGTATCAGTAGGTGTTTCTAAGCTAGGAAAGCAGTGTAGGCATCTATGAACTCACATACTTGGTGGCAGCATCTTTAGTAAACAGGATAACTGCGCCAACTGAAGCAACCATTATGGTTCCATAAACAACACCCGTCATTCCCCCGCCTTTTTTGTCTTCTATCTTGCACTGCCTTGTCTGATTCTGTACTCTAGGAGATAAAGCAGTTACTGCTAAATCATTCATTAGTTAATACCTTAGATGCAAGAGCCATGGTGAAAACTTGGTTGATTCTCAGATATTCATGCCTTGCATTAAGTAGACTGTCAGCAATTATTTGTTAAAAGGGTGTAAGTATGAATGAATAAATGACATAGAGCAGACAGTATGGGAAGGTGAAATGTGGTAATAATATTGCTTTGTATTTATGCAATGTAATTACCTTCCCAGATATCCATGACATTGTGGATGTGGAAATCAAAACAAAGGTTAGGTGCCTTGTCTAAAGTCATCTCATTTAACTAGTACTTAGTAGAACCAGTTCTGGAATGTTTCAGTGGAAAGAGCCATCTTTGTGTTTCTTTTCCTGACACCTACCCCATTCCTTACAAATGAACAGTGACCTCAAAAAGTGTCATTTGTAGCTGGGGCTAAAAGTATAAATATTGAGTATAACGCTATAATAGTTACTATTAGTAAACCACTTAACATTCATTCTGCCTTTTTTCTTGGAATCAATGTGTGTACGTATTCACCTTCAAGGAAGGTCACTCTGTCCCCACTTAAGGGAAGAGTCCTGATTGGTTTAAACCAATCCTGGTAACTATATTGTTCTTGCCAGTTTTGGTTAAATAAAGAGCATGTCAGGCACCTGGGTGGCTTAGTCATTAGGTATCTGAATCTGACTTCAGCTCAGATCATGATCTCACGGTTTGTGAGTCTGAGTCCCTCATGGGGGTGATCTTGAGCCATGCTTTAGGTGAGCTCATGCCCCACTTCAGGTGAACCCCGCTTCTCTCTCCCTCCCTCTCCCTCTCTGCCTCTCATAGGATTCTGTCTTTCTCTCTCCCTCTTTCTCTCTGCCCCTCACTCACTTGTGCCCTCTCTCTCTCTCTCTTTAAAAAAAAAAAGAACATGTCATTCAATTCTAGGCACTGAGATATGAAGGACCATCTACTAAGCAGTTTCTGAGAAAGTTGTTTTGGTTCTAAAAAAGACGAGTGATGGGGCAATAAACACTCAACACTTTATAGGATCAGTGGATTGGAGATCCTAATGACTCAAAGGAGTATTGCAGTTGGCACAGTTCAATATTCTGGAAGGAAAGGAGATGGTATTCAGTGAATGAAATGCCTAAAATGGGTATTTCAAAGATGGTGGAGTACTTCTTATTGATTAAATGAGACAGTTTAGAATATAAGATTAAGAAAACTTAGCCAAGGCAAGTTATAGAATACAATTCTTTTAGAATTAAGGAGATACAAACAAAGAAACAAAAAACAGGCCAAGAAATCCTGACTCAAAATTTTTCCTCTGGTTCCTGCAGGATTTAAGCCCCAATAGATCCTCACCTTCTAAAAGTCTATGCACTTCTCCCTCTGTGCACCTCAGATCCCCAGCTCACTCAACAACTATTCTGTGAAACTTATTTAAAAAAATTTATTTTACACCAACATTTTGTTTTTGATAGATTGGACTGATGGTTCGCAAACACGAAAGAGATGGACAGCACAGAGATGCCAATAATTTTAAATATAATCTTAAAAAAAACTTCATTCTTAAAGTGAGTGAGAACAGTATACATAAGGAAGAGGCAACTGCCCTGGTCATTGTCACACCCAGATGTGATGACGGGACCTGCCGCGGGCATCTTGCAAGGAGACAGGAGCCAGCTTGCAGACAAGACCAACACAGCAAGATGACACGGCCGAATGTGGACCTGAGTCCTTCGTGATACTGTGGAGCTGATCAAGTAACCCAGGAGTGTGCTTACTGTGGGCTTCCTGGCGTCTAAGGTAATACCCATCTTTACTGTTTAAACTACCCTTTGTCTCATTATTCTCCGCAGAAAGTCTCCTAATTGGTATAAGTGCCCATTAAGCCTCATTAGCCCCTTAGGTTAAACGTCCTGTTGTGCCTTTCTTGATCTTGCTGAAGTCACCTCTTGAGAATAAAAGCAAATCCCAGGTGGTGACTTTCTGATCCCAGCTCCTTAGACCGAGGTCTCTCACTCAGAATGATCATGGTTTAGGAAGCATGAGAAGCACAGGGAAGAAGAGGAGGTGTGTGGGCGGTGACGGTAATCTGGGTCAGACAAGGTGAAGTGTGAAGGCTAAGCAGGAGATCCAATTGAACCTCAGAGAGAAGGCAACTCTCCCAAGCACAGCCCTAGAAAGCCAGTCCTAGGGACTTATGAGCCACATCTCTGGGGAGAGTGGTGGAATCCACGTTACCGTACTGGCATCACTTAGATCCATGCTTTTCCCTCAAGGGGAGGAATCGTTGTTCATAGGATATCAGACTCTTGTCATGCTTGTCTTCTTCAGAACCAGACCCAGTTATAAGGTGTTTTGTGATGACATCATAGTCTAAAAATGAGAGGCTTGGTTTCAGTTTTTCCTATAAATACCCAAGAGGTTCATGGCATTGGTCTCTCTCAGCTGGATACAAGTCTTAAGCGAATGGCCTTAACATCCAGTCTGGGGCTGTTCTCTCCCGTGACGTTAATTAAGCCTTTTTTGAACATCTTCATAAAGACATAGTAATATTCTATTTGTTATATGAGAGCTGTTCATGTGGATTAAGCAGTAAATCTAACAAATAGGCTATTCTTTCTCTGATGGCACAGAGGTATTTATTTATTTTTATGTTTTAGGCATTTAAGGAAAAAATTAATTCCTGGATATGTTAAATTGAGTTTGAGGGAAAAAGTAGTAATAATAAGGATTAGAGCAGAAATAAATAGAGAATGCAAAAACAATAGAATCAATGAAACCAAAAACTGTTTCTTTGGAAAGATGAACAAATTGACAAACCTTTAGTTAGATTAAGAAAGTAAAAAAAAGAATACTTAAACTACTAAAATCAGAAGTGAAAGAGGAGATATTACTACTGACTACGGCAATAAAAAAAACAGCATAAGAGAATACTAGGAATAGCTGTATACCAAATAAATTGTATATCCTGGAGGAAATGGACAAATGCGTAGAAACACTCAAACTACCAAAACTGGCTCAAGAAGAAATAGAAAATCGGAAAAGACCTTTAATAAGAAGATTAGATCAACAATCAAAAATCTCCCAACAAAAAACCAAAACCTAAAGCAAAACAGAACAAAAAAAGTCTCCCAACAAAGAAAGGCCTATTAAATGAATAGAAGAGGAAAAAATACTTCTCAATTCCTTCCTTGAGGCTGGCATTACCCTGATATCAAAGTCTGACAAGACACTACAAGAAAAGAAAACTAGAGACCACTATCCTTTACAAATATAGACACCAAAATCCTCAACAGATGCTAGCAAATGAAATTCAGCAGCATATAAAAAGGATTATACACCACGGCCAAGGGGGGATTTAGGCAATAGTGGTTCAGCATACAAAATCAATCACTACATTAATAGAATGAAGGTTGGGGAGAGCCACATGGTCATCTCAATTGATGTGGAAAAAGCACTTGAGGCGCCTAGTTGGCTCAGTCGATTGAGCGTCTGACTTGAGCTCGGGTCATGATCTCACAGTTTTGGGTTCCAGCCCTGCATGGGGCTCTGTGCTGACAGCTCAGAACCTGGATCCTGCTTCTGATTCTGTGTCTCCCTCTCTCTCTGCCCCTCCCCCACTCATGCTCTGTCTCTCTCTCTCTCTCTCTGTCTCTCTCTCAAATAAAAATGTTAAAAGAAAAAGTACTTGATAACATCCAACATCCCTTCATGATACAAATATTCAATAAACTAGGAATAGAAGAGAACCTTCTCAGCATGATAAAGGCTATATGTAAAAAACCTACAGCTAACATCATACCCAACGGGAAAGGATAGAAAGCTTTTCCTGTAATCCTGGGAACAAGACAAGAATGCCTGTTTTTGCCACTTCTGTTCAACATAGTGTTGGCAGTTCCAGAGCAATTAGACAAGAAAAAAGAAATAAAGTACACCCAAATTGGAAAGGAAGAAGAAAAACTGCCTATATCACAGATTACATAAATGTAGAAAACATTAAGAATTCATGCAAATATGCATACATACTCCCCCACATACTCCTTTTAGAGCTAATTAATGAATTCAGCAAAATTGAAGACTACAAAATGACACAAAAATCAACTGAATTTTTATATACTAGCAATGAAAAATCTGAAAAGGAAATTAAGACAATTCCATTTGCAATAACATCGAAAAGAATAAAATACTTAGGAATAAATTTAACCAATGAGAGGCACAAAACTTCTATACTGAAAACTATAAAACATTGCTTAAAGAATTAGAGAAACCGATGGAGTTAAGATTGCAAAGCAGCATGGAGCCTTTAAGTTTGTCTTATTCCTGAAACTCAGCTAGATCACCACCAAATCACTTTGAACACATTGGAAATTGATCTGAGGATTAAAACAACAGTCTGCATAATGTGAGCCGCAGAGCTCGGTACATACACAGTGTGGAGAGGTAAACTGAGGGAGGCAAAAGTCATGGAAGATAGGGAGCTATTTTCACAGAGAGAGAAAAAGAAAGGGAGAGAGTGAGGCGTATGGAGATCATGCAAGAAAAGCACTGTTCCCCCCCACCCCCCCGCCAAAAGTAGCTGGAGAGAAAGAGTGAAAACACTCACAGGGGACTGAACAAGAAATCTATTCCTAAACCACTGATGGGAAGAAAGGAGAGAGTTTCCGTACCACCAAGATTCTACAAACAGTGGAACACAGAGTCTGAAGTTTTGGAGCTCAGTGCCTGGTGCTGTTCTAGTGAGGAAGTAGGGTGAATCCCCAGGAGGAGGCAGCAGGGTCTAAGAGGTCCACATGCCACATAGGAGAAGTGGTTCCCCTGCTAGGAGGGCATTTGGTAGAGGCCCTATGGCCTCCCCACAGGCAAAGGTTCTAGCAGACCCTGGAGAGCACCCACGTTTGCTGGTATTGGGACAAAGACACCAGAGTGTGGTGAAACCTGGCGCTGGCTGTGTATTGTGGTTTGCCATAATCTCTGCCACTGCAGGATCCCACAAATGTTTTCTGGGGCAAGCTTGCACTGGCCATTGCTCAGTGATACCCTCCCCCAGAGAGTTGGGGGTCCAACCCACAGGAGTCTCTGAAGTGTGGGGTTTTGAAACACAACCCAATCTGAGACAAAACTCTGGAGGGAAGTGCTCCCTGGCAGGAGGATGGCTTGGACATAGACAGGGTAAGGGCGGGAGTGGATGGAAGCCTGAGACAAAGGAGGGATGTGTGATTGCGGGTCAATGAGACCACAAAGTTCCTGTGCCAGAGGCAGGGGAACCGGGTGAAGCCATTTCCACCTTTCCAGTGCATGCACATACATGCCACACTGATTCCACCCCAGTAAGCTAAGCAGTGCCACCCAGTGGAGAACAGAGCCGTTATACCAAATTGGCCCAACTGCACCCACCAAGCACATCCCACACAAGACCAGCACAAATCACTCCACCTGCTTAGTATGCGGACTATAGAGGGCTTCATAGTGTCAGTTTTAGGGGAAACTGGATGTAACTTCATTTGGGTTTCATTCTGTTTGCTGGTTAGCTTACTTGTTTGTTTGCTTTTGTTTTTGCTTAAATTGTTTTCTTTCTTCTTTCTTTTCTTTCTCTTTCTTGAATACAGAAAGAAAATTTTGTTTTTATTTTTTAATTTTATTTTTAAAGTTTTTTATTATATTTCATTTTCTTTATTTTATTTTATTTTATTCTGTTTTATTATATACATTTTAAAAAATTTCTTACCCTTTTTTTTCTTTCCTTTCCCTTTTTACTCTGTTCTATGAAACTTCTTTCAACAAGCAGACTAAACCACACCTAGGATCTAGCCTCCTTTATTTGATTTTTTGTTTTTTTTTTATTTAAAATGTTCGTTTTATTAATGTTTTTCTTCCCCTCAAATGACAAAATGAAGGAATTCACTCCAAAAGAAAGAACAGGAAGAAATGACAGCCAGGGACTTAACACAGACATAAGTAAGATGTCTGAACTAGAACTCAAAACCATGATAATAAGAATACTAGCTGGGGTTGAAAAAAAGCAAAGAAGACACCAGAGAATCCCTTTCGGCAGAGATAAAAATAAAACCTAGATAGGCAGAAGTTAAAAAGGCTAAATTCAAGATGCAATCTCAAATGTATGCCACAATGGCAAAGATGGATGAAGCAGAACAGGGAATCAGCGATATAGAAGATAAAATTATGGAAAATAATGAAGCAGAAAAAAAAACAAAGGCAAAGGATCATGGTACAAGACTTAGAGAACTCAGTGACTTATTAAAAAGGAATAACATCTGAATCAAAGGAGTCCCAGAAGATGAAGAGAAATAAAAGGGGACAGAAGGATTATGTGAGCAAAGTATAGCAGAAAACTTCCCTAATCTGGGGAAGGACACAGACATCAAGATCCAAGAAGCACAGAGAACTCCCATTAGATTCAATAAAAACGAAACATCACCAATGCATATCATAGTCAAATTCACAAAATACACAGACAAGGAAAGAATGATGAAAGCAGCAAGGGGGGAAAAAGTCCTTAATGTATAAGGGAAGACAGATCAGGTTTGCAACAGACCTATCCACAGAAATTTGGCAGGCCAGAAAGGAGTGGCAGGATATATTCAACATGCTGAATTAGAAAAATATGAAGCCAAGAATTCTTTATACAGCAAGGCTGTCATTCAAAATAGAAGGAGAGAAAAAGAGTTTCCCAGGCAAACAAAACTAAAAGAGTTTGTGACCACTAAATTGGCCCTGTAAGAAATTTTAAGGGGGACTTTTTGAGTAGAGAAAAGATAAAACAAAATGAGAAAGAGCAATAGCAACAAAGTCTAGAAAGGACCAGACAACACCACCAGAAACACCCAACTCTACAGGCAACACAGTGGCACTAAGTTCATATCTTTCAGTACTCACCCTAAATGTCAGTGGACTTAAATGTTCCAATCAAAAGACATAGAGTATCTGAATGGATAAAAAAAATCAAGTAACATCTACATGCTGCTTACAAGAAACTCATTTTAGACCTAAAGACACCTTCAGATTGAAAGTAAGGGGATGGAGAACCATCTATCATGACAATGGTTGTCAAAGAAAAGCTGGAGTAGCCATACTTATATCAGACAAACTATATTTTAAAATAAAGATTGTAACAATAAATGAAGAAGGGCATTATATCATAATTAAGGTGTCTATCCACCAAGAAGATGTAACAATTGTAAATATTTATGTTGCCAATGTGGGAGCACACAAATATATAAACCAATTAAACACAAACATAAAGAAAGTCATTGATGATAATACCATAATAGTAGGGGACTTTAAGACACCACTTACAACAGTGGACAGATCATCGAAGCAGAAAATCAACAAGGAAACATTCTCTTTGAATGACACGCTGAATTGGATGGACTTAACAGATATGTTCAGAATGTTTCATCCTAAAGCACCAAGTACACATTCTTCTTAAGTGTACATGAAACATTCTCCAGAGCAGATCACAAAATGGGTCACAAATCAGCTCTCAACACGTACAAAAAGATCGAGATCATACCTTGCATATTTTCAGACCACAACCCAGAAATGGACCCACAAACATAATGGCAAACTAATCTTTCATAAAGCAGAAAATAATATCCAATGGAAAAAGACAGTCTGTTCACCAGATGGTGTTGGGAAAATTGGACAGCAATATACAGAAGAATGAACCTGGACCACTTTTTACACCATACACAAAAATAAGCTCCAAATGGATGAAAGACCTAAATTGGAGACAGGAGACCATAAAAATCCTAGATGAGAAAACAGGCAACAACCTCTTTGACCTCAGCTGCAGCAACTTCTTACTTGACATGTCTCCAGAGGCAAGAGAAAAATAAATTAGAGGCAAAAGCAAAAAATAAACTATTGGGACCCATCGAGATAAAAACTTCTGCACAGTGAAGGAAACAACTGACAAGAATGGGAGAAGGCAGCCTACAGAATGGGAGAAGGTATTTGCAAATAACATATCAGATAAAGGGTTAGTATCCAAAATCAATAAGGAACTTATCAAACTCAACACCAAAAAACCCAAATAATCCAGTGAAGAAATGGGCAAAAGACATGAATAGACACTTTTCCAAAGAAGACATCCAGATGGCCAACAGACACATGAAAATATGCTCAACATCACTCATCATCAGGGAAATACAAATCAAAACCACAACGAGATACCACCTCATACCTGTCAGAATGGCTAAAGTTAACTCAGGCAACAACAGGTGTAGGCAAAGATGTGGAGAAAGAGGAACCCTTTTGCACTGTTGGTGGGCATGCAAACTGGTGCAGCCACTCTGGAAAATAATATGGAGGTTCCTCAAAAAGTTAAAAATGGAACTATGCTACAACCCAGCAATTGCATTTCTAGGTATTTATCCAAGAGATACAGGAATGCTGTTTTGAAGGGACACATACACCCCAATGTTTACAGTAGCACTATTGACAACAGCCAAAGTATGGAAAGAGCCCAAATGTCCATCAATAGATGAGTGGATAAAGAGTATGTGGTATATATACACAATGGGATATTACTTGGTGGTCAACAAGAATGAAATTCCTTCATTTGCAACAACATGAATGGAACTAGAGTGTATTATGCTAAGCAAAATAAGTCAGAGAAAGACAAATATATGATTTCACTCATATGTGGAACTTAAGAAACAAAATAGATGAACATAGGGGAAGGGAAACAAAAATAAGATAAAAACAGAGACAAACCATGAGAAACTCTTAAATGCAGAGAACAAACTGAGGATTGCTGGTGGGGTGTTGGGTGGGGGGATGGTCTGAATGGGTGATGGACATTGAGGAGGGCACTTGTTGGGATGAGCACTGGGTGTTGTACGTAAGTGATGAATCATTAAATTCTATTCCTGAAATCGTTATTACATTGTATGTTAACTAACTTGGATTTAATTTTTACAAAAATAATAAAGTAAAAAAAAAACTAGAGAAACCTAAATAAATGGAAAGGCATCATGTGTTCATGGATTTGGAAGACTTAGTATTGTGAAGATGACAATATTACCCAGAGTGATATGCATATTTGGTGCAATCACTATCAAAGTCCCAACAATGCTTTTGCAGAATGGAGAAGCCCGTCCTAAATTCTGGGTCAAGGGACCCAGAATAGCCAAAACAATCTGAAAAAGAACAGAGTTATAGCACTCACACTTCCTAGTATCAATACTTACTACAAAGCTATCATACTCCAAACCATGTGACCCTGGCATAAGGAAGACATACAAACCAATGGACTTGAGAGAACTGAGAACTCAGAAATAACCCTCAAATCTATGATCAATTGATTTTCGGGAAAGTAGCTAAGACCATTCAGTGAGGAAAGGACAGTGCTTTACCAAATGGTGCTGGGGTATCCACATTCAAAAGTATGAAGTTGGACCCTTTCTTTGCACCATGTACAAATATGAACTCAAAATGGATCAAAGACCTAAATTTAAAAGCTATAAAATTTAAAAATTAAACACTATAAAACTCCTAGAGAAAAAACATAGGAAAAAGTCTTTATGAACTGAGGTTTGGCAATGGTTTCTTAAATATGAAACCAAAATTACAAGTGACAAAGAATAAATAATTTGGACTTCATCAAAATTAAAAACTGTTGTACAAAAAGAGCACCTTTAAGAGAATAAAAAGACAACCCATTGAATGGGAGAAAATACTTGCTAACCCTAACCCTAAGGGACAAATATCCAAAATATGTAGAGAATCCTTTAACTCAAAAAGAATACAAAGGACTTAATTTTTTAAATGGGCAAAGGACTTGCATAGACATTTCCCTCCCAAAAGATATACAAATGGCCAATAAGCATGTGAAAAGATGCAAATCAAAACCACAATGAGATATCACTTCACACCTATTAGAATGGCTAAAATTAACACAAACTAGGGTTGGTTAAAATGTGGAGAAAGTAGAGCTCTAGTCCATCACTTGTGGGTGTGGGGAAATAGGTTTGAGAATTCCTTATACTTACATAAATGTGTTAAGAAAGCTTAGGGCAGAAAGTCACTGCCAGAAGGTGAAAGTGCCCGAGGTTACCTAGCGAGATACTGTAATGGAATCATGAGTAACCTGTTATATCACCTGCAGGAAATTACTTTCCATCTGATGCCAATATACTATTGTGCTTTGATCACAAACTCCTCTTGCCCCCTAGATCCTTTGCTTCTTACGCACACCAAGTTAATGATTACTGTCTGATTGTTTTCTGAACGTTCACCACGTGTGTAAGGTCTTGTTTTCTTCACATTCACCACATGGGTAATATCTTGAGAGCCCAATAAATACAGAGATGAAACCCCTGTTCAGGGCTCTTGTTTCCTCCTGGACATTAGCCTCTCTCGTATTCAATTCTGCATCTATTCTCTTGATGGACAAGAGACAACTCCAGACTCATAGTCTGTGACAGTGGGAATGTGAAATGGAACAGCTGCTGTGGAAAACAGTTTGGTAATTCCTCAAAAAGTTAAACATAGGATTACCTTATCATCCAGCAATTCCATTCCTAGGTATGTATCCAGAAAGAAGGACTCAAACCGATACTGACATAACAATATTCATAGCAGCATTAGTCATAATAGTCAAAAGGGGGAAACAACCCAAATGTCATCAACAGATAGATGGGCAAACAAATGTGGTATTATATATACAACAGAATATTATTCAGCAATAAAAAGAACAAAGTACTTACACATGCTACAACATATTGGATCCTGAAAACATTATGTTAAATAAAACAAACTAGAAGGAAAGGACAACTATCATAATGTACCACTTAAATATCTAAAACAGGCAAATTCATAGAGACAGAAAGTAGATTCAAGATTTCTAGGGGCTGGGAGGAGGAGGGAATGGCAGTTAGTGTTTAATGGGTACAGGGTTTCTGCTTGGGGCGATGAGAGGGTTTTAGAGATATAGTGGTGATGGTTACACAACACTGTAAGTAATAATAATAATAATGCCATTAAATTGTACACTTAAAAATGTTTAAAATGGCAAAATTTATGTTTTGTATATATAGAGAGAGATATATACATTTTCTGATATATATAGAGACATACACGTTTTCTTATGATATCGATTATATATATATATATATATATAATCACAATAAAAAAAAGTTTGGGGATGCCTTGGTAGCTCAGTTGGTTAAGCATCTGACTTCAGCTCAGGTCATGATCTCACGGCTCGTGAGTTCAAGCCCTGTGTCAGGCTTTGTGCCGACAGCTCAGAGCCTGGAGACTGCTTCATATTCTATGTTTCCCTCTCTATGTCTTCCCCAGTCATGCTCTCTCTCGTCTCTCAAAAATAAACATTAAAAAAAAAAAAGCTTGTCTTTCAAGTTGGTGAGTACATTGTTTGGGAGTACGAAATAACTCACCCAGAAGATAAATATAATAGCTGTTTGCTTCTCAATTTAGCCTGATTACACAGAATACATATTTGCTGTGAAATTGTAGTATGCTATTGTATCAAAACATTGATAATTAACCAAAATAGAAAAAATACATTGAATCAGCAATGGCATTATTTTTATCAACTGGTTACATCTAAAGAAAAGCAAACTTTATTAGTGAAAAATGAGAAAATAGAAAGTTTTGTATAGATTCTGGGGAAATTTAAGGGCAGTTTCCAGAAGGTCAAATAGCGTGATTTATTTTATTTTACTTTATTTTATTTTATTTTATTTTATTTTATTTTATTTTATTTTATTTTATGTTATTTTATTATAATTTACTTATTTTTTAAATTTACATCCAAGTTAGCATATAGTGCAACAGTGGTTTCAGGAGTAGATTCCTTAATGCCCCTTACCCATTTAGCCCATCCCCTCTCTCACAACACCTCCAGCAAACCTCTGTTTATTCTCTATATTTAGAGTCTCATGCTTTGTCTTCTCCCTGTTTTTATATTATTTTTGCTTCCTTTCCCTTGTGTTCATCTGTTTTGTATCTTAAATTCCTCCTATGAGTGAAGTCATATGATATTTCTGTTTCTCTGACTAACTTTGCTCATTGTAATACTCTCTAGTTTCATCCATGTAGTTGCAAATGGCAAGATTTCATTCTTTTTGGTTGCCAAGTAATACTGCATTGTGTGTGTGTGTGTGTGTGTGTGTGTGTGTGTATGTATATATGTATATTGTGTGTATATATACATATGTATATATGTATATATACATATGTACATATACACACAATATACATATGTACGTATGTATATATACGTATGTATATATATACTAGAGGGTATATATATATATACATATATATGTGTATATATATGTGTGTGTATATATATATATATACACATATATATATACACATATATGCCACGTCTTCTTTGTCCATTCATCCATCGATGGACATTTGGGCTCTTTCCATACTTTGGCTATTGTCGATAGTGCTGCTGTAAACACTGGGGTACGTGTGAAATGGCCCGATTGTTTTAAATGACTGTGATAGTCTAAATAATAGCCCCAATCATATCCACACCCAAATCCCCGGAACCTGTAAATATGTTACCTTACATGGCAAGAGGGACTTTGCAGTTGTGGTTAAGTTAAGGGAAGATTGTCCTGAATTATCTGGTGTAACCAGGTAATCACAAGGGTCCTTCTAAGTGGAGGCAGGAGGGTCAGAGTAAAGAAAGATGAGATGAGACAACGGCCATGGGAGAGAAGGTGATGTGATGGCAGACACAGAGGCCAGAGTGATGCGGGGCCACATGCCAAGGAATGTGGGTGGCCTCTAGAAGCAAGGAAGTGGGTCCTCTCTCTAGAGCCTCCACAAGGAAAGCTGCCCGTGGATCCATTTACACTTCTGATCCTTAGACCTGTACAATAATAAACTTGTGTTATTTTAAGCCACTAAGTGTGTCATAATTTGTTACAGCAGCCACACGATTAGTACAAGGACAGATTTTACTTCCAAAGTCATTGTTGCTTTTTCAAGGAACAGTTTTATCACAAGCACAATTTTTATATCACTCAGTGAAGATCATGGGTTTAGGAAGGACTGTTAACCTTGTTGAAGATAGTCCTGGAGATAATTCTACCATTTACAGTGCGTTTGCCAACAAAGCATTGTGCTAAAAGCTTTGCATGCTTTATTTTAAAAGTCCTTACCACCTTTTCAGGTAGGTACTATTATCTCCTTTTATAGATGAGAAAAAAGTCTCTCACAAGGTAAAGTAATTTATTTAAGATCATACAGTAGTGGTGTAACTGATCGTGCACTGAAAGAGAATAGACAGGAGCTCAGCTTTTTCTGTTTCTGGTGTAGATTAAAGACAGTTGTTACCAGTAAGGGAATGGAAGTCTGGGAGAAGAGAAAGAAGATGGAAAGAGATGTTGGGTTGGGCAGTTCCATGAATTCAGCATAGCATGGCTGTGGTTCACATGGGGAGATTAGGAAAGCAGGAAGCAACCAGCCCTATGTTGGGCATTTGAAAGTCAAATATTCACATACCTTAGATGTTCTCAAAAGAAAGATCCATTTTCTTACAATTTCTAGAAATAGAATGTTCTTGGTATTAAAACTACATAATGACATCGTTACATGGTACATTAGTCACAAGTGTTATTTGTTGAAGCTTTTTGTAATTGTTGCTGTTCATGTAATTGGAATATATATGTTTTGCAAACAACAGAAAACCTAGAGGACCTTCTTTGTTGTTGTTTTTTTTAGTGTAATTAATTGTCAAATTGGCTAACATACAGTGTATACAGTGTACTCTTGGTTTTGGAGGTATATTCCCATGGTTCATCGCTTACATACAACATCCAGTGCTCATCCCAACAAGTGCCGTCCTCAGTGCCCATCATTTGTTTTCCCTTCTCCTCCACCCCTCCATCCACCCTCAGTTTGTTCTCTGTATCTAAGAGTCTCTTATGGTTTGCCTCCCTCCCTCTCTGTAATGATTATTCCCCTTCCCCTCCCCATGGTCTTCTGTTAAGTTTCTCAAGATCCATATATGATTGAAAATATGTGATTTCTTTCTCCGACTGACTTATTTCACTTAGCATAATACCTTCCACTTCCATCCACATTGCTGCAAATGGCATGATTTCATTCTTTCTCACTCCCAAGTAGTATTCCATTGTATGTATAAACCACATCTTCTTTATCCATTTATCAGTTGATGGACATTTGATAGTTCTGCTATAAACATTGGGGTACATGTGCCCCTATGAATCAGCAATCCTGTATTCTTTGGATAAATTCCTAGTAGTGCCATTATTGGGTCGTAGGGTAGATCTATTTTTAATTTTTTGAGGAACCTTCACACTGGTTTTCAGAGCGGCTGCACCAGCTTGCATTCCCACCAACAATGCAAGAGGGTTCCCGTTTCTACACACCCTCACCAACATTTGTTTTGTCCTGAATTGTTAATTTTAGCCACTCTCACTGGTGTGAGGTAGTATCTCAATGTGGTTTTGATTTGTATTTCCCTGATGAGGAGTGTCATTGAGCATCTTTTCATGTGTCTATTGGCATCTAGATGTCTTCTTTGGAAGTTTCTATACATGTCTTCTGCCCATTTCTTCACTGGATTATTTGTTTTTCAGGTGTTGAGTTTGGTAAGTTCTTTATAGATTTTGGATATGAACCCTTTATCTGATACATCATTTACAAATATCTTTTCCCCTTCCATCGGTTGCCTTTTAGTATTGTTGATTGTTTCCTTTGCAGTGCAGAAGCTTTTTATCTTGATGAGATCCCAATAGTTCATTTTTGCTTTTAATTCCCTTGCCTCTGGAGACATGTTGAATAAGAAATTGCTGCGGCTGAGGTCAAAGAGGTTGTTGCCTGCTTTCTCCTCTAGGGTTTTGATGGTTTCCTGTCTCACATATCCATTTTGAGTTTATTTTTGTGTATGGTGTAAGAAAAGTGGTCTGGTTTCATTTGTTGCATGTTGCCGTCCAGTTCTCTCAACACCATTTGCTAAAGAGACTGTCTTTTTTTTCCATTGGATACTCTTTCCTGCTTTGTCAAAGATGAGTTGGCCATACATTTGTGAGTCCAATTCTGGGTTCTCTATTCTATTCCATTGGTCTATGTGTCTGTTTTTGTGCCAATACCATGCTGTCTTAATGACTACAGTGTTGTAGTAGAGGCTAAAGTCTGGGATTGTGATGCCCCCGCTTTGGTTTTCTTCTTCAATATTACTTTGGTTATTCGGGGTCTTTTGTGGTTCCATACAAATTTTAGGATTGTTTATTCTAGCTTTGAGAAGAATGTTGGTGCAATTTTGATTGGGATTACATTGAATGTGTAGATTGCTTTGGGTAGTATTGACATTTTAACAATATCTATTCTTCTAATGCATGAGCATGGAATGTTTTTCCATTTCTTTGTGTCTTCTTCAGTTTCCGTCATAAGTTTTCTATAGTTTTCAGCATACAGATCTTTTACATCTTTGGTTAGGTTTATTTCCAGGTATTTTATGGTTTTCGGTGCAATTGTAAATGAGACTGATTTCTTGGTTTCTCTATTTGTTGCTTCATTATTGGTGTATAGAAATGCAACCAATTTCTGTACATAGATTTTGTACCCTGCGACTTTGCTGAATTCATGTATCGGTTCTAGCAGACTTTTGGTGGAGTCTTTTGGGTTTTCCATGTAGAGTATCACGTCCTCTGGAAAAAGTGAAACTTTGACTTCATCTTTGCCAATTTCGATGCCATTTATTTCATTTTGTTGTCTGATTGCTGATGCTAGGAATTCCAACACTATGTTAAACAACAGTGGTGAGAGTGGACATCCCTGTTGTGTTTCTGATCTCAGGGGGAAAGCTGTCCATTTTTCCCCATGAAGATGTTATTAGCTGTGGACTTTTCATAAATGGCTTTTATAATGTTTAAGTATGTTCCTTCTATCCCGACTTTCTATCCCGTTTTTATTAAGAAAGGATGCTAGTGTTTTGTCAAATGCTTTTTCTGAATCTATTGACAGGATCATATGGTTCTTATCTGTTCTTTTATTAATGTGATGTATCACATTGATTGATTTGCAAATATTGAACCAGTCCTGCAGCCCAGGAATGAATCCCACTTGATCATGGTGAATAATTCTTTTTACATGCTGTTAAATTTGATTTGCTACTGTCTTGTTGAGAAGTTTTGCATCCATTGCATCAGGGGTATTGGCCTGTAATTCTCCTTTTTGTGGAGTCTCTGTCTGATTTCGGAATCAAGGTAATGCTGACCTTGTAGAATGAGTTTGGAAGTTTTCCATCTGTTTCTATTTTTTGGAGCAGCTTGAGAAGGATAGGTATTAACTCTACTTTAAATGTCTGGTAGAATTCTCCTGGGAAGTCATCTGACCTAGAACTCTTATTTGTGGGAGATTTTGATAACTGATTCAGTTTCTTCACTAGTTATGGATCTGTTCAAATTTTCTATTTCTTCCATTTGAGTTTTGGTAGTGTGTGGGTGTCTAGGAATTTGTCCATTTCTTCCAGGTTGTCCAGTTTGTTGGCATATAATTTTTCATAGTATTATCTGATAATTGCTTGTATTTCTGAAGGATTGGTTGTGGTAAGCCCATTTTTATTCATGATTTTATGTGTTTGGGTTAGAGGATATTCTTGGAAGTGAGAAGCAGTGATGCTTAATGCTGCTTTATATATGAATACAATGAAACATTTCTTAAGAAATTCAAAAATTTTAAAGAGAGTGGATAAAAAATATTTGATGATTTGGGATGTAGATGAGGGATGGCTGGCTGCACGTGCGCACACACACACACACATATATGTATGTATATGTATATATATGTATGTATATGTATATATGTATGTATGCATTTTTTAAATTTTATTTTTTTTTAATTTCAAATTAATTAGCATATAGTGCAACAATGATTTCAGGAGTAGATTCCTTAATGCCCCTTACCCATTTAGCACATTCCCCCCTCCCACAACCCCTCCAGTAACCCTCTGTTTGTTCTCCATATTTAAGAGTCTCTTATGTTTTGTCCCCTTCCCTGTTTTTATATTATTTTTGCTTCCCTTCCCTTATGTTCATCTGTTTTGTCTCTTAAAGTCTTCATGTGAGTGAAGTCATATGATATATATAAAGACATATGTCTTTCTCTGACTAATTTCACTTAGCATAATACCATCCACGTAGTTGCAAATGGCACGATTTCATTCTTTTTGATTGCCGAGTAGTACTCCATTGTATATCTATATCACGTCTTCTTTATCCATTCATCCATCGATAGACACTTGGGCTCTTTCCATACTTTGGCTATTGTTGATAGTGCTGCTATAAACATTGGGGTGCATATGTCCTTTGAAACAGCACACCTGTATCCCTTGGATAAATACCTAATAGCGCAATTGCTGAGATGTAGGGTAGGTAGTTCTATTTTTAATTTTTTGAGGAACCTCCATACTGTTTTCCAGAGTGGCTGCACTGGCTTGCATTCCCACCCACAATGCAAAAGAGATCCTCTCTCTCCACATCCTCGCCAACATCTGTTGTTGCCTGAGTTGTTAATGTGAGCCATTCTAACAGGAGTAAGGTGGTATCTCATTGTGGTTTTGATTTGCATTTCCCTGATGATGAGTGATGTTGAGCATTTTTTCATGCGTCGGTTGGCCATCTGGATGTCTTCTTTGGAGAAGTGTCTATTCATGTCTTTTGCCCATTGCTTCACTGGATTATTTGTTTTTTGGGTGTTGAGTTTGATAAGTTCTTTATAGATTTTGGATACTAACCCTTTATCTGATATGTTGTTTGCAAATATCTTCTCCCATTCTGTCAGTTGCCTTTTAGTTTTGCTGATTGTTTCCTTCGCTGCGCAGAAGCTTTTTATTTTGATGAGGTCCCGATAGTTCATTTTTGCTTTTGTTTCCCTTGCCTCCGGAGACACATTGAGTAAGAAGTTGCTGTGGCCACGATCAAAGAGGTTTTTGCCTGCTTTCTCCTCAAGGATTTTGATGGCTTCCCATCTTACATTTAGGTCTTTCATCCATTTTGAGTTTATTTTTTTGTGTATGGCGTAAGAAAGTGGTCTAGGTTCATTCTTCTGCATGTCGCTGTCCAGTTTTCCCAGCACCACTTGCTGAAGAGACTGTCTTTATTCCATTGGATATTCCTTCCTGCTTTGTCAAAGATTAGTTGGCCATACGTTTGTGGGTCCATTTCTAGGTTCTGTATTCTGCTACATTGATCTGAGTGTCTGTTCTTATGCCATGTTTGTTTGTTTGTTTGTTTTAAAGAAAAAGGGCCTTTCTTGATTCTTAAAGTTTGGACTGTTGACTCCAATGGAGTTTCTGCCCTCAGGCCAAATCCCAGGGATAAGAATTGTGAGGCATCTGACCAAACAAAGAAAAGATCAAGTTATTATAGGATTTGGGGTAAGAGTAGAATTTGAGGGACATATAAATGAAGCAGCGTTTGGGTAGACTGAAAGCAGATCAGAGGTCAACATCAGGTCTGAGAAGGATCCGCAGTCCTATTTCCGTGGAAACTACAAAGTTAAGATAGATGCAGAGTGGTATATCCAGAACCCCTTTATCTTAAGCTCTGTACCTGGGTTGGGAATCGAATTTGATTCTCTGTGTCAAAGTGTCTTAGAATCTCCAGACAGAGTGGGATATTTTATTCTTAACATAAAGTTTCAAATACCAAAGCTTCTAATAGTCTATAGTTTTAGAGGACAGCGTTTTTTTTAACAAGTCAGAAGATAGTAATCACTCAACAAAGACATTGTTATGACACTTGTCCTTGGGAGAAATAGCATGTTCTTGGGAGAAGTTGCTTCCTGTAAACTTTGTGGCTGGCTTTATCCATGTATAGTATTCCAGCCAGATAAGTGATGGAAGTGATTTTCACTATCTAAGCCCCTGCTAGTGCTTAGCGTAAAAGAGATAACCAGCCACGAGAGTGGAAAAGAACTTCCCAGGCAGGAAAGGGCAAGTGTGAAGGTTATGAACTGGAAAAGATCTTAACACATTCAAGAACCTATAAGCTAATACGATAGTTAACACAGCAAATAATTAGAAATGAGATGGGAGAAATAGGCAGGGGTCAGATCTTGCAGGACGCTGTTAGCTTTATTAAGGATTTTGCATTGTATCAAAGAGCAAAGAAACCATTAAAGGGATCTAATCGGAGAAATTACCTAACCTTGTCTTTCTAAGACGGAGAATGCATAGTGGAGGCAACTGGTGGAAGCTGGTGAAGACAGTGGTTTTTATTCGGGTGACAGCAGTAAAGGACACATATGGAGAGATTCGAGATCTGGGGAGAGCTAAGCTAAAAGGTCTTAGTGAGAGTTTGAATGTGTAGAAAAGGAAGAGGGAGGAGTTAGGAGTAGTTTCCAAGTTCTGGCTGGAATATCCGAGTAGAGGGTGGTGTCATTAACGAAGATGTGGAAGGACGGGCTTCAAGGCAGTATTGACATGGCAGAGCGAGCACAGCTCTCTCTGTCTTCCATGTGTGTGACGTTCAAGTCAGGATGGCACGAAGGCACTTGGATGTATGCATTTGGGGCTCAGAAGAGACGTTCAAGTTGTTGATAAATATAGTCTTAAGCGTCTCTATTTGAGGCCATGAAAAAAAGAAAGTAATGTTTGTTTGTTTGTTTGTTTGTTTGTTTGTTTGTTTGTTTAAAAAGAGAGAGATTCAGGACAAAGCTTGGAAAAACTACCAAGTCCAGAGGTGGTCAGAAGGAGAAGAGCCAGGAAGGACATTCTGGCATCACGAAAATGGCCAAATTCATTTATCAAAAGCTTACTTTGATGCTTTGGTACTATCTCAACTGTACCTGTCATTGGTTTCTTAGATGAATAAAAAATTGAGACAGATCCTGACCCAGCTTCTGTTTCTATCCACTGTTCCACATTGTCTGTATTCATTTTTACTTAGGCATTTCCTTTCCTGAAATTCCTGTGACTAAAGCCAGTACAGGTTTATTTATTTGTGAAGAGCTTGAAAAAATGCAGGCATGCATGTGACATGTTATCACAGCACCAAAGAGATGGTTTAAATTTTATTTTAATTGTATGTTCTACCTACAGCATTTACCTGGGAATCCCTAGATGCAATATATATTTTTCACGCTTCTGATCCTGTGCTCATGCTGTTCCCTCTGATTTGAACGCCCTATCTTCCCTGTTTTTGACCAACCAAGTCGTACTCAACTTCTACAACCCCGCCCCAGTACCATTCTCTTCTCTGAGCTGTTTGCTGTTCTAACAGGCAGAATGAAGCACTCCCCCTCTACACCCCTCCCATCTTCAGCTTATCCTATCAGTAGAGACCTTGTCATATTTCATATTGATCAAGTATAGACAGGTATAGATCTCTCTGTCACTCTCATTAGACTGTGAGGCTCTTAAAGGAAGCAACCATATGTTACTCAACTTGACATCTGTGATACTGAGAACAACGCTCCTTGAATTTAGTCGCATGTAGTTGGGGGTGACATGGCAAAAGATACCGTGGATGTACCTCTTTCAAGTTCAGATAAATGTTGTGACATATGCAAACAAAATATTCAGCTGAGTTTTTAACTTTAAATCCTATTTTGGCTTGTACAGCATGTAAGTTACATATATATATGCATACTTCTCCAGGGCTTGGAACATGCTGTTTCCTGCCTGCCATATGCCTCTCTCTTTCCGCTCCCACAATTCCACCGCACCTTCCAATTTTAGTTTCAACCAAACTTCATCAAAGAAACTTTCAACGAACGTCTCTCTCCACCTCCAGGTAGCTTGCTCAAGTTGTGAGGTCTGCTGCCACCCTACACTCTCATTTTTATTAAAAAAAATTCTTTTATCTGTTTATTAATTTTTTTTTATTTAAATTCAAATTAGTTAACATGCGGTGTAGTCTTGGCTTCAGGAGTAGAACCCAGTGATTCATCTCTTACATAGGACCCCCAATGCTCATCCCGAAAAGTGCCCTCCTTAATGCCCATCACCCATTTAACCCCCCCCCGCCACCAACCTCCCCTCCAGCAACCCTCAGTTTATATTGAGAGAGAGAGAGAGAGAGAGAGAGAGAGAGAGAGCGCATGTGCACTAAGGGGGGAGGGGCAGAGAGGGAGAGAAAGAGAATCCCAACAGGCTTTGCTCAGCGCAGAGCCCAATTCAGGGTTTAATCCTACGAACCATGAGAACATGACCTGAGCCGAAATCAAGAGTCAGAAGCACAACTGACTGAGCCACCCGGGCACCCCTGCACTCTCATCTTTAACTCTCATCTTTTAGTTACGCATTGAATGTTGCTTTATCTCTAAGACTGAAAACTCCAAGAGGGTAGGGAGAAAATCTATATCTTTGTTTTTCCCCGTGAGGCAGGGAGGGAGGGCAGATTTCTAAATTTTTTTGAAAGTAGACGAAAGAAACCAAATAAAATAATAAGCTCCCTGTACCATCACTCAGCCGTAGTAATCATGAACCCATAGCCAGTGCTATCTCTGCTGCACCCCTACCCATCCCCCACACCTTTATATTATCTTGAAGGAAGTCTCAGACATCATATGATTTTATTTGCAAATATTTCAGTATGTTTGAGAAAGCACTCCTTTTTATAACATAACCACAATGCTACTGTCACACCTAGAAATGAATTAAACAGCTTTAATATCATCAAGTATCCAGGAAGAATTTAAATTTCTAATTATCTCATCATTTTTAAAATGTGCTTTCTGGACTCTGGATATAAACAAGGTTCAACATCTGGAACTTAGCTAATAGTCCAAAGACATTAGCTTTTTAGCTTTTTTAAGCTACAGAGTCACCCTCTTTTTTTTTCTTTTTCTTTTTCTTTTTTTTTATTAAAAAAATTTTTTTTATGTTTATTCATTTTTGAAAGGCAGAGACAGAGAGAGCACAAGCAGTGGTGGGGCAGAGAGAGAGGGGGACACAGAATCTGAAGCAGACTCCAGGCTCTGAGCTGTCAGCACAGAGCCCGACACGGGGGCTCGAACTCACTAACCGTGAGATCATGACCTGAGCTGAAGTCGGACGCTCAACCGACTGAGCCACCCAGGCGCCCCTTTTTTCCTTTTTGTTTCATACATTTGTAATTGTAGTGTAAACACTACTTTTTTTAAAAACAAGTTAAAAAAAGATTTGGGTATATGCCCAAATCTTAATCCAGTCCTGGTCATAGTATTTATTTTGGTAAATACGGTATTTGATGAGTGGATGGATGGTTAAAAATGGGGTTCATGAATGAGAAATCCAGAGAAGAGATACCAAAAGAAGTAAAACTTAATAGCAGTCTGATTTCTATGATCTCATATTTCTGTAGTCTCCTCTGAATGTTGAAACTTATTTGATATACAACAAATACATGATTTTGAGGTAAATAGTATCATTCTTTGAAAATATCTAAGAATTTAATTCACCTTTGAATTCTTGTATCACTTCATTTTAACTACATCTGCTGGATAAAAAGGGCCATTCAAGCAACAGAATGAAGGCAGCCTAAAAAGGGTTTTTATTGTTTAATAAAATTTACTACCCCCACCCCCCACCCCCACTTAAGAAACTGTCATTAGTAGACCATGCAGCCCCTATTTTATTATTGTTGGATGTATCAACTGCTCATGCAGGGCCTGATGAGAACACTGCAGCCTTTAATGCGACCAGATTCCTTGGTAAGGGATCATATCTTCTTACCAGGTGCTGGCACTATAGAAAGGGGAAAGGAAGCCCAACAGGGACTCAACATAGACAACGATATTATTGAAAACAGAGCAACTACTGGAAGAAGGAATTCTCAGTCAACAACAGAGAAAACATGAAACAAAAGTTCAACTCAACGCTTAATTCACATTGTTAAAAACAAGACAACAGGACCAAAATGGAGTCACTTATGGTAAGCCCATGTCATCACACCAAGACTTAATTACAGTTTTGATCTCTCCCAGAAATGGAATCTTAAACCAATGAATCACTAATCACCTGATCAGCACTAGTGAAGAAGTTTTCCTGAGAGACTCCTATGATCCCCTAAAGAAAAGTGACTGTGCCCCAGCCAGTCCACTTCCTGCTAGTATAACTTTCTTGTTACTGCTCCCTTCCGGCTATAAAACTCTTTTATTTTGTACAGCCTCTCACAGCTCTTTTCTGTCTGCTAAACAGGATGCTGCCCATTTCATGAATCACTGAATAAAGCCAAGAAGATCTTTAAAATTTAAAATTTACTCAGTTGAATTTTGTTTCTTACCAACATTAACTAATGAGCACAGAAATGAAACTATTTTCCCTGAGATAATATCAACAGTACCTTTAAAGTTTATTATTATCACATGTTATAAAGTGAGAACTAAAGGTCTTCCTCTCTGGAGCCTCCCCCATTCAGATTTCCAGAGGTAAAGCCACTGTTTCTTATATATCCAGCCATTTGCTATTAGAATGCAAACATGTGTGTCTCTGTATATATCCATATGTGTGTATGTATATATCCATGTATACATGTACACAGGTATGTATACATGTATACACATGTGTGTATACACGTACATACGTGTATGCATGAGTATATACACACATATGGACATATATGTATATATGTACACACATGGGTTTATACATACAGGATCAAATTTAACTAATTCTTCTTTACCATATTATTATTTTTTATCCGTAAATGTATCATAGGTATTTTTCCATGGGAACATGTGTAGTCTCATTCTTTTTAATGGTTCCATAGCATTTCATCATGTCTGGTTGTACCGTAATAATTTATTTAACCAGTCCCCTCAAGATGGCGTTTAGACGTTTTTCTGTTACACACCACCTCCTTTCCTCGTACACGATGCTGCAGTGGTCAGACCTACTGTGTATAAACTTATGTGTAGGGTAAGTTCCTGAAAGGGGAATTTCTAGGCTAAAGGATGTTGTGCTGTCAACAGATGTTACCCAGTTGTTCTCTGAAGATGTTATACCAGTTCACACGACCACCACAGCTTATGAGAGTGCTTTATTTCCCTTCCCTCTGGCCAACACTGAGCATCATCCATCTTTCTAATTTTTGCCTGTTTGAACGATGAAAAATGATTTCCCACTGCTGCCTTTTGTTTTGTTCACAAGTGTCAGCGTGGGGAAAATCTTAGTGACTGAGAAAACCATACACCGCTAAGTAGGGTGCAAGAACAGAATGTGTTACAGTGAAACCACCGGTGTGAACCGTAAAAAGAAATCTTTCGTTTAAATTATGTATTATTTATTTATAAATATGTATTCATGAGAGAGAGAGAGTAAGAGAGCAGGGGAGGAGCAGAGAAAGAGGGAGACAGAGAATCTGAAGCAGACTCCACACGGTCAGCACAGAGCCTGATGTGGGGCTTGAACTCCGGAACCGTGAGATCATGAGCAGAGCCAAAATCAAGAGTCAGTCACTTAACCAACCGAGCCACCCAGGCGCCCCGGAAGAATTCTTTCTTGTGGTAGTTCTGAGCACCACAGAAACAGCTCTTTTGCTCACCACCACCGCTTATGTTACGCGTAAGCTGCAGCTCATATCCGGATCTGTAACATCATTCTCTACTAGAGGAAACCAAGGCACCTGAGGATATTTAATTTAGTATCCCAGGGCAGGAAGCAATCAGGAGGCATCCAGAAATTCCTATGTTGTTGTTGTTGATGTTGATTTTCTAGGAAGACAGGGTGTTCTCAAGATCTTTAGAGGCAATTCTAAAAAGCCAAGAGGCAATTTAAGGGGGTTCCTTATCACCTAGTTAAGCCAATTTGATCATAAAAAATTATAATAATTATGTCGAATTGGAACTCATTGAGTTTTTAAAGGACCAAAGTTTATAAAACTAATGTGCAAAAGGAAAATTTATACAAGGTATAAAAATGATCATTGTAATACATAAAAAAAGTAAATAAATTATGTTTAGCTTTATTTTAGTAAGTAGGATATTGTTTATTATACAATATATAATTTAATGTTAATTAGATCTATTTTTATTAAGTTTATCCATTCACAAGGAAGAGGTTAAGTTCCTGCTTCTGTCTGTATGGACAGAAAGGGTGAACCAATGTTTATGAATTTTTTCCAACAGTTCTGAAAAAAAAAAAAAAAGAACTGTATCAAGGAAGGGCTGATCAACAAGGAGGGTCTCTCTGGGGAACAGGAGGTAATAGCTGATTAGCACCTCTAGGCATACAGAGTAATCATGTAAATGAGAGTCCAATGGTGTATTTGAAGATGTGCTTCGAGATGACAAATTGGACACATGCCCCCCAAAAACCTAATTGCATACACTCATTTTCCCATCTTCCGGGTAATATAACATTTAACTGACCCTATAATTATAATGAGGTACCGATAAGACATACATAAGTTTCTAGTGACACCAACAGACTATGTCAATATATCATTATGAAAGGATAAAAATTAGGTGCCGCCAGCCCACAGAGCCCCTCAATTCCAGTAAAAACACCAAGTTTTCTAAAATTTAAATCTATGCGTATGAAATGTATTAAGGATAGTGTGGCAGGCTGAATAATGATTTCTCAAGATGCCCATGTCCTAATCCTCCAGATTCTGTGAATTTCACCTGGTATGGCAAAAGGGATTTTGCAGAAGGATTAAGAACCTTAAGATGGGAGACCGTCCTGGATGTTCTGAATAGGCTGATGTCAGCACAGCACTCCTTGTGTAGGATGGTCAAAGGCGGAGTCCAAGCCAGAGGAGAAGGTGGCGGGATGCTGGGAGCAGAAAATGGAGCATTGTGCTTTCCAGACAGAGGCAGGGGCCGCAGACAGAGGAATACGGGAGCCACCAGAAGCTGAAAAAAGTCAAGGAAATGGATTCTCTTGTCAGCACCTCCAGATAGAACCTGCCCTGACGATGCCTTGATGTTAGCTCCTTGTGAAAGTGATTTCGGACTTCTGAAGTCCAGAACTGGCGGGGAACAAATTTTTGTCGTTTTGAACCACTAAGTTCGTGATAATTTGTTACAGCCTCAATAAGGAACTAACAGATAGGTTTTGGGGGAAAAAAAAATCCCATGATGTGATAGGTGAAACTCGGTAATAAAAATCTAATTACGAGTGGTACAAATGCGAATTACCTGCTCATGGGTCTCCTGTTCTGATCCCAGTTCAACCCCTCCTCTGAAAAATTTCAATCCCGTCAGCAACGCAGGAGTTGCCACCTTCGCTTGACCGAGATGGCATTCTTTTTCTCTTGGGTCATGGAAGATCACTAGAACCCAAGATGAGCAAGAAACAAAGAAATGGATCGGTGGTAGACACAGATGAGCACAGAGGGAAGGCTATGTGAAGATCCGCAGAGAAGACGGCCATCAGCAAACCAGAGAGTCCTTAGAAGAAACCAGCACAGCTAACCCCTTGGTCTTGAACTTCGCCTCCAGATCTGTGAGAAGAGAAATTTCTGTTGTTTAAGCAGCATTGAAAAAGAAACTACCCTGGGTCCCTAAAGTACCTAGTTAGTGGTGTGTTTTATGGCAATCCTGGCAAATGAATATAAGTATCTATTGAAAATTAACATTTATTAAATCATGAAACAATTACCATTCCTCTAAATATCTCTGTACTACTTATATAATGATACATTAAAGCATAAAGATTCAAGAAATATTTTTTGTGTTGCAAACTTAACATTTCAACTTGTTATTTTTTTTAATGTTTATTTGTTTATTTTGACAAGGAGAGAGAGTGTGTGAATAGACAAGGGGCAGAGCGAGAGGGAGAGAGCTACCAAGCAGGGGCTTGAACTCACAAACCGTGAGATCCTGACCTGAGCCGAACTCAAGGGTGGGATGCTTAACCGACTGAGCCACCCAGGCTGCCCCCTAACTTAACATTTCAAACCATTTAAAGTCACAAACACGATGTGTTATATTATACCTTAAGCAAGAAGAAGAAGAATACACAAAGATTACCGATTTGAGAACAAAAGTATTTTCAAGAATGATTATATCATAGAATTAATGTTTGTCTTATTATTGCTCATATTCCCATTCTTATTAACTTCTTAAGATCAAAGTTTTCCTCATCTTGGTACTTTGGTCCACCATTGTGATGTGTGTGATTACGTGTTCCTTGCCATGTCTCCTCACGAGACTTTCAGGATCAAGCGATTCCTGGCCAGGAAACAAATAGAGAATCGTCCGAGTGGATTCAGATGAAAACTGGTGAGGTACAACTCCAAGAGGAGGTATTGGAGAAGACCCAAGCTGGGTCGATAAGGGATCACACGTGAGATGGCACACCTATTTATGCTGCATGCAAGTCGCCTGCTCGCGTCGTATCACTCTCTGAACATCACTACTACCTGAACAGTAGATAGACACGTTTTTATCGGCAAAGTGATTTTGTTCTGCTTCTATGCTTCTGCACCAGTAGGTTGGTTCAGTAATAAACAGGTGAGACCTTTGGTTGAAAAAAAGATTTTTTTGCCCATCTTGGGTTCTAGTAGTCTTAAGAAATTCCATACACATAAAATCTTCTGACTCTCTTCTTCATTTTTGTTAATGTTTCATTGATTACGTTTTAAAATTTGTGTGTTGGCTTTGTGCTACAGGGCATTTCCTTCATTATTTTTCCACGTAATTGATTTTTTTCCTGTAGTGCTTTTATTCCCCCCAGGTTTTCTACCGAATTTTGAAACTTGAAATCGTGTATTAAGTTTCAGGAATTATTTTGTGCTCTCTAATTCTTTCTCCCTGAGAGTTCTTGTTACATTTCGGTTGGAGAGCTCTTCTGTTCCTTCTGTTATTTCCGTATCAGTGTGAGTCATCTGAGTGTCAAGTCAAAATCCTTTTTTTCAAACTGTTAGGTTCTCTTAAATGAGCAGAGGTGCCTTTAACACAGAACACTCCATGAAAAATACTGTAGAGGTGTTCTCTCCTAACTGGCAGCAAATTGATTTATAAGCTAGGAGCTCTCATGAGAGGTGTGATAAGGATACACCCTCTGTTCTCAAGTTTCTCTAGGGCGCTTCTCTCTTTCATGTCTCACTCCTTCCACTCTCTCACTTCTAGTCCCTAGAATCACCTTCAAATAACGTGTCTGGTCGCAGGTCCTCCTTGTTGAATGCTGTGCTCTAGGGTAAACCCAAACTAAGACACTTACCACATATTATATTCGATTCTGAACAAGAAGTAATAGTGGGAACATTTTTGGTTAAAAACAGTCTTCTCCAGCTTCCCTCAAACCGTACCCTCAAGGCAGCTGCAAATTGCATGCAGATATGAGTCTGTTATCACCTTCTCATGAGCCTTCGTAGTGAAATGACCTGGGCTGGAGATGCTCCTGTTCCATGGTCCCTGTAGTGAGTGTATGTGATAGGATGTAATGCCTAAACTAGGAAGCTTTTAAAAGTTCTCTCATAATTTTTATTATCACCTTTAAAATTATATGGAAAAGCTAGATAATGTGTCACTTTTGTTCAGTCTACCTTGAGCTGCACATCTGGTAAATTGACTGATTTCAGTAGCAGGTTTAGATGGATGGAAAGATCAGGCACAGATCCCACCTGGACAAATAAGAGTCAATTCACTTGAAGGACACAGAGGGAAGTCAACACAACTAAAATACATGGTCAGCTTTCCAAAACAGACCCAAGACATGCAGCTTCCTGGTCCCAAATGCCTCCCCAGAGGATGTATACTTGCAGATGATAACACCTGTTTAGTGAGGGTCCTATAAGATGTTCTGGAAGCAGAGAAGTCTCCTCAAGTGTAGTGTCACATACATACACGTACGTACGTATGTATGTACATGCATGTACATACGTATGTACGTACATACAATGCAAAATGTAATTGCAGGGTGCAGGGTCTTTAGGCATGAACAGAGCCCTCCTCCATCACTCTCACTTTCTCCGGTCTAGTACAGGTGGAACTCACCCCTGAGGAAACACAGCAAGGGTCAGTTTTCCAGCCCTTTCCAAGAAGCATTTGGGCAAGTAGTTAGACCAACTATAGGGCTTGGTTTGAATGGGTTTTCATAGCAGCCTGCATTTACCTCTGTAGCGCTTAGCACAAGTAGACGTTAAGCTCTGTGAGCGCAGGGGTTTTTATGTTTTGTGCATTGCTGTATCTCTAGTGCCCAGGACAATGCCTGACACATGATAAAACCTCAATAAATATTTGTCGATAAATAAATGAATGAGTTAGAGATTATATATCTAATGCCTCTGTCCTTCCCTAGATCATAAACTCCACAAAATGAGGGATCTCTTACCTTGTTCACTTCCGTATCTAACAGTGCACCTAACATAGTACCTGCTTCACAAAAGATGTTGCATAAATTGTTGATAAGTTAGTGAATGTCTGCATGAATGAAATTTGGTAAAACCCATTCAGCTAAGATTGAACTAAAAAATAATTACATATTCTTGTCTCAAGACCCCCTTGAAGGTAAACATCTTGGGCTAAATAATCATTCAGTAATATGTCTTCTCAGCTTCTGGGACAAAACGTTTTGTTTACCTCAACACTTTATCTCAACTGTTTATCTCAGTCTTGCCTTTCCAGAGAAAATGATTTTCTCTCTTGGATTATTCCAAAATACGTAGGAATATACATGTTTCCTTTCTGCCTCCTCCTTTTATAGATTAGTGTTGACTTTAAAATTTTTATTGATAGTTTAAAATTTATAATGGAAAGGAAAATACTGACAAGGTCTTTGGCTCTGGTAATAAGTATTACCGATAACTCAAAAAATAAAGCTTTTCTACATTACATCAAAATTCATCTCTTGGAAAATGATACAATATGGTTGACCGGAGATGAGGTAATTTTTCAATTCATTTGGTTGATGCATATTTCATGATCATAATATTCCTAAAATTAAATCTGGATACATAACAATTTGGAGCACCTTAATGCTGAGCCTTATTACTTGGATGAGTCCCTTTTTATCAAACTGGAACTGTAAAAGTATTAAATATCATTTATCCTCAAGATGTAACACATCAATGGCTTACTTTCTGTCGTTGATTTTCATAATACATCCTGCATGAAAAATATTACCAGAAGTGTTTACCACAAAAGTGAGTGAAACTTGAAGACAGGGAAAATTAATAGAATTAAAAAGAAAGTACTCAGAGGATGGGAGCCATTGATTCAAAAAGACTAGATAAAGGATTTATAGAAGCATCTTATCATGTTCAATTATTGGATCTTGGTAAAAATTCATTCTGCCTATGTAAAGAAGTGGTTGAATTATTCACAAAGAAATCGTCTGAGATATGAGTGAAGTTGGAGGTCAATATGGGCATTTCAGGGCAAGAGTATCAAGTCCTCTAGAGGAGAAGTGCAGGGTAGTTTCACAGAGAAGAGCCAGAGTATACTTCATTGTTGTTGAGGACTTCCTCTAAAATAGATTGCATTTATGATCCTATCTCTCACCTCCGAAACATGCCAAAGATATACAGAGCATATATTATGAGTATAAATTCCCAAAGAGTGGGGAGCCTAGGTGGCTCAGTCAGTTAAGCATCCAACTCTTGGTTTTGGCTTGGGTGATGATCTCACGGTTCATGAGTTTGAGCCCTGCATCAGGCTCTGCGCTGTTGGTACAGAGCCTGCTTGGGACTCTCTCTCCCTCTCTCTCTGCCCCACCCCCACGTGCACTCTCTGTCTCTCTCTAAATAAATA
The DNA here is from genome assembly GCF_018350175.1 of Felis catus. Taxonomy (NCBI): domain Eukaryota; kingdom Metazoa; phylum Chordata; class Mammalia; order Carnivora; family Felidae; genus Felis; species Felis catus. The sequence continues at coordinate 7,057,206 of NC_058378.1, read as the reverse complement.
AACTTTTGAAAAATTTATAAATTTCAAAAGAGAGGGATACTACAACCCCTTTAGTAACCTGTAGGTGTATCCGACTTTTCTCTCGTCTTCATTACACTTCTGAAATGTCTTGAATTCCTGTTCTCCTTATCCTTTCATTGCCACGGACCCCTTCCCCAGAGACTATGCAGGTAGCTTCCTAAATGGTGTCCCTGTACCCAGGTCTTCCTCTCTTCAGTATGTCTTCTATCTTGCTGCTCTTTACATCCCTAAGTAAATAGCAAATCATGCAACCACCTACTTACAAATGTTTTATGGCACACCACTGTTTATTTTCTTAAAGTCCCAAAATGCTTAATTCATCTTTTGATCTGACCCAGCCAACTCTTCCAGCTTCACTCAGTAACCTACGCCGACCCCCCCCCCCGCCCCCTGCCAAGGTCGAAAGAGGCAACATTCCTTAAACACATGACATGTCATGTTGTCAAGGCATTACCACTCCTTCCACCAGAAATGCCCTCCTTCCAACTCCTTCCTCTCTTCTTTGCTTGCAGAGATTTGGCTGTTCTTTCACAGCATCTTAAATGTCATCTCCTCTGTGAAGCTTTCTCAGGTCCCCATCTTCAAAAGGGACCGTTATTTCTTCTTGACAGTGATGACTCTTAGTTTAAATTCTATCAGAGCACTTAGCGGTGTGAATTTAAATGAGAATAAGACTCTGTAACTCTTGGGTTGAATAAGGAATGCAACAGAATCATAGGTTTATTACCTTTTTATGTATGAGGGGAGAAGAAGGACATTATGAAGCTCTTCATGCTTAGCTAAGCTTTCATGCGTAGAAATATTGCAAGCATTTATCCTTTTTAGAAAAGAGAGATCAATTTAAATGTTGTTCCTCGAGCAAGAAATTATTACAGAAGCCAGGCAGTCAGAATGACAGAATTCTAGTAATTATAAGGTTCTTTTCACAGGATAGAGCAATACACTCAGCAGTCCAGGTGTCTTTGAAAGACTTTTCTGTTAAACCAAAGAAGATTAGAATAAGATTACATAGTTTTTATGCAAGTCTTCACATTGGGTAAGAGACTAAGAGTGATAATTTTGTGAATGGCCTGAATTCTCTACTTTATCACAACTGGCTTTACAGTATGGAATGATATATGTTCTTCTGCACATCTAAGGGAATATTTTCTTCTCTTTCTGAGATCGTTTATTTTATTTTAAGACTTATTTTTATTATATTTTATTTTTATTTATTTTTAGAGAGAAAAGGAGAAAGTGCATGCATGTGCAAGCGAGCTGGGGGTGGGGCAGAGGAGAGGGAGAGAGAGCCTCCCAAGCAGGTCCTGCGCTGTTAGCACAGAGCCCGACGTGGGACTCTATCTCACAACCGTGAGATCATGACCTGAGCTGAAATCAAGAGTCGAATGCTTAACTAACTGAGCCACCCAGGTGCCCCTCTTTCTGAGATTCGTATCACAAGAGGCATTCTCAAAGCTATTTGATTAGAGAATAGAGTATGCTTGAGAGTCTTAAACTTTACAGTATGGCAAAGAAAAGAGCAGGGCAGATGTTTGACAAATGGAATATAATGTTTGACAAATGGAACATCTGTTCCCTATGGAGTTAGAACTCAGTAAAGATTTGTCCTTAACATTGTTTAACCTTGTACTTCCATCCCTAGCATAAAGAGGCTGTTTGAATATTTGAATTGACTGAAATGTACCCTTGTTTGTCAAAGGGGAAGGAAAATATAATCATCCTGTTATTCAAGTCTCCAATGCAGTACATGATTTACAGAGAGCAGTTCAAACACTGATCCAAAGTGAGTATCTAGCACATTTTCCTAAGATTTGCCAGGAACTCAGGGAACAGAACTCAAGAGACTTCATTCTAACTCTGTTAATGTTTTCCTCTTAGTTCAGCAGGATTTATCATGTTCAAGAAGATGCTAGATTAAAGAGTAAAAAGCGGCCAATCTATGCATTCAGATTTCTTTATTCCTTTGTGAACACTGCCTTTCTTTGGCACCCACATATACCCGTTGAGTTCAGGGAACTTGCTTGAGTCTGGAGCCTCCCAATTTAGAATCTTTACCAGCCCAAGGTAGCATCCCAAACCTAAACTCTTTTTGTGTATCAGAACTTACTGATTTTTTTCCAGTTTTCCCAGGGTTCTGCCAGCTGACTGCCTAGTATGATCAGTTGAGCAAATGCTGCTGTTTATCTCAGGTAACATTTGCGTTTGTGCTGAGGTCCATTAAATGATTCACGTGGGACATGTCAGGATCAGTAGAGACATTTTATGTTGGCGGGGCGGGGGGTGGGGGGAAGCTGTCCTGGGATCCTTAAAAATCTCAGCTTCTTAGTCTCCTCTTTAGTCTGGACTGGCTTGAAATTTCCATCAACTCAAGGCCTGAGGAGGAAACATCTTTCCCTTTTCTTAGAATTTCTTTTTGTAGGCATCAGCAGCAATGATGGAGTCCCTGTAATCTTTTTTTCATCAACCACACATAGGTAGCTCATATGTCGACTTTCCACTGTAAACACGCCCATGATCAGGCTGTGAAGGGCCTGGTTACCATCAACACTTAGCAAGCTCAACCCAGTCAGCCCCCAGACATCAGCTCAAACAAATAATTTATAGGTGACAAGGCAGCAGGGGAAGTGAATCCAACCTGGAAATTTTCTCTTTCCATTGTGAGAACACCCCTGGAGAAATAATGTAACAGTACTGTGCACTTACAGGAGGGGGCCGTCCGGTATGAAACTTCATTATCTCAGCAAGTTACACACGAATAGTGCAGATGGATGGATGGTCGTTTAATGATGGCTGAATCCTACCTTCCAAACCATACACAGTCTACACGGAACGCAGGGGTGAGAGAGGTCCTTCGTTCTCATCAACCTGCCCTTGAAGGGCAGCTGCTATAGTCTCTGAAGGTCCCTCATTCCCTTCGTACCCTTCCCATCCTCCCTCCCCTCTCTTCACAGCCCCTGAGATCCTTAAAGCTAGTGATTCTCCATGTATACCCTGCGTTAGAATCTCCTAAGGAGTTTTCCAAAGATACGGATACTAGGCCCCACTCCCAGAGGGTCTGATTCATTTGGTCTGGGATGAGGTCTGGGACATGCTTTTTCCCCTCCTCCTTCTCCTTCTCCTTCTCCTCCTCTCCTCCTTCTCCTCCTTTTCCTTCTCCTTCTCTCCCTTCTTCTATTTCTTTTTTTCCCCTTAAAAGTACCCCAGGGCAGTGCACAGTCCAGTTGAGAACAGTCACCTCTTCTGTTCCTCTCACCCAGGGTTTCCCTCTTTCTCCAGTGAACCCTCCAATCACTCGATTCTATCAGGGGCCTCTCTGGGTAGAGTGAGAGTCCTGGAAACTGGGAGTGGATTTCTCGTTTTAACAACTCAGCACTGCTCTTGCCATTTCTTCTCCTCATTTTATGCTGGAACAGCCACTCTCTCCTCCACCACTTTGAATTATTTGCCCAAATGTGCCCTTTTATTACTCTTGTTCCGTGCATGTAAGCAATAGCCTTTGTATTTGATCCTGCACCGACTTGACATGCATATTTCTGGGCCAAGAAAACCTGCCTTCATTTAGCCCTTTGTAATTATCCCAGGGATTTCAACAAGGTACCATTGACTTTCTACTCTATAATTAAGAAATGGAAGGGCCAGCAGCAATACGAAGTTTGCTTGCTTATGTGTTTATACGTGCCTGAATTTTAATTACTATCTTCGTAGCCTTTGGATTGGCCCTTCAAATCAGAGTTTAATTTGTAAAGGCTTTTCTGATGCTCTCCAGATGTCCCCACTAAGTTGCTGGATCATCCTTTTGGAATCTAAAAAGTGGAGGCATTTCTTCAGCTCTAATCTTACCTTTGTGGTCGTTACCGCTGGGTGCTTCCTGCTGCTTTCATTCGCTGAATTTAACTTAAATCCAAGCTGGGTTTTGTTTTAGCCCTGCCGTCCGAATCAAACCTGGGCTAATCTGTTGAAGTAGTGTCCTGTTGGCTCAAGAAGAGAATTGCTAGACGCAAGCTGGAAAAAAGAACACTCGTGTTCATTGTGGCCGTCAGGAAGAGGCTCCTTTCTATTTGCTTTCTATCATAAAGTAACGTAGTACATCTTGGGCCAGAGCTTTAAATTAAAATAAAATAAAACCCTCCGAGTTTTACATTTGGAAATCCACAACTGAGTCTGCTGGGATAGGTTTTGGGGACAGGTGGTGGAGGAAATCCTGTGGCTGGTCCTAAGTGGCTTTGGGCCAGCTACTTTGCCTCTCTAAGCCTTGGTTTCCTCATCTGCAAAATGGGCTAATATTAGCTCTCTTGCAGGATTGTTGGGACAGATAAGTGAGATAAGGAATACTTGGCATTTAGTAAGATAAATAAGTAGAAACTAGTGTTCTTGTTTATGTCCAGAAATAACAACGTGTGAGTTCATAGCAAAAACTTTACAATACATGCACCTGTCCTATACATCAAAGGCATTTTTGCCTAAAAGCACAAAGCTCCAAATACTAAGTACAGTTCTAAAACCCAAGCCACAAAACAAAAGCAAGGGAACATGTCCGTATAGCTCTGACCTTTTACCCGTTTCTGGGAGATACCCAATCTCCTTCTCACCTCACGAGTGTGATTTCCTTTCTCTTCAGCCTGGAAAGCTGTTACTCAAGCTGTTCAGGTGGCTGACTTCTCATCTTTTAGGTGTCAGCTTAATGTCACCTCCTGAGACAGGCCCTTCCTGATCACCTCAGCTAAATAAGGCTCTCCCTTCCACTAGCCCCTGTTAGAGTGCCTGTTCATTTCCTTCAGGGACCCTGTTGCAACCTGTATTGCTTTCCTTGTTTGTTGACTGGTTTGCTATCAGCCTCTCCCACTAAGACCGAGGGCCATGTCGGTGCTATGGAACGTTGAAGAGCCACTCCCTAGGACCAGTCGAATGGCCAATAAATACTTGTTGAAACAATCAACTAATAAACATTGTCCAAGTCCCCCATTTCATAGATGAAGAAGCTGAGGTTAAAACATGATGAATGGCACTGAAATAGTAGGAAAGCCAAACCTCTAAGAGTCATTCGAGGGCCCTTGCCAGGGTGTTAAATCCTGTGTCCCAGACAGTGCCACCATTATATCCATAACCTCTCCCTTTCTCGACTCGTACTCTGCCCACTTGATCTAATGCCCTTGGGATCCACTCCAGACTCGTTCTCTGGGTTCCTGCTGGTATACATCAGCCAGATCCTGCAGCTCCTTTGCCTCACATTCCTCTCTTCCCTTAGCAAACCCTGCACGTCTGCATTTGACTCATACTAAAATGTGATCCTAGAACTGGCTGGTGGCCAGGAGAGAAGGGGGCGAATTCTGAGCAGGGCCAGCATTATTTTGTAAGATACTCGATTCATTGGAAGCTTCTGTATAGTTGTCAAGCAAGGAAAAGTTCTATCTTCGAACAAGGGAGTGGGCCACCTCTGTAGGTCCAGAGGGCTTGGGGAAAACTGGGTGATTAAGGTCCTTGAGTGTCTAACGGGGTCCGTGCTCCATGCCTCACAGCCCCTCTCCTTTCCTGTGGGGCCCCAACTCTGTCAAAGGGATTTGCCCAGGCAGAGGATTCACCTTCTCCGAAGTTCTGCCACTTTTCATGAAGGCTCACCTCTGGTTTCAGGTCCGTCATCCCTCTGGTTGCCAGTGAAGAGGGCCTCTTTGAGAGCTGCCGGTGAGGCCCTTTGACTCCCACATTTGGGTTTCAGTTGGTGCTTGATAAAACTGCTCCTGTCATCTACACTGCTCAGTACATCAGGAAAGATGTAAAAATCAATGCCAAACAATGTCTTAATCTATCCATCATGTGCCCTTACCAAGAACACTCTGAGCAGTTCTAGGAGAATGCCTCCCCTTGAAAGAATAAAGATCTATGATGTGAAAAATAAAATATTCGTCATTCTAAATTTGTTAATGAGAAATGATGAATAGAGATGTGTACTTAGGGTCTAAGACCTCCTAGACGAATTGAATGAAGATTATAGGCTACAGAGGAGAGCTCCAGAGACGGGGTTTAACAATGAAAGGAATATGAATTGTTTTAGAGATACCATGACTTGAAACTATGGGAAGTGTGTCCACCAGAAGACGAGGATGGACACGAATGAAATACGTTGCTTTCAGGATGACAAATGTCCAAGACAGAGAATATCTCCATCCAGAACAAGGAAACTGCTTGACCTGAAGATGGCTTCCTGGAAGACTGGGGGTCCGGGGCCTTTTATCTCAAAGGAGCTGGGAGAAGTAGCTCCAGAGTTAGATTAAATGTAGGTGTCAGGATGAATTAGATGAACTGAAACTGAGAGTCATACCTATAAAACTCCTAAGTGCATATTAATTTTCACCAAGCTAATGTGAAGGATGAGGTAATGTTTGCAATGATCTGTGCTTTACTTGCAACCATGGAACGTGGTACATTGTGTATTCTGGGCTGGACCCTTGAAGCTACAAGGCTAACAACGTTGGGAAGAGGGGAAGGTTGGAGGGAAAGGGACGTGGGAAGTCCTAAAGTTTGGGGATCTTTGGTTACATGCTGGGATGTGCATGAAGTAATGAGCATTGGTGTTAAGAGCATGGAGCTTCACAGGGCCATCAGCACTCAGCACCAGATAGGTGCCCATCGCAAGAGCTCACTGAGGGTTTCCGCCCGGACACAACAGCAGGACGATTGTCATGCTCAGAATAGCTTTCCTTCTGCACTTAAGGGGATCTTTTATGGAAGAAGATTCTGAAGGAGAGGCAGAAGAGAAAAGATTATGTCCTGGATGTTTGGAAGGAGAACTCCAGCCAACATCCCACGAAGCCCTGTGCAATCTCAGTACCACCAGCCTCTACGCCAGTGGTGGAAAGTTACCTAAGGGGTGGGAGCAGCTCAGGCTACTAGTTTAAGGTATTATCATCACTATCTCTCTCTTTTTTAAATTTTTAAAAATGTTTTATTATTTTTGAGGGGGGGAGGGGCAGAGAGAGAGGGGGACACATGGAATCCAGAGCAGGCTCCAGGCTCTGAGTTGTCAGCACAGAGCCCGACACGAGGCTCAAACCCGTGAGCAGTGAGATCATGACCTGAGCTGAAGTTGGACACTCAACCGACTGAGCCGCCCAGGTGCCCCCACCACTATCTTTATTTCCTCTTATCCGCAGGCATCCTGGGAAGGACAGTCGTGGCCACCATCCTCCACCTAAGCGAAATGACGAGGGCGATTGGAACTGGCTTTGTGGACAGCCCGTATGCTGGGACTCACCTATAAGAAAGGTAGAGATCTCAGGGCGTGATCGAAATCTGGACAGCTGCGGAGAGAGTACACGAGGAGACACCCCCTTCTGCTTACCAAACCCTAGAATAATGAGACGAAGGGGCATCCCTAGAAGTTTGAAAAAAATGTTTGAGTATACAAAATGAGAGCAGTAAACTTAGAAACTCCTTACTCCAAGTAGTAGTGCAGGCTGGAAATATATAGAAGTCTGTATTTACTTAGACTATGAGGAAAGTGCTGGGAATGAAGTCACGAGGCTTATTGTCTGAACGGGAAGATAAATGTGAAACAATCCCCAAAGTAATTAGCTTAGTTTTGGGAAATCAGAAAAAGTAAATAAATTTAAAAAACATGGTGATAAGAAAGAAAGTCTTTTTAAAATATAGCAACATCCTGAATATGTAAATACTGATTTCCTTATTAAAGGTTTTACTGCCTTCAGTTTTCTCTGCAGTTTCCAGGCTTACCAGAAATAAGATGTGTGTGAACTTTTCAGATTGAAAACATGCTTCAATATAGATTTATCGCTTATCATGTCCCTTTCTTCCCTGAGAATGGTGATTATCAGGCAGGGAATTTAGGACAAAGGAGTCAGAAAATATTTATGAGACTAAGGAACAAAACTCCTATTCCAATTTCAAGGTTTCTTTTAAAAAATTTTTTTAATTAAATTTTTTTAATGTTTATTTATTTTTGAGAGAGAGAGACAGAGTATGAGTGGGGGAGAGATAGAGATAGAGGGAGACAGAGAATTGGAGCAGACTCCAGGCTCAGAGCTGTCAGCACAGAGCCTGATGCAGGTCTTGAACTTATGGACCTCGAGATCATGACCTGAGCCAAAGTCAGAGGCTTCCCGGACTGAGCCACCCAAGCACCCCATATATATATATATATATATATATATATATATATATATATATATATATATATATATATATATGTTGTTTAATTTACATCCAAGTGAGTTAACATATAGTGTAATAATGATTTCAGGAGTAGAATTTAGTGATTCATCACTTACACGTAACACCCAATGCTTATCTCAACCAATGCCCTCCTTAATGCCGGTCACCCATTTAGCCCATTGCCCCCACCCCACTAACACCCCTCCAGCAACCCTCAGTTTGATCTCTGTATTTAAGAGTCTCATGGGGTGCTTGGGTGGTTCAGTTGGTTGAGCGCCCATCTTCTGCTTAGGTCATTATCTCATGGTTAGTGAGTTTGAGGCCTGCATCAGGCTCCATGCTGTCAGCACAGAACCCACTTTGGATCTTCTGTCCCTCTCTATCTCTCTGCCCCTCCCCCACTCATTCTCTCTCTCTCTCTCTCTCTCTCTCTCTCTCTCTCTCTCTCTCCCTCCCCCCCCCAAAATAAATAAACATTAAAAGAGTCTCTTAGGGTTTGCCTCCCTCTCTGTTTTTATCTTACTTTTGCTCCCTTTCCCCTATGTTCATTTGTTTTGCTTCGTAAGTTCCACATATGAGTGAAATCATACGATACTTGTCTTTCTCTGCCGGACTTATTTCACTTAGCATAATATCCTCTAGTTCCATCCACATTGTGGCAAATGGCAAGATTTCATTCTTTTTGATGCCGAGTAATACTCCATTGTGTGTGTGTGTGTGTGTGTGTGTGTGTGTGTGTGTGTATGCCACATCTTCTTTATTCATTCAGCAGTTGATGTACATTTGGGCTCTTTCCATACTTTGGCTAATGTTGATAGTGATGCTATAAACACTGGGGTGCATGTGCCCCTTCGAATCAGCATTTTTGTATCCTTTAGATAAATCCCTAGTGATGCAATTGCTGGGTGATAGGGTAGTTTCCATTTTTAATTTTTTGAGGAACCTCTATACTATTTTCCAGAGGGGCTGCACCATTTTTCATTCCCACCAACAGTGCAAAAGGGTTCCTTTCTCCACATCCTTGGAAACATCTGTTTTTTCTAAGGTGTTAATTTTAGCCATTCTGACAGGTATGAGGTGTTATTTCATTTTGTTTTGGATTTGTATTTCCCAGATGATGAACGATGTTGAGCATCTTTTCATGTGTCTGTTAGCCATCTGGATGTCTTCTTTGGAGAAGTGTCTATTCATGTTTTTTGCCCATTTCTTCACTGGATTATTCCTTTTTTTGGTGTTGAGTTTGATACTAACCCTTTATCTGACATGTCATTTGCAAATATCTTCTCCCATTCTGTTGGTTGCCTTTTAGTTTTGCTGATTGTTCCCTTTTCTGTGCAGAAGATTTTTATCTTGATGAGGTCCCAATAGTTCATTTTTGCTTTTGTTTCTCTTGCCTCTGGAAACATGTCAAGTAAGAAGTTGCTACGGCTGAGGTCAAAGAGGTTGTTGCCTGTTTTCTCCTCTAGAATTTTGATGGTTTTCTGTCTGACATTTAGGTCTTTCATCCATTTTGAGGTTATTTTTGTGTATGGTGTAAGAAAGTGGTCCAGATTCATTCTTCTGCATGTCTCTGTCCAATTTTCCCAATACCACTTGCTGTGGAGACTTTTTTCCATCAGATATTCTTTCCTGCTTTGTCAAAGATTAGTTGGCCATACATTTATGGGTCCATTTCTGGGTTCTCTATTCTGTTCCATTGATCTGGGTATCTGTTTTAGTGCCAGTACCATACTGTCTTGATGATTACAGCTTTGTAATACATCCTGAAGCCCGGAATTATGATGCCTCCCACTTTGGTTTTCTTTTTTAGGATTGCATCGGCTATTCGGGGTCTTTTCTGGTTCCATACACATTTTAGGATTGTTTGTGCTAGCTCTGTGAAGAATGCTGGTGTTATTTTGATAGGGATTGCATTGAATAGTTACATTGCTTTGGGTAGTATTGACTTTTTTTTTTTTTTTTGAGAGGGAGGGCACAAGTGAGTGAGGGGAGAGAGAGAGACAGAGAGAGACAGAGAGAGACAGAGAGAAACAGAGAGAATCCCATGAGGGGCAGAGAGAAAGAAAAAGATGGAGAAAGAGAGAAGTGGGGCTCCAGCTCACCCGATACAGGGCTCAAACTCTCAAACTGTGAGATCATGACCTGAGCCAAAGTCAGATGCTTAACCAACTGAGCCACCCAGGTGACCCTATTATCGACATTTTAACAATATTTATTCTTCCAATCCATGAGCATGGGATGTTTTTACATTTCTTTGTGTCCTCTTCAGTTTTTTTCATAAGATTTCTATAGTTTTCAATGTATAGATATTTTACCTCTTTGGTTGGGTTTATTCCTAGGTATTTTATGGTTTTTGGTGCAGTTGAAAATGGAATCGATTCCTTGATTTCCCTTTCTACTGCTTCATTATTAGTGTATAGAAATGCAACTGATTTCTGTACATTGAATTATGTCCTGTGACTTTGCTGAATTCATGGATCCGTTCTAGTAGTTTTTTGCTAGAGTTGTTTGGTTTTCCATGTGCAGTATCATGTTGTCTGCGAAGAGTTAGAAGTCTGACTTCCTCCTTGCCTATTTGGATGCCTTTTATTTCTTGTGTTTTTTTTTTCAATATATGAAATTTATTGTCAAATTGGTTTCCATGCAACACCCAGTGCTCATCCCAAAAGGTGCCCTCCTCAATACACATCACCCACCCTCCCCTCCCTCCCACCCCCCATCAGCCCTCAGTTTGTTCTCAGTTTTTAAGAGTCTCTTGGATGCCTTTTATTTCTTTGTGTTGTCTGATTGCTGAGGCTAGGATTCCCAATACTATGTTGAATAACAGTGGCGAGAGTGGGCATCCCTGTCTTGTTCCTGACCTTAGGGGGAAAGCTCTCAGTTTTTCCCCATTGAGGATGATATTAGCGGTGGGTCTTTTGTATATGGCCGTTATGATCTTGAGGTATAATCCTTCTATCTCTACTTTCCTGAGGTTTTTTATCAAGAAAGGATGCTGTATTTTGTCAAATGCTTTTTCTGCATCTATTGAGAGGATTACATGGTTTTTATTCTTTCATTAATGTGGTATATCACATTGATTGAATTTGCAGATACTGAACCAACCCTGCATCCCAGGAATAAATTCCACTTGATCGTGGTGGAATTATTTTAACATAGTGTTGGATCCGGTTGGCTAGTATCTTGTTGAGAATTTTTGCATCCATGTTCATCAGGGAAACTGGTCTTCAGTCCTCCTTTTTTAGTGGGGTCTTTGGTTTTGGAATCAAGGTAAATGCTGGCCTCGTAGAATGAGTTTGAAAGTTTTCCTTCCATTTCCATTTTTGGAACAGCTTCAAAAGAATAGGTGTTAACTCTTCTTTATACGTTTGGTAGAATTCCCCTGGAAAGCCATCCGGCCCTGGACTCTGGTTTGTTGGGATCAAGGCTTCATTATAAGCGTTTAAACACAGTTAATGATGAGTTAATGCTGTCTATAAAACCAAAGATGCTGCTTACTTGGCTAGACCCAATCAATATATGTTTATTGTTCTTTTAGCTTTGCTTCATGTACACAGGCACTTTATTTCTTACAGGAAATCAATGTCTGGAACCAAAAAAATAACTGTGAAATGGTTTTATTTAAATCAGCCTTTTCTCGTTATTGAACATTTCATATGAATAAATTAATCTTTATGCACACGATGATGACCTATCTGAAATAGCTTCCCAATTCTTTAAAATGTCAAAGGCATTTCCTAGCATAAAAAATACTAAAGGCATTTTGCTATCACATGGTTTATTAGTAGACTGGGAAAATCAATCTTATCCTAAGCAAAAGCAGAAATATTATTAGCTGAATCAAGAAAAGTGAGACATTTTGCCCGTGAACTCTTTTTCTTCCAATAATATATCTATTTTGGGAAATCATAAGACTGGAGCAAGACAAAAATGTGGGAGGATATTAGGCTTCTCTAACTAGCTATTGTTAAGTATTAGGAAATGAATGTAGCTTTTATCTGTGACTTTTTCAAGATCCATATGAAAAGAAAGTAATATGTGAAATAAAAAAGCTCTGCCCATTATTAATAGCAACCGTCTGTCTTACAGAGAGTGACTAGGAGTGTCACTCATGGCAGTTAGTTAGGGGAGAGACCGGATGTACCTGGTTCCCCCTCCAGCGCTCACTTCCTGTTCTCGCTCTAAACCGCACGCAGTGTGCAGCGCACCACCTGCGACGCCCCAAAGGTTCTGCTGGGAGCCCAAGAAACCCGTCACTTTAAAATGTGAAAAATTTAAGGGGCGCCTGGGTGGCTCTGTCAGTTAAGCGAACGACTTCGGCTCAGGTCATGATCTCGCGGTCTGTGGGTTCGAGCCCCACGCTGGGCTCTGTGCTGACAACTCGAGCCTGGAGCCTGTTTCAGATTCTGTGTCTCCCTTTCTCTCTGCCCCTCCCCCACTCACATTCTGTCTCTCTCTCTTTCCCCATCTCCCTCTCTCTCTCTCTCAAAAATAAGTAAACGTTTTAAAAAATGTGGAAAACTTAAGGGCTGATGCCCCCAATTTGCCCCTCACCCTCAAACTTGCTTCGTCTCTAGTTCTAGGATAAATGAGTTTATTTTGAACCTTAATTAGCTAGGACGGAAGGCCTTCTGTTTTTGTTTTCTCACGCTGAGCATATTTACCAAGTTTCTTATGTTGGAGAGCCTGACCCTATTGCATACTGCCTTTCTGTCCCAGCAAAAGAGCTTTTCCATTGTGGAGGGAGCTGTCGTGCCACATTTCATACAGCGTCGGGGACAATTCTGAGCATCTGGGATTTGTTTCCGTAGGTGTTCGGCTTTGTGTGTGTGCTTGCTTGCGTGCACGTAGAAAACAGAAAATCTAGATTCAAAGAAAAGGGCTGACAGTGTTTAAAGCGCCTCTTTCTGAGGACCGAGATTGCCTTCAGTATGTTCCTCTTTATTTTCTGGAGGTTTTGCAGTAAGCATACCGTACTTCATGGTGAGGGGGAAAGAAAGCTATTTCCCTCAAAATGATTGAGCATTTTGTATGAGCACAGTACTGTACTAAGTAATCTGGGAAGTAAAAAGAACAGACTTCCTTCCACTTAAAGCCTTTAACAAGACATAAATCAGTTGATGTACTATGTGATCGTCTTTTTATTGCCTGTTCCGTGTCAGATAACTCATTTTACTTCATGCACTCTATTCTCCCTTAATCCAGTCATACAGAAAATGTGTAAGTTCACTTGATGGTACATTATTATTCAGTAATTTCAGATGATGTTGGTGACAAACATGGCGATACATATTTTATAGTAGCAGATCACAAACACAAGATAAACACGGGTGAAAAAAAGGTATGCGTAACACAGACAGCAGTCTAGATAGTGATAATTGTTTCCTACCTTTTAAATTGACTATTAAGAGGGGCGCCTGGGTGGCGCAGTCGGTTAAGCGTCCGACTTCAGCCAGGTCACGATCTCGCGGTCTGTGAGTTCGAGCCCTGCGTCGGGCTCTGGGCTGATGGCTCAGAGCCTGGAGCCTGTTTCCGATTCTGTGTCTCCCTCTCTCTCTGACCCTCCCCCGTTCATGCTCTGTCTCTCTCTGTCCCAAAAATAAATAAACGTTGAAAAAAAAATTAAATTGACTATTAAGAGCATGTATCCTTCTCATAATGAGAGAAAAATTAACTTCTAATGATTTTAATAAATTGATCACCCAAGAACAATTTTGTCCTAGCTTTGGGGCACTGGTACACAGTGTAATGGACATTTAGTGAAAAGGGAGACCAGGGGCGCCTGGGTGGCTCAGTTGGTTGAGTGTCTGACCCTTGATTTCACTCAGATCACGATCAGGGTTGTGGGATTGAGCCCCCAGTCGGGCTCCATACTCAGTGTGGATAATAAATAATTTTATTTCTCTAAAATAAAATTTAAAAAATTAAAAAAATAAAAGAGAAACCTGTGTGAGACAGTGAAGCCATAAGAGGCTTCAAAAAGCAACATAGGGTGCGGTCCCTGGGTGGCTTAGTTGGTTAAGCGTCGACTTGGTTAAGCATCTGACTTCAACTTAAGTCATGATCTCAGGGTTTGTGAGTTCAAGCCCCGCGTCAGGCTCTGTGAGCTAGGAGCCTGGAGCCTGTTTCAGATTCTGTGTCTCCCTCTCTCTCTGCCCCTCCCCCACTCACACTCTGTCTCTCTCTCTCTGTCTCTCTCTCTCAAAAATAAATAAACATTAAAATAAAAATTAAACTGAGGAGTGTTGTGCTAAATGAAATAAGTCATACAGAGAAAGACAGATACCATATGTTTTCACTCTTATGTGGATCCTGAGAAACTTAACAGAAGACCACGGGGGGAGGGGAAGGAAAAAAAAGTTAGAGAGGGAGGGAGCCACACCATAAGAGACTCTTAAAAACTGAGTATAGGGGCGCCTGGGTGGCGCAGTTAAGCGTCCGACTTTAGCCAGGTCACGATCTCGCGGTCCGGGAGTTCGAGCCCCGCGTCAGGCTCTGGGCTGATGGCTCAGAGCCTGGAGCCTGTTTCCGATTCTGTGTCTCCCTCTCTCTCTGCCCCTCCCCCGTTCATGCTCTGTCTCTCTCTGTCCCAAATATAAATAAACGTTGAAAAAAAAATTAAAAAAAAAACTGAGTATAGACTGAGGGTTGATGGGGGGTGGGAGGGCGGGGAAAGTGGGTGATGGGCATTGAGGAGGGCACCTGTTGGGATGAGCACTGGGTGTTGTATGGAGACCAGTTTGACAATAAATTTCATTAAAAAATAATAATTAAAAAAAATAAATAAAAAATAAAAATTTAAAAAGCAACACAGGGCTCCCTGAGTACTTCAGAGGAAGGGTGAGATTCCGGAAGGATACGGAGAGAGGACATCCTAGAAAGAGCTTGCACAACAGCAATTAGACCTGGGCCGTCTGTGAAATAGGGTAATAGCAACTCGCGCATACAGTGGCTGTTTGGATTAAGCAAGGTGGTGCACCCATCGTCATCTGGGCAAGAGACACTCAGGAAATATTAGCCAGCATGATGATGGTGACAGTGAGGAGAGAGAGGAGAGGGCCTCGAGAGAGAGTCCAAAAGAATGAACGGCAAACCTGGTGATAGTCTGCTTCCTTGAATGGAAATAAGAATGCCATATCGTTGGAGAACAGGAAGCTGGAGGCACCGTAAGGATGTCCTGAAGGAAAGGGACGGAGCAGCAAGAAACTGAAAGCAGTCTCATGCCCAGGACGGAAGGCCATCGGGACTGCTCGCTCTCTGCAGGACTTCGCACGGGCGCCAGGCCTGGGGGTAAGAATGTTTCATCTGGCGCCGGATGTAGTCGTGACCCGGTATGGAATGCAGGTGGATGACTGTACAGATGCCAAATACTATGTCGTGTGTGCTTGCTCTTGTCAGACAATTTGCAAAAATAAAAGAGGCTTGAACCAGGGGACCGATGCTTCAGCTCCTGGAGAGACTTGGCCCCCTGCTTTTCCAGTTGTTTTTTTTTTTTAATTTTCTTTTTTCTTTTTTAAAATTTACATCCAAGTTAGTTAGCATGTAGGGCAATAATGATTTCAGGAGTAGATTCCTTAGTGCCCCTTCCCCATTTAGCCCATCCCTCTTCCCACAACCCGTCCCGTAACCCTCAGTTTGTTCTCCATATTTATGAGTCTCTTCGCTTTTGTCCCCCTCCCTGTTTTTATGTTATTTTTGCTTCCCTTCCCTTGTGTTCATCTGTTTTGTCTCTTGAAGTCCTCATAGGAGTGAAGTCGTATGATTTTTGTCTTTCTCTGACTAATTTCACTCAGCGTCATACCCTCCAGTTCCATCCACAGCTTTTACAGTTCTCACCGCACCTTTGGGACCTGTCTCTCTACACCAAATAGACCTTTGTTGTTTCTTCTCTCAGATATCAGAAGGAAGGCGCCCGAGCCAGAACCGTAGCTGGTGTGCAGGGAAAGTAATGGGTCAAGTTTAGGACATTTGGTATCAAAATTTTAGTGGGATATTTATCAAATAGTAGTAAATAACTATGAAATCTTGTGGGGGTGCCCGGACCACAGGGTTAGATCTGGGAAGGGTCTGCACAAAAGCAAGCATTGGTTTTGGTTGCCTTGAGCCTTGGTGTGGTTTGAGGTAGGAGAGGGGACGAGAAGCCAGCTCAGGAGGCAGAGGGAGAGTGGTCAGCGGGATGGAGAATACAGCAAGATGGAGCCGGCACCAGGGACACGGGAGGGGCAAGATGGTCTCTAATGTCCTCCACTGTTCAGGCAGAGGAGTCTGGGGGGAGTTGAGTCGATGCGAGAGAAGCCACCAGCCGGACACTAATTGTGCCACCACCGCGTCCTGCCACCCCTATTCTTGCATCCAGTTGCAGGCCCCGGTGATGGAACCTCTATTCACTTTGCTGCTCTGCTCAAAGGGATGCCCTGACTGTGAACTTGATCGCTGAAGGCCAAATGCTGGGGGCCATTACATTACTTACCCCTGAAGCACTGTATGTAGGTCAGCAGTTAGTTTCGAGAGAAGAAGTTCAGAGTCACTTGGGCAAGAGGCCTCGCGAGTCAACCAAATACGAATGAGGGAAACGTAGAGCTCAATTCTCAAAGAAGCAGACGGAAGCCTCCATCCAGGTCTTTTCCCTTTCCACTGCTTTGTCGTTTAGGGATTGAGAAGCTGAGTTGGGTAAAAGGTTGTGTAGAAAATGAAAAAGGAAGCTAGAGACGTGGTGGAGAGACAGGATCTTCTATAGCCCCCAAAGCCCGGCCGCGGTACCGTTTTTCAGGCACTTTCCCTGTCCCAGACACTCTGCTGACTTTTCACACACTAACTGACGTGACCCTCACAGAAGCCCTGAGGCGGTAGTCTCATCAGCCTAACCGCTGCTGAGGAGACGGGTGAGGGGCCTAGCAGCTTGCTCAAGGTCTCCAACGGGAGCAGCCCAGGCAGCACGTGTGTCGGGTGGGGGGGGGGGTCCTGCCGCATACAGTGGCTCTCTCACTGTGCCTCACCGCCTCTCGGTGCCGTGGCCTCAAAACCACCTCAAAAGGAAACCACCTGCCTCCTGGGAAGCGGAGAATGATCCGCAAGATGGCTGCCACCAAAAAGTATGAAAGTGAAAAATTAGCCAGAAGTAAGAGGAATAAACTACTGACACAGTCGTGGATTACTCTCAAAAGTATTATGCTAAATGACATATCTGATAGAAGGTTAGTATCCCAAACATATAAACCACTGATCAAACTCAATACCCCCAAAATGAATAATCCAACTAAGAAGTGGACAGAAGGCCTGAGTAGGCATTTCTCCAAAGAAGACATACAGATGGCCAACAGACCCATGAAAAGATGTTCAAAATCACTCATCAGGGAAATACAGATCAAGACCACACTGAGATATCACCTCACACCTGTCAGAGTGGCTAAAATCAACAACTCAAGAGACAACGGGTGTTGGCAAGGATACGGAGAAAGGGGAACTGTCGTGCCCTGTTGGTAGGAATGCAGACTGGTGCAGCCACTCTGGAAAGCAGTATGGAGGCTCCTCAAAAAATTAAAAATAGAATTACCTTATGATCCAGTAATTGCACTGTTAGGTATTTGCTCCCAAAATACAAAAATACTAATTCAAAGGGATACGTGCACCTTGATGTTTATAGCAGCATTATCTGCCATAGCCAAGTTATGGAAATGGCCCAAGTGTCCACTGACTGATGAATGGATAAAGAAGAAATTACATATACAATGGAATATTACTTGGCCATGAAAAGAATGAAATCTTGCTATTTCTGGCGATGTGGATGGAGCAGGAGAGTATTATGCTAAGTGAAATGAATCAGTCAGAGAAAGACAAATACCACAGGATTTCACTCCCGTGGAATTTAAGAAACAAAACAAACAAGCATAAGGGGAAAAAAGCGAGACGGAAGCCAAGAAACAAACGCTTAACTATAGAGAATAAACTGATGGTCACCAGAGGGCAGGGGGTGGGGTGCTGATTGGCTGTAACAAGCACCGGGCGATGTATGGAAGCGTCGAATCACTGTTTGTACACCTGAAACTGATATTACACTGTATGTTAACTGGCTGGAATTTAAATTAAAAAAAATTTTTTTAAGTATTATGCTAAGTGAAAGAAGCCAGACACAGAAGACGTCACATAGGATCCCATTTATGTAAATTCTTGAAAGGCAAATTCTAGAAAAAGCAAGACGATAATGACAGAAAGCAGGATCGCTGGTTGCCTGGGGCTGGGAGGGGACTAGGGAACCGACTTTTTAAAAAGAAAGAACTTTTTATCATGATGGAAAATTCTACATCATGGGTGTGGCGGGGGTAACTCGACTTTTGTCAAAGCCCATGCAATTGTGCAGCTGAAATGGGTGAATTTTATTGTGTTAAGATATGTGTCAGTCAAATGCACCACAAGAAGTTCCATTTCTTTTCGTGAATGTTCTCAAAGAAGTGTTACCTTTAAGTTTTGTGTTTATTAGTGTTGTCTGTTTGGAGAATTATCATTTGGAAACTACAGTGGTGCTTCTGGGGGCAATTTACAATCAAAAGTGATCAAGTGAACACAGCAAGAGCAGACTAACCGCACACAAATGTAACTGTCTACGGTCTCCTGGTGGCAGCAATGTAGGATTTCACTTGATGAATTCATTCAGCAAATGTTCATTGTGTCGAACAATTTAAAGCTGCCATTTTTGTAGGTCAAACCTGGTCATCTGTTAGCAATTCCAAATGGTTCAGTCTAATAGAAAGCACCTTCTGTGTGCTCAGGTAATATCCTGGGAGCTGCGCGGGATATAGTGTTACGTGAGAAGGACCAAAGTCCCAGCCTTGCATTCTTGCTTGCATTTCTGGTCGCCCAAGGCATGAATGAGCAGAGAGACGAGGTAACAAAATCATTCCAAACTGTGATAGGAAAGAAGTAGGACGAAATGATTGGCCCTCACTTGGGGTGAGGTGAAGGCCACTTTGGAAAAGATCAGAAAAGCTGAGATCATGACATGGAACGTCAGGGGAAGGTCGGTCTAGGTAAAAGGAACAGCAAGGTGAGCGACCTTAAGGTGGGGTGGACGCACACGGGGGCTGGGCTGAGTGAGGAGTTGTTATTACAGTAGTTCAGAAAAGGAAGCAGAAGTGAACCCTGCAGGGCCTCGAGGGCTTGGAGAAGGAGGATGGGTTCTACTCAGATTTGGGGAAAGTCACGGACGGACAGCCTTTTACCAAAAGGGCTAAGGTGATGCAGCTTGTGTTTTAAAATAGAGCTTTGTGGGCAAAGGAAATAAACATGCCATACCTCGATTGTAGTGGTTACAGGACTGTCTACTTTTGTCGCAAGTCACTGAATTGTAAACCATAAAAAGTGAATTAATTGGTGAGCTTTACTCTATGTCGATTACACCTTCATAAACCTAACCCCCAAAATAAGACAACTCAGCTCAAGCACTAAGAATGGTTTCTCTGGAAAATGTTTATGGGAGGGGTTTTGGGTTTGGGATTGTTTGTTTTTGGTGACATTGTTTCTTGATCACTTTGCCTCCTTAAACTCTGCGCATGTATGATTTTTAGTAGAAGATCACATTTAGAAAAGAGAACTCTGGCTACTGGATGGAGAAAAGATAATAAGACAGAGTCAAAGATCATAGACACACAGGGAGGCCGTTGAGGGGACTGTGGCAAGAGATCATCGTGGCTGAGCCTGGGGTAGTGACGGTGAAAGCAGGCGATGGAGAGAGCATAAACAGTCTAGTTCCGCTGGATTGGACGTGGGCAGAGGGAATAAGGAAATGAAAACGGAGGACGACTTTTAGGGTGGGGATGTCAGCATGGATGAGGCAGGGTTGGCAAGAAGGAGCCGTTCAATCAAGGTTTTTGGACTTTTAAATATTTTGAAATGCCTATTGTTTATCTGAGTGGAGGTGTGAAGAAGGCACTTGGCCATATGAGCCCGCAGCAGAGGGAAGAGAGGACAGGGCTCGGGCTCATCAGTGCCCTGTGGTATCTCCCGCCCTGGGCCTGGTCGAGGTCAAAGGACAAGGGAAAGGCTGGAAATAGAGCAAAGCAGAGGGCCCTGGAGCACTCCAGATTTGGAGCTTGGGTAGCAAGGCGGAGATAGCCGGGCAGGGGAGCACCACATGGCCCGCTCCCAAGAAGGGTGTATATTTAACCCTTTGAGTGTTGAACGTGTGCATTTGTGCGGGCTGCCACACAAAATACCAGAGACCGGGGGGGGGGGGTTAAACAACAGACACTTCTGTCCTCAGAGTTTGAGGGCTGGGATTCTCAGATCAGGGTGCCAGTGTGGAAGGTTCCTGGTGAGATCTTTCTTCCTGGCTGGCAGAGGCTGCCTTCTTCCTGTGTCCTCCCATGGTGCAGAGAAACAGACAGACAGGGAGAGAGACACAGAGAGAGAATGAAGAGTAAGTGAGAGATTTCTCCATCTTATGAGGCCAAAGTCCTCTCAGATTAGGGCCCTGCTCTTATGAGCTCATTTAACCTTAATTATCTCTCAAGGACCTTATCTCCAGGTACAGTCACAGTGGAGGTTAGGGCTTCAATGTATGAACCGGGGGAGGAGACACAGTTCAGTCCACAGAGACCTGTACGTGGACATCATGGTGACCTAGAGTACAAACCATGGCCACAGTCTTGTTACGTGGCCAAACTGCAAAATGATGACCTCGCTGTGAGCCTCCAGCTATTGCAACAGTGCAGTGGCCCATCATCCAAAGCCTCCCCGCCCTCCACAGCATGCTTGTGATAAGTGAGGACACTAATAACAACATTGATGATGACATTTGTTGTTTGACCACTGTGTGTCCGGTACTGTTGTCATAAGCACTTTGGCATTGAGTAGCTCAGCCTATCCTCACAACAAGCCTTTGACGTAGATATTTTATTTACAGCCAAGGGGGCACAGGCCCCAAGAAGTTAAATAACTTGCTCAAGGTCACAATGTTAATAAGTGGCAGGAAAGGGCTCCACGTCCTGCCGCCTGGCTTTAACCGTCTGGACTATTAACCACTGTTCTAGCTCTGACTTTAAGGGTCCGCTTAACATTTACTTAGATTCCATGGAGTCACTGGGGCTGGGTTTAGCAAGTATCTTCTCGTGTTCAGTTCTGTCATCTCTGAGAGTTCAACATGTGGCAAAATTCAGATCAAAGAAGTCACTGGGCATTTTGATGTCAGAAACCACAAGGCCATTAAATTTCATGGGGGATATATTCGTGTCCTAGGGCTTCTGTAATAAAGTCCCTGAAACTGGATGGTTGGGAGTCTGAACTCAAGGTGTCAGCAGACGCACGTTCCCTCTGAAATCTGTAGGGGAATCCTTCCTATCTTCTTAGCGTCTGGTAATTTGCCAACAACCCACATTGGCCACTTAGCCAACACTGACACAGAGTACACGTGTAAGAAGGCGTTTCTTGACTTGTGGCTACGCAACTCCAGTCTCTGCCTTTATTGTCACATGGCAGTCTTCACATGATGCCTTCATATAAGGACATCAATCATACTGAATTAAGAGCCCACCCTTCTCCAGAATGACCTCATCCTTTTTATTGAGATAGAATTGACATATAACATCATATCAGTTTCAGGTATACAACATGATCAAATATTTGAATATGCTGAGAAATGATCACCATGACAGATCCGGTTAACATCCATACCATACATGGTTACGATCTTTTTCCCCTTATGATGAGAACCCTTAAGATTTGCCTTCTCAGCAACTTTCAAATACACAATACAGTCTTATTAACTATAATCACCAGCACAGTGATTACATCCCCGTGACTTATTTATTTTATAACTGGAAGTTATACCTTTTGACCCCTTTCACCCATTTCACCCATCCCCCATTCCATTGCCTCTGATGACCCACCAATCTGTTCTCTGTATCAGTTAGTTCAGGTTTATTTGTTTTTTTTATTTTTCAGATTACACATATAAGTGAGATCATACATACATATACATATACATATACATATACATATACATATACATATACATATACCTGTAAATATTTTCCTTATCCATTTCCTTTCCACATTTCACATCTTCTTTATCCATTCACCCATCAGTGGACACTTAGCTTGCTTCAATACTTGAGCTGTTATAAATTGCTGGATCATATAGTAGTTCTATTTTTCTTTTTCTGAGGAACCTCTGTACTATATTCCACAGTGGCCGCACCAATTTACATTCCCACCAGCAAGACACAAATGTTCCCTTTTCTCCACATCCTCACCAACATTTGTTATTTCTAGTCCTTTTGATAATAGTCATTCTAATAGGTACCAGGTGATATATCATCGTGGTGTCAATTTGTATTTTCCTGATGATTAGTGAAGTTGAACACCTTTTCTTGTATGTGTTAGCCATCTGTATGTCTTCTTTGGAAAAAATGTTTATTCAGATCCTCTGCCCATTTTTAAGTTGGATTGTTTGGGATTTATTTTATTTTATTTTTTTGCTATTGAATTGTATGAATCCTTTATATATTTTATAAATTAACCCCTTATCAGATATATGATTTGCAAATATTTTCTCCCATGTGGTTGTTGCCTTCTCATTTTGTTGGTGGTCTTCTTTGCTGTGCAGAAGCTTTTTAGTTTAATATAGTTCCACTTGTTTATTTTTGCTTTTGTTCCTTTGCTTTTAGTGTCAGATCCAAAAAATCATCGCCAAAATTGACATCAAGGAGCTTTACCACCTATGTTTTCCTCTGGGGGTCTTATGGCTTCAGGTAGTATGTTTAAATCTTTAATATATTTTGAGTTAATTTCTGTGTATGGTGTAAGGTAGTCTAGTTTCATTCTTCTGCATGTGGCCGTCCAGTTTCCCAGCAGCATTTTTTGAAGAGACTGTCCTTTCCCCATTGTATATGTTGGGTACTTTGTTGTAAATTAACTGACCACATATGCATGGGTTTATTTCTGGGCTCTCTATTCTGTTTCATTGACCTATGTGTGCCTGGCTTTATGCCAATACCGCACTGTTTTGATGACTATAGTTTTGCAATATAGTTTAAAATCCAGAAGCATGATGCCTCTAGCTTTCCTTCTTTCTTAAGACTGCTATGGCTAGTTAGGGTCTTTTGTGGTTCCAAACAAATTTTGGGATTTTTGTTCTATTTCTGTGAAAAATGCCATTGAAATTTTGATAGGGGTTGCATTAAATGTGTAGATTGCTTTGGGTAGTATAGACATTTTAACAATATTAATGATTCCAATCCATAAGCACAGAATATCTTTCCATTTATTTGTGGTATGACTTCATCTTAATTTAAATGATTACATCTTCAACAGCCCTATTTCCAAATAAGGTCACATTCTGAATGTTGGGGGTTAGGACTTCAACATTTCTCTCTCTCTCTCTCTCTCTCTCTCTCTCTCTCTCTGTGGGAGTTACATAATTCAACCCAAAAAGGGGCTATGTAGAAAGAGTTTAAAATCTTAAGAATAAGTATCTCTCTGCAAATCTTTAATGCACAGTCCCCACTTTCTCAATCTAACATCCCTAGAAAAACTTTCTGACAGCAAAGTTCCTTCCTCAGGCTTAAGGATTCTCGGCACCAGATGTTAAGTCCTCTAGAAAATCTGCAAATGGCAGAGGAAAATGCAAAGAGAAAATAAAGTTCTCAAGTGCAACTAGCTTCTACTCTAAATTAAAGCAACGTCAGAATTTTTTCCAAGTCCTCTAACTTCAAAAATACCAACAAACACAGTTCATAGTGTTGGGTTCTATCATTTCTCTTAATTTTTTACATTCTGGAAGTTGAACTATCAAGCCACATGCTAATTACGTAACAATATTCTCTGTTAATAAGTGTTTTTGAGCAGTTTTGCCACCTCAAAGTAATTCAATGAAGATTTAACGTAAGGTGGCCTTTCAAATGAACGCAGAAAAGATGGGGCTTTTGGCTAACCATTTGGGTTACCATTTGGGAAAAAGTAAAGTTAGATGCCTACTTCATACATTAAACTTACATAAAATTGAATTATAGAAAATTTTTCATTTTTTTATTTAACTTTCCTAAAAGTTTATTTATTTCTGGGAGAGAGAGAGGGAGAGAGAGAGAGAGAGAGAGTGCATACACCTGCCTGCGCATGAGCAGGGAGGGGCAGAGAGAGAGAGAGAGAGAGAGAGAGAGAGAGAGAGAGAGAGAGAATCCCAAGCAGACTGTGCACTGCCAGCACAGAGCCTGACCCTGGAACCGTGAGATCGTGACCTGAGCTGAAACCAAGAGCCAGACGCTTAACTGATGGAGCCACCCAGGTGCCCAGAATTATAGATGAGTTTTTAAAATTAGACAAGGTAAATCACAAAATAACTGAGAAAATAGAAGGGACTATTCACTATATTTTGAATTGGAAAGTTTTGCTAATTATAAGCGCAAAGAGATAATCCATAAAAATGGGGCACCTGGGTGGCTCAGTTAAGCATCCAACTTCCGCTCACCTCACAGTCTCACAGTTGGTGAGTCTGAGCCCCACATCAGGCTCTCTGCTGTCAGCAAAGAGCCTGCTTCAGATCCTCGGTCCCCCCCTCTTTCTGCCCCTCCCTCGCTCTTTCTCTCTATCAAAAATAAATAAACAACTACTAAAAAAGATATAATCCATAAAAAGAGATATGAATCAGTTTAAATACGTAAAAGTCTAAAACTTACTTGTATATATAAAAAACAGCATAACAACATGGGGGAGAAGGTCTGTACTATATATGACGGATATGTTTATATTTTTCGTGCAAGAACACAAATTGCTAACAAATTCATTCTCCAAAAAAAGATAGCAGAATTTTAAAAGGCAACCCACAGAAGAAGAAATACAGCCATTAAACATATGAAAAGATGCTTGTTCTCATTTAAGACCAGTTACATAGGATCTCTAAGGCCTCTTTCATTCAGTGCGAACACAGCATGATTCTGAATATAGAGTATTCATTGGGTACATTTTTGCATAGATTTGCTCTTGAACTCACCTTCCAGTGCAGAATATTTTAATCTCCAATACAAAGTTTAATAAAATCACTTACATCTCATTTACCATATTTCTGCTAGAAAAATCTGGATCTTTTCAAACCCAACGTTATTAGAATCTCTTGGTTGCGTAAGCCGAAATGCCAATTCAAACTTGCTTAAGAAAAAGATTCAGCAGATGTCTACCACCTCCACACATTCCTACACCCTTAATCTCCCTGTTTTGAAACTCCAAATGAGCTTTCTCCAAAATGTAAGGGCAAATTGACCTAATTCTTCTCTCCCGCTGAGTGGAGGGCAGTCAACTTCTCACCCTTAACAAGTAGAACAGCTCTGAGTAGAAAAGGCCTGAGATTTACCAGTAATTTAACCTTTCATATCTGGAAGTTTCTAGAAGAGAATCCCCTTCCTGGCTAAACCCCTAATTGCGTCTCTCTGAAGCACCTTAGGAACAACAACCATGTGTTTAGAATGACTTCAGTCAGGCCATGTGAACCAATAAATTACGTTGTTCACTTATTGGCTTGCCTTGGGTTTCCATCCTTTAAGGCCAGACGGCTCTAACTTAGGGTACTTCTCTGTGGTTCATCCTGTCCCTTATCTTCTGAGCTGCTGTCCTCGACTCTCTTGGGAGCGTGACTCTGCGTGTGTGTGTGGGGGGGGGGGTGGTTGTGTGTGTGTGCATACTTAAGGGTTTTCAAACGGTCTCAATAACAACAAAGAAGTTGGTTGGTTGTTTCAAAAATTCATTTCTGACTTCCAAAGAGGTTAGATATATTTCAAACACACGCACACACTTCATTTCTGTCGGGCCCGCTGATCCATGGATTCACACTGACACTGTCCATTCCTTTCCTTTCTGGTGTTCAGTGTAGACACTGCCCTGGTCAGGGGTGGGCGCAGCTCAGCTGGGGGCTTCCGCCTCAGACTCTCCCTTGAGGCTGCAGTCGGTATCGCCAGGACCGCAGTCCTCTGGAGGCTTAACCCCATGGGAGGGTTTCCTTCTGGGCTCATTTCCACGGCTGCTGGCGGTCCTCAGTTCCTCACTACCTGCGTTTCCACAGGCTGCCTCACGACATGGCCGCCGGTTCCCCCAGTGGGAGCAAGGTGAGAACAAAGAGTAAGCATTCACCCGCGAGACACAAGCCACAATCTTTTAGAAACCTAATTGCAGAAGTGCCATTCCATCGTTTCTGTCACATCCATGTTTTAGAGATGAGTCACAAAGTCTAGCCTGCACCCAGGAAAGGGGAATTAAGCCCCTTTAGGGAGGAGTATCAAAGAATTTGTGTGTATATCTTTAAAACTACCACATGGTATTGGAGGTAAACTGACTTCCCCAGAGAATCTGAGTCCTTTCTAAAGTACCATGATCCTTTGCCAAAGGCTTGCCTCAGGAGTGCTAAGATGGGAAGGAAGGTAAATGAGAGAACCCAGTAGGGGTGGGGAGGGAAGATCCAGGCAGAGGACAGATCCCCCTGTCATGCACCCGCACCACAACACACCTGAAGCCACCCGTAACAGTTTTAAGTAAGAAAAGGGCTAAGAACCTTAACCTTCTACAATGGGAATCAGAGAGCCCCTAATACCACCATTCGACAAGGCAGAAGTGAAGCACAGACATGGGGTTATAGTAGGCGGGAGAGTGGCAAGCATGTGATGGCCTACAGTTGCAAAGCAACCTCATCTGGCCAGCGGCATAAACAGGAAGGTGGTGGGCTTTTAATTCCAGAAAAAGTGCAGTTCCAGAGGAGTGGACATGACCTCAGCTCAGCTGCTCACTCCCTCCGTCACCTATGCTCACACCACACCTGGGACCCTGGGGGGTAGAGTCCTGCCTCATTTTCATCCATGTCCTCCGTTCCTTAAGTACCCCAACATACCAGAGCTGCCCTCCGAATTCCCTCAACAGTGTTTATGCATAGCACTCAGTGGGTGGTTAACCAAATATGTTCTGATCAGCAGTTTTATTTTTTAATGGTTTTAACATCACAATTATTTTGTCATTTGTGAACGCCATTTACAGGCAGCTCCCGTCTTTAAGTGCTTTGAGTTCATGATTTTTTCACTAGACCAGTGGTTCTCAACCTTGGCTACGCTTAGAATCAACTAGAAATTTCTTCCCATTCCAGGATTTGATGCAAATTAAAAGAGAATACTGAACCAGTTTCAATAACTAAGAGTTAACAGATTTTGCTAAGTAATATTTCCTTAGCGGGAAGTTAAGATTGAAAATCATCATTTCAGAATCTCTCTACTCAAAGTGTGCCCTGTGTACCAACAGCAACCTTATCACCTGTGAGCTTCTTAGAAATGCAGAATTTCAGGCCTCACCTCTGAATCAGAATCTGTATTTTAACGAGGTTCCCGGGTGGGTGGTTCATACGCACCTAAAAGTTTTTGTTTTGTTTTTTATCCATTCATTTTATTATGAAAGTTTCACTCAAATAGGAAAACATATAAATAAACCTCCACGTGGCTGACATTTTCCCCATATCTTAAGATGAAGACTACAATGAAAAGCACAAAGAAACAATTGAGACACCGCCCCCTCCCCCACACACTTTGTGGTCTTTCTGGAATCTGTTCCTCTGCCTTCCTTCCCAGAGCTGAGGTTGTTCTGAAATCTCCTATCCAAGTTTTTACATCTTCATTGCCTCTTTTCCTATTGCTCTGTGCTTCTGAACATTACATCTGCATTATTTATCTATAATTACTAATTTGTGTGTTCATTTCACATTCTGTGTAGGGAGTATCCATTCTGACAGGTGTAATTCAAATTCATTTATTCAACTGTAGTGTCATATTCCATTTGTGAATATACCACCCACTGTGTCATATATTATGCATTTTAAATTAACTGCCCCCAAATTCAAATAGTTTTCCATTTTCACTGTTACTGTGTTGAAATAAACATTTTATCCTGGTTTCTTTGTGCACTTGTGAAAGTGTGTCTACAGGGCATGTATCTGCAAATAGATTTCAACGTTAACAATTTTATTAAACTCTACTCCAAAACCACTATGCTAATAAATAAAACCACCACATCCCAACATCCTGACCAGCACTTAACATTGTCCACGTTTTTTTTTCCCCCCTGATTTGGAATAAGTGATGATTGATTTGTGTTTCTGTGGTTATAAGTATGATTGATAAATATGTGTTGGTTTAGTTGTCCTTTAACCTTTGCTTTTCTGTCAAATAATCAAATTCTTTGTCCATTTTTTAGCATGTAATTATCTAAAGCTAAAAAATTTCATCTAAGTAGTGATTTGTCTGTATTACGCAAATTTTTATATGTTGTGTTTTCATTTTTATTTGGTTAAAAACAATGTCTGATAGGGGCACCTGGCTGGCCCAGTTAGTGACTTTTTTGTTTTTAGTATTTATTTTAATGTTTATTATATTTGAAAGAGAGAGAGACCGAGTGCGAGCCTGGGAGGTGCAGAGAGAGGGGAAGACACAGAATCGGAAGCAGGCTCAAGGCTCTGAGCTGTCAGCACAGAGCTCAAAGCGGGGCTGGAACTCATGAACTGTGAGATCATGACCTGAGCTGAAGCTGGGTGCTTAACTGACTCAGCCACCCAGGAGCCCCTTTTTGTATACCTTCTTTGAAAAAAAAATCGTATTTAGGTCCTTTATCTGTTTCTTAATGGGGTTATTTGATTTTTTGCAATTGAGTTTATGAGTTCCTTATATCTTTTGGATATTAACGCCTTATTCGATATATAGTTTGCAAATATTTTCTCCCATTCTGTAGGTTGCCTTTGAATTCTGTTAATTGTTTGCTGTGTGGAAACCTTGTAGTTTGATGCGATTCCACTTGCCTATTTTTGCTGTTGTTGCCTTTGCTTTTGGTGTCGTATCAAAAAAATCATAGCCCAGACCAAGGTCAAGCAGCTTTTTCTCTACGCTTTCTTTCAGAAGTCTTGTGCTTCAGATTTTACATTTAAGTCTGTAATCCATTTTCGGTTGCTATTTGCATATGGTGTGAGGTGAGGATCCAATATTATCCTACTGCATGTGGATACCCAGTTTTTCTAATACCACTTTTTGAAGAGACTATCCAGCTTTGTAATACAGTTTGAAATCAGAAAGTCTGTCAGTTCGCAAGCTCCTCAGGAGCTTTCCAGGTACTGGTACTCATACCCTGAGTACTCATCATCTGAAACTGGTACTCATGCTCAGAGGCCAGGGAGAGACCAAAGGCAGACCACCGCAGATGGATAAGGTGGCAGGTTTTCATGAGCAAGAGAACTTACATAGGAGGCTTGTCTTGGGGGTTACAAGATGAGTAGATCTCTGCACCTACTCACCAGATCTCAGATGTTCATGTAGAGGCCGTAACTGCGTTCAGTCACAAACACCATCCACGTGATCTCAGCATCACACCCACTATCTCAATGCTCTGTCATTGAGGCAACCTCAGATGATAGTTGGGATCCCTAGTTCGTGGCCCCAGACTCCCCTGGCCGTTGCCTTGAGCAGTGTTGAAAACGTACAGAACACGCCTTTACTACACTAACCAAGTTGCTGCACTTCAGAGGCAGTCTGGCATCCTTGACAACGTGTCATCCCACCAGGGCACTGCAGTGGTCACTCTTTATTAAAAGTCCTCCCAAACCCCCAAATTCCTACAGAGCCTTGTACCTCTTTCACATTGTTAGGGGTGGGATGGGCTTGCACCTCATCAATCATGGCTTCTGGGACAACAGGGGCCTTAGCAATGAAATAGTTCCCAAAAACTTATGGCAGTGCCTGGACCTTGAATTTTCTGTGGGCTCACTGTTCGCGCCCCCCCCCCCCCCCCACAGATGTTCCAGGAAAGCTTGCAGGGTGTCCTGCAGCAGAGGCAAACCTTCACATGTTAACATTAGATCATCGGTGCAATGGGCCCATTTCACTGTTACGGGGAAGGGGGACAAGGACAGATGACATAGGGTAGGGTTGTGCAGGTAACCTTGGGGAAGCACTTGAAAAGTTTATTATTGTCCCTCCCACGTGAAAGCAAATTGATCTTAGTTATCAGAAACCTGACAAAGTCTTTCCTGTGAATTTTCTCGAAGCCTTTTTCAGGAACAATTTTTTTTTACCACAGCATCAGAGGAAAACAATATCTATATGCAAACAACAAAAGACTTTTTTTAAAAGGCCATATTTAAATATCTGATGAGAGTTCATTATAATGCAATTATTCTTCTTGCTCAAGATCACCTTGTATATTTGGGGTCTTTTGGTTACATATCAATCCTATGATTTTTTTTTCTTTTATCGTAAAGAATGCCTTTGGGATTTTGCTAGGGATTGCATTTAATCTGTAGATGACATTGGGTAATATGGACATTTCATGAGTACTAATTCTTCCAAGGCATGAACACAGGATATCTTTCCATTTGTCTGTGACCTTTAATTTCCTTCCTCAGTGTTTTATAATTTTCAATGTACAGGTCTTTCACCTCTTTGGTTAAGTTTATCCCTAAGTATTTTATTCTTTTGTTACTGCTGTGAATAAAATTGTTTTCTTAATTTCCTTTTCAGATAGTTTACTGTTTGTGTTTAGAAATGTGGCTGAGTTTTGTGTATTGATTTTTGTATCCTGCAATGTTACTGAAC
Organism: Felis catus; assembly: GCF_018350175.1. Classification (NCBI taxonomy): domain Eukaryota; kingdom Metazoa; phylum Chordata; class Mammalia; order Carnivora; family Felidae; genus Felis; species Felis catus. The sequence continues at coordinate 7,026,427 of NC_058378.1, read as the reverse complement.
TCACTTATTAATAAGTTCTAACAGGGTTTTTTTGTTATTGAGTCTTTCGGGTTGTATACTATATGGTCATGTCATCTGCAGAAATAATTTTACTTCTTCCTTTCTGATTTGGATGTCTTTTATTTTCATTTTCTTGCTCCATTGCTCTCGCGAGGACTTCCAGCACTGTGTTGAACAGAAGTGGTAAGAGTGGGCATCCTTGCTTTGTACCTGATCCCAGAGGGAAAGGTTTCTGTTTTCCTCTGTAGATTATGATGTTAGCTGTGGGCTTCTCGTAGATGTTCTTTATAGTATTGAGGAAAGCTCTTCCTACACCTATTTTGTTGAGAATTTTAAACATGAATTGATACTGAACTTTGTCAGATGCTTTTTCTGCGTCTATTGAGATGATCATACACGCTTTTACTTTCATTTTGTTAATGCGGTGTATCACGTTGATTCATTTGCATATGATGAACCATCCCTTGCATCCCAGGGATAAGTCCCATTTGGTCATGGTGTTTGGTCTTTCTAATGTGCTGTTTAATTTTATTTGCTAGACTTTTGTTGAGGATTTTGCATTTATGCTCATCAGGGATATTTGCCTGTCATCTTCTTTTCTTGGATTGTCTTTGTTTGGTTTGAATATTAGGATGGTGCTGGCCTCATAAAATTAGTTTGGAAATGTTCCCTCTTCTTCCAGTTTTTGGAAAAATTTGGGAAGGATAGGTATTAATTCTTCTTTGAATGTTTGGCAGAATTCACGTGTGATGCCCCCTCTGATTTAGGCCTTGTCTTTATTGGGACGTTTTTCACTATTGAGTTAATCTTCTTATTTGTTATTGGTCTATTCAGGGTTTACATTTCTTCTTTTTTTGTTCAAAAGTTTATTTAAATTATAGTTAGTTAACATACGGTGAAATATTGGTTTCAGGAGTAAAATTCAGCGATTTGTCACTTACATACAACACCCAATGCTCATCATAACAGGCACCTTCCTTGATCCCCATCACCTATCTAGCCCGTCTCCCAACCACCTCCCTCCATCTACCCTCAGTTTATTTTCTATGTTTAAGAGTCTCTCACGGCTTGTTTCCCTCTCTCTTTCCCCCCCTCCCATATGTTCATTTGTTTTGTTTCTTAAATTCCACATGAGTGAGATCATATGGTATTGTCTTTCTCTGACTGACTTATTTTGCTTAGCATAATACTTTCTAGTTCCATTCACGTTGTTGCAAATGGCAAGATTTTATTCTTTTTGATGGCTCAGTAATATTCCAGTGTGTGTGTGTGTGTGTGTGTGTGTGTGTGTGTGTGTGTGTGTATCACTTCTTCTTTATCCATTCACCAGTTGACAGACATTTGGGCTCTCTCCAAAGCTTGGCTATTGTTGATAGCCATGTACCCCTTCAAATCTGTATTTTTGTACCTTTTGGGTAAATACCTAGTAGTGCAATTGCTGGATCATAGGGTAGTTCTATTTTTAACTTTTTGAGGAGCCTCCATACTGTTTTCCACAGTGGCTGCACCAGTTTGCATTCCCACCAACAACGCAAAAGAGATCCTCTTTCTCCGCATCCTCGCCAACATCTATTGTTGCTGGAGTTGTTAATGTTAGCTATTCTGACAGGTGTGAGGTGGTATCTCACCGTGGTTTTGATTTGTATTTCCCTGACGATGAGTGATGTTGAGCATCTTTTCATGTGTCTGTTAGCCATCTGGATGTCTTCTTTGGAAAAATGTCTATTTGTGTCTTCTGCCCATTTCTTAACTGGACTATTTGTTTTTTGGGTGTTGAGTTTGATAAGTTCTTTATATATTTTGGATACTAACGCTTTATCTGATATGTCATTTGCAATTATTTTCTACCATTCCATAGGCTGTTTTTTAGTTCTGTTGATTGTTTCCTTTGCTGGGCAGAAGCTTTTTATTTTGATGAGGTCCCAACAGTTTATTTTTGCTTTTGTTTCCCTTGCCTCTGGAGATGTGTCTAGTAAGAAGTTGCTCTGGCCAAGGTCAAAGAGGTTACTTCCTGTGTTCTTCTCTAGAATTTTGATGGTTTCCTGTCTTACATTTAGGTCTTTCATCCATTTTGAGTTTATTTTTGTATGTGGTATAAGAAAGTGGTCCAGTTTCATTTTTCTGCATGTTGCCATCCAGTTTTCCCAACACCATTTGTTGAAGAGACTGTCTTATTTCCATTGGATGTTTTTTCCTGCCTTGTCAAAGATTAGTTGCCCATATAGTTGTGGGTCCACTTCTGGGTTTCCTATTCAGTTCCATTCATCTATATGTCTGTTTTTGTGCCAGTACCATACTGTCTTGATGACTACAGATTTGTAACATAGCTTAAAATCCAGAATCATGATGCCTCCAGTTTTGTTTTTCTTTTTCAGGATTGCTTTGGCTATTCAGGGTGTTTTGTGGTTCCATACAAACTTTAGGATTGTTTGTTCTAGCTCTGTGAAAAATGCTGGTGGTATTTTGATGGAGACTGCATTAAATGTGTAGATTGCTTTGGGTAGTACAGACATTTTAACAATGTTTGTTCTTGCAATCTGTGAGGATGGAATGCTTTTCCATTTCTTTGTGTTCTTTTCAATCTCTTTCATAAAATTTTTATAGTTTTCGGAACAGATCGTTTACCTCTTTGGTTAGGTTTATTCCAAGGTATCTAATTGTTTTTGGTGCAGTTGCAAATGAGATTGATTCCTTGATTTCTTTTTCTACTGGTTTATTATTGGTGTACAGAAATGCAACCAATTTCTGTACATTGATTTTATATCCTATGACTTTGCTGAATTTATGTAGTAGTTCTAGTGATTTTTTGGTGGAATCTTCCAGGTTTTCTATATAGAGTATCGTGATCTGCACATAGTGAAAGTTTGACTTCTTCCTTGTCATGGTGGATGCCTTTTATTTATTTTTGTTATTTGATTGCTGAGGTTGAGATTTCCAAAACTATGTTAAATAGTAATGGTGGGAGTGGACATCCTTGTCTTGTTCTTGACCATCAGGGAAGGCTTTCAATTCATCCACAGTGAGGATGATATTAGCTGTGGGTCTTTCATATATGACTTCTATGATGTTGAGGTATGTTCCATCTGTCCCTACTTTGTTGGGGGTTTTTATTAAGAATAGATGCTATATTTTGTCAAATGCTTATTTTACATTTATTGAAAGGATCATATGGTTCTTATCCTTTCTTTTATTAATGTGGTATATCACTTTGATTGATTTGTGGATATTGAACCAGTCCTGGAGTCCAGGGGTAAATCCCACTTGATGGTGGTGAATAATTCTTTTAATGTACTGTTGAATTCAATATGGTGTGTCTTGGTTTTTTTAATTTTTATTTAAAAAATTTTTTTAACATTTATTTATTATTGAGAGAGAGAGCGCGCGCGCACACATACACACACACACACACACACACACACACACACACACACATATATGCATGAGTGGGGGAGGGGCAGAGAAAGAGAGGAAGACACAGAATCTGAAGTAGGCTCCAGGCTCTGAGCTGTCAGCACAGAGCCTGACGCGGGGCTTGAATTCATGAACTGTGAGATCGTGACCTGAGCCGAAGTTGGATGCTTAACCGACTGAGCCACCCAGGCACCCCTAATTTTTATTTTAGTGAGAGGAACACACAAACGTGTGAGCAGGGGAAGGGGCAGAGGGAGAGAGAGAAACTTAAGCAGGCTCCACACTCAGCATGGAGCTCGATGCAAGGCTCGATCCCTCGACCCTATGGGATCATGTCCTGAGCCAAAATTAAGAGTCAGACACTCAACCGAGCCACCCAGGCACCCCATCGATTTGCTGGTTTCTTGTGGAGAATTTTTGCATTTACGTCCATCAGGGATGTTGACCTGTAATTCTCCTTTTTAGTGGGTTCTTTGGCTTCAGAATCAAGGTAATGCTGACCTTATAGAATGAGTTTGGAAGTTTTCCTTCTGTTTCTATTTTTTGGAACAGTTTGAGAAGAATAGGTACTAACTGTTCTTTAGATGTCTGGTAGAATTCCCCCTAGGAAGCCATCTGGCCCTGGACTTTTGTTTGTTGGGAGATTTTTTATTACTGTTTGAATTTCTTTTCTGGTTATGGGTATGTTCAAATTTTCTATTTCTTCCTGTTTCATTTTCATAGTTTGTATGTTTCTAGGAATTTATCATTTCTTTCAGGGTACCCAGTTTGTTGGCATATAATTTTTCATAATATTCTCTTATAATTGTCTTTCTGTGGTGTTGGATGTGATCTCTCCCCTTTCATATGTGATTTTATCCATTTGAGTCCTTTCTCTTTTATTTTTGATAAATCCGGCTAGGCGTTTATCAATTTTGTTAATTCTTTCAAAGAACCAGCTCTTAGTTTCATTGATCTGTTATATCGTGGGGTTTTTTTGTATTTGTTTCTATATCATTTATTTCTGATGTAATCTTTATTATTTCTCTTCTGCTCGTTTTAGGTTTTATTTGTTGTTCCTTTTCTAGCTCCTTTAGGTATAAGGTTAGGTTGTGCATTTAACCTTTCTTGCTTCTTGAGGTAGGCCTGAATTGCAATATACTTTCTTCTTAGGACTGCCTTTGCTGCATCCCAAAGGGTTTGGACTGTCATGCTTTCATTTTCATTTGCTTCCATGTACTTTTACATTTCCTCTTTAATTTCCTGGTTAACCCATTAATTCTTTAGTAGGATGTTCTTTACTCCAAGTATTTGTAGTCTTTCCAAATTTTTTCTTGTGGTAGGTTTCATAGCGTTGTGGTCTGAAAATATGTGTGGTATTATCTCAATCTTTTGGTACTTGTTGATGGCTGATTTGTGACCCAGTATGTGATGTATTCTGGAGAATATTCTGTGTGCACTTGTATTCTGCTGATTTAGGGTGGAATGTTCTGAATATATTTAAGTCCATCCAGTCCAGTGTGTCATTCAAAGTGGTTGTTTCCTTGTTGATTTTTTGCTTAAGTGATCTGTCCATTGTTGTAAGTGGGATGTTAAAGTCCCCTACTATTATTGTATCATTGTCAGTGAGATAAGTTTGTTATTGTTTTATATATTTGGGTTATTCTAAGTCGGGGGCATAAATATTTATGATTGTTATATCTTCTTGATGGATAGACCCCTAAATTATGATACAATGCCTTCTTCATCTCTTGTTACAGTCTTTGGTTTAAAATCTAGTTTGTCTGATATAAGTATGGCCACTCTGGCTTTCTTTTGGTGTGCATTAGCATGACAGATGTTTCTCCATCCCCTCATTTTCAATCTGCAGTTGTTTTTAGGTCTAAAATAGTCTCTGGTGGGCAGCATATATATGGGTCTTTTTTTTTTTTTTATCCATTCTGATACCCTATGTCTTTTGACTTGAGCATTTAATCCACTTACATTCAGGGTGATTGTTGAAATCTGAGTTTAGTGCCTTGTGTTACCTACAAATTTGGTATTTCTGGTGAAGTTCTCTAGTCCTTTCTAGTCTTTGTTGCTTTTGGTCTTTTTTCCCCCCACTGAAAGAGTCTCCCTTAATATTTCATGCAGGGCTGGTTTAGTGGTCACGAACCCCTTTGGTTTTTGTTTGTCTGAGAAACTATCTCTCCTTTTCTGAACAACAGCCTTGCTGGATAGAGTATTCTTGGCTGCATATTTTTCCCACTCAACATTCCCATGTTGAATATATCCTGCCACTGAATTCTGGCTAGCAAGTTTCTGTGGATGGATCTTCTGCAAGTCTGATGTCTTCCCTTTTAGGTTAAGGACTTTTATTTCTTTGATGCTTTCAAGATTCTTTCCTTGTCTGAGTATTTTGTGAATTTGACTATGATATGCCTTGGTGATGACCAGCTTTTGTTGAATTTAATGGGAGTTCTCTGTGCTTGGATTTTCATGTCTATTCCTTTCCCAGATTAAGGATGTTTTCAGCTATAATTTGCTCACATAAACCTTCTGCCCCTTTATCTCTCTTCATCTTCTGGGACTCCTATGATATGAATGTTATTCCTTTTAATAAGTCGTTGGTTCTCTAAGTCTGCCTTCATGATCCATGACTTTTGTTTCCCTCTTTTTTTCAGCTTCATTATTTTCCATAATTTTATCTTTTATATCACTGATTCATTCCTCTGATTCATCCATCCTCACTGTAATGGCATCTATTTGGGTTTGCATCTTGGTTATAGCATTTTAAATTTTGGCCTGACTAGATTTTAGCTCTTATATCTCTGCAGTAAGGGAGTCTCTAGTGTCTTCTATGTTTTTTTTCAAGTCTAGCTAGAATCCTTATAATTGTTGTTTTAAATTCTAGTTCAGACATCTCACTTATATCCATATTGATTAGATCCCTGGCTGTCATATCTTCTTGTTCTTTCTTTTGGAGTGAATTCCTCCATCTTGTCATTTTGGAGGAAAAAATAATAAAATAAAATAAAAAATTTTAAACTAAAAAAATCAAATAAATAAGCTAGGTCCTAGGTGTGTTTTGGTCTGCTTGTTAAGAGAAGCTTTATAGAAAGAAAAAAAAAGAAAAAAAGAGAAAAAAATTAAAATTAAATAAATGAAGTGAAATGAAATAAAACAAGATAAAAAAATTTGCTCTTTCTATATCCAAGAAAAAAACCAAAAACAAAATTAGAAGCAAAAGAAACAAAAAAAACACAAAGGAAACCAGATCCAGTTTTCCCAACAGCTGAAACTTTGCAGCAGTCTATGGTCATTAGACTAAGCTTGTGGAAGGGATTTGTGCTGGTCTTTTGGGGGAGGGGCCTGCTGCTCTGATTCTCAGGCAGATTGCCCTAGTAGAGATGTGCCTAGAGGGTGCAGGGGGTGGGCATTATGTAACAGCTCTGTTCTCCATTTGATGGCACTATTTAGCTAACTGAGGGTGATCTGTGCTTGTGGGCTAATGGTGAAAATGGCTTCACCCCAGTCTCTAGTCTCTGGAGCAGGAAGTTCATGCTCTCACAGACACATGATCAATCACCCCTCTTGTGTCCCCAGCTTCTGTCAGCTCCCTACCTTCCTCCTGTCTGTGTCTGAGCTATCCCTTACCAGGTGGTGCTGCCCTCCTGAATTTTATCTCAGGATTGGCCATGTTTCAAAACCCCACACTACAGAGGCCCCAATGGCTTGGACCCATGCTCATCCTCTGGGGGAGGGTTTTGCCTTGCTGTGGCTGGTACTGGCTTCTCCCAGAAAATGGTCGCCGACCCAACACTGAGTTTATGGTAAATCACAACACATGGCCAGTGTCAGGGTTTGCTGCCCTCAGCCAGCATCTTTGTTTCTATATGGGTGAACATAGTGGCTGGATGGTGCCCACCGGGTCTTTTGTCCTTGGAGAGGCTGTATCATCTCTACCAAAGGCACTCCAAGCAGGAGAACCTCTTCTCCCCTTGTGATCCAGGGAATCTTCAGACTGCGCTGCTAGCTTCAGGGTTCCACCTTGGTTCCTCACCAGAGCACCTCCAGGTACTGAGCTCTGAAACTTCAGACTCTGTGCTGTGCCTTTTGTAACAAACTGACAGTAGTAGAACCTTCTTTTTTGCCCTGTCAAATGGTTTTGGGGAACAATTTTCTTGCGCAGAACCTTGCATGTGTTTTCGCTCTTTCCCTTTTTCCCTCTAGCTACTTTCAGGGAAAGTGTTATTCCTGCTTGAACTCCATGCACTGCTCACTCTCTGCCTCTCTCTTTCTCTGTTCTGTGGAAAGGGCTCCCTCCCCTCCTCGGCACCTTGGCTCTTCTCTCCCACAATTCACCTCTCCATACCCCGTACCTGCCGTGTTCTTTCCCTTAAATTATGCAGATTGTTCTGTTAATCCTCAGATTGATTTCCAGGTGTTCAAAGTGGTTTGATGTTGATCTAGCTGTGTTCCAGGGATGAGATAAGACCAGGGTCCCCTTACTACTCTGCCATCTTAACTCTTCCCTACTATTTCTTCTTGGTTCAGTTTCCGTAGGTTGTATGTTTCTGGGAATTTGTCCATTCCTTTCACATTATCCAATTTAGTGGTGTATAATTGTTCATAATAGTCCTTTATGATCCTTTTTATTTCTGAGGCATCCATTGTTATGTCTCACCTTTCATTTGTGATTTTATTTGAGTCTCTTTTCTCTTTTTTTTTCTTAGTCTAGCTAAGGGTTTGTCTATTTTGTTTAAAAGACCAACTCTTAGTTTTGTTGATTTTTTTTTCCTATTGTTTTTCAATTCTCTAATTTATTTCTGTCTAGTATTTATTATTTCATTCTATCTGTTAACTTGGGCTTATTTGTTGTTCTTCTTGAGGTATAAACTTAGGTTGTTCATTTAGTAACCTTTCTTCTTTTTTAATGTAGGTTCTTATTATTATAAACTTCCATTTTTGTACTAGTTTTGCTGCATCTCATAAGTTTTGTTTTGTTGTGTTTTCATTTTTGTTTGTCTCAAGATATCTTTTAAATTAACTTTTTTTTTCAACGTTTTGTTTTTGTTTTTGTTTTTTGTTTTTTTTTTTTGGGGGGGGGGGGACAGAGAGAGACAGAGCATGAACGGGGGAGGGACAGAGAGAGAGGGAGACACAGAATCGGAAACAGGCTCCAGGCTCTGAGCCATCAGCCCAGAGCCTGATGCGGGGCTCGAACTCACGGACCGCGAGATCGTGACCTGGCTGAAGTCGGACGCTTAACCGACTGCGCCACCCAGGCGCCCCTAACTTTTGATATCCTCTTTGATCCAAAGGTTGTTCAAGAGTGTGTTGTTTAGTTTCCACATATTTGTGAATTTTCCTTTTTTTTTTTTTTTTTGGCTGCCATTCATTTCTAGTTATTCCATTATAGTCAGAAAAGATATTTTAGGGGGTACCTGGGTGGCTCAGTCGGTTGGGCGTCCGACTTCAGCTCGGGTCACGATCTCGCTGTCTGTGAGTTCAGGCCCTGCATTGGGCTCTGTGGTGACAGTTCAGAGCCTGGAGTCTGCTCTCTGTGTCTGTGTCTGAGTCTGTGTCTCCCTCTCTCTCTGCCCCTCCCCCACGCATACTCTGTCTCTCTCTCTCTCTCTCTGTCAAAAATAAATAAACATTTAAAATTTTTTTTAAAAAAATAAAAGATATTTGGGATAATTTTCATCTTAAATTTTTAAGACTTGTGCTGTGACTTAACATGTGATCTATCCTGGAGAATGCTCCATGTGTGCTTGGGCAGAATATGTGTTCTTCTGTTGTTGGGTGGAACATTCTGTTTCTATTAGGTCCATTTGGTATATAGTGTTCAAATCACCTGTTACTTTTTAAATTGTCTATCTGAATGGTCTATCCATTGTTGAAAATGGTGTACTGAAATCATCTACTAGCCTTATGTTACTATCAATTTCCCTTCAGATCTGTCATTGTTTGCTTTATATATTTAGATGCTCTGATGTTGGGTGTGCATATATTTGTTATTGTACTTTTCTTTTGCATTGGACTTTTATCATTACATAATGACTTTATTTGTCTCTAGAGACAGTTTTTGACTTAAAGTTTATTTTGTCTCAGTATAGCCACCTCTGCTTTCTTTTGGTTTCCATTTGCATGAAGTATCTTTTTCCATCCCTTCACTTTCAGCCAACGTGTGTCTTTAAATCTAGAGTGAGTATCTTGTAGACATTTTCACAATGGTTCTTGGGTTTTAATTCATTAAGCTGCTGTATCCCTTTTGATTTGGGACTTTAATCCATTTACATTTAAAGTAATTTTTTTAATGTTTATTTATTTTTGAGACAGAGAGAGACAGAGCATGAATGGGGGAGGGTCACAGAGAGAGGGAGACACAGAATCTGAAACAGGCTCCAGGTTCTGCACTGTCAGCACAGAGCCCGACGTGGGGCTTGAACTCATGGACCGCGAGATCATGATCTGAGCTGAAGTCAGATGCTTAACCGACTGAGCCACCCAGGTGCCCCTAAAGTAATTTTTTTAATGTTTATTTATTTTGAGGAGAGAAAACATGTGCGTGCAAGCAAATGGGAGAGGAACAGAAAGAGGGACAGAATCCCAAGCAGGCTCCAAGATGCCAGCCCAGAGCCTGATGCAGGGCTTGAGTTCCTGACATGTGATGATAACCTGAGCCAAAGTCAAGAATCAGGCTCAACTGGCTCAGCCACTCAGGCACTCTTAAAGTAATTATTGATGTGTGAGGACTTACTTTTGCCATTTTGTTAATTTTTTTTCTATTTTGCATTTGCTTTGTCTCTTTGCTCCTCTCTTGCTGTCTTCCTTTGTCTTCTAATGAATTTTTGTAGTGATTTGAAAATCTTTTGTGTATCTATCATAGGTTTTTTTCTTTGTAATTAGTTTGAAGATTGCATAAAATATCTTTTGGTTATAACCATCTATTTTAGTTTGCATAAACATTAATTTTGATTGCATACAAAAATGCTACATTTTCAATCCCCTTCCCCATCTTTATGTCCTTGGAGTCAGCCAACTTCTTTTTATACTGTGTATACATTAACACATTTTTATTTTTTAATCTTTATATTAAAATAATTTATTATAACCATTACTGTGTTTCATTATTCTTCATTTGTCTATATATGTACCTTTACCAGTTAGATTCATGCTTTTATATGCTTTTGTATTGCTGTTTAGCATGTTTTTTGCTTCAAGTTGAAGAATTCCCTTAAGCATTTCTTGTAAGACAAATATAATAGCAGTTTTTGTCTGGAAGGATGCTACCTCTCCTTCAATTTTAATGGAAAGTTCTCCTGGTATAGTATTCTTGGTTGGCAATTTTTTTCTTTCAGTGCTTTGAATATACGGTCCTACTCTCTTCTGGCCTGCAAGGTGCCTGCTGAGAAGTCCACTCAGTTGTAATGCAGTGGGGTGAGGATGCTTTTATATGTGATGAGTCTTTTTTCTCTTGCTGTTTTCAGAATTCTCTCTTTGTCGTATCTTGACATTTTGGATATACAGCATCATGGTGTAGTCTTTTTATAATGATCCTGTTTAGAATCATTTGAAGTTCATGAATCTGGAATCCATTTCCAAAGTGTTGCCTAGCTGGTTAGTCAGTAGAGCATGTGATTCTTGGTCTTAGAATCCATATCCCTCCCAAAATTTGAAAAAATTTCAGCCATTTTCTTTTTTTTTTTTATTTTATTTTTTTGACGTTTATTTATTTTTGAGACGGAGATTTTTTTTTTTTCAACGTTTATTTATTTTTTTGGGACAGAGAGAGACAGAGCATGAACGGGGGAGGGGCAGAGAGAGGGGGAGACACAGAATCGGAAACAGGCTCCGGGCTCTGAGCTGTCAGCACAGAGTCCGACGCGGGGCTTGAACTCATGGACCGCAAGATCGTGACCTGAGCTGAAGTCGGCCGCCTAACCGACTGAGCAACCCAGGCACCCCCAGTCATTTTCTTTAAATGAATTTTTTGCCCCTTTCTCTCTCCCTCTTCTCCTGGGACTGCCATAAAAGATATATATATATTTATTCATTTGATGGTGTCTTGTAAATCTGATAGGCTTTTCTCACTCTTACTATTTTTTTTCTTTTTCCTCCTCTTACTGGGTAACTTCAAATTATCTGTCTTTGAGTTTGTAGATTCTTTCTCCTCCTTCACTGAATCTGTTGTTGAAGTTTTCTGCTGTATTTTTCATTTTATTCATTGTATTCTTCATATCCAGAATTTCTATTTGGTACTATTTTGTGATTTCTATCTCTTTTGAACTTCTCGTTTTGTTCATGTATTGTTTTTCTGATTTTTTTGAATTTTCTGTGTTTTCTTGTGGCTTGCTGAACTTCTTTAAAACAACTATTTTGAATTGTTTGTAGATATCTATTTCTTTGGGGTTGGCTACCGGAGATTTAGTGTTTTCCTTTTGGTTTTTATTTCCTTGATTATTTTTGTGTTCCTTAGAAGGAACTACAGCCTCGCACTGATGTCTGCACATTTGAAGGAACAGTCACCTCTTCCAGATTTTCTGGACTGGTTTCAGTGGGGGAAAAACTTCTTCACCTTTGCATGGGCGTGAGGATGCCAGCTAGGTAGGGTGTGGCAGCTCTGCTCCAGGGAGCACAGTGGTGTCGACCCCAAGAAGCTCTGTCAGCTGAGGTCAACATCAGCAAAGAGTGGGGGTCCTCAGTGGCAAAGGTTGTAAATGTCCACAGCAGTGGTGAGCATTGCTGTTATCTTCCATGGCAAAGGCTGCTGGGGTCCACTTGCTTAACTTTTCCCCTGCAGGAGGTTGTGACCAAGGGTATTCCTCTTGGTGCTGAGAGGTACTGGGCTGGGGGAATGGGGTAACGTAGGTAAGATGCTTCCTACACTTTCCTATGTAGCCATCCTCTGTTTTTGTGCTCCATTGAGTTGCTGCTGCTTTTTATTTGTCCTCCAGAGGTCTCTCAGAACTATTTTCATGGTGGATAGTTCATAAATCATTGTTTTTGTAGGGAGACCAGGGCTGGGATCTCCTAATCTGCCATCTTGCTGATCATTAAATGATGTCCCCATTAAAGTTCAAGAAGCATTAATTTAGGCCTTCCCCTTACCTGTCTCTTATCACTCTGCATAATTTTGAGCTTCCTAGCTAGTGGCAGATGAGGGTACTGGCAGATTACAGCCTCAAAGTCCAACCAGGATCAGTGGGACATATTCACTTATTCTTTCCACAAATATCTTTTCAGATGGGAGACTCGTGTCTATGGTTGCACATACTGTCTACTGCAAAGACTGTCACATCTACGGAAATGCCATTCCCACCGTACATTTGTGATTTTCTTGCTACAGTTTTCTAGCAGATGGCAGTACAGTATCTTGTTCTAACAAAATCAGTACATGTGACAAATTTCAGCCAGGTGGACATAAAGTGTCTTGAGGAAGGGGTAGCATTTTCTATTCAAGTGTGCCCTGTGGGTGAGAGGTCCTCTGAATGAGAGCGAGGACCTGGACCTGGGGGACCAGCTGCAAATCAGAGAAGCCAACTGATTAAAGAAATATTTTTCATTTAATATGATTCTTGTTAGTTTTTGTGCAAAGTAATGCTTTTTAAAATTTAGTATATATGGCATACTTTATTCCCATTGCATAAGACATCACCTATGACTTTACCGTCTAATACTATTTCATCTTGTCTTTTTCCCTTCATCTTGGAGCACGATCCCTAATTACAATACTTTCTATGGGGAAAATTTTAGCCACTTTCAAGTTTTGCGCTTTGTGGCATAGTATACAAATACACTTTGTAACAAAAGTGAGAGGAATATGCTTTTTCTGAATATTGCATAATTCCTATCGCCAAGTGCCTTGGACATGGACAGTATAAACTCAATCAATGTTTTTTTTATATATTTTTAATTATTAAAATACAGCTTTCTCTTTTTAAGTTCTTGGCCCCTAATGGGATTCTCCGACCTGGTTGCACATTGTGGTGCCGAGGTGCCGTGTTGAGTGGTCTGTGAACCAGGATCATAGGCATCACCTGAGCTTGTTAGAAAATCAGACTCTTGGGCTCCACTCCAAACCCACTGAATCCGAATCCTCCAGTGATTCTCGGGCATCTGAGAATCACCGTCCAGGTCTTACTGACTTGGGGAGCAACCTCAGGTCATCTCAACAATTTGAACCAAAGTTCACTAGGTCATTGGCACCCAGCTACCTAACACCAGACCACAGCCCCTTTCCAAACACACACCCAGTGCATCTGAGGGGGTATTCGTAAGTGTAGACTCAGAGCTGGGGTGGTGACTTGACTTCTCCCTCAACATCCCCCCAGAATGGTCTTTGGTACTGATGGTTATTTTAAAGTTACATCAAAGAGTGGGGAGGAATGTATTTGTTCACCTTTGCAATTTCTCACTGAAGATGCTTTTAGTGTAATCTCTGCCTATTTGTTTCCCTTTGTGTTTCTTCCTGTCCCTCACATGCCTCCGATCTTATCTCAGAATCCCAAGAAGAGTCAAGGAGGAGACCCAGCAGCCCAGGGTTAGAAGAAATGATTATGCCCCTGTGTACAATGGTAGATACCACCACAGAAGGCAACACGCCTGCTCTCCCACCCCTTCCCAATGGGATGTGGACATCACTATCCCTCTTGACCATTGTCCCAGTGGCCACTTTGCTACACCTCCAACCTTGCTGATGTGGCTCACCCTGGGCCACTGCTGGCCCAAACTCCCCTCTGACCACTGTCCTCATGGTTAGTCCCATCTACTTTGGACCTTGGCCATGACTTTCACTGTTTTAGATTGCTATGTGGAGGTCGCCAAGGTCACCACCTACATTGTGGTTCTTAAGCCAAAAGATTATGCCCACGTAGTTGCTGGTGTCCTCAGGTAATCCAGGGCAATGCTCTGGGCCACTACTAGATGTCCCTTTGAACTTTCTGTCTTCCATGCTGGCATCTCCAGTCTTCTCCACGCTGCAGATACATGTCTTCCCAGAAAGGCAAATGGGAGAGGACATGAACTTAAGCAGAAATTAGACAAAGGCAAAGGGTTTGGGAGCAGGGATAATTTCCCTGAGAGTTTCCCAGGAAATGGAGCGTCCTGGTTATACTCAAGCATGGAGCAGATAGTAGACTAGAAAAAGCAGAGTAACAGGAGTTAGAAAACATAGTGTCTTGGGGTGCCTGGGTGGCTCAGTGGGTTAGGCGGCCGACTTCGGCTCAGGTCATGATCTTGCAGTCCGTGAGTTCTAACCCCGCGTCGGGCTCTGTGCTGATAGCTCAGAGCCTGGAGCCTGCTTCATATTCTGTGTCTCCCTCTCTCTGACCCTCCCCTGTTCATGCTCTGTCTCTCCCTGTCTCAAAAATAAATAAACGTTAAAAAAAAGAAAACATAGTGTCTTGTCCTCGTTCCCTGTGTGACCTGGGGAAAGTCACTCTCAGACTCTCAATTTCCCCCTTTACAAAATGAGGGTAAAAAATATTTGCATAACCCATCTCCAAGCTCTGGTTAAGTTCAATGAAGTAATATTTGGAAAGTGGCTTTGAAATATGTAAGATGTATTCTTGTGTAAATAATATACAGCATCATGATAAGAAAAACGGTGATCTGTGCCCAAAATTGGCCTTAGAAATATCACACTTGGCCACCTGATAGGACTCGTGAGTTTTTGCTGTATATTATAAGGTCAAGAGTAAACTTGAAAACCAATAGTACGTTAGAAAGCAATACATGGCTGATACCTTATGGGGGAAACTGAGGACATAGAGAAAGAAAAAGGTGTTTATTACGGGGGGGGGGAAGCATTCTGTTCTAAAAAATACAATAATAGAATATCCACATTTTATTTTCTCAAACATCTACGCATTTGTTCAGACCCTAAATGCAGGAGGTTCTTGCATTTCATCATGTACCTTTCAGTCTACATAGATTTGTGGCAAAGTGAGTACGATATATACAGTATAATGGCTTTGTTGAGTTGGTTACATTAGCCGAAGGCATTTTTCAGTCTGTCATTACAGTTCATTTCCCAACATTTCTTAGCTGTATTGACTCTTTCATCAATTCCTCTTCAGCTCTGCCAGTCACCGTTCCTTTCCTCCGATCCCTTTTCAATTTCCTATCGAAAGCATTCCAAAATAATCACTGTAAAAGTTGGAGAGAGATGATGCACCTCTTTCAGTGGCTATGAACCTTGCAGACTCATTCTCAGCACCTAGAGCACGGAGCGGAAATTCGTAACTCGAGAGTGCCTTGGTGCTTAAGCATGCAGAACAGATGTTTCCTTTCCCGAGTTTTCCAATTTATTATACCTGATGTCTCTATCCGTGTGGGGGCTTGCTGCTTTGGGGAACAGGCCTTCCCACTTCCGCCAGTGAGCTGATGTCCGCAAATGGGGGCCATTGAATCAACTTCTCTTTACCTCCAGAGAGGAGGTTTTCGAATGCTGTTTGTTATCATACAAGCACATGGGAGGGAGGGAAAGGGTCACACTCCTGTACTCCCCACCTCTGCACATGCCATTCCCCTACCTGGAATGCACTGAGGTGGATTCACCTGCCCCGGCAGGCACAGCCTGCCACATTTCACATTTCACAGGCACGATTTCTCATCTTTTGTGAAATTGATGAAGGCAACTTAGAGCGATCGCGCTGTCTCCAAAAGGCTCAGCGGTATCTGTTGGTGTCATCATTTTCCGTGTCATCATCAGCAACACAGAAGAGAGAAAGGTGGTGCTGAGCAGGGAAGTAATATTATCTCCACCTCTCCCTGTTGTATAGCGGGTCCCGTGCTCGCAGACACTGTTCTTTTCGATCGTTGCCACGTCTCACAATGGCTGGAACAGTGCCTTCCGTACGATCGGTGTTTTAAAAAAGATTACTAGGGGCGCCTGGGTGGCGCAGTCGGTTAAGCGTCCGACTTCAGCCAGGTCACGATCTCGCGGTCCGTGAGTTAGAGCCCCGCGTCGGGCTCTGGGCTGATGGCTCAGAGCCTGGAGCCTGTTTCCGATTCTGTGTCTCCCTCTCTCTCTGCCACTCCCCCGTTCATGCTCTGTCTCTCTCTGTCCCCCAAAAAATAAATAAACGTTGAAAAAAAAATTAAAAAAAAAAAGATTACTAGGTGGCATAAAATAGCCTTTTCACGGGGCGCCTGGGTGGCTCGGTCGGTTGGGCGTCTGACTTCAGCTCAGGTCACGATCTCGCGGTCCGTGAGTTCGAGCCCCGCTTCGGGCTCTGGGGTGACTTCTCAGAGCCTGGAGCCTGCTTCGGATTCTGTGTCTTCCTCTCTCTCTGCCCCTCCCCCATTCATGCTCTGTCTCTCTCTGTCTCAAAAATAAACGTTAAAAAAATTTTTTTTAAAAAATAGCCTTCTCACTAGCAAACCTAACTTTGCCCTTGCATTAGGGCTAAAAGGGAGGGAGAAGAAGAAATGAAAAAATGGACATCAATCCTGAAAGTTACAGGGGCAAAGGAAGGTGAGGAGAAAAGTTGGCATTGTCAGAATAGCACAAAAAGATGAAGCACATAATCTTCAGGTCTGAAGGTCGAGTTTCTCTTCTGGTCTAGATGTTCACACACCTCGGCTTCTCTTACGCCTCTTTCCTCCCAACAAGGATTCTCCAAACAACCCTGAATAAATCTTCTAATTTCCCATACTTAAGAATGTCCAAACCAGTGAATCTCAGCCACGGCCAATGGAGGGAGGGGTGGGCAACTGACATAACCCTGAGTGGAAAGCAATTTGTCGGCGATATCAGCGGTTCCAACAATATTCGTACCCATCATCTCAGTAATTCCACTTCCAGTCCATGCTGATGAAAAAAATCCCAAATCTGACCAAAGATGTACGCCCCTAAAGTTTTCACTACAGCTTTGTCTGTCCAGAAATAGGAACAATCCCACAGCAGGGGAAGAGGTGCCTAAATAATAACACAAGCCCCCTGCTGGAATGTTTATTAAAAAGTTATTTTAAATTGTGTTTTATAGGCATTTCAGCCTGTTCTGTTAAAATCGGCACACGATAAAATTGGCTTTTTGTGTACACAGTCCTGTGAATTCTGGCATCTATACAGATTGGTGTACCCACCAACAAGATCAAAGTAAGAAACAGTTCCACCCTCCCCAGACACTGCCTTTGCCATTCCTGTGTCGTGCGTCTTGCCCTCACCCCCAAAGTCCTGGCAGCCGGGACTCCACGCTCTGAAGCTGTTTTCTGTGCTTACAGTTCTGTCTTTTCAGGAACATTTCAAAGAAATGGAATCATCAGTCATGCGTTGATCTTTGGGGACTGGCTTCTTTTGCTTAGCATGTCTTTGGGGTTCACCAACACCCTCGTGCGTGTCCATAGCTCTTTTCTTTTTCGTTGCTGAGTGGTATTCTGCCGTATGCTGGTTTGGCCACGTACCCACCGCGGGGCATCTGGGTTGTTGCCAGTGTTTGGTGATGCACGGGGCCGCCATACACACTCGTGTGCAGGATTTTGTGCGCCCGTCACTGTTTATTTCCCTAGGAATAGGATGTCTGGGTCATGTGATGTTAACCGTATAAGAGATGATCAACCTGTTTTTTCAAAAGCACGAAGGCAAAGAGCTTTTGTTATGAATGAGACAGTAGGAAACGAAATTGTATGCACAGCATAAAAATAGGAAAAAGTTGGAAGGAAGTACATCATACTGGTAGAAAGTGGTCGTGTTGATGTTAAGCCTACTTAAGTCGGCAGGCTTGTCTTTCCTCTTTACTGCGTAAACTGTGTGGTTCCTGATGTCGCCAAGCCGTGAGTAAAAACATCGCGTTGACACACGAATTTGCAATCACTGGAACCCCAGTGCTCAGAGGCCCCACCCCTCTGCTGACTGTACGCATCCAGTCGTGTCCAGAGAAGCCCTTGCTAGTTTTCTCTTGTAAGAGCAGAGCCGCAGAGTCAGAACAGCTCCACGGGTCTCTGAAGCTGGTCTGCCTGATGCGCGAGGCTCTGCTCCCTGCCCCTGTGTTGCCCATCGTGCTGTGATTCTTGAAGCTTCTTCAGAACCACACCCTCTGGTGTTCTCTTTCACCTTGGCCACCCGGAGAGCTCCCGCCTCTTCTATGATGGCTCCTGGTGGCACCCGTCCTGGCATTGTCCACAGGCACAGGGAGGCGAGGCAGGGGTGGGAAGGACGGTGTTTTCTGTCAGGAGCTGGTGACTGTCCCCTATTTCGGCCTCCAGGAGAAGCCCAAGGCTACCAGGCAGGTCTGCTTTTGAGTGAAGCCTGCTGTGGGCCCGGGGCAAGTGCCCTGCCACAGGACCCCTCACCCCTGCTGGAATCACCAGACACACTCAGGGTCCAGCAGGTGGCGGCGGCCGGGCACTCTCAGTGCACACAGCAGACCTCCAGGGGCAGTGTGGCCCTACACCCAGGCTGGTCTGCGCACGCTTCCCTTCACTCTGTCCTGACCCGGCCAAATCACCCCGCACCAGTGTTTTCCAAGTGCGCGCTACCTTCATAAGCAGAAAACTAGTAAATCCCTAATACGCTAAAGACAGCAGGGAGCTATTTCAACGTCAAAATAACCAAAACGCTCACTCATGGAAGGCATTGCCTAAAAGGTAAAAATAGCCTCTGTTGACAGTCTACTTTCTAGACCATCGCCTTCTCTGTTAACTGTGCTTATGCCTCAGAGCCCGAAGTTGTGTGTCCTTTAGGTAGCTTACGAGATCATATGGCTCTTGGTTTTGATTTTCCGTATTTCAAATAGCACTGGCCATGTGTTTGTTGGTTTTTAAGATTTTAATTTTTAGTAACCTCTACACCCACCGGTGGGGCTGGAACCCATCGACCCCAAGATCAAGAGTCGCGTGCTCTACCGACCGAGCCAGCCGAGCACCCCTGACCACTTGTTTTTTCCTGAAATAATTTCAGTAGCATTTGCTAAGTTTCTCAGCGGAAACGGGGTAACTCCTCTTCCCTCTCTGTTGTATGGAAATAGCAGAGAACTAATGAGACAGATATTAGTCTTAGTCCATAGAACACCTACATATAAATGCAAACTGTTCTAGGGGCGCCTGGGTGGCTCAGTCGGTTAAGCGTCCGACTTCAGCTCAGGTCACGATCTCGCGGTCCGTGAGTTCGAGCCCCGCGTCGGGCTCTGTGCTGACAGCTCAGAGCCTGGAGCCTGTTTCCGATTCTGTGTCTCCCTCTCTCTCTGCCCCTGCCCCGTTCATGCTCTGTCTCTCTCTGTCTCAAAAATAAATAAAACGTTAAAAAAAATTTTTTTTTTAAATGCAAACTGTTCTAAGAAGTGGGAAGATGCTGCTGCCAGTTTATACGTCCGAGGGCAGGAGTTTTGCATCTTTTGAGTTGGGCTTTTGGACCTGGGCCAGTGCACCCGTTCTCTCTCTCCCTGTGAGGCCCCCTAGTGAGAAGGGGGTGTGCAGACCTGTCCGATGTGTGGCCAGGGAGAAACAGTCTGTCCGGATTTATGAGTTGGAAATAAAGATTACCAAGCTGTGCCCGATTCTTAGATGGAAACCCACCCCAGCAGAAGAAAACTCTTCTCATTCACCAAATATCTAGCAAGTGCCCTGTAGTTACCAAACACTATTCCAGCTGCTAGGGATAAAGTAAAAACCTGCATAGACAGAATTCCTTTTCTCACGGAGTTCACATTTTGCGCACGGGGCGGGAGATAGCCACGCGGAAAAATAAGTATAAAGAGGATCATCTTGAGGGTTAAAAGAGGGCAGAGGCTGACTTGTGGGGGCCCCTTTACGCTGGGGGTTTGCAGAAGTCCTCTTTGAGGAATGGTAATGAAGTGGAGATCTCAATGATAAAGAGATGGCCTTGAGAAGATGGGGGTGGGGTCGGGGGAACTGTCTAGAGAAAGGAACACCGGGTATACAAAGGCCAGAACTAACTGAGCGGGTTCAGGAAACAAAAGAAGGTAGGGGCGCCTGGGTGGCGCAGTCGGTTAAGCGTCCGACTTCAGCCAGGTCACGATCTCGCGGTCCGTGAGTTCGAGCCCCGCGTCGGGCTCTGGGCTGATGGCTCGGAGCCTGTAGCCTGTTTCCGATTCTGTGTCTCCCTTTCTCTCTGCCCCCCCCCCCCCCGTTCATGCTCTGTCTCTCTCTGTCCCAAAAATAAATAAAAACGCTGAAAAAAAAAATTTCAAAAGAAGGCAAGAGTGGCTGGAATATAGCCGCCAAGGATGAAGATCAAGTCAGAAAGTTAGGTAAAAGTCTGGTCAAGTCGTAGTCTTGTAGCCCGAGGTAAGGAATTTGAATTTTATTTTACTGCAGTAAAGGATGTGTAAGATTTCAGACAGAGGAGTGAAATGATCTGTACAGGTTTTTAAAAATCACTCTGGGGGCGCCTGGGTGGCTCAGTCGGTTAAGCGTCCGACTTTGACTCAGGTCATGATCTCCTGGTTCACGAGTTCAAGCCCCGCGGCAGGCTCTGTGCTGGGGCTCTGTGCTTTGTGCTCTCAGAGCCTGGAGCCTGCTTCGGATTCTGTCTCCTCTCTCTGCCCCTCCCCATCTTGTGCTCTGTCTCTCTCTCTCTCTCTCTCTCTCTCTCTCTCAAAAATAAATAAAACGTTAAAAAAATAATAAAAAGTATTAAAACCACTCTGACTGCCATGAGGAGGGCGACAGGGAGCATCTAGGCAGTGGTCACAACCACCAAGGCCAGAGATCATGAAGGTATAGACCAGGCATGTAGCAGTGGAGATGGGGGGAAGGGGACGGAGTTACTACATCTTCTGGAGATGGAGTTGTTGAGATGAGTTGATTTATTAGACGTACACGGTGGCAGATGGTGGGTGGAGGGGAGGGGTGTGGTTCCAAGGACTACTTCTTCTTCTTCTTCTACTTCTTCTAGCTTTTTATTCGGAACTAAAAAAGCGGTAGTTGTGGACTGAGGAGAGCATATTGCGGGGAGGAAATTGGTGGTGTTGAAGATGTGGGCCTACGCACCAGGACCGTGGGGGACTTGAGGCCTGTCCCTCGGCACAGCTGGCTGGGAGGGCGACCTGAGCAAGCGGTCTGGCCCGGAGCTGTATCTGGAAAGGGCCGTCCTGAGCCGGGTTGGAGACTTAAGGTCAGCAACCTGTCACGCCAACAAAGAAATGTCTGTGCAGGTGATTGATACCTCAGCATTCAGGAGTAGCTTCTCCAAGTGGCTAAGTTCCAAGTACGCAGCCCCCACTCATTTGCTCCCCACTCCTTGGCAGAGCCTTCTGATGTCGTTAAACTACTGAAAAGCTGTATTTTACATATACTCGCGCGAATTGAAAACACACCTGTAATGTGGATTCTAAATATTCATTGAAAAATGTTTTAATGTTTATTTATTTTTGAGAGAGAGACAGAGCATGAGCAGGGGAGGGGCAGAGAGAGAGAGAGGGAGACACAGGCACCCCTCTAAATATTTATTTTAATATTTCAACGTCACCGGAACTTAAATATTCTGAAGCTTTGGGTTTCCATAGAGAGCGCACATGTGTTTAAAAATAAGTCTGAGATGGGGGCGCCTGGGTGGCTCAGTCAGTTGAGTGTCTGACTTCAGCTCACGTCATGATGTCGCGGTTTGTGGGTTCGAGCCCCGCGTCGGACTCCGTGCTGACGGCCCAGAGCCCACTTCGGATTCTGTGGCTCCCTCTCTCTCTGCCCCTCTGCTGCTCACGCTCTGTCTCTCTCTCAAAAATAAATAAACATTAAAAAAAAAATAAAAAATAAAATAATTCTGAGATGAAGGTTAAAAAACGGTAAAGCTGTAAACAGCTCTTAAAGGCATAATATTTTCACTCCTCGATACCTTAAAATGTAAATAAATGCTTTATCTTGTCTGACTCTAAGGCTGGAGGATTTTGAGTATTTTGAAGAGTTTTGAATTGATATGTTTACTCACAGAGATCCTGAGTAATCATAGTCCCTAATCATACTCACCCCTGTTTCATTATTGTGAGTGGTTTTGTTAATCATCAAAAAGATCCTTTTAGCAGAAAAGAGCTACCACAGCTTTGGGCTCCTTTTGGGGAATTAGACCTTCCCACTTTGTCAAGCTCTTTCCATATTGGTGTCTGTAGGGAGGGTCCTATTCTCCCAGGAGCTGAGGGGTCTGTAGTTATGCACCTGAAGGGGTGGAAGGTTCAGGAACATGAGGGTGGGACCCAGCAACCAGAACCTTACAACATATCGGAAATTGCCCCGAGTCAATACGCAGGGGGTGCGTGTCTGGGCTCACCTTCATCTCCTGCTTCTTTCCCCAGGGTTGGCCTGTCATGGGGGAGGGAACTGTGGCAAGTGACTGAATGGCGAAATTTGGAAGTATATTCTTAGTCCTACCTTCCGTTTGAGCAGCCTGAGCATGGCGTGAGGAAACCCTTCTTATGAAATATGCGTTGAGCGCAGAACATCGCTGAGAAGCTCTGATCAAGGACCGTCCGATATGACCACGGTCTGCGGGGCTCCCTGCTAACTGGTCCCCGTTAATCTCTCTACCTTTGCTCCCAACCGTTCTCTGTGCCCTAGGCGCTCCGGCCTGCCTCCCTGTTTTTACTCAAAACCAGACATGCTTTACCTTGGGGCCTCTGCGTATGCTGGTCATCCGCCTAGACCACTCTCTCCCTGTAACTGTGCACCCTCTTCCCTTACATCCTTTAAATCTTGGCCCCAACATCACTTTTGAAACCCTGCCCACCCATACAAACCCCCTTTAATGGTGCAAACTTCCCTCCGCCATCCGCACTCGCCTTCCCCGTTATGCAGCTGTTTTCTTTTCAACGCATCGATCACCTTCTTTCATGTTACATCAGGTACTTATGTGTCATATTTATTGTTTGTCGTCTAGACCCTCCCATTCGAACACAGTTCCACAAAGGCTGGGGTGTTTGCTTCTCTGTTTGTTCACTGCTGACTCCCCTGGGCCTGCGGGAGTGGCTGGCACATAGTAGGTTTGTGATAATCGTTGCAGGTTAAACGGCGGAACATAGCACAGCCCTTCCGGCACTGCCTGCCTGCTGCCAGTCCGTGCTCGGTGTGACAGCACTTGGCCTCAACCCCAGCCCCTGCTCGACCCCCACTTAGCGTCCACGCCACCCCTGCTCCCCGTGACCCCGCCCTCCCACACATCTCCTCAGCTTGTCCGCGGCTGAAAGTCTTCAAGTCCCAAAGCCCTCCTCACCCTTGGCTTGCTCCCTGCCTCTGGCTCCCGTCCGAATCCCTGCAGGTGCCTCCTTTTTTTTCTGCTCGGCCACACTCCCCTGGGAAACCAGGCTGTGTCCCCAGTCTCCCCCAGCCCACCCCTGCCTCATTCCCCTGCAAAGACGAACTCTTTCTCCTGGGAAGATTTTTCTGCCGGCCATTAGAGAGGAGTGGGCCTGGGATAATAAAAACAACCAACAAGCAATTTAAAAAGTCGTGCATTCTTATAAAATTTTCACAGTTGGGGGTGCCTGGGTGGTTCAGTCGGTTAAGCATCTGACTTCAGCTTAGGTTGCGATCTTGCGGTTAGTGAGTTCAAACCCCGCGTCGGGCTCTGTGCTGACAGCTCGGAGCCTGGAGCCTGCTTCAGATTCTGCGTCTCCTTCTCTCTCTGCTCCTCCCCCGCTTGTGCTCTGTCAACTCCCTCTCTCTCTCTCTCAAAAATAAATAAACATTAGAAAAAATTTTCACAGTTGTGTTTCTTGACTCATTTTGTGAGATGTTTACATAGAATCATCGGTTTTCCTTATTTACATTTTGGGGAAAAATATTTTCTTTTTTTAAAAAAAATTTTTTTTTCAACGTTTATTTATTTTTGGGACAGAGAGAGACAGAGCATGAACGGGGGAGGGGCAGAGAGAGAGGGAGACACAGAATCGGAAACAGGCCCCAGGCTCCGAGCCATCAGCCCAGAGCCCCACGCGGGGCTCGAACTCACGGACCGCGAGATCGTGACCTGGCTGAAGTCGGACGCTTAACCGACTGCGCCACCCAGGCGCCCCAGGGGAAAAATATTTTCAAGATTTCACAGTTATATAAAATTGTAATAGAAAACATTCATTGAGCAAGTACTATGTATTTGGTGCCATAATGCACCTCTGTACAAATTACCTGATTTAATCCTCACCCCAACTCAGTGAGGTTGATCCTTTCAGTCTCATTTTATAGAGGAGAAAACTGAGGCCCAGAGAAGTCACACCGTTCCCAAGGTTACACAGCAAGCTTTATCATGTAGTTATCAACCACCGTAAAATATCTCTGACACAGGAGAGAGGCTGAGAGGTAGGTGCTCTTTTCTAAAACTTCCTTTATTTTCAGCGGCTGGTCCCATATGTTGACCCATTGAACAAATATTTTATTAAGTATCTTCAATGTGACACGTCGTGGTCTAGTCACTGGGGAGACAGAGGTGGGCAAAACAAACAAGGCCCTTGCGTTCCTAGAAAGTACGTTTCTTTTCAAAATCCAGTTCCTGGCAATATGTATCAATAGACCTTAAAATCCAGATTTCCTCCTCTATCTGAAAAGAGAGCATTCCTGTGAAACCCTTTGTAAGCCAAAAGGGCCTAAAGCAAAGAAACAATTACCGTTTACTGAAAGTGAAACTTTTCTTCAGCTTAGGCAAAAAACGTGAACACTAGATGTTGGTCTTTTTAAAAAGGGAAGGGACATAAAGCCAACTTTTGGGTAGCAAGGAAAACCTGTCGGTGTGAACTGTAACCAGGAATCTCCTTTCTAAAACTGAAAGTAATCTCAAATAGGTGCAAATAATTTGATAGATGTTTACCAGAGCACGATTTGTAAAGGAAACAGCAGATCTGTCCGATAGCAGGGAAATGATTAGGTCAACGGTGGTACGTCAGACACTGGAATATAATAGTCATTCATGACAAAGTTTTCAGAAGTTTCTATATTATGAACAAATGCTTAAATCATAACGTTAAATCAGAAAAGCAAGCTAGAAACAATGTGTTTAGGATGCTCTTACAAATGTAAAATAATACGTATGGGACATTATTTCGATACATTTGGGTAAATAATAAATATGAATATGAAATAATATGAATATTATGAAACAAATATGAAATTAGCACGTTTGTAGGTCAAAGGGATCAAATGTCAGCAATTTCATAATGTAAAAATCACCCAAAAGCAAATAAGCCAAAATATCAACAGTGATTACTTCTCGATGGCGGGGTTCATCAGCGATTTTCATTCCCCTCCTTACACTTCTCGGCATTTTTCAGCTTTCACAATATACATACATGACTTTTCTAGTAAAAACGTTATTGTAGGGGCACCTTAGGTGGCTCCGTCAGTGAAGCGTCTGACATCCGTTCCGGTCACGATCTCCCGGTTTGTGAGTTCGAGCCTCGAGTCAGGCTCTGTGCTGACAGCCCGGAGCCTGCTTCCGATTACTGTGTCTCCCTCTCTCTGCCCCTCCCAGGCTCGCACTCTGTCTCTCAAATGTGAATAAACGTTAAAAAACAAAAACATTATTGTAAAACCAAAAGAGAGCAAATGTTTCCCTTTCGGCCACTGAACGAAATCGTAATGCCAAACACACCGTGGCCCGGTACCTGCAAACCCTCGTGTCGGTCACTGCAACAAACGGAGGGGTGGACTGTAACTCCGTTTTATGCCCGGGGCACATACAACAACAGAGATCCGGCCCAGAACGGTATTTCAGGACAGCAGTCCGAAGCAGGGAGCTCACCCACACAACACAGATAGCAGACTGTCCACGCTTCACGGTCATGGGAAACGACTATTTCATGCTGACTGCCTTGGAAACAGGTTCCTAGGACCCGACTCATAACATCTCCAAGAAAGCCACCTGAATTTCTCATTTACGATCTCAAGCCTCCAAAGAATTTTTGGAAAAAAAAAACACGTATGTATTTAGAACCAAAAGAAAAATATGTTATAAAGTCTTAGGTCTTGAGGAAAATGGGGACAAAATTGATATGGTGGAAGGAGGGTGTCTTTTTTTGTGGGGATGACCCGAAATTACTTATCAATCCTTCATTAGTCGATGCTGCTTTACAATCCCGTCTGTTAAAGTAGGAACACTGGGAAATTAAATGTTTAAGGAAAATAGGCCATCCTTTTCAAAATTCATTATAACGTCTCCTTTTATGCCTATACTTTGAACTCTGTAAATTATACGCAATATACATTTTAGTGAGTGCCAGCCGCTACGTGGAGACTAGGTATAGCCTAGTGAATAAGAGAGACAGACACACATGCAAATACATGCAAAATTGTCCATTGTGCAAAGTGAGATCAAAGCAAAGAACAGGATGCTGTAAGAAAGATTAGAGGGCGGGGCGGGGGGTGGGTGCGCCTGGATGGTGTAGTCAGCTCAGGTCATGATCTCACGGTTTGGCGAGTTCGAGCCCCGTGTGGGGCTCTGTGCTGACAGCTCGGAGCCTGGAGCCCATTTTGGATTCTGTGTCTCCCTCTCTCTCTGCCCCTCCCTGACCCTCCCCAGCTCTGACTCACTCTCTCTCTCTCTCCCCCTCTCAAAAATAAGTAAACATTAAAAAAAGAGAGAGAAAGAAAGAAAGAAAGAAAGAAAGAAAGAAAGAAAGAAAGAAAGAAAGAAAGAAAAGAATTAGACCGGGAAGAACTCAGAATCTAGCACGGGACGGTCTCTCCAAGGAAGGGACACTCAAGCAGGAGGATGGGGAAAGGAAAAGCTTCCGGTGCATTAAGAAGAGAGGTAGGAAGGCCATGACCCAATGAAGAAGAGCTAGAGGTTCTGAAGGAAGGTGAGTCTGCCTAGAATTTTCTTGAGGAAGTCAGAGAGTCATCAAATGGTGTTGGTGGCTAAGCCTGGGCCCCTGACCCAGGAGTGTACGGGTCCTGCTCAGGTTTTATCCAAAGTAGAAGAGAAATCTGCTGAAGTGTTTTAAACAGAGAATGGTATAACTAGATAGGCATATTTAAAACATCATTCCAGGGGCGCCTGGGTGGCTCAGTGGGTTAAACTTCCGACTTCGGCTCAGGTCATGATCTCACGGTCTGTGAGTTCGAGCCCCGCTTCGGGCTCTGGGCTGACAGCTCGGAGCCTGGAGCCTGGAGGGGCAGAGAGAGAGGGGGACACAGAATCTGAAGCAGGCTCCAGGCTGAGCCCCACGTGGGGCTCGAACTCATGAACCGTGAGATTGTGACCCGAGCTGAAGTCGGACACTTACCCGACTGAGCCGCCCAGGCGCCCCCGTTGTTTTGTTTTTAAAAACCCGCCTCTTGTCTGTGTGGAGAAGGGACTGAAGAGAAGAGCAGTGGTGTGGAAAGGTCAGCGAAGAACCTTCGCTGGAGACCCACTGAGTGGCAGTGGAGCCCCGATCAGGGTCACGGGCGAATGCAGGGCGCTTACCGCCGTGTGAAAGAACGGGGCCTCCTGGGAGGGAGTTCTCAGGACTCTCTGACCCCCCGCCCCTTTGCTCTGGGCCCTTTGACAGTCCTGTGAAGCCCACAGTCTCCTCCATCCATGTGTCACAGAGATGACAACTTACTTTTGCTCTCTTGGCGTTTTCCACTGGCTCTGAAAATTCAACTGACACAAGACAGGTTAACAGGAGAAAAGCGCACACGTTCATTCAATATGAATTTTGTGTGACACGGGAGCCATCAGAAGGGATGGAGACCCAAACAAGCAGCTCGAATTGAACACTTACATACTGAGGTTGACAAAGGGTAGTAGCTTGTGAAAATGTGGCAAGGAAGGGGGCTGGGCCGGGGTAGTTCCTAGTGGGGAAGGAGGTCCGAAGATAAGGCTGAGTTGTTTGTGTGGTTTCTCTTGACTTTGGCTTTCGGTCCCTGGTGACAAAAGTGTTACTTTTCTCCTGGTACAGGCAGGACCTCTTCCGTTTTGGAGGAAGAAAAGGGGGAAGTCAGACACTCCTTCTTCTTTAAAAAAAAAAAAAATTAAGGTTTATTTTTGAGAGAGAGAGACAGAGACAGAGCACCAGCAGGGGAGGGGCAGGGAGAGAGGGAGACACAGAATCCGAAGCAGGCTCCAGGCTCCGAGCTGTCAGCCCAGAGCCCGACGTGGAGCTCGAGCTCACAAACTTCGAGATCACGACCTGAGCGCAAGTCGGATGCTTAACCGGCTGAGCCACCCAGGCGCCCCCAGAGACTCCTTCTTGCACTTCTGAAGTGCCTCGAGCTAAAAACAACCCTTATACCAAAGCCGCATATTTTGGAGTGACCTATTCTGCCAACCTTTGCATACATAAAATGAGATGTATGGGATGACCGAGAAACCAATTATATCGAAATGCAGTTATCAGAATATTAAGAACAAATTTTCATAGAGTAAAATATGTCTTTATTAACGTATTAAGTGACAAGATCCAGCAGTCTAATAACTACCGTAATGTCGAAATGGGGATGAGCATATATAATATTTCAAGATATCTGCAATAGCTCTGATGTGAAAATATCGGTGACTTGGTGACTGCCACAGCCCGAGTTCCCTCAAAGGCAGAATCTAAGCTGGAGACTGGCGTTCAGGAGGGTCACTAGTGAGTGCACCTGCGGTGGGAGGGGGGAAGGGAAGGGAAGGGAAGGGAAGAGGAGGGAAAGGAAAGGAAAAGGAACGCAAGTCCAGAGCTATCTTGAATCAGAGGAGGGGCCAAGCCCTACGTGTCCCAGCATTGATCGATCATTGGAAAAAAGCAGTCCCAGGGAATCTGGTGACTCAGGGTGAGGTGACTCCCCACAGCTAAAGCCATCCCCAAGAGGCTGATGGCTGAAGGCACTCTGCCAACAGCTTTCCAAGCATCGGGGAGCGGGGGGGGGGGGGCAGGTGGGAGAAATCTTGTCTCCTGGGAGAGAATCCGAGCAGCATGTCCTAACGTCCATCACAGTTGCTACGGGGCTTTGCGGTCTACGTTCATTCTCGAGGAAAATCATGAATTTCAGTCAAACGTTAGTGAAAATGAACATACCAATTTTTATACCCCTTCCAAGTTCACAGGACCCCACACGAACCACAGGTGAGGACCAATTTCAAATGAGAAGCGAGCCCCGTAGTCAGAGGCACCGGTTAGGCTCCGTTGTTCCGTGAAACAGAGTGAGGCTGTCTTCTGCTGAAGGCAATAAGGAGCCTGTTTGCAGAGCGAGAATAATGCCCGTTCACGAAGAAAGTCGGACACAAGAGAGTCGCCAGTCCCAGAGAGAAAGACAGAGAGACGGATGTAGCTGCCTGAGTTTGTCTCAGAGTTCCAGATTTTAGTCCCCCATGACAGCAAATCCCCCCCCCCCCCCCCAGGTCTTGGCGTCCAAGAAAACCCCCGTAGGTTTTTAAGGGCTTCATTTTCTTTCAGAGCAGTTTTTGGTTCACAGCAAAATTGAAAGGAAGGTATTGAGATCTTCCATAAATACCCTGCCCACCACACGCCCAGCCTCTGCCATTATCAACATCACTCACCAGAGCGGTCCGTTTGTTACAGTTGATGAACCTACGTTGCCACATCCTGACCACCCAAAGCTCATAGTTTGCATAATGGTTCACGCTTGGGGTTGCACATTCTGTAGACTTGGACAAACGTATAATGACATATATCCGTCATTACGGCGTCATACAGAATGTTTTCAATTCCCTAAAAATCCTCTGTGCTCCCCTGATCATCCCTCCCCACTAACTACTGATCTTTTTACTGTCTTCATAGTTTCGCCTTTTCTGGCATGCCATATAGTTGGAATCACACAGTATGTAGCCTTTCCAGATTGTCTTCTTTCCCTTGGTAGTGTGCATTTAAGATTCCTCCATGTACTGGGGTGCCCGGGGGGCTCCATCGGCTGAGCATCCGACTTCGGCTCAGGTCATGATCTCCCAGTTTGTGGGTTTGAGCTCCGCATCAGGCTCTGTGCTGACAGCTCAGAGCCTGGAGCCTGCTTCGGATTCTGTGTCTCCCTCTCTCTCTGCTCCTCCCCACCCCTGCCCTGTTTGTGCTCTGTCTCTCTCACTCTCTCTCTCTCAAAAATAAACATTAAAAAAAAATGTTTAAAGGATTCCTCCACGTGTTTTTTTAAAAAAGTATTTTTTTTAATGTTTATTTATTTTTGACAGAGAGAGACAGAGCATGAGCGGGGGAGGGGCAGAGAGAGAGGGAGACACAGAATCCGAAGCAGGCTCCAGGCTCTGAGTTGTCAGCACAGAGTCCGACGCGGGGCTCGAACTCACAGACCGCAAGGTCATGACCTGAGCCGAATTCGGATGCTTAACCGTCTGAGCCACCCAGGCGCCCCCCTCCGTGTGTTTTCAAGGCTTGGTAGCTGCTCTCTTTTTAGCATCCCTGTATCTTTATGACGAATTTTTCCCTCTAGTTTAAGTAGATGTCTGCTGCTTCCAAGGTAAAGTGCCCTGTAGAAGACAAAGAGATACTTTTGACAGCTCCCCACTTTCCCAGTTCTTGGAATCTGCAGGAATTTGGCCCGAGCGACATCTAGCAACAAATGTGGAGTCAGGAATCGGTCAAGCATCGGCCGGCACCCAGGTGTGTCAAGAAGGCTCAGATCTCCACGAAAGCATTGGCTTTCTCGTTGGAGGTCCTTGCCGTGTTCTGTAACCGCTTCCGAAAATAGCTTCGACGTTTTGATGACTGCCATGCTTTAAAACGGGAAGAAAAGTAACCATTATAGTTTCTAATTTGACGGAGCAAGGCAGGCAATCATGAAATGGCATTCATCTAGATAGCAGTCTATGTTTTTAAAATCCAAAGGCTGTCGATAATGTGATCTGTATCCTTTGCTATTATGATGACATATAGCATATAAAACATTAAGCCTGTCTGATATTTAATTCATTTCAATCGTACCAGTCTGTCAAGATACAATAAATCAACAAAGAAGTCTACCAACAGCTCCACCCCCAAATATTCCCTATTGAACAGCCCTTAGCTTTTTCTCTGTATTCATGAAACTTGAAAAATGCCCCTAAATTAGCATAGCTATTCACACATTATTTCCAGCACCAACAAAGAAATGCCATTGTAACAGTTGCTGAGTACATTTTTATGCAAAATTGATGTTAGTGACAGATTTTCAAGCATGTAATTTGTCTCCACACGTGTGTCATTTGATTTGTAAAAACTCCTGGGACAAAAAAACCGGAGTTTCAAGAAATTTATTTTGTCTCCCGGCAGGTTAGAATTGATGTAAAATAATCGAGCGGTAGAATTGAGTGCTGGCCTCTTACATTCAGAGTTATGGTATTGTTATAGAGCGGAAGCGAAAGACATTTCCTCCCGGATCCCCTTTCTCTCTAGTATGAGGCGAAGCCCCCTCCCCCCACCCCCACCTCTAGGAAGAAGTGAAGACCGGGCTTGCCAAACGACACACACTTGGGTCTTCATTTCATTGTTTGATGGGATGAAGTAACACCTCATAAATGGGATCGAGTTCCTTACCAAAACATCACGCTGCCAACCCACGTCTCCCCCGCAGCCACCATGACTTTGAAAAGAGACTGTTATAAATAAACAGCGGAGTCGCCTGATTGTAGGGTCTGAGGGGGAAATACCTTCCATGGCCCGCTTTTAGCCTCCCCCAGCAGACACCCAGTTCCTTCCCAACATTTCAACCCCAGACTCTGTCCTTGGCACCAAAGACCCAATAAGCACTAAATAATGTCCCTTGAGGGACTCACTGTCAAGTATGAAGAAAGATTATTCAGGAAACAAAGGGTTAAAACTTTTAGTGGTTGTGACCGCACAAGGGTGTGGTGTAGGCAGCCTCTGGCCAGAGAGGACAGGGCCGCCATCTTTGGCCAGAGGAATGGGAGAAAGGAGGTGCAGAACCCAAGGGGCATGTAGTTGGTGAAAAAGAAAGCAGGGAGTAGGGCAACAATGAGTTGTCCAACTTCCCTTGATTGTGTACTCTCTCTTGTGAAGAGAACAACAATCCCTCACACCAATCAAAATGTGTTTGCTCCTGAGGCAGCTTTTCTCGGTGTCTTGAGGGGAGCTAGGAGACCAGGGGGTGCTCGGGCCATTTAATTCATGCCTCTGCCAGAGCTTTAGCCAGAGATCTGGAAGTCTACAAGCTCCTTCCTTTTGTGCTGGAAACAAACATGTAAACTTTTGGAAACTTTACATTGACTGTATACTATATCATTTACTGATTTCTTCACCGGTCAAATGGGAATAACCACGCTTTCTGCCTCACAGGGTTGTTGTAAAGTTAAAGTTTATAGATACAGATATATAAACTTACAATGGGGCTTGTAGATAGTAAACTCTATTATGTGTTAGCGATTTTGTTATAACTGACTTTAATTTTAGTTTTAAACCATCACAATTACTGTGTGGTGGAATGTTCCATCAGTCTACGTCTGCAGTGAGCGTTGTGTTCACGTTTGCATTAATGAACACTACGGGGACCGACATTTCTGCACCACGTTCCTTACAGCCCACAGAGTGGGTTTTATCACCATTACCGATGCGCTAGTCATGCCCATGTCAAAACTCTTCTTCCTTTGCTCCGCTGAAGGTATCGATCTCCAAAGCATATTCTACTGTGGTGCTTTTCAAACTTCTTGTCTATGAAATTAATGTAAAGGGTCTAAACCAGCATTTTGAAAAAAGCGATATAGAAAGGAGAAGTCAGATCGCATCACACGTAGTACGTAACTTGTGTTTTGTGCAACTTCGGGTTCGTTCCGCGTGTCCATACGTCCGGGGTCGCATTCTCTGTACGGGGTCGCAGTCAAAGAGCTTTGAAAGCCACGGACTCGATGACCTGTTAGTATCTGATATCAGGGCCCGGGTTGGCCTCCTACTCAAGGCAGCACTTTTGTTAAGTCCTTTCACGCCCTGGACCGTAATAGCCTCGTCTGTAGAATGAGGGAAGGTCTCTTTCAAACTCTACTTCGTATGTGAAGGAAAAGAAGCCAGACACAAAAAGACAGATATACTGTGTGATTCCACTTATATGAGGTATAAGAGGCAACACACGTACAACTCATGTAAGTGTACCTAGGATAGGCCAGTTCCTAGAGACGGAAAGTAGACTAGCGGCTCGAGGGGCTCTGACTGAAGACGGGTGGGGCGGTTGTTGTGTAGTGGGTAGAGAACTTCTGTTTGGGATGATGAACAGGCTCTGGAAACGGATTATGGTGACAGTTACTATTACACATGTCCTTTATGTGACTTAATGTACACTTAAAAATGGTAAGTCTCCTGTCATGTGTATTTTACCACAATAAAATAATGTCCGCACACCCTATTCACCCCCTACTTCGTAGAGAAGTGTCCAGAGACAAGTCAAGCTTTCTAAGCCCCATGTTTCTGGTACTCAGGAGACATTGCTCTAAAAGCACCATGATTTATGGAGTTTCTTTTTCCTAGATTTCTAAAGAGTCTTTCCTTGGGCTGCCTGGGTGGTTTAGTCAGTTAAGTTTCCAACTTTGGCTCAGGTCATGATCTCGCAGTTCGTGAGTTAGAACCCAACGTCGGGCTCTGTGCTGGCAGCTCGGAGCCTGGAGGCTGCTTCAGATTCTGTCTCTCTCTCTCTCTCTCTCTCTCTCTCTCTCTCTGCCCCTCCCCCTTTCATGCTCTGTTTCTCACTCTCAAAAATAAATGAACTTAAAAACAAATAAATAAAGGGTCTCTCTTCTCCATCTCTTGTTTGACATTACATCTGCTTTTGTCCCACTCTCATGATGCTTCCCTGCTC
This sequence comes from Felis catus, assembly GCF_018350175.1. Taxonomy (NCBI): domain Eukaryota; kingdom Metazoa; phylum Chordata; class Mammalia; order Carnivora; family Felidae; genus Felis; species Felis catus. Next base: position 6,992,401 of record NC_058378.1, on the reverse strand, counting down.
CGAGCCCCAATGTCCCCTCTTTCTCTCCTAAAGATCACCCAAGTCCTGCTTTGTTCTCGAGTTTCTACACCAAAGCTTTTCAAATTTCTGATTCAGGGGCAGGGCCCAAGAGTCTGCATTTTTTTTTAATTAAAAATTTTTTTAAAAAATATTTGTTCATTTCTGACAGAGAGAGAGATAGACAGACAGAGTGCAAGCAGGGGAGGGTCAGAGAGAGAGGGAGACACAGAGGCTCCAGGCTCCAGGCTCTGAGCTGTCAGCACAGAGCCTGATATGGGGCTCGAGCTCACGAAGTGCAAGATGGTGACCTGAGCCAAAGTCAGACGTTCAACAAACTGAGCCACCCAGGTGCCCCAAGAGTCTGCATTTCCAACATTCCCCCAGGTGACAGCAGCACGGCTGCCCCGGCTGCACACTCGAGTCACCTGCAGACCTCCCCCCACATACATACAGCCCCCTTCTCAGACCTCAGCTGCCTTTGTTCTTCACACATGGCTTCCGCTAGGACCGCTGTGGTCCCCTTGCCTCTCTCCACACACAGTGTGATCCTCCCTGCCTTTGTCAGCTCGTTCCTTCTGCCTGGAACACCCTTCCCTCGGTCACCTGAACGTCTCACCACCTTACTTCCCACAGGTCTTTGCTTCCTTCTCCGTGTGGCCTTCCCTGACCATCCTGTTTGACACTCACCCCCAGCATCCCCCCTTTCCGGTTCGCCTTTTCTCTCTTATACTCATCCCCGTCAGCATGCTTTGTATCCCTCTTTTCAGTGGACCCCTGGCTCTTTCCCTCCATCAGACTACACGTCCATGAGAACGGAGACCTTGGTCTGTTTTTATCCCCCGATCCCTCCCCAGCACCTAGCATGTAGTCCCTGGCACATAACACGCATTTTTTTTTTTTAAGAATTCAATTATTTGTTACCTTTTAACTTCTCCTTTTTTTGTAGGCTCAGCCCCTAAAACCCAAACGCTTGGGTTGTTTTCTCAGCCTTGTCTGTAGGCTGAGCTCGCTTGTAGCCGTGTGTGACGGCCAGTGCTGGGCTTTCTGATCTCCTCATTCATTTCTACGCTATCCTTTCTGGTGACTTTGCTCCTGGACCCTTCCTTTTCTGCCTGTGGACAGTGCGGCCTCCTCTGGGAGGAATGAGCCCATTTAAGGTTCTCATCTACACTAAGGTGGCTTACTGGGTAGATGGTCTCCAGACCCCGGAGATACTTATTGCGCAATCCCGGCCAGAACAACGTAACAGACCAGACGGGGACTTTGAAAGTCTGAATCTATTGGCCAGCACACAACTCAGAAATACCAGACGGGGCTGGGTGTGAACAAAGGCATTTATCGCTCACAGCTCTGGAAGGCGACATCCCAGGCACCGGCAGATTCCGTGTGTGCTGGGGACTTGCTTCCTGGTTCACAGACAACTGTGTCTCCTCTGGTTCTCCGTGGCAGAAGCCGCTAACGCAGCTCTCTGGAGTCTCTTGTATAAGGGCTCGGATCCCAGTCTTGAGAACCCCTCCTTCATGACCTAATCACCTCCCAAGGCCTTACCTCCTCACAGCCTCATGTTGTGCGTTAGGACTCTTACCCAGAAATTTGAGGGGGGCTCAGATACGTGTGGTCCACAACATGACCAACGACTAACGGATTTATCGGTATCTTCCCCTATCTCAGTCTGTGATCCGGGGAGAGAATTTTGTCTAGTTGACCAGGAATTCTATAAAACAGGTAGGAGATTCTGGTATAAAGTTTTCTCTTCCTGCTCACTAAGGATCTGTCTCAGGAAGTCGTTTGTGGAGCAAGGACGATGGTGAAATTCTTCCTCTCTCTCCTTTTTAAGGAAACTGGGGAAACCCCTCAGCCCAGTGTGGCCAGGAGGATGGGTCTCTGTTGGGATATTTTCTGGTCTGCTATTCTCCCCTGGTCATTCTTAGTTTCGTGTTACGGACATGATCCAGGCTGGCGTTTCCCACCTGCCGGAGGCCGCCCGTCCCTGCCCGCTCACAGCTCACTCTCTGGGGGGCCTGTGCTCTGAGAGGTGCCAGCCGCCCTCCTTCTCTGCCTCGCCCTCAAGCACGTCCTCTGTGGCTCCGCACTACCCTTGTTGTACTTGGGCTACTTCTGGCGTTGGGGGTAGGGGTTCACAGTGACTTCCAGACTGGGTACAGAGGAAGTGTTCTCTGCTGGAGGCGGGGGACGGCTGGGGGGCTCAGTCGCTTGAGCAGGACTCTTGATTTCAGTTCCGGTCATGATCTCACAGTTCGTGAGTTCAAACCCCACGTCGGGCTGGGGATCCTCTCTCTCCCTCTCTCTCTGCTCCTCTCCCCTGCTCATGTTTTCTCCCTCTCAAAATAAATAAACTTAAAACAAAAAATAGAAATGTTCTCTGCTGGGCAGGGGAGATGCCTGGGGGGTGGAGGGTCTGAGTGCACTGCACGGATATCTCCTTTAGGAAGGACTAAGTCTCCTTAGGATTTCTTCTCCCAGCTGCTGGGAGATGCCTCAGCTGAAGAGTCCCTGGCCCAAGGTCGTGCCTGCTGGAGGCCCGCGTCCCGTAGCTGACAGACTAGGGGCATGAAGATTCCGCCCTCCAGCCCTTAGTCAAGTCACCACTGAAGGCTCAGCCCATTTTCAAAACTCCCCCCAGGATCCGCGGAGGCTTTATTTGACACTGAGTCTCACGTGGACTTCTGTCTGCCCCGTGGGCTGAGTCCCCTGCCCTGCCCTGCCCTCCCACCCTCCACCCTCCATCTCAGAGCTGGCTCCCTGGGGACCTCAGCGCCGCATTCCTGCCACTTCACATCGTCCGCCATCTCTCAGCGAGCCTCCGGTGTCTCGTGAGGGATCCTCCTCCCACAACTTCCCCGGCAAGAGTCCTGGGAAACGGAGGGTCTGGGCAGCTACTCCAGAAAGAGACGCGGGCAGAGGGGAAGCAAGGCCAAGTTCAGTGTGGGACCAGGGGCTTGAGCTCTGGGGAGTGGTCTCAGGTGGCAATCCGTGGGCTAGAACCAAGGCAGAGGTGGGGGTGGAAATAGCAATATTAATCTCGGGGCCCGGAAAGACAGGAGGGGAGAGGGTGAGGTGGGAGGGGGACGGTTTGGAGTCCAGAGGTCTGGTCAGTGGTTAGATATAGAGACAACCAATTAGTCAAGTTAGGCAACATTTACACACACACACACACACACACACACACACACACACCCTGCGACCTTGGGAGAAAGCAATGAGCTTAAGGAACACTATACATTTGAATTAGTTCCCCTTTCCAAGCCATTACTCTGCAGAATGACAGATTAACTTTCTTATTAAAAATTCCCCGATAGATTCCTCGAACTCGTTCTCCGTCACACCCATTACATACGGGCGACACATCTCCAGGAAACCCAGTGGAAACACAAGCTATAAATAGGACATCTATATTTATGAGTGCAGGAAAGAAGTGTCGGCCAATGTCAGGAAGCAAGAAGAGGGGTGGCAGGGTCCCGGAGAAGGGGCAGCGCGAGGGGAGTCCTGGGACTCTGCTCAGTTCCCTCAGGCCTAGAAAATTTGCATTTTGGTTAAGTTCAGTAGATGCCGCTGCTCCGGTAGAGAGGAGAAAAATCATCTTGTTTCCTTGGATGCAATCTGTCCCGTTTACGATTCCGAACCGGTAGAATGTTTGCGTATACAATTCTGATGCCCTGTCCTCACGTGTGCATATGCATCCAGAGTGTAGCGTTTACAGCAAATCCTAGCGGGGGCCTCTTCAAGGGTCACCTGCCCAGGTCATTCTTAGTTCATGCAGTGGCTTGTCATCTACAAGGACCTTGATTTCTCTCTTGCTGTTTCCTCCCAGGACAAGAGGCTTTTGAGTGAGCCCCACAGTAATGGCCGTCACCATCACCTGCTCTGTCCCCTGTGCTTGTGAGCACTGAGCACCACATCCAGAAGTGACGTGGTTAGTGCTTTGTCTGCCTCCATGTGTTATAGATGCGTGTTCTGTATTATATAATAAAGTATATGTGTATATTTATAGACCTTATTATGTATATTGTATATAGATGCCATAGTATTACGAATAATAATACACAGGCAGGAAATAAAGTCAGTCAATCCCTAAAAGGTTGCTGTCTTAGTTTACTAAGGCTGCTGTAACAAATGACCATAGACTGGGTGGCCTTAACGGTAGAATTGTGGCCCAGTAGGGTTTGGCTCCTGGGGAGAGCCCTCTTCCTGGCTTTGTAAAGAGCTGCCGTCTCGCCGTGTCCTCGCACGAAGGAGACATAGAAATCTTTCTCTCTTCCTCTTCTTTATTTTTTTTAAGTTTATTTATTCACTTGCTTTTGAGAGAGAGCGAGAGGAGGGGAAGGGCAGAGAGAGAGAGGGAGAGAGGGAATCCCAAGCAGGTTCTGCGCCGACAGCGTGTGGGGCTCGAACTCACGAGCCGTGAGATCATGACCTGAGCTGAAATCAAGAGTCAGATGCTCGTCCGACTGAACCACCCCGAGCGCCCCTCTCTCTTCCTCTTCTTGTAAGGCTCCCAATCCTATCGGATTAGGGCTCCCCCTAAGCCCTCGTTTAACCTTAGTACCTCCCAAGTATAGTCGCTTTGGGGGTTAGAACTTCAACATACAAATTTTGGGAGACACAGTTCAATCCGTAGCAACTGCTAAATGCAAAGGGGCTAAATACCTAGATGTGCCAATAATGGCAAAACACAAGCACCGTCACATAGGTCCGTCTGGCGCAACACCCGTTATCCATTAGTCTCATAGTAACATGTTAAAAAAAAAAAAACAAACACCAAAACCCTTGTGTTTCTTTCTAGAACGACGGAAGATTCTCAGCCACCAAGTAGTTTCCAAAGAAAAAAAATTTTTTTTCCTTTTTTGTTTTCCGACTTTCAAAAAAATTTCAGACCTACAGACGAGTGGAAAGAATAATGCGCACATTTACATCCTTACCATTTAGGCACATTCCCTCACATCCCAGTCGCAGCCTCTCAGCTTGGGATGTAACTCAAAGGCCATTTGAGTCACCCATCACCTCTGACACACACTCAGTCTAGACGGGCCATCCGGCCTCCGCTTCTAGATCTCTGGTGACGGGGAACTAGACTCTTTGAGCCAGCCCCTTCTGTTTTTAGAGGCCTCTGCTTGTGTCTGAGTTTATGCTTAGAATAAACTGAGATCTGGCCCTCCGTGGCTTCCTCAGTTGTGCCTTATTTAACACTCTAGCCAGACAGACTAATTCTAGTTCCCTTCTCATGTGACAGCTTGAACATGTTTGACGGGAGCGGAGCTCCTGGCCTCTTCCTTACTGGGAGGGAAAACGGTCCACCCCGATGTCTTATTTGGAGCCGTAAGGAGTCCTTACTTGCTTGGGTAGGGGGTACACGTATTCACACACCGTCACTCGAAGTTGACTAGACAATGAGGTTTCCTTATCTCCTCTAACGGGTGGGATTTTCCACGTTGGGCCTGCCAGGTAACTGAGTCTCTTTGGGGTATGCAGACATTGGGAGTCCCCAAGACCACCCTCAGTTTCAATAATTCACCCCAAGATTCACAGAACTCAGTGAGCGCTGTTTGACTCACAATTATGGTTCATTACAGCAAAAGGTTACAGAGTAAAGGTGGCCACGGGAAGCAATGCCTGAAGCCAAGGCCCAGAGCGTTCCAAGCACAAAGCTTCTGGTGTCTTCCCCCGGTAGAGAGTCTGACGGCACCGCCTCCTCCCGGCACCGAAGCGTGACCATAGGCAGAGGGTTGCCGGGCAGGGGAGCTCACTCGAGGCTCGGGGTCCGGAGTTTTCCCTGGGGCTCCGTCGCGCAGCTCTGGTCGACCGCCTGCACGACGTCAGCTTCCGGCCCCTGCAGAGGCTGGGCTGATAGGGTGGCCCAGAGCCCCCTCACGAATCACACTGTTAGAACGGGCGACGCTGAGGCTCCCAGATGGACAAAGACACTCTTATCAGGCAGGACATTCCAAGGGCTCAGAGATTATCTCTCAGGACAAAGGCCAGACTTCTTTCCGGGCGGAATTCACTTTCCCACCCAGGGCGGATGAGTCATCTTTCCTGTTTCTTCCCCTCCCGCTTCCACCGGTCTGCAGTCCTCTGCCGGCAGGCGTCTGGGCCGGCAGACCCCGAGGTGACACGGTGCATGGGGCTGCCCTGTCCCTGCCTCCGCTTTGGGGTGGCTGACCCCGCCAGGCCTCCCCAAGGGCAGCGTGGCTCGCTCCGACTCACCCCACCGGCTCTGCTGGGCCCGCAGGTCCCACCAGAGTAGGCGGCCTTCTCTCCCTGGCTCCTGGCCTAGGCGTCTGCCCTTCAGCCTTGAGGTCGGGTCACCTCACACCTAACCGCAGAGGCCCTACCTTAGCAGGCCCTGAGGCCATCGGTTCTGTCACCTACCTTGTGGTCCCCCACAGGAGGCCGTGGGAGCTTCTGGGGCCCTTCCGTGCCCCTCACCAGCCAGCGCAGGCTTGGGAGGGGGCGCACCGGCCTCCCTCTGCCGAACGGTGTCTGTCCATCTCCGCCGTGCTGTGGTGTCCCAGGGAGGCCCATCTGCTTGGCGCTCTCTGCTCAGAAGGACTGGGCCACTGTCCCCTTTGCTTCCCTCTTTCCCCCTCTTCCAGACTGTGTCGCGGGCAGGACAGGCCCCCTTGGTTGTCTTTTTGCCTTCTTGCCTTCGGTTGTTTTCCCCACCGCCCACCGCCCACCGGGCCAGAAGGAAGGACTTCCTTTACATGGGGTTTTCCTCTCTCCTGGTCGAGGATTCCCTCGGGCTCTGCTACCCGAGTGGCTGCGGGGGAAGTAGACTTACAACTTAAAAGAAAGAAAACTATTTTCAAAACATTACCTATATTACAGCTGTGTAAAGAGCTGGACAGCCGTGAAAGCCTGGGGCCCACAGAGCGCGGGGAAGCCGTCCGCTCTCACCCCCCTTCCCGCCTTCCTCGGGGCTGAAGGGCCCACAGAAGCTGAACCACTTCAAGGGCGTGGGTTTGGAAATGGAAGGGGTTCGCGATTCCCTAGCCTGTCAGTTTCCACGGCAGTGCGGACAGCTGCCATTTACGTCAACACGAGATGCCCTGTGTTGTGCTAACGTTAGTCAGTCCTCCCCAAAGGCCGATCATCACCCCCATTTTGCTGACGAGAAAACCGAGGCTCGGGGAAGTCATTTGTCCCACGTCTCACAGCTGGTGAGTGCTGTGTGCAGGGGTTTAAACCCAGCACCATCTGACTGCGGAGATCTGCACTAATTAACCATTCCCCTCAACTGCCTTTCGGTGAGGCTTTTCCCGTTTCTGGCTTCCTCCTTACTGCCTTACGAAGGCGTTCGGTGAAGCACAACTTTACGCTTAGTTGCATGCACTGTTTTGCAAACTTCCAAGGATTCCCCTGATGATAGAGTGGTGGCATTTAAAACCCGCTCGGGGGTTGGCAAGCATCCCCCCACATCCTGCTGGGATTACTGAGGGAATCAGCCGCTTGGGACTCCACCTTCCTAATCGGCTCTTAAGGGAACTTGTAATGAACCTAATTGGAAGCATTACTTGATTCCCTGCAGGATTATTTTACATAAACCAGCAGCAGGAAAGGTACTAAAATCAATAAATGAGAGAGAGAGAGTTGAAAATGTAGAGCTAAAGTCAGGATGGCAGGTTGCAGGTAGGACACTGACCTTGTAGCTCAGGAGGAGAGTCTGGGGCACCTTTTAAAAAAAATGTTTATTGGGGGCACCTGGGTGGCTCAGTCGGTTAGGCGTCCGACTTCGGCTCAGGTCATGATCTCATGGTCCGTGAGTTCGAGCCCCGCGTCGGGCTCTGTGCTGACAGCTCAGAGCCTGGAGCCTGTTTCAGATTCTGTGTCTCCCTCTCTCTGACCCTCCTCCGTTCATGCTCTGTCTCTCTCTGTCTCAAAAATAAACGTTAAAAAAATTTAAAAAAATGTTTATTTATTTTTCAGAGAGAGTGTGTGTGCCTACGCAAGCAGGAGAGGGGCAGAGAAGAGAGAATCCCAGGCAGGCTTCATGATGTCAGTGCAGAGCCCAATGTGGGGCTCGAACTCATGAACCATGAGATCATGACTTGAGCCGAAATGCAGTCGGACGCTTCACCGACTGAGCCACGCAGGCGGCCCTCGTGTACCTTGCGATAACCTGCTATAGGTGCAAAAGAAATTTATGACTTGGATGTGGGAACTCTGGACACAGGTTTTTCCTTTCAACATTTGATAAGCTAAGTTGTGGGAATTTCTGTGGGTGTTGATTAAAAAAGTGCGGGGCACTTGGCTATGCGACCGTGATCTTGACTGTCCTGGGGCTTCATTCGGTTATTCACTCACCCATTAAAGAGTTGAGCTGGGCCTGAAGGGTTGGGGAGGACTGTGACAGGTGGAGATGTTGGGGCTGGGCACGGGTGGCGTCAATAGTGAGACGAGACCTAAGGATGGGGACATCCGGCTCCTGTTTGGGGCAGGAAGGGTTGTCTCCTGCAGCCAGAATTTCAGAAGGAGGAAAGAGAGAGAGAGATAAAGCCAGAAGACTAGACCAGGATCAAATTGCGTAAAATGATGATTGCTAAGGGCCCAGGAGCAGCGCTCAGCGGGAGCCCCCAGCAGCCCCAGGAAGGCAAAACAGCGGAGGCTCTGAGCATGGGCGGGAGGCCCTTCCATCAGCCCCTGCCTCGTGGCGCTCCCACCATGTGAGTCTTGCCGGTCCCTCCTGGTGAGTTTCCACCATCCACCAGAGGGGTATGTTTGGTCTTCTTCTCCTTCTTTCTCCCCCTTTGTGACGAGTCTTGACAATGTCTTTTCTTTCACTGGTTTGGGTTAACACTTCTGGGGAGGGGATTCTCAGACAGCAATGTTGTGGGGGTCATGGGAGCGGTGGCCAGATGCCCGCCACAAGGGATGACTCAAAAGCACGGGGGGTGACCGGCAGTGGAGGGAGGACAGAAGGACGTGGGTCTTCAAACCATCCTGGGGTCAGCAGTCTAGGAGGAAGCCAAGCCTGGAGGAGGGTGTGAAGTCACGGGGTGCTACGAGGAGGTGATTCATGTCCCGAGTTAGGGAGAAGGCACCAAGAGTTGAAATGTAGTAAGTGACCAGGTTAAAAGTCTTCGCCAAATAGCCTGCAGCCACTCAAAATCAACTCCCTTAATACCTCGCACATCCCAAGGTCTCTGCCTCTGAGGAATAAGAGATGCTCAGTTCCTTCTAAGATAGCATTTTCTTAAAGCAGAAACAATACAAACCTGAAACCCATTTCGTCATGGACTTAAGAAGTCCTTCGTCCGGAAGTTCCGTCTGTGTGAAATCAAATGTGCGAGTGACTGAATTGTTAAGCGAGCTTTTCCTCCCATCGGTGTCTAACTCGTGTGTCCCTCCCTGGAGCCTCTGAGCTCCAGGGCCCCTCGTTTCTGACTTGTTCATTCCAGGCGGTGGCCTGAGTAGCAACTTTCTTTCTCTTTTTAAAAATATGGAGACCAGTCCGTTTTCGTTTTTAATATTCTAAATTCATTCCTTGTCCTTTTGGCACAACAGGGCACTTGTGTAATAATTTCTTTGTTTCTCTTTAAGAAGCAAGTAGATGTAGGGGCGCCTGGGTGGCGCAGTCGGTTGGGCGTCCGACTTCAGCCAGGTCACGATGTCGCGGTCCATGAGTTCGAGCCCCGCGTCGGGCTCTGGGCTGATGGCTCGGAGCCTGGAGCCTGTTTCCGATTCTGTGTCTCCCTCTCTCTCTGCCCCTCCCCCGTTCAAGCTCTGTCTCTCTCTGTCCCAAAAATAAATAAAAAACGTTGAAAAAAAATAAAAAAAAAAAAAAGAAGCAAGTAGATGTAATGGGTATTTTTTTTTTCCAGGCCACGCTGACCAGGAGCCTAAACAAATCCACTGACTCAATGTTTTTCTAGCTCCCTTTCTTCAGGGTTTGACTGTTCCTTTTTAAGGGCAACAGTCACCATTATTATTATTATTTTAAGAATATAAAGATAAGCCTTAAACTATAAATATCTTTGGGAGGGGGTTCATCAAAAAATGAACATCCCTTTTAAGGCATGAATAAACAACATCTAACAGATCCCTTTCTAAAGGGAAGATTTGAAAGGGGGGGGGGGATACCAGCTGGGAAAAGGAGAGGAGGAGCAGAAAGGGAGGCTTATAGCACCTGAGTGGCTTCCAGAAAACTGGGGAACCACAAACCAATCTAGAACCACTTCCCGGTTTTGCTCAGGGCTGTCCAAGTTAAAGATTCACCTTAAAATCAGGTGCGTTGCTCTCCGTTTTCCTTTCTTTAAGTTTGAAATCCAAGTTGGATATCTTCACTAAGTGGGATGTCTTTTGTTTTCACTGTTGCACACGGACAAAGCTCTATAAATGGTCTGCCAGTGAATTGGAATAAATTGAGTTTAAACTGATTTTTAGGGATATTATAAAATGTGTTGACTGCTTTGAAAAGAACAAAAACAACTCTGAACAATGGCTGTTAGAAGCAGCCGAGATGGTGGAAAATTGCTTTATACTATTAAAAAAAAACACAACACTCATTGACAAAGAAATGTTTCCTTTCAAAAATGGAAACTCTATCATAGATGTAGTGCTATGCACAGCTAGTTGTTCCTAAAATATACTGAACTGTTAGCAAATTCATTAATTAGGGTCCTGTATGTGGCAACATTTGTTTAAAGTGACGCTTCTGTTCTTTACTGCGTATTTCATAAGATGCACACTTCTGTCCTTTCATTGCACAAGCATGGAATCAATTACAGTCTTGAAATTCCCCACCAGAGGTCTAATTTAGGTGACTGCTGAGACAAACGTGCTTCGGAACTCAGCCACAACGGAATCCTGAGTTTGTAACAGAGACTCCTTACAGCGGGATACTATCTCGAGTGATAGGTACTGGAATGACCCGTATCTCCAGGCAACTGGGGTCTTCTCACAGACCCTTGGCGGAGACTGAGTGCTAACAGAACTGACGCAGTGCGGCTCACCTGACGTTTAACAGAACGTTTTGATTGGCCTGTTTCCAGAGGACCAATGATCCAAACACCTGCTATGCTCATTCTTGTGGGGCACCTTGGACAGTAAGTAAAATCACCCATGCAAATAAAGCCTGTTTGTCGACCCTGGCCACAAGTATTTTAAAGCTAATGCCTAAATTCCTCCCTCAAAGGTTCTGATTTAATTGGTCTGGGCTGCAGCCTGGACCCGGGATTTTTTACAGGCTCCCGTGTAGTTGAAAGAGGCAGCCAAGGTTGTGAATTTCAAAGGCTGATAGCTTCACAGATCTGGCCGTGACTCCATAGCAGCTGGCAGTTTCCTCTTATGCCTAATGATTCCATTTCAGGTAGCCAGAGAGTGGTGATGTTTTCCTAGGAAATAGATACCCAGATTTGAACCCTCCTTGGCCTCGCTGAAATGTGTATTTGTGAGAGCGGGCTCCCCGGCCTGAGTACTTTTTATATTTCCTCAGGTGGTTCTGAGATACAGCCAGGCTTGCAGATTCCTGCTTTGGAAGGTCTCTAGACCCAGCCAGGTGACAGTCTTTCAATGAGGATAGCTGAAGAAGCTACATGTGATTATGCATCAAAGCATTTCATTTAAAGATGGAATTTTTAGTAACAATTCGATTATCGTTGCCATGACACATCTAATCGGTTCTGGTTAGACTAGGCTTCTCGGTCTAACTTACAGTACCTGGGAGGTATAACCTAGTACCTCGGCAAATTGTACCGAGGTAAAAGAAAAGTGGCATTATGAATGTATTTGGATTTATGTTTTTAATTTTTTTGTTTTTTTTATATTAAATATAATTTATTATCGAATCGGTTTCCATACGACACTCAGTGCTCATCCCAACAGGTGCCTTCCTCCATGCCCATCACCCATTTTCGAATGTATTTGGATTTAACAATTTTCTTACCTAAACATCGAAAGTCTGTCACCAGTACCAGAATTTCTTTTCGGTGGTTGTAGGGTGTACTTATTTCGGGTTACTCTAGGCTGCTCATCTGAGCGCAAGTGTTACTTCCCTGGTTAGAATCCACCCTTTGTTATTACTGAGGACTTCCTCCTTGGTGTCTCCCCTACTGGAGAAATTACTATTTTTTCTCAACTGAGGCTATACCTCACCTGCTCTTCTGCACCTTTGGTCCTGACCATTCTTTCGGTGTTGGGGTAGAGGGCCCTTCATGGTCTTTTCATTGTCGCCCCGTCTGCAGTAGGACTTCTCTTTCAGTTAACTCCCTTTTGATTTGTGGCTCAATTTCATTCATAGCCTGCTCTTGGTTAAGACGGTGATTCATTATTGAAGGATTGCAGACTATCTTTACTTCTAAATTTGTTTCCAGATGCTTCTTATGGAAGCAAACCGTGCTTTGGAAAACATCGATTGCTCAAAGTTGTCATTCATTGCTGAGGCTAAGGCTCTTTTTTGGTATGGGTAACAGTCAGGAGCAAAGAACCTTGTGCATAAAATGCACCGTTTGGATGAAGGAATAGCAAATATTTAAGGCCAACAATTTTTTTCTAAGATCGTAAACTTTCTACATCCATTATTCTACATTATATTACCTAGTTCTTCAGTATTCTTTCTTTCTTCCAGTAGACATTTTGTAAGAGCTTGGACAAGATGCAACGGATCTAGATGTCAGGCTGAGGGGGTCAAAGGTGGATAAAATGCAGCCTAACTTGACAATAAGGATCATGTCTTGGATTATGTCTCATGTGTAGAGGATCAATGGATGTTTTTGAATGACGAATGATAAACAGCAAAGCAAGAACATGAAATGGTGAAAAATGGCCACCTCCATTTTGGATGATATCAAGGTTCAGAAAGACCTCTTAAAAATTGAACTTCTGTTTGGGGAAAGATAGAGTAGACTTACTTTTTCCCATTCCTGCCACTAAGTACAACTAAACCCCCTGGATATTACATATAAAATAAACATGAGCCTCTGAAAGGTTGAAAGTAGAAAGTAGACCCAAGGCACAACAAGGTGGATGGTCACCTGGCTTATCTTTTATCCCATACATTCCATCCCTGGAGGTGAAGAAGCTGGCATCCCAATGAGCCCAGACATATAGAGCCCCAATGAAATAAAGCCCCTGCTCTCTTTAGCCAAAAAAAACTAGAAAAGGAGCAAATAGAATTCAGCAACATATATGATAATTCTATAGCATGGCCAGGTGGGGGTTATCCCAGTGATACAAGGCTGATTCAGTATTTGAAAATTAGGCTACATGATTTATCATATTAATAGACTTATGAAAAAAACACAAATAATCGTATCAATCAATGGATGCAGAAAGATTTTGACAAACTTAACAGCCATGTCATGATTAAAAAAAAAAATCAGACATTATACTTACGGGTGAGATCAGGAATTGAGTCAGGGTGTCCACTGTCACCATTCTTATTCAGCATATTACTGGAAGTTCTAGCCAGTGCAATAAGACAAGAAAAAGAAATAAAAAGCATACAGATGAGAAAGGAAGAAATAAAATGATCGCTATTTGTAGATTACATGATTGTCTACATAGAAAATCCCAAGGAATCTGGGAAAAAACTCCTATAGCTAATAAGTGAGCTCAAAAGAAAAAGAAAAAACCCAGCATACCAGATGGACACACAAATATCAACTGTATTTCTATATATTAGCAATGAACATACGGCCACTGAAATTAAAAATGTATTACTCTTTGTAATCATTCAAAAAAAGGAGAATACTCAGATGTAAAAATCTATATGTAAAACATCTACAGGACTTGTAAGCTGACAATTAAGTAACGTTGATGAACGATATCAAAGAAGATCTCAATAAATGGAAAGAGGTCATAGATTGGAAGACCCAATATAGTAAAGATATCAATTCTCCCAAATTAACATACGGTTTTAATGTGATTCCTATAAAATCCTTGTAAGATTTTTTTTTATGGATATGGACAACATTATTCTAAAATTCATATGGAAAAGCAAAGGAAATACAATAGCTGAAACAATTTGAAAAGGAAGAGTGAAGTGAAAGGAACCAGTCTAACTAGTTTCAAGACTTATTATGTAGCTACTATAGTCAAGACTCTATGATACTGTCCGAGGAAGTAGAAATGTAGATTGAGAGAACAGAACAGAAAACCCACAGTTCGGCTCACACAGATATGCACAACTGATGTTTTGACACAGGTGCAAAAGAAATTCAATGGAGAAAAGAGCGCCTTCTCAACAAATGGTATTGAGCAGTCCATAGGCAAAAGAGTGAAACCTGACGTGAGACTCATACTTTATACAAAAATTGACTCAAAATGATTCATAGATTTAACTGTAAAACACAAAACTATCAAACTTTTAGTAAAACACAGAGGAGACAATCTTAGTGACCTAAGACTAGGCAAACAGTTCTTAGGCTTGACCCCAAAAGTATGATTTATAGCAGGAAAAACTGACACATTGGACTTCATCACCATTAAAACCTTTTTGCCCTACAAAAGACTCCGTTAAGAGGATGAAAAATCAAGTTCACAAGTGAGAAAACTTGTTTTCTAACAAGCAGGCAAAAACATATTCAGCCTCATTAGCCATTAGGGAAATACAAATGAAAACCACAACAAGGTATTGCCACACTCAAAGTGGCTTAAATAAAAAATAGTGACATTACGTGCTGCTGAGAATGAGGACGAGCTGGGCTACCCACACGTTACTGGTGGGAATGTAAAAAGGTGTAGCCACTCTGGAAACAGTTTGATAGGTTCTTTATGTCTGATAGTTCCTACAGGTTACTACCATACAACCTAGCAATGACACCACTGGGCATTAATCCCACAGAAACATGTACACAAATGTTTATAACAGCTCTATTCATCATCTCCAAACGTTGGAAACAACCCAGATGTCCTTCAGTGTATGAACAGTTAAACACACTGTGGAGCGCCCATACCAGGCGATATCACCACTCAGCACAAAAGGGAGCAAATTGTTGATACGTGCAACAATGTGTATGAATCGCTAGGCAACTATGCTTACAGGGAAAAAATGCAATCCCAAAGGGTTAAATACTATATTATTCCATTTAAATAACATTGTTGAAGTGGTAAGATTCTAGAAGCAGAGAATAGTGAGAACAGCGGTCAGCAGGAGTCAAGGAGTTGGGGAATATGAGGGAGTGGACATTGGGGTAAAACGGCAGCTGGAGGGATCTTGACGATGTTAAAAATATTCTGGGGGCGCCTGGGTGGCGCAGTCGGTTAAGCGTCCGACTTCAGCCAGGTCACGATCTCACGGTCCATGAGTTCGAGCCCCGCGTCGGGCTCTGGGGCTGATGGCTCGGAGCCTGGAGCCTGTTTCCGATTCTGTGTCTCCCTCTCTCTCTGCCCCTCCCCCGTTCATGCTCTGTCTCTCTCTGTCCCAAAAATAAATAAATAAATAAATAAAAAGTTGAAAAAAAATTAAAAAAAAAATATTCTGTATCCTGACTGTATCAATGTCAATATCCTGCTTGCCATGCTGCACTCTAGTTTTGCAAGATGTTGTCATTGAAGAAAACTGGACCAAGCGTACATGAGATCACCCTGTATGGTTTCTCACACATTCATGCGAATCTACAGTTCTTTCAAGATTAAAAAGTTTAATAATCGTAATTAAAAAGTCCAAATCTTGGGGTGCCTGGGTGGCTCAGTCGGTTAAGCGTCCAACTTCGGCTCAGGTCATGATCTCACGGTTTGTGGGTTTGAGCCCCGTGTTGGGCTGTGTGCTGACAGCTCAGAGCCTGGAGCCTGCTTCGGATTCTGTGTCTCCCTCTCTCTCTGCCCCTCCCCTGCTCGTGCTCTGTCTCTCTCTTCCTCTCAAAGCAGAATAAACGTTAAAATTTTTTTTAAAAAGCTTCACCATTATGGTACGGTAAACTCAAAATGCTTCATGGTGCTTGATGAAGACTTGTCTGGTCTGGCCCAGTGATTCCCGACCCTGGCAGCTTGTGAGAATTATATATGGAGCTTATAAAGAATACTGATGCCTGAGCATTACTCCAGCTAATTAGATCAGGATCTCTGTGAGGTAACTAGATAATAATTAGTATTTTCTTTGATCACTGGTCACTACAGACCATAGGCTCCATGAAGCCTGTTTTTGCTCTCCATTGTAGGGCTAGCTCCTAACTCAGTGTCTGTCCCCTGGGACATGCTCAGTTCATATATGCAAAATCAGAGGTGCTCGGTACACATGTGGGGTGAGAGGTGCCGGGTACACGTGTACGGGGTGAGAGGTGCTCAGTACTTATATACGAGGTGGGAGGTGCTCAGAATGTATATGGGAGGTGAGAGGTGCTCAGTACTTATATGCGAGGTGGGAGGTGCTCAGAATGTATATGGGAGGTGAGAGGTGCTCAGTACTTATATGCGAGGTGGGAGGTGCTCAGAATGTATATGGGAGGTGAGAGGTGCTCAGTACTTATATGCGAGGTGGGAGGTGCTCAGAATGTATATGGGAGGTGAGAGGTGCTCAGTATGTACGTGCAGGATGGGAGGTGCTCAGTACTTATAGGCGAGGTGGGAGGTGCTCAGTACATATACACGAGGTGGGAGGTGCTCAGTACTTACATGCGAGGTGGGAGGTGCTCAGTACTTATATGCAAGGTGGGAGGTGCTCAGGACATATATGCAAGGTGGGAGGTGCTTAGTACATACATGCGGGGTGGGAGGTGCTTAGTATGTATATGGAAGGTGAGAGGTGCTCAGTACTTACATGAGAGGTGGGAGGTGCTCAGTATGTATATGGGAGGTGAGAGATGCTCAGTATGTACGTGCAGGATGGGAGGTGCTCAGTACTTATAGGCGAGGTGGGAGGTGCTCAGCACATACATGCGAGGTGGGAGGTACTCAGTACGTATGCGCGAGGTGGGAGGTGCTCAGTACGTATGTGCAGTGTGGGAGGTGCTCAATACTTACATGGGAGGTGGGAGATGCTCCGTATTCATATGCGAGGTAGGAGGTGCTCCGTACCCACATGTAAAGTGAATGAGTAGAGGGCAAGTAGAAGGGTCCTCCTCCCCTCTTTTGCTGCCTCCCTGAACCCATGAAAGAAGAGAAAGAGGGGATAAAGTGCCTTCTCTGGTGTCCTTTTCATCCCTCCAGCGCGTCGTTACAAAATTGCGTTAGGGTCACAGCACTGCTCCAAGAGAGATCCACCCCATATCTGGAAATGATGACGGTGCCTCCTTCTTCACACTCAATCAACAAATTCAATGAAAGTGAGACAGAAGCTGACAAGGAGGCTGAAATGACACATCATCTTACTCATGCAGGAATAACAGAAAACATTTTAAATGCAGCTAAAAAAAAAAATTCAAGTCACTGACAAAGAAATGAAAACAATTTGCTGAGTTTTGTCCTTTTCATTTCCCCCTCCCACGAAGCCTCCTCAAGTCCAGACGCGATCATTGATTATGTATGTCCTGCCTCCTTTACCTCCGTGGTCTCCTTAAATCATTCTCCAAATCCAGCCCTTCTCCTGCTCGCTCTCTCTCTCTCAAAAATAAACATTAAAAAAAAAAAAAAAAAGAATTATCTGGCCCAAAACATCCACAGAGCTGAGGTTAAGAAACCCTGGTCCAGATCTGGCTGTGCACGATTTAGTAATTCTTATGTCAGATCTCTCCGGCCATGTCCTGGAGTGTCATAGTATTTTAGTGTTCCTGGGTGTCAGTTTGACAGAGAGAATGTCTCCTACTTGCTGTGCTGAGGTACCAGGAGAAGAATTTTGATATGCTCCTTTGAAATCTCGTAACACATGAGAGGTGCTGTTGAGAAAAAGCCTGTCCTCGATTTGACACCTCTGAAGACTTCAGGCAGGATCTATGAAATTCAGGTGATCGACCTCCCTAAATCTCCCCTTCTTCAGTGCGGGAGACATATTTTTGTCTTGAGCCTCAAATTGTTCTGGCCATCCGGGACACGTCTGTAAAGGGGAGTCGGAGGAGGTGAACAAGCACGTATTTGTTACTTTGTGTACGACAGCTGTTACTGGGATCCTTGCATTCAGAAGGAAGCCGGTTGCTAAACCCAACAATTGTACCATCTAGACAACATCTCGTGTTTTTCATGATGTGTACCTCTCATTAACTATAAAGCATTTAACAGACATGCGTTCTTATTAAAGACCTAATTAATGCCCACGGTACTCGTGGGGAGCAAAGAGGAGGTGGGTCATATTATTCCCGCTTTAAGAGGTGATAATTAAGCCTGGAGTCGTACACTGACTATTTGAAGAGTACATTGTATCTCTCGGCTGCCGGCACTGATTCATCAGACCCTGATTAGCGTCCAGTCACAAATGTAGAATTTCAAAATCCTTTTTAAATGCACACAGCAGATTGTGAAGGGTGGTTGCTAATCAGAGAAGGACAGCACAGCAAAGACATTTCCATTCCTAGGAGTTTACCCTTTTTAAACAAACATGCAGCAACAGAAAAGTAAAAGGGGGGAAGAGTATAGATTACGGTTCAATAGACACTTATTATGGGCTACGTGCATGGCACCAAGTCCAAGGCTAGATACCGCAGAAGATGAAATATAAATATATATTCTTGATGTGTCATTTACTATGTAAGTTGGAGACTTGAGACAGTCTGTAAAAACAGAGAACTGTAAAAGTCATAATGTAACATGTACACGTGCCAAAATGTGCCTATAGGAAGCTTCGGTGTGTGGAAAACAAGAGAGGCTTTTATGAAAAAGGTAGAATTGGGGAGGAGCCTGGAAACAGTAAAGGGATGGGTTCAAGTGGACAGAAGGAATCTGGGGAAATAGGATTCGACTAGACAAAAGGGTTAGTGAATATAGGTGGGGTCATTCTTTGTACTTTCTGGAAGAGAAAGAAACTTAGCAGCTCTCAAGTGGTCATTTCCTGATGGGTGAACAGAAGGCAAAAAAGCCGGAGGGTAAGGGGACAGAATAAACAACGTGTTTAGGAGACAGAGGAGGAAGACTTCCTGAGTTCCAGTTACACCCGGATCCCTGGCTCCATCTCTGCCTGAATCTCAGATGCAAATAAAATCCAGTAGTTTGTTGACCAATAGCAGAACCTAAGCCTTCACTGTGTCCAGGATTCCCAGCCGTGGGCAAAGGAATGGGGACACAGGCTTGAGACTTCCCGGATCTAAGCCCCAAGGCACCAAACCTTGGCATCAGCTTGGTCATCTGAAGCTGGCTTTTCCTGTCAGCCTTGGTTTGGAAACCAGACTATGGGGTGGCCAGATGAGTTTA
The DNA here is from genome assembly GCF_018350175.1 of Felis catus. Lineage (NCBI taxonomy): Eukaryota > Metazoa > Chordata > Mammalia > Carnivora > Felidae > Felis > Felis catus. Next base: position 6,973,165 of record NC_058378.1, on the reverse strand, counting down.
AGGACTTTTTTGTTTTCCTTCTTAACGTTTATGTATCATTTTTGAGAAAGCGGGGGAGAAGGGAAGAGAGAGGGAGACAGAGAATCCCAAATAGGCTCCCTGCTCAGCACAGAGCCTTGATGTGGAGCTTGATTGGATGCCACCGACCTCAATGTCATGACTTGAGTGGAAACCAAGAGTCTGTCACCGCCGACTGACCCACCCAGGCGCCTCCAAGGCCAGATGAGTTTAAAGGGCTGAGGGGGCTCCCGAGGTCTCGTTCTTGGCACTCAGGCTTTATGGCTGCAGATCCTTCCCACCAGACAAACTGCCACGGACACACAGGCTTCTCGCCAAGGTCACACCTTGCTTCTTGAACACGATTTGACTTGGACTGCAGTTTGGTGAGCGATGGCTAGTACTTAATAGTTCAATTGGACCCAACCACCACGTTTTTCACCAACTAGGTTACCTTCTGAAGGTCACTCATCTGGAACTGGCCACCGACTTGAGAATATTTGTTCTGGCACGCGAAGGGCCTTCCCCAGCGTTTGCTCTTAGTATTATTTTAAACATAGTTCAATGACAGATTGTGACTTGGAAGGGATTCATTTCTGTTTCAGTTGTCTTGACAACAATGTACGTTATGACATCTCATACGCTTGAGAATCCTAAGGTTTTACAACCAAGGAGTGTGTTGCTTATTACAGTTCTGATAAAAAAAAAAATTCTTCAGGGCTGGCGGACTGAAGACGATTATTTTTATTAAATCTTCTTTTTTGTGGGCGTCACAAAACAGTGGCCCCGGACGGACCACAACTCGCTTTAATTTCAGGGAGAGCCAACTCAAGGGTCTTGTCATGGCTCCACCCAGAACTTACTTGTATTGTGTGGCCTTTGCGATTTCTTTTTACATTTTTTAAAATTCTAACTCTTTCTCTGAAATATTTCTTGAAAATGCAATAAAGTGGGAATAGTCTTATACCTTGCTTTTCCCCATGTCTTTTACACAGTTCTTACAATTACTCTTGGAAACCAATTTACAAAGAGACATTTTTATTAAGAAAAATTGCAAACATAAAGAACATTAGGGAACAAAATTACAGTGAGCAAGCACTCTAGAAAAACCACTTATAACCGAGAACTGTTAACATCTTGCAAAGCTTAGTTTACCTTAACTTTTTTTTGGGGGGGGCGAAGGGGGTATTTTAAAGACTCCTTGACAGCAGTCTACACCAGATGCTCACTTGAACCGTGTTCTTTTTGTTTGTTTGTTTGTTCTCCCCCCCCCCCCCCCCCCGGAAGTCCAAAGCTTATGGGATACTGCATAAATAGCACTTGTGAGAAACCGGCCATCAGCTCTCAGGCATTCCTGGAGTTTGGAAACAGTGACCTCACAAGCAAGCAGGGCCTCGGCCCCGCCTCTTAGGTGCAAACTGACGAAAGTTCTCAGCGGGGCCGCTCTGACTCCCGGAGGGGTGAGCACTCGGAGCATGTCGAGCTCAATTTCAGTTGCTCCTCTAAAGCCGCCCGTGACGGCGGCACTTTCTCAGCCTCCCAGGGAGGTGCAGGGCGGCGTCGAGGGGGGAGACGGAGCCAGCAGAGCCGGGCGCAGGGTGGGGGGCACCGGGGTGCATGCCCGACCGCTCCCGGGCTGAGGGTCCGCTCTCCTTGCTTCATGTGTACGGGGCCGCCTCCGGCTGGGCTCAAGTGAGGCGGTGACATGCCCCGCAACCCCCGAGTGAGCGGGGCCGCACCCGGGGGCTCGGCTCGGGCGGCCCAGCACCCCGCGCTGCTGACGGATTCTCGGGTGGTGACGCCGCTGCCCACGGGCCCCGGGGACCCCGCGTGCCCGCGGCGGGGCTCGCCACCCGGGCTGTGCGCCCGCACGGACCGGGGCCCCGGCCCCAGCTTCCGCCTCGGGGAGGCAGAGCCCGTGCGCCCCTGCAGCCCGGCCGCGCGCCTTCGGCTCCGCGAGCCCACGGCCGAGCTGCGGGGCCGAGGCAGGGCCCGAGCCCAGGCCGGGAGGGCGTGGCGGGGAGGACGGCGCCCGCTCGCGCCCGCGGTCCGCCGGCCGGAACATGGCTGCCCCCAGCGCCGCGGACAGTCACGTGCCCAGGCGCTGCCGCCGCCGCGCGCCCCCTCCCGCGCTGGCCCAGGGGCCGACCCCGCGGCAGGCGCGGCCCCGGACGCCTGTCCGCCACGGGGGTGCCGCGAGGGCCGGCCGAGGACGGAGGGCCCCGCGCCGCAGGCCACCTCTTCCGGTCGCCCGCCTCTCACCCGGGCGCGGGGGTCGGGCTCCCGGAGCCGGAGAAACCTTCCTGGGGGCGACCTGCGCCAGGTCGGGCTACTGGGCATGCGCGCTGCTCCCGTCCGAGTGCGGCCGGTGTCCGGGTTTTCCCGGCCCCTCGGAGCGGCGGCAGGGGCGGGGCTCGGGGCGGGGCGGCCGGGGTCTCGGTCCCCGCCCGGGGCCTGCGCGCCGCGGGCTTACCTCGCCCCAACGGGCTTCGCGGGGTGCCCGCGGGCGGCCTTATTGTTCGGGGCGGTGGGGGAGGGAGTAGTGCGAGCCCGCACAGAGGTGTGACTAGGGGTCGGAACGTAGGAGCCGCCCTTTCTTGTGATCAACCAGGGGTTCGTCTCGGGGTCGGGGGGACAGAATCTCCGGGTGGCTCGCAAACTCGTGCCCCCGAGCCCACCTGCGGAACGGCCGAGTTTGCGTTCCTTGGTCTGACCAGCTCCGGCTCCGCCCCAGGCAGTGTGCCCAGCCCGACCGTAAAGCTCGGCTCCGTTCCGGTGTCACCGAGAGACACCCCCCCCTCCCCCTGGCGCAGGCCGGAGCCCTTCCCCCGATTCCTGGAAAGTAAAGTAAGGGGCCACGCCCGCTGCCCCTCGGGGCGCAGCCTGGCCCGGGTCCCGCACGCGCCCGCACGGAGCCCGCCGACCCCGCCCGCCCGGCCCGCTCCCCCCGCCCCCCGGCCGCCGCGAACACCCGGAGCCGCGGATCGCGGCGCGCGGAGAGCCGGGCCGGCGCGGGCCGCGGACTGGGCATGCTCGGCAGCCCGGAGGCTCGCGGTGGCAAGTCGGAAGCGTTCGCACCAGCGAGGCAGCGGCTCGGCGGCGGCGGCGGCGGCGGCGGCCACGGGCAGGACGGAGCGGGCAGGGCCGGCCGGGGAAGGCTGCGGTTCCCTCGCGCACGGCGAGCCGGCCGGAGAGCGCGATCCCGCTGCGGAGCCCCGACGCTGCCCTGCCCCGGATTTTGGTGCGCGGCGGGGGGCTCGGCGAGCGGAATTCCGGCGGCAGCTGCGACTCCGGTGCAAGTGAGCCGCGGGGCGGGTGTGGGGGTGGGAGCGGCGATCCCGGGGGGGGGGCCGATGGGGAGCGGCGTGCGGGCGGCTCCGGGGCGAGGGGGCGTGAGCTCAGCCCGCGCGGACCCGCGCGCGCACCTGGCTGGCACTCCCCCCCGCGCCGCGGCTCCCGGGGGTGGGCGCGGGTCTCGGCCGGGCGGGCTGCCTGCGGGGCTCCGGGACCCGGTGGGGGCGGCGAGGAAGGCGGGGGCGTCAGTGGGCGCCGTTCGGGGGTGCTGCGTGCGGGCTGGAAGGCTGCCTGTGTCGGGTTGGGGCGAGCCGAGGGTGGCGGGCCAGAAGGGCCGGGGGGCGAGGCGCCTCGTCCGGTGACCCGGCGGGGGTCCGGAGACCCACAGGGCCCGACCCCCAAATCACGGCCCCACCCCCACGGCCCCGGGCGGCGGCGTGACAGATGGCACCTCGGGGCCCCGATCGCAGCGTTGGTCAGGCGCCCAGGGTTTCGGGGTCCCCCTCCCCCGCCGCGGCTCCTCGGTGCCCCCCGACTGCATAACAGGTGGGATCCCCTCCCCTGCGGAGTGAGCTGCTGACCCCAGGCCGCAGAACCGCCTGCAGGTTCGGGGGCGGCCCCCGCCGGCTGAGGGGGAACTGGCCAAGGCCTGGAGGAGTCGTCAGCGCAGCCGGGACTGGACAGTCCCTCCAGGACGCGGCTGTCCCCGCGAGCGAGGGGTCCCTGCGACCCCGAGGCGACTGGTCAAGGGCAGGGCGGCGACGGCGTGTGGACCCAGGCGGGGGCTTGCGGCCGCCGGCCGGCTGGGCTGGGCGTCCTGGTGCAGCCAACGGATTCAGGCTGGCGCGTTCTGGTTAACGCCTGTTTCCCTCCCGGGAGCCGCGAGTGTAAGTCGTGGCCGGAGGGAGTGGAAGGGATCCGTGCAGGCGCTGCTCAGATGTTTCTTTTCACCTTCAAGCAGAGCCGACTTCGGCGGCGCACGCCTAGGAAACCTGGAGCGAAGGCTGCTTTGTGAAAGGGAAGTTTATTTTCCGTGCTGGGGGTCGGCCCGCTGTTTTAGCTCCCTTGACATTTCCCTTCCTGGACCTTTCCAGCTGTTTGGACAGGTTACTTTTCTCTCGGATGACGGGGTGTTTCTGGTTGGCTGCCTGGCCGTGGAGCGGTGCGCCTGTCGGGGTGTGCCGTGAGCCCCCCCCCCCCCCCCAACTCGTCCCGGTCCCGAGGGGAGGACTCGGTGGGCAGAAAGAGGGGAGAGGCGCGGGGGACGTCGCAGGTCGGTGGGAGTTGCCGGGGAGGCCGCCCCAACAACACCAGGGGGGCTGGCAGCCGCGTGGGCCTGTGCTGGAGGGTACGGGGCTGCGCGTCTCACTGGTTGGGTAGGATGTCCGCGGGAGAAGCCGGGCGGAGGATGGGTCCCTGTCTGGCCAGTGCTCCAAGGGAAGCCCGGGGATGTTTGGTGATTCAGCAGGTGGCAGCCTTCCAGCTCCGAAGCCCTGCCTTGGCCGAGCCAGCGAGCCAGCCGGCAGCGGCAGCAGCTCGTGCCCTCCCGTTGCAGGCTCCAGCTTTGAGGGAACCTCCCCCCACCCAGCAGCTCCGCTTGCCTTATCTTGCTTTGGGTCTGGAGGCCCTGATCTTTTGGTTTTCTTCACGGTGTCTCTTCTTCGAGGCCTTGGGACTCTGTGACCTGCTGGCTAGCAGGAGGCGGCAGCTGGCACCGTGCACAGTTTAAGTAGCTAGTTATTCTGCAGAAAATGATAGCAATATGTAAAGCAGGGAGTCAGTCTTTTCCTTCTATTTCTGCTTCAGGCTAGAAATTTACATTTTTAATGAAATGGTAAGATACATTTCTGTAGCTGTTCAGTGCTCCTAGTAAGCTATTGAAAATATCAGTAAGCATTTTTTTGAAAAAAGAAATTAACACAAGGGATGGATTAAGCTGACATTAAAGGGACACAGTTATTAACACAGTATCTTATTCCTTCGAAGATCCCAAGCGTCTTGCACAGTGTCTAACTTGTCGATGCCTGATAAATGCTTATTCAGCTGGAATTAAAAAAAACAACAGCCCATAACAGAGGCTTGTCGTTAAGTTTTGGCACTTAAAGAACTTTGTTTTCTTTCTATTTTGTTTAAATGTTTATTTGTTTTAGAGACAGAGAGAGAGAGAGAGAGAGAGAGACACACACACACACACACACACACACACACACACACACACACACGGACAGAACGCAAGTGGGGTAGGGGCAGAGAGAGAGGGAGACACAGAATCCCAAGCAGGCTCCAGGCTCCAAACTGTCAAGCACAGAGCCTGACGTGGGGCTCAAACCCACGGTGTGGTGGGGGAGGGTGGGGGTCACTGAGCCACCCAGGTGCCCCGAGAACTTTGTTTTCGTAAGTCGGAATTGCCTTTGTTGACCATAGTCACTCAATTTTACCTTGAAAACTCCACGCTTTCCTTTTTTTTTCCCTAGTCAAGTCCCTGAATTTTCAAATTGTGGCAGATCCTGTATTCTGCTGGAAAAATAGGCACAGGCTTTGCTCACACATCTCGTGAAGATCTAAAGGACCCCTACATACTGCTATCATATGTTTCTTATGGGGGCGCCTGGGTGGCTCAGTGGGTTGAGTGTCTGACTTCAGCTCAGGTCATGATCTCACGGTCCGTGAGTTCGAGCCCCGCGTCGGGCTCTGTGCTGACGGCTCAGAGCCTGGAGCCTGTTTCAGATTCTGTGTCTCCCTCTTTCTCTGCCCCTCCCCTGTTCATGCTCTGTCTCTCTCTGTCTCAAAAATAAAAATAAAACGTTAAAAAAAAAACAAAACAAAAAAACTGAAATGTATCCGCGGTGTATCCAATATGCTTTATGCATGAAACTTTATTTTACGCGAAGCATTTCAGGAAGACTCTCTAGAATTCCTAAACCTTTACTCACCATTGAAAAGTGCTGCTATGGAAAGGACAAAACCGTGCTGGGGGACTAAAGATTCTGGACTGTTCGCGCAGGGGTATGATCTCCCCGGGCTTTTGGGGGAGGCGGGCGTGTTGGGCCAGCTCAGGCTTAGGCTGCTTTTTTACTTCCCTCTGCTTCTTCCTCCAGTTGTCCATCCGGTTCTCCCCCTGAAGCCACACATTCCTGGCAGGGGCTTGCTTGCTTAAAGCCACTGCTGAGGATCTTTTGCATTTTCTCACATAAAGTCAGTCAGTGGTGATTTTTATTCTGATTGTTCCCTCCGCATTTCCACCGCTTTGTGTGGCCGAGCTGTTCTGTGGCCCTCGGACAGAGCTGCGTCCACTGTGCCCATGAGGGGGGCAGGACAGATCATGGATGGCTTTTTCTTTGCCTTTTCTTGATGGTAGCTATAACCAGTGTCTTTGGAAGAACTGTTCATGGCATGCCTGGTCCTGAAGGTTGTGGCCTTTCTGTGACAGGCTCTTGGTCAGCAGTATAAAGGGTCATTTATCCAGGATCGTGGCCGCAAAGTTTGTCACTTGCCAAGTTAGTCTGTCACCGTCTGGATGTGGGAGCTGGGAAGCCCAGGGAGGTGCGGGAAGGGACGGGGAAGAAAAGGGGAGAGGAGGGTTGTGGGCCCGGACCGAGGCTTGGGCTCTGGTTCCAGTGGAACAGAAGCGCGTGCTCATCAAGTGTGGCTGAGTCGCGGAGGCTTTTTACCTTCACAAAGAAGCCGCTCCCCGCTTCCCCCGCAGAGACACCCACACACGGAGGGAAGACACAGGTGTGGACACACACCCCCGTTGCCAAAAGCCGACCGCTCAGCCCTGTTGAGCAGCGAATATGCCAAAGAGGGGACTCCAGGGCCTGGTAGCCGGCTGGGTTCTGGGGGCCTACGCGGTAGAAAGATTCCCCCTCCCCCTCCGAGTGGAAACCCCTGGGGGGCTTCCCCTGAGGCCGCCATTGTATGGACCTCCTTCCCTGCTTTTCCACCTTCCGGCAAATTCGGCCTTTCTCAGTTGTTGGCACTGGATCCTCTCCTGGGTGAAGCTGCTTCCTCCTATTTTTCCCCTTCGTGTCTCCTCACCGTGCCTCCCCGCCACAGGAGCGTCCTCTCCCGGGTGTGTCCTTGTCGAAGATGTTATTTTGTGCGTGTGTCTTCAGCTGACAGGAGCGGGGCCGTGCGGTGTAGATTTCATCTGGTGTCTTTTTCATTCAACATGAGCCTTTTTATTAGGGCGATGTTCAGACATTTACAAAAGCCGGAAGAATTTCATTCGTCGCTTTGTCGGTGAGATCTGTGTTCGTGTTTGGCTTGGCTGGTGCTTTGCTGTCATTCGCATGCCCTGCCCGCAAGCATTCGCTCGTTTTTTTTACTGTTTGCCCTGGCGGGGGACACGCAGCCCACCCTCCTCCACTCGAGCAAAGCCGTGATGAACATCCTGTATGCTCTCTTTAAAAGATGCAGGTGACAGCGTCTGGAGGGTGGTGGCTCTCAAAGTCCACGCCCAGCAGCAGCAGCAGCAGCATCACTTGGCCGCTGCTAGAAATGCAGATTCTCAGGCCCCGACCTAGGCCGGAATCGGAAACCCCTGGGGGCAGACACCATCCACTGGGGCTTCGACCTGCAGGTCTGGAGACTGTGATACTAGGGAAAGTCTGAGACCCTCTGCCGCGAGGGCGGGTGCGTGCGGGAGGGGAACGACCGCGTGAAAGAGAAGGGCACACCCGTTTTTACTACGTGCTGCCCAGTTGTCCTCCAGGGGCTGAGCTGGTGACCCCCTCCCCCCATCCGCCACGTGGGTGCCAGACGGTTCCTGATCCCCCACTTCCTTGACAGGGTTCCTTCTAGCCTTCTTTCTAATCTCACCAGTATTGGGGGCCACGGCGTGGGATCTCGTCGTTTCACCGGGTATTTGTGTAATTTCTTCGTGAACTTGAGCGTCTTTTAATGTATCTGTTAGGCTATTAGTGTTTGTTTAACCAGCTGTGGTCGGTTTCTCTGGTGTTGATTTGCAGCCGCTTCTTGCCTGGTCTCGACTTGCTGCCTGCCTATCCACTTTGTCAGGGGTCACTTTCAGAAGTTTTTGCTTTGATGTAGCCCATTCCTTTTTGCCCTCTGGGGGTCCTTACCCCAGGGTCGCAGAGCTGTTCTGTATTTTCTTCTGTCAGCTTCCTACTTTTACGTGTCACAGTCAGGCCTTTCATTTGTTTGAGGTCTATCTTAACATATGGCATAAAAACGGAATCCAGTAGTATTTTTTGCCTTTCCCATTTTGTGGGCCAGTGTTTCCCACGTTATTAAATACTGTATTTTTTCCCTTAACATTTTCACGGGAGAACGTGGAGCCACCTGTGTCATACTTGGGGTTCCCGCATGCGCACACAAGCCTATTTTTAAAACTTGATTGAATGAGAATTTACACGTGGCAAACTACACCCAAAGTGCGCGATTCGATGAGTTTTGGCAGATGTGCATACTTGTGAGACTCCCGCAGTCCAGAGCATTTCCATCACTCCCAGCTTCCTGTGGGTCCCTTGCAGTCCAGTCCCCACCGTGTCCCCAGACGCAGGCAACCACTGATCTTCCTGCCACTGTGGCTTAGTGGTTGTATCTTCTAGACCTTCATATAAATGGAACCCTAGAGTGGTACTTTTTTGTGTATGGCCCCCTTCAACCCAGCATACTGATTTTTTAAAATCTTTTTTTAAGGTGCGGCAACATAAATATACCCTAAAATGTACCATTTTAAACCATTTAACCATTTTACCGTTAGGTGGCATTTCGCACATTCCCGGTGTTGTGCACCTGTCACTGCTGTCCACCTTCAGACCTTTTGGTCACCCCACGCTGAAACAATGTTCCCATCAAACTCAGCATAAGGGTTTTGAGATTCTTCACAGAGGTCTGTTTTGGGGGTGTTCTAGTCTATACCGGTCACGTGTCTGTTTCTTTGCCAGGGTTTTAGAGTTTTGCAGTGTCACACATGGCAGGGTGAGCCTCTCCTTGGCTCTTGTATCTTGGGCCTTGCTTATCTGTGGACCTCTGTTCTTCCATATATGCTCTGGAATGTTCCTCAAGTTCTTGACCAAGTCCTGGCAATGGGACTCGCCTCTCATGGCGAGAAGTGGCACATTTTGTATCTTAATACTGTACTTCTATCCATGAACATGGTTATCTCCTCTTTTATAAACGACTTCTTAATAGAATTTAAAATTTTCTGTCATGGTGATTTTTTTCCCCCAAAGGTAATCTGTTGCTTGGAGGGCGGTCCCTTAGTCTCAACCTTTCAGGGGGGCAGAGTCCGGGCTTTTGGGACGGATCTTGTTTCAGTCTCCGTTCTCCATTCAGCAGCCTTGAGTGACGTGAGTGGGTCAGTCACCTCAGTCTTCTTGAGGAAGCAAGAGTCCCTGGGGATCTCTCCTCTGACCTAGACCCCTGACAGCCTTCCCCTGGGGCTTCAGAGGCGTGCAAGGGAATAATGTGGGAGATGCAGGCTTGCAGATTTTGAAACAGAGTTGCTGTTCAGTGAATGTTGTGTGAGATGTGCCCTGAAGCTGGCTTTAAATAGGTACACTGAGTACTTTCGTCCTGCTTCTTAGGGACTGGTAACCAACAAGTGTCAGGAAAGCAAAGTGAATCAGCGACCAGTGAACGGGGCAGCACCACACTCCTGGTCTACACACGCAGAGCCCAGATTCCACCTGGTTTTGTGGGTTTTACAGAAACTGTGGTTACTTCCAGAGACTTTGGCCGTCCCGTGGGGGAGAAAGGATGAGAGAACTCTGGGTCACAGATGGTAGAGAATCAGGGGTGAGGCGGTGTGTGGGGAAGTTGGGGGAAGAGAGAAGGGCTTGTGCCGTGAGTTTTGACTTGACTCGGCTAGAATCGGATCAGAGGGGAGGGAAGGACGGGGACCCCAAGCGTGCTTCGCCAGCGTTTCTGTCCAGGGCTTGGAGGGCCTGGCATCGAGCTCCACGGCGGTGGGTTTTGTGCCTACGTTTACGTGCCTCGGAGTCGCTGCTTTGGGGAACGTGGTACCCAGTGGCCGGTGGACGCTTAGCTAACTAGCAGCTTTCTGTCCGCGAGCGGAGCTCCGGTGTGGGTGCAGATCGTGGCTTTACCGTATGTGGCCTGGTGTGATACCAGCAGACTCCTCACAGCGTCCTGATGGCGTAGATTATCACTTGTCGGGCGCCTGGTGCCCGGCCCAAGTTGATCACAAGGTAGATGTTAGCTTCTCTTAACGACTCCTTTTGTTACTGTCTGTTGCGTTCGTCCCGTATCTCCCCTGAGGTCTGTCTGCCCTCGTGCCCGGAGTTGGGTGGCTTCCGTCCAGAAGGACTGTCGGAGGCACGGTTTTGTAGCCTGGACTTCCTCTGTTGACTGCCAGGCTTGCGGTGGGCACGGCTTGTAGACACCTCTACACTGGAGCCCGGTGCTGCCTGTGTGGGTCCCACGTGACCTGCATCAGGGCTCTGGAACCGAGCGGATGGAAGTCAGGGGGCCGTTAGACCTTTTGGCAAAGGTGTGTTCATCCTGGGGACTCACATCTGTTGAGGCCTAACCGTGTGGCCAGGGACTATCGAAGCCCTTGACCTCGTGACCGTCGAAGCCCTTGACCCCATCTCCTAGGAGATGGACATTATTATCCCTTTTTAGAGAGGAGGGCAGTGGGGCACAAGTAATTTGCCCATCAGAGTGGGAGGAATGCCGTTTAAGGAGCTTCATGTCTGGGGCCGTTGCCAGCTGGTAAAAATGGCCAGAGTGGCCGTGGTGGGTAGCTATGATGATCACGTGAGAGTTGAGACACACAGGGTAGCCCAGCGGAACAGTCCCATGACCTCGGAGGTTTATCAGCCGACATAGAAGATTCCCAAATTTCGGTGTGTGTTAGAATCACCTGGAGGCTTCCTGGAAACAGCCCGGTACCTTCTGTGCCTGACGTGTTCCCGAGTGACGCTGATGCCGTTGGCCTGGGGACCGCTCTCGGACAACCCCTGCTGTCAGCGAGGGGCCGGCTGTCCTGCGCCCCCATTACAGGCAGGTGGGGAGATCGCAGATTCCGACATTTTAAATGCTTTCCACGTTATGCAGCAGAGACTGAATTCACATGGTCCTGTGTATCTAGGCCAGCAGAGGGGTGTCTGAGCCCGTGCAGAGTAGACGTTGGCTTTCTGTCCTAGTGCGTGTGTCTGACGTGGCCAAAATGGGTGATGACCCAGGGTGGAGAGAAAGCCCCGGGAGGGCAAGTCAAGACTCGGGAGAAGCGTGAAGCGCCGTGTCGCGTGTCCCATGTTCGGGAGATGCCCTGACGTGCTGTTACTGTGTTGTCTCCCCCCCCCCCCCTCCTTTGCTCCCTGCCGTGGGCACGCGAAGGCTTTGTGTCCATCATTTGTCCCTTGGGGAAAATTTAGGCACAGACAAATTAAAAGTGTATGAAGATACATATCCTGATGGTGGAGAGACAGAAGATAATCTTATTGGACCGGACTGATTGTGTATCTGCGTCCAGCTGTGTGAGGTCAGGGAGCCACCCTGTGTCCGTGCTCCGTGTGGCACCCACATGTCCACAAGGGGCGGGGGCTGCTGTTTTTACAGCAGAAGTTTTCTGTTCGCAAGCGAGGCTGCATTTCCTCTGTCGGAACAACGTTGCACATACAACCGTGGAATGAGAAATTGTTAGGTTTGAAAGATTTTATTAGGAAATTGGGGCTCTGATTGTAACTCGGAGAACACATAAGTAAATCGTATTTGGGAAGACGACTTTGCCCGAGCTAGTTGTCCGGGCTCTGCTGGGGGCCGGAACCTCCTTGAGCCTGGAGACCCACAGAGGAGCCAGCTGTGGTCTGGGGTCCCTGAGGGCTCAGTGCCGGGACAGACACGCAGACGGATCAGTGCCATCAGCAGGAGGTGCCCCCAGGAGGCGGTGGGGGGAGGGGCCCCTGCTCTGGGCTCCCTGTGCTCGGCACAGGGGGAGGAAGGTAACCCAAACTGTAGGGTAGTGCACACGGCACCAGACGTGGTGGGGTTGGGTTTTCTTTTTTTCTCTTGTTTCTGGGGCTTCTGTGTTCCGTGCGGACCTCCGGCAGCAGGGAGGGGTGGGGGAGGAAGGGTGCTGCGTGGTCAGCCGGCCAAGGGGAATCAGGAACCTAGTGGCACTTCGCAAGCACGTAGCAAGTCATAGTGGCACTTGACAGCTTGTCTTTAGAAAACGTGGGCGCATTTTATGGGGCACTTGGGGGGCTCAGTTGCTTGAATGTCTGACTCTTGGTTTCAGCTCAGGTCGTGATCTTACAGTTCGTTGGTTTGAGCCCCACATTGGACTCTGTGCTGGCAGCTTGGAGCCTGCCCTCTTCTCTCTCCCTCCCTCTCTCTCTCTGCCCCTCCCCCTTTAAATAAATAAACTTAAAAAAAAAAATAACAATGTGGCTGAGTTTTAGCTATCTGCTGGGATGTAAAACCTGGAGAAGATTAACGGTTTCTATCCAAGGCACATCAGCGTTTTAGAGTGTCTTTATTAGAAATGAGGGTTTATTTTATAAGCCCACAGTTTTTGGCAGACTTCTAAATTCCACTTTCAGTGTGTTTTCTTTGGTTTGCGTTTCTCATTTACGTCGCCCTCGCCTTCTCCCCTTTCCCCTCCCCACTTCCCCAGTCCCCTTGCAGGGGGACCTGCAGGCCAGACCCCGACCTGCCAGCCCGGGCTTCCTGGCCTGAACGGAGAGCTTGGGCTGGCCGAGCCTGGTCATCTGGTCCCAGGTTGCACGACCCCGGAAACACTGGCTCGAGAACCGCACCCCAGCCGACGTTTGTTATCCTGTTAAGAGAAGAGAACCTTACTTCAGTGCCGCCTTCCCCGGTCCCGTGTAGTTGTGTGTCCGAACCACTGTATGGACACAGCAATGAGTGCCAGACTCCGTGGCTGTGCCCCGTGCTGCCCTGGCCCCCAGTGTCTCTGAAAGGTACTGGTGTACTGTGCGCAGCCCCGAAGGGCAGGACCGCGGTCCTGAGTCCCAGAGGGGGCGGGCGGAGACTGTCCTGCCAGGCCAGGTGGCCGGAGTTCCCCAGAGCCGCAGGCTCAGTGAAGTCCCCGGGGGGGGGGGAGGAGTACCGTCCTGCGGGTAGGGTGGGGAGCAGAGCGTCCTGAGTCGTGGGGGTGGCAGCGGAGGCCAGAGAGGTGGCGGGGGAGGGGGGGGCGGGAGGGGGAGCTGACAGTTTGGGCGGCAGCCTGAATTGGGGTGGGGTGCGCTTGGGGCCCCGGAGAAGTGGAGCCGGCCCCTCCTGAGGGCCAGAGAGGGCATGGCAGGCCACTGTGCAGGAGGAGAAGCCTTGGGACCAAAAGGGCATCACGAGAAGCCCGCTGTGGGACAGTCTGTGGCCTCCAGCTGGAGCAGAGCCGCTGCCCTGGTCACCCGAGACACAGCCAGTGGGGATGGGGTGACTGGCCGCCTGGACACATCTGTGGGGCCATCGGATGTTCCTGAGCCACCGTGTGCTGGTGCCCGACCAAGGGGCCTTGCGGTGACGAGAATTGGGAAAGACAAGGACCCGGAGCCTGGATTCTGAGAGCGTTTGGGGAGTGACAGGGTGGTGGACTGGGGTGGAAGCCTGTCGGGGCACAGTCTCTCGTGTGAGATGGGAGTCGCGGCTCCTGCGTCATGGTGCGGTCAGGTGAGCACTCTGGGTGCGTGCCTGTGGCCGTCCGGTGTCCTGGGACAGGGCAGCAGAAGCTGACCCGGACGGTGCTCTCTGACAGAGGGGGTGTGCCTTCCTTCTGCCCACCGGGTGCTGTCACCCTGACACGGTCATCTGTGCCCAGCCTGGTGGCCATGGACCATTGATTTTTCACCACGTCGACCATTGTCCTTTGGCTTGTGTTTCTTCCGGATCTGATCCCAGAGCCTGACCGGTCCCCGCCGGCTGTTAGCTGAGCCTGCTTACCCTAAGATCCCAAGTGCACAGAATGTTGTGTGTTTGTCATCATCATTTTTTTTTTTAAGTTTATTTATTTTGAGAGAGACAGTAAGAGTGGGGGAGGGGCAGAGAGAGGGAGAGAGATTCCCAAGCAGGCTTCACACAGTCAGCTCAGAGACCCACCCCGGGCTTGAACTCATGAGCTGTGAGATCATGACCAGGCCCGAGGTCGGGAGTCGGGCGCTCAACCGACCGAGCCCCCAGGTGCCCCGTGGAGATCTTCACAGGTGGCCTCGGGGTGTGGCTGGAGCCCTCCCAATCCTGGATAGCAGCTTAGCATCCTGGACAAGGCTAAGGACGGGTGCGAACACACCGGTCTCTGCCCACGCGGAGCTTTCCAGGTAGTGCATTACGCGCAGTGATGGAGTCGGTGACCGTGGAGTGGGCTCTGTGCTCAGGCCCAGCCTGCCCAGCGCTTCTTCGCGGCCCTGCCAGCCGTACGCAGGCTGGGAATTTCACATTTGTTTCATGGCCGCTGTTTGTGTAGCGACACCTGAATCCCTTTGAAAGGCCTACAGAGTTACCAGCCGTTGTGCGGGCCGCGTTCCAAGTTTCCACGGGGCCCTGGACGTGGTTTGCTTTCCTCTCCACTGATTTTAGAAGCGGGGGCAGGGTGGTGGGGACTCACGGGGGCTTCTCGAGCCCCGTTTTGACCATTTGGTGAAGGCCCTGGGAGCGGCCCCAGGCTCTTCCTGGGGTCCATGCAAGGGTTTCGTGAAGCCGCCGAAATCGTACTTAGCATTTTGGGTGTGTGCATTTTTCTGGGGAGAGGGCTAAAGCTTTCATTAAATCCGCCAGGAAGATCTCTGAAAGGTCCACTGTTTGTTTTTTTTTTAATGTTTGTTTATTTTAGAGACTAACAGAGCACAAGCGGGAGAGGGGCAGAGAGAGCTGGAGACAGAATCTGAAGCAGGAGGCAGGCTCTGAGTCGTCAGCACAGAGCCCGATGTCAGGAAGCCGTGAACCATTAGATCATGACCTGAGCCAAGGCGATATTTAAACAACTGAGCCACCCAGGTGCCCCTGAAAGATCCACTTTTAAGAAAGTGGATAAAAAGGTACAGTTGTATGATTGAGCATCTTTATCACTGCCCTTCCTCTCGTTAGAGGGGCTGGTGAGAAGGGTCCAGCTAAGGTGGGGGCGGACACATGCTGGGAGCCTCTTTGTGGTCGTAGGGGATGTGTCGTTTCTATGTCTTAGGGGTGGGACCCGGGGCAGTTATTCCCCTGAGGAAATGAGAGAAGCAAAGTGACAGCTGGTGTCAGGGAGGACCGGCCACCTTAGAGGGAGAAGGGGGCTCATCCTCTGTGGAGCCACAGGAGAGCGGGAACAGAGCCTGGAACAGGCACTGGTGCGTCCGAGGAGCACCAAAAATGGGTCTGTGGATGTCAGAGGCATCTGTTTTAGGGGAGTCCTCTGAGAAGTCCTGGTCGTTCACCCGAGCTGGTGACAGTTGCCCTTCGAGATAAGGGCATGCAGGGTGGCTTCTAAGTGGGACGGCACGGATGCCTCCCTGCTGTTTGATCCGGCAGTCCTCCTTCCAGGAGTGTATTCTGAGAAATACTCGAGACCCCCGTTCGTCCCAGCTGCGGACCGTAGCGAAAAGTTGGAAGCCAAATAGCCGACGATGGCGGCGGGGGTTCGGCAGAACGGACGGTGTGCGCCTGCGCAGTGCAGCACGCGCCGCCCTTGGCTGCCATACCCAAAGGTATCGCGCCTCTTCTGGGGAAAACCCGCCGCGCGCAGGCGCCGCCTGGTGGCCGCTCGGGGCCGGTGACCCGGCACTGAGCCCGCGGACGCCGCCCCTGCCCTCAGCAGGCCTCTTGTCTGCCCGGCGGTAGGTTAGCTTTCCTACGTGCTCGTAGGGGGACGATGGACGGAACGGCCTCCTAGGAGGCCTCCGTGCGGTCGGTCGGTCCTCTGTCTACCCGTTGTTAGCTGCAGCCGGCGCCCGGGACCGCCGGCTTTCTGGAAGGTCGGAAGTCAGTCACGGAGGCGTCTTCCTGATGATGGCCCGCTGTTAGCCCGCCCCCCACCCAGGCTCCGCCGTGCTGTCTGTGGACCTCGCTCGCCAGCTCGCCTGGCGTCCCCTCTTGTTCACTGTCCCGTCTTGGGCCCCTGACGCACCATCGTCCGGTGTTTGCAGCCTCGTGGAGCTGCGCTCCGTTCTTAAAATTCCTCTGTTTTAAGCCCTTTGTGGGAGGCTGGCGGAGTCTGGGTGTCCTGCCTCCCCGTGGCATCTTTCCCGATAGGCAACAGCCACGGCCGCTGCTGTCACCCAGGGATGGCTGTTCCACGCGGACCTGCGGTAAGAACTAGTGTGCAGTTCCCGTGGCCGACCACACCGGGCTGCAGTGGTCAGTCCCTTCAGGTGAGGCTGCTCACCGTGGTCTTTGGGAGTGTGGCTGGCTGTCACGGGGCCCAGGCAAAGCGGAGGGGTGTCGGCCGGGTCTGGCAGCTGCTGGGAGGTACCTCGTTCTTTGCTGGCCTCGGTGAGCGAGGCCTCCGTGAGCGAGGCTGAGTGAGGCTCTCAGGTCCACAGGCGGGGAGGTGTGGACTCTGCTCTCGGGAGCACTCCAGGGAGGACGGCCGAATGGGGCGCTGGGCGCAGGGACCCCGGGGGTTTGGCTGGCCCGTTCTGGAAGAAGGTCATTAGGCGGGCAGGTGTGTGAGGGCATGGATGCAGGATGGGCCACGGCCACCAGGGCCACTGAATGCCCCCCCCCCCCCCCCCCAGAGTCTGGCTACTGCAGGCTTTTCTGCATTGGCCTTAAAAAAATGTTTTATTAGTGTGTATTTACTTTTGAGAGAGAGAGAGAGAGAGAGAGACAGTGAGAGCCAGCGCAGGAATGGGGGAGGGGCAGAGAGAGAGAGGGAGACACAGAATCCGAAGCAGCCTCCAGAACTGAGCTGTCAGCACAGAGCCCAATGCGGGGCTCGAACCCACGAACCGTGACATCATGACCTGAGCCGAAGTCAGCTGCTTAACCGACTGAGCCCCCCAGGGGCCCCCATTTGCCTTTTAACCCAGGTTTGGTTTTCCTTTACAAAACCTTTTTCCTTCCTTCTCCTTCTCCTCCTCCTCCTCCTCCCACCCCCCCCCTCCCCCACTGACCTTTCGTCATTTAGAAAATACGTAAACAACATCATTATTCATAATCTGTCACCCGTCGATAGCCACTGTTGTCATTTGGGCATCCATCCCTTCCGTCAGCTTTATAGAAATACTGGGTGTGCGCCGAACGAACCTTTTGGCCGAGTGCCAGCAGAC
Source organism: Felis catus (assembly GCF_018350175.1). Classification (NCBI taxonomy): domain Eukaryota; kingdom Metazoa; phylum Chordata; class Mammalia; order Carnivora; family Felidae; genus Felis; species Felis catus. The sequence goes on along the minus strand of NC_058378.1, from coordinate 6,955,673 downwards.
GGGGTGTTAAAAGGACCTGTTTTGCCAAGATGAAATCTCAAGTGTTCTGGAATTGGCTTCTGGCACTCAAGTAGAGATCTGAAATTTTATGGAAATCGTTCCAGTGTTAAGATTGTAACAGCACCGTGGCACAGGAAAGTTAATTTCTTCGCACGTGGCGTGTGTTCAGGGTTGTGAACGTTCGTGGTGCAGGGTAGGTAACGACTCAACGGGGCGGAGGGGCCGCGGGGCTGTATTTGTGTTTCAGTCATTCTTACTGTTTGGGCCTGTCGTCGGCGTCACACACGAGGAGGGGAAGCTCGTGTCCGGCTTGCTAAACTTTTGTCACGTCGCGGCCTCCTCTTCCACCCCTGGACCTGACGCTTTCCGTGGTGACCATGTCACGGTTTGTTGGGGCGGCCCCTCCCCCCAGCTCTCTGCGGTGCTTGACAAAGAGTGGATCTGGACGGTCTCAGGGCACAGGTGACATCGCCGCCTTCGTGCAGACTTTTTCCTGGAACCGTACGCGGCTGCTGCCTTCACACGGCCAGTGGGGAGAAAACCGCGTCCTTAAGCCTTGGCTCCGGAAGCGTGGTGTGGAGAGCTGTAATTGGCTTTCAGGATACCCAAGCTGTTTTGCAAATCTCCCGTCTGCATCTCGACTTCCACTGCCCGCCCGCCGGTGTCAGCGTCTTCCCTGGAGACGAATGACAGAAGAGTCTGTGCACAGGTGGCATGTGAGACACACCTGCTCGCTCAAGACACCTCGCTTTCGAGCTGCGGATGCCATGAAGTCAGTGAGCTTGGCCTTTGATATCGTCAGTAAGCATGCTGCGTCGACTCCGCTCCCTGCAGAACACCGTGTCAGGATTTTACTCATGCAGCCTCTGGCATCAGGTCATAACCAGCCATCCCGTCCTGCCTTTGAGCATCTCGGTACATCTCTGGAACGTGCTAGGTACATAAGTACTTACGTCAGTCGTAAGTACGCATCACGTAGTCTCGGTTTGGGTGGGAGAGATTTTTTATTCTAAGACTCCCTGGGAACAGGCGCCTGGGTGGCTCAGTCGGTTGGTTAAACATCATCCTTTCGATTTTGGCTCAGGTCATGATCTTATGGCTCATGGGTTCAAGCCCCACATAGGGCTCTGCACAGAGAGTGCAGAGCCTGCTGGGAATTCTCCCTCCCTCTTTCTCTGCCCCTCCCCCTTGCTCACCCTCCCTCTCTCTCTGTCTCTCAAAATAGATGAGCGTAGAAAAAAAGATTCACTGGGAATGCTCACCAGCATTTGGAAGGAATCTTCCGATATTACCAGTAAATACTGGAATGGTGTGCCTGGTTCACCTTCCTGATGTTGCCATGCGGAGTGGTGAGCTCAGTGGTCATACACCAGCTCGGGAATCCCGGGAACACCACACTGGAAGATGCATTCTGCCCTTTGGCCTTCCAGACAGAAACCAAAGATCGGGTTTTGGCCAAGTGTGGAAACTGAAGACAGCTTTGGTGGATCCTTAAATATACAGAGCAATATATATTTTATCTGTATAGGCTTTAAGCATAACGTTTCTAAGATGTGACTGAGAACGTTCCAAATCTATAATTGCTTTGAAAGAGTACAAACATCTTTTATTTATCTTGTTTTAATTATTGTAAAATGTACATGACATAACATTTACCACCTTAGCCATTTTTAAGTGCACAGTTCAGCGGCATGAAGTATGTTCACTTTTGTACGCAGCCGTTGGTCTCGCCACTGTCCGCCCCCAGGACATCTTTGTCTCGGCGACTTGAGACGCTGCATGCAGCAAACACTGGCTCTCCATTCCTCCCCCCTCCCCGGCCCCCGGCCACCACTCTTGACTTTCTCCGTCTGCGATTTTGGCCACGCTCGGGACCTCGTACACGTGGAACCTGTGGTTCCCTTTCACTTGGCGTGATGGTTTTAAGGGTCAGCTGTGTTGTTGTAGACGTCAGCATTCCTTTCCTTGGGAAGGCTGACGCGTACTCCGTATGTGCACATACCAAACTCATTCATCTTGTCGCGGCCCCTTGGGTTGCGTCTGTGTTTTGGCTGTTGTGAATAATGCTGCCATCAGTGTGTTTGAGGTCAACGTCTTTAAATAGGATTTTTTTTTTTTTTTAAATAAGGAAAAACGTAAGGCTTCTCGTCATCAGTTTTACCGTCGAGCTGCCACATGACGTTTGGGCAAGGAAATGCCTCCTCCTGGACCCACGCCACCAAGTCCTTTCAACAGTGTTTAGCTGACGCGTTCGTATTTGCCTGAGGTCAAGAGAGCAGTTTCACAGAAGGTTGGGGGGGGGGGTCCCCGACTTACAATGTTTTGACTTTTGGGTGATGTGAAGGGGATGGAGAAACCGTACTTGGAATTCTGGGTTTGGATCTGTTCCCCGGGGCTGGCGAGATTCGGCACGATCCTCTCCCGCGATGGGGCCGCAGCCTCCAGGCAGCCCGCCGTCATGAGGGTCCACGACCGACACGCTGACGACCATCCCACACCCACACGGCCGTCCCGGTTCTCACCCTGGCACAGCTCTCCGTCGGTCACACGAGGCCATCGGCACAGTGTTATCAGACGGGCTCTGTGTTACGTGGGTCTGTGCACCTGCCGGCTAATGGAAGTGTGCTGAGCACGGCTGGGCTGAGCGACAAGGTTAGAGGCTTAACGGTGTTTTAACTTCGGTCAGGCTTATTGGGGCGTAACCCCCGTCAGTTGAGGAAGAAGAGTCCATGAGAGCGGTCTTGCCGGTGAACCTGGCGGCAGCCGTTAGCGAGGCCTGTCTGCGTTCTTGGGAAAGAGCCTGCTGTCTTCCTGTCTTCCGCGGCCATCGGTCCCTCCCGTGGGCGCTCAGGAGGGAGACCTGGCCGTGGCCCTGGGCCCCCAGCTCAGCCTGTCGGCCGTGGCCAGCACAGTCCTCGGCAGCCCTTTCTGGACTGCAGGTAATGATTTATTTCTTCAGGCACTCTGCTCGGCCGTGAGCCTGTCTCTGGCAGCCCAGGGGTTTCTGTGTGGGCCCAGCTGTCCGGGAAGGGGCTGGGCTGTCACCGTGTGCTCCCGGCACACGCTGGGGACTTACATGCGTATGCCTTCCCGAACCCGTGTGGTTGGGAAGGCCGGATAGAGAACACGGAGCAGCGGCCGGTCCCCCTGCCCCGTTCGGGGGTCCCCTGGCCGGGGCGCACCATCATCCTGTGGCGACCCGTCGGGCACTGGTTTTGTTTTTGTAGAGACCCGGGAGATTGAGGTTAGCTTCCTGTTTGTGGTGAGAGAAGTGATGTGTGTACCTGTCTAGGCTTGATAAGAATCAAATATGACTAACCGTGGAATAAACAGCGTCACTCAGGTCTGTTTGCCCGCCTTTTCTGAGGGCGCGGATGTGTCTGAAGAGGGCGGCCCATCCTGGAGTTCACGGACTGCACCGTGGACTTCGTGTTTCTAGTGAAAGTCTGTTTTCCTGCCAGGGGATCTCTTTGTTGTTGGGTCATTTTTGAGCATCTGCCTCGGTCTTTTTTCCTGATGGACGTGTGTGTGGGTTGCAGACTTGTGGGGTGGGTTTAAGAGGAGGCCTTGATTTAAATAGGCGACGTGGAACAGATTACCTGTGTGTTTGATACTCAGTCACACAGTTTACGGATGTAGTCAGTCACTTTGGCAATCAGTCAAGTACTCTGCTCCAAAGAATGACCGTAACGCCGTCTGAGTTAAGTTTTTGGTTCAACGAGCCAGGTACCGTCAGCGATACGTCTGTGGGAGAAACGATAATTGGGGTCCTTTTGTACCGTTAGCACCTTGAGCTCAGCCGACTCCTGCAGCGCCTCAGATACCTGCGCACACGGCTGCCGCTTTACAGGCGACGGCCGGACGCGGGCGGGGTCTCTGCGCCTCGGCATCCACGGCAAGCCCTGGTTGTGGTGGCGAGAACGTGGCCGAGGTGCGGGGCTCCTGCCCGCGTGTCCCCTGATGGACCGCTGACACCCGGTGTGATGGGTGTCTCTGCCCCTGCTGGGGAAAAGCGGCCCCCGCCCTCGGGGAGGTGAAGATCAGAAGAGGAACCGCAGGTCAGAAGTTTCCAGACTGTTTATGTGCACGGGGTGTGCACTCCCGCTCTCTGCCCAGCCGCTTTCATCCGCACCTTCCCTGAACTCTCCACTGAGATGGCTGCCTGACCTCCTGCTCCTCCTCCTGCTCCTCCTCCTGCTCCTCCTCCTCCTCTTCCTCCTCCTCCTCTTCCTCCTCCTCTTCCTCCTCCTCCTCCTCTTCCTCTTCTTCCCCCTCCTCTTCCTCCTCCTCCTCCTCTTCCTCTTCTTCCCCCTCCTCTTCCTCCTCCTCCTCCTCTTCCTCCTCCTCCTCCTCTTCCTCCTCCTCCTCCTCTTCCTCCTCCTCCTCCTCTTCCTCCTCTTCCCCCTCCTCCTCTTCCTCCTCTTCCTCCTTCTCCTCCTCCTCCTCCTCTTCCTCTTCTTCCTCCTCCTCCTCTTCCTCCTCCTCCTCCTCTTCCTCTTCTTCCTCCTCCTCTTCCTCCTCCTCCTCCTCTTCCTCCTCTTCCCCCTCCTCCTCTTCCTCCTCTTCCCCCTCCTCCTCTTCCTCCTCTTCCCCCTCCTCTTCCCCCTCCTCCTCTTCCTCCTCCTCTTCCTCCTCCTCCTCTTCCTCCTCCTCGTCTTCCTCCTCCTCCTCTTCCTCCTCCTCCTCCTCCTCCTCCTCTTCCTCCTCCTCCTCCTCTTCCTCCTCCTCTTCCTCCTCCTCTTCCTCCTCCTCTTCCTCCTCCTCCTCCTCTTCCTCCTCCTCTTCCTCCTCCTCTTCCTCTTCTTCCTCCTCCTCCTCTTCCTCCTCCTCTTCCTCCTCCTCCTCCTCCTCCTCCTCTTCCTCCTCCTCCTCCTCCTCCTCGTCCTCTTCCTCCCCTGCTTCCTCCCCTTCTTCCTCCCCCTCCTCCTCCATGGAACCACCTTCCTTTCACTGCCTTTTCCCTCCTTGGGTCTTCCAGCTTCTCTTCTCTTCCCGAGGGTTCCTTCTTGGCCTCCTTCCTTGGCACCTGTGCCCAACTCATACGTGTAAATGTCCCCCGAGGCTCTCCCCTCCGCCCTGGTGATGTGCACGTTCACGCAAAGGGAGCCGGCCCCTCTCTTTGAGGTGCAGTCTTGTGGGGAAGTGGGGTCTGGCTGGGAGGGGGCTCTGATTAATTGCTTGGTTTTCATTCAAAAAGTTCCTTACCGTCTGGGCGGCATGGTCGGAGGGGTGTAGCCCCTAAAAGTTAGAAACTTAGACTGTGTGGGGTCAGTGGTGGACGAGGTACACAGCATCTTCCATTGGAGACGTAGAACTCTAGGGTCAGAAATACCAGTGTCGGTGAAATGCGACCTGTCCCGTTTGATCCGTGCTCCATTTCCAGGATGGTTACGGTGACTCCTGCTGGGATGAACGCCAGCATGTATTTCAAGTCTTATGCTGTTCTTGGTGTTTGGAAATTCAGTAAATACTAAAACCTCAGCCTGCTCACACACACCCCAGCCTGTCCCGTTCGTCTGTCTCCGTGTAGAACACAAGTTTTGCACACAGGTTTGCTGTCAGTTACATCTTTGAGGTCCCTTCAAACGATTCGGCTGTTCCATTTAAAATTTTGTGCAGTATTTCTGTCTACAGAGGATGGCACAATTTTCTTTACCACTCAGTTTTCTTTGTTGCCTTGAGTTAACCTTTGGAGGTGCTGTTTCTGACACTGTAGATCTTAACCGTGTGATTTCTTGGACTTTTTTGTTTCTTAATTTACGGAACTGCCTGGCGGCGATTTTGTCGGCTTCGCTCATTTGCGTAGCGCGGAAGTTCCTGGGTGGTGTGTGAGGGAACACGAGGTGTGCTGGGTGGTACGTGTCACAGCCACGGGAATAAAACCAAGGCTTGTGATCGTTGGCGAGGTGGGTGAGGGTGTCTGCATTTCTGCACTGCCGGCCACCAACGAGGGGATGTTGGTCAAGGTACTCGCGTTGTGTGACTGTTGATTTCCTCACCTATAAGATGGGGACAGTAATGCCTGTTGTACCGATTTGTAAACCATTCGTGCGCAAATGCCCAGCATGCGCTCGCCGTAAAGTGAATGGGAGTGTTTGTTCCCAGGGCTTCCTTTGGAAGTGGTTGTGGGGGCACCTGTGTGGCTCCCTCATGGAGCATCTGACTCGTGATTTCAGCTCAGGTCATGATCTCATGGTTGTGGGTTCGAGCCCCATGTTGGGCTCTCTGTTGATGGTGTGGAGCTTGCTTGGGATTCTCTTTCTCTCTCTCTCAAAAAGCAAAAACAAAACCAAAAACACGTGGTTGTGGGGCACCTGGCTGGCTTCATCGGTGGAGTATGTGACTCTTGATCTTGGGGTCATGAATTTGAGGCCCATGCTGGGGGTAGAGTTTACTTAAAAAAAAAATTTCTTCCTTTATTAAAAAAAAAGAAAGCGGTTATGTCTTTGTGTTATTTTCTTCTATTGTTTAGCATTACAGAGGGTACGGTGGTAGAAGGAGGGAAGTCTTGACTCACTTGAAAACCTCATTCTGTTTTTTGATTGCATTCATATCGTCTAAATCTGTGTGCTGCCATCTTTTGTTCTGGTCGCTCTTTCAGTGCTGGAGCACGATGCTAAAAACAAAATAGATCACAGTAAGATTTTCTCTGTCTCGAGCCCGTGAGAACCAATGAGAGTGACCAGCCAGGTCTTTGCTCCCGGAGTGGTGGCTTTACGTTTCTTTCTTTCTCATTTTTGAATGTTTTTGTTATGAAATATTTTAGACATTTAGAGAAACGTAGAGAACAAGGTAACAAACATACATACCCAGCCCTCAGTTTTATCAAGTATTTTGTGTATTTTATGTGCTTTGGTTTGTGTGTGTGTGTGTGTGTGTGTGTGTGTGTGTATGAATTTTTTTTTCAAGCAGATGTCCCATCTCCATGGGAGCATATGTTCCGGGGCTGCGCTGTCCTCTCTGGTGCCCAGGACACTTTCTGGGGAGTGGCAGGCTCCATGTAAACACTGTGTGTCCTTCTCCAGTGGCCTCCCCTCCCCACTTCTCCCTGAGGTGACATCATCACAGATAGCCAGCCATGGAGGACGGGAAGGAATCCTGGCTGGGTTCAGCCAGTGACGCAAATGTGAGCTAAACGCGGGCTGCCGTCAGGGGACTTTGAATGCCCTGACACAGGGTGCGGCAGACGAATTCAAAAGGGTCCCCTGTGGAAATCAGGACCCTCTCACTGCATGTGCAGAGCCATAGACGTGGTCTTCGGGATGAACTAGACAAAGTGGGGATGGGGCCGGGACAGGCAAGCCAGAGCTCAGCCGTGGGGACGGTGTCCCTGGGATTAGAAGTAGGTAGTTCAGTGGGGCACCTGGGTGGCTCAGTCGGTTGAGCATCCGACTTCGGCTCAGGTCATGATCTCACAGTTTGTGAGTTCGAGCCCCTCGTTGGGCTCTGTGCTGACAGCTCAGAGCCTGGAGCCTGCTTCTGATTCTGTGTCTCCCTCTCTCTCTGTCCCTCCCCTGCTCATGCTCTGTCTCTGTCTCAGAAATAAATAAATATAAAAAAAATTAAAAAAAAAAGAAGTAGGTAGTTCAAGGCCATCAGGAGGGAGCAGCAAGAGAAGAGCCAGACCACTGAGCCCTAAGTGTATAGATGAGCAGTAGTAGGCCCTGAGTGTAGCACTAGAACATCCTAGAAGAAAAGCTGACATTGCAGAAGCAGGCCATCCTGGGTTCAAGTCTAGTTCCTCTCTTTCTGGCTGTGTGGCCTGGAGTAAGCCACCTGCCCTCTCTGATGTGAGGTCCGTTCTTGCTTTGGCTACCGAGAACTTAAGAGCGTGGAATTGTGTTTTCACTGGGACATTGCACTGTTTTCAGAGCTTCTCTTGCCCACGCGGGTCAGACGTGTGTGCAGCGGGCTCACCTGGCCCAGCACACATGCCCTCCCTCCGGCGTCTTGTGAAAAGACCGTCCTCTCTTGAGTCATCAGGGCAGATCCCGGGACCACCTCAGTTCCTTTTCCAGTACCCCCCGTGCCCTGCCAGTCACCAAAGAAAGGTCATGTGGTCTCTGTCTTACCTCTCACACGCGCACCCTGTCCTGCCTGGATTGGCTGTAGCTGTCCGCTTCTGCCCTCCCTCCGCTCCCTGCGTCCACTCTCCCTCCCGACGGCTGCCCAGTCCCCTTCCCACGGTGGCCTGCCCAAGCGTGCTCCTGTGCCCCCAGGACAAGTCCTGCGTGCCGCGTGTGTACCCCGAGTGTCTGTGCTTTGTCCTTGTCCCCGTCAGCCACCCTGTCCCTGTCCTGCTGGCTCTTCGCTGCCGGGCTCTGTGCCCACGCGAGTGCCTTCCGCTGCCCTCGTCTGTTTCGCCTTCCTCTGGGGTCTCCCGCGTGCGCCCCGTCGGCCGCCCGGGCCTTGCTCCTTCCCCCGGGCTCACTGAGCGGGCTGCCCGTGGGCACAGCCAGGGCTGTGAACCGACCCTCGTCCTTCCTAGCGCCTCGCGTGGCGTCTGACCCCGGGCGGCCCTCGGGAAGCATGAGGAGAACGTCAGCGGGTAAGAGAGGGCGTCTCGATCCTTCCGAGACCACCTGTGTGCCCGTGCCCGGTCCAGCCTGCTCGGGGGCCCGGCTGTGCTGGAGGAGGAGCATTTTGTCGACGTGGAAGAGGCAGCTGGGATGGGAACGAAGGGGAACCTCGAGCCGAGCAGGGGAGGCGGTGGCAGCGGGAGAGACGGACTGAGGGCCCGGTCCCTGCCCTCGTGGCTCCTCTTCCGTAGCCGGCACAACCGGCTTGTGTCCTACGACTGTGTCCACATGTCCTGCTCTGTGAGGAGAACTGGCAGAAGGAGTGACATCGGAGAAGGCTTCCCTGTAGGAACTGGGCAGGAACCCCACTCACTGCCCCAGTCTCCCTTCCGTCCTGGTCAAGCGCCCAGCCTGGCAGGTGTCCCTGGGGCCCTGATGCACCTTCCGGGGCCCACCCTGCACGCGGAGGCAAGCCGTAGTTCAGTGGCCACGTCGGGAGTCTCTCTGGCCCCAGGCTCTCTCTCTGCCTCGCGAGCGAACAGGGGGACAGGGGTACGGTCTTAGTCATTGTCCGTTGTATTCGTTCCGTTCCGTTGAATCCTTTGGGCGGGAACCGGTTCCTTCCCTTCCAGAACTCTGGAGTCTGTGTCAACCTCCTCAGGACCAGAAGATGGCTCACCGGCTCTCAGCAGCCATGTTCTGAACTTCCAGGATTTTCTACATGTTGAAAATTGCTGCCTCTGAGGGGGGTTCCTGCAAGGAGACTCTCCCTCCGTGTTTTATTAGATTCTCGGCACCTACCAGCAAAGATGAGGCCAGACTGACACTGGGAATGCAGTGTTTCCGTATCCCAACGTGGAGAGGCAAAACAGGACACCAGCTAGAGAGACCCCTGCGGCTGGTGACTTGTCTGGGGCAGCGCCTCACCGCACGGGGCGCTGGGGAACCTGTCTGGTCTTGATTGTCCTCACCTCCTCGACGCAACCCTCCAGCGTTTGATCCTTGAGGTGTCCCGCCTCTCGGTCCGCCAACCTCTCTGTACCCCGGTCCCGCCCCCCACCCCCGCCGTCCCACCTTTCTGTCCCCCAGTCCCGCCTCCCTGCCCCCTCCCTAGGAAACCGCTCTTGTCTTGGCTTCTGTCGTGGGAGAGGGTGGTGTTCTGCTCCTGCTCCCGTCTTTCTCCCGCAGCTGGCTCTTTCCCCACCGTCGCTCTGCCGTCCACACACATCAGTGGTTTTCACCTTATTTTGTTCCCTGATGGCATTGGTGGGGGAGCCTGGCTGTTTTCCATACCTGGCGATTTCTGCTTATTTGCCTGCTGTCTCCCCAGCCTCAGTGGCTTGAGGACAAACTGACCTTAGAATGTTTGTAGTGGGAAAGGGTCTTCACGACCATTTGCTTTGTTGTCTCACTTTAGGATTGGGTAAACTGAGGCTCAGGCAGTTGATGTGGCTTGTATCATTTGACGCTATCATCCTTTGATGAAATCAGACCAGAAACCAAGGTTCTTGACCCCCTGTATCTTGTAGAGCCTCTGTGTTGATTCTCCTGTACCCTTACTGTTAACCTTGGCCCTCACACATCCCCCCACCCCCAGAGCAGAGGTCAAATATCCGTTCACCAAGACCTACCAAGTTTTTATATGATTAAAAATTTTTATTCAATTTTTAAAAAGTTTACCAGCAGTAAAAATCACTTTTTTGGAGGATATAGTTCTGTGAGTTTTAACGCATGCATCGATTCACGGAACCACCACCACGGAGACCGTAAGGGACGATCCATCGCTTCCCAGGTTCCCTGGTGCTGCCTCTCTGTGGTCAGACCCTCCCCATCCACAACACCCAACAACGCCGACCTGTTCTTTGTTGCTATCGTTTCCCCTTTTCCGGAATACCCTGTCAAGTGGGATTATGTCGACTATACCCTTTGAGACTGACTTCTTTCCCTTAGCATAGTGCATTTGAGAGGCATCCATGATGTGTGCGTCAACAGTTTGTCCCCTTTTTATTGCTAAGCAGCGTTCTGCTGTGTGGACGTACCACAGTCGTGTCTTCCCCCATTTGCCTGTTGCATTGCCACCGCAAAATTTGCACGAGCGTCCTGGCCGGCGTGATATTGCTGCTTTGCAACATGTAGTCATTCTGGTAGGTAGGTGGTAGGATCTCACTGTGATTTTAATGTGCGTTTCCCTAACGATCGGTGAGGTTGGATATGCTTTCGTGGCTAATCTGCCTTCCTTCTGCCTGTTGGGTGTATCTGTCCGTCTTCTGTCTGTCGTGCTGTTTGCTACACCCATCGTCATTATCATCACCCTATTCCAGGTCACAATTGTGCCAGGTTTTTTATACCTCAGCGTATTCTAGAGGTCAAGGCGCTGAGCTAGGAGCTCTGTATCCGTAATCTCATTTTATCCTTATAAAATCCTCGTGAGATAAGTAGGGTTTTCTGTTTTTAGGGAGGAGAAATATAGACCCCGTGCTCAAGAGATACTTGTTGGATGCCTACCCAGTGCTTTGAGCCAGGCATTATACCCACCTACTAGTTCTGTGACTTTGGGCAAGTCATTTAATCTTTGAGTCAGTTTTCACATCTGTTAAATGGGGATCTAGCTCATGTTATTTTCTCCCATGGTTATTGAGTGAGGGCTTCTTTGTTTTTTTTTTAAACTTTTTTAACATTTATTTTTTTATTTTTGAGAGACGGAGCGTGAGTGGGGGAGGGGCAGAGGGAGGGAGGCACACAATCTGAAGCAGGCTCCAGGCTGCGAGCTGTCAGCACAGAGCCCGATGCGGGGCTTGAACTCACGAACCGAGAGATCATGACCTGAGCCAAAGTTGGACGCTTAATCGACGGAGCCCCCCAGGTGCCCCTCGGGTGAGGGTTTTGACGAAGAGTGTGGGGAACGTACTCAGCAGAAGGTCTGGCCCAGGATGGGGCGCCTGGGGGGCTCAGTCGGTTGAGCAGCAGAATCTTGGTTTCGGCTCAGGTCGTGATCTCCAGGTTTCGTGAGCTGGAGCCCCTTATCAGGCTCTGCACTGACAGCACAGGGCCTACTTGGGATTCTCTCTCTTTCTCTCACTCTCCCTCTCCTTCTCCCCCTCTCTCCGCCCCTCCCCCACTCGCACCACCTCGTCGTTCTCTCTCAAAATAAATAAACTTAAAAAAAACAATCAGAGAAAAAGAAAAAGAAAAGAAGGCCTGGCCCCTGGCACTTCCTGAGAAAACATTAGCAGCGGCTGCTTCTGTTGTCTTAACACTTGTTACCATCATGCGGCTGTTTGCGCCTGTACTGGCCGCCTCCCTCTGGAAAACTGCCCCGCGGTGGGTCTCCTGCTCCACTCCAGATCAGGTATTAGAACCGACACACGATGCAGCCTTTTCCTTTCATGGAACGTGTTTCTGGGTTTGCCCCCTGTGGCTTACTCATAGATGGCATCAGGTGGCCAAGAAAGATTTTGCCGGACGGACTGCAGTGATGTGGTTACCACTGCTCCCTTACGTCCGCTCTGGGTACAGAAAGGGCCAGCGACCATGGAGCTTGCTGGGAGCTAGGCTGGAGGCCCTGTAGCTAAAGTCACTTTTCACGTGTTTTCTTTTTGTTTCCATTTTGCTATCTTTACTCCTATAATTTATCCAGTAGCATAAGTAACCCATCCATTAATTTTTTTAAATATTTATTTTGGGGGGAGAGTGCAAACAGGGGAGGGGCAGAGAGAGGGGGGCAGAGGATCTGAAGAGGGCTCTGTGCTGACAGCCCGTGGGGCTCGAACTCAAGAACCGTGAGATCATGACCTGAGCCGAAGTCTGACGCTCAACCGACCGACGGCACCACCCAGGTGCCTCCCAACCAGTTAATTTTTTAACTTCTTAATGTAGTTACAAACGTACACATTTGGCGTACAGCACCTCGCACGTGAAGTGACCTGATCTCAGGTGTGGCAGAAACGCTGTGAGCGACAGTGCACGTAGTGTCGCCCGAGCCGTTTTTAATCTGTCACTTGCCAGTCATTTTACGAGGTTTTTCTTCACGGCCGGGTACTTTGGGGTGATGGCGAGGACACCGGAAAGACTTGGAAGACACGTTGCTATTTGAAGCGAGTGCCGGAGATTTCCTGCCATCGGGGATAGAAAAGCCAAGCGAGCCCAGTGCTTGGTTCGATCCATTTCAGCCCCAGCACTTCCGTTGAGGATGTCGAGCCCATCAAGGGTGGTCTGGTGGGCGAGGGTATTCTGTTCAGGGTGGGCCAGGAAGAGAAATGATGACGTTGGCAGAAAAAGTGGCCCAGCAGTGGCCTCATGCCAGTTGTCGGGTCACCCACGGTGGGGACGCGGGGCTGTGTGTGTGGGCGCGAGGGCGGGGGTGCCGCGGGCCCCCTGCTCTTTGCGGCCTGATCCTGGGGCGCTTTTCGCCTTGTCCCGCCCGCGTCTGTGCCTCATCTCATGTGCCTGTGGGTCTGTGTAGCTGTGTAGCCCTCACAGCAGCCCTTGGACGTCCAGGAGCCCCATTCTGCAGACGAGAACGCTGTGTGGACAGGCTGTGTGGGCCGCCTGGCGTAACCCCCGAGGAGGTGGTGCTGAGCCCCGCGGTTCTCTCTGTGCTCGGCCTCAGTCTCCCTGTCGTGCAGGCCTGGCAAACGCCTTCTCCCAGTGCGGCGTCTGTGCAGGACACTCGGTCAGCACCCGCCTGCCCCAGGCCTGGGATCAGGTACTTGTATTTGGTCAGGAGGGCCCATTATAGAAAGAGCACGGACTTTGACGTCTGAGACCAGGTTCATGTGGCGTCTCCCCCACTTTGTTTTGTTGTGTGTGTGTCCACGGGGTTCCTGAGACTCCAGAGCCTGAGCTTCCTCAGCCATACGGTGGGCGCGGTGCCTGCCAGGGCGGTGGGGGGGGGGCGGGGGGGGGGGTTAGGGAAACGCAGTAGAGCACGTGGCCAGGGCTAGGCGCCGTGTAGATGCCAAGTCACAGGTCACTGCTACGATGGTGACCGTGGTAGGGCCTCTGGTGGTCTCGGGGACAGAGGAAGCTGCCCAGAGTAGTGTTTGGGTCTATGGATCCTGGAGTCAATGGCCTGGGTTCGGGCCCTCGGCGTCCCACTCGCCAGCTCCGTGACTATGCTCAACTTGGCTGCTTTCTGCGCCTGAAGCTTCCTCCATCTGTAAAATGGGTGTATGAATAGTTCTACCTCATAGGAGTAAACAAAGAAAACAGGTCAGAACTGTCAAGAGACCGAGTTGAAATGACCTGATTTTGGTCGTCTAGTGCCATTGTTTTCAGTGACGTGATGTGAGCCTCCTTGAGATTTACAGGAACATTTCTGCTCTCCTTCCTGACCACATTGAAAGAATGTCTCTCTCTCTCTCTCTCTCTCTCTCTTTTTTTTTTTTTTTTGGATTTAATGCCAGTGGAAAAGTTTAAGAGCTTGTTTTTGTTAGAAATACAAATAATTATCGTAAAATTTACTGTTGTCACCTAAGAAATTGAATTAGCTAAAGTAAAAGGGTGTCTTCATATAAAGAGAACCTAAATATTTTTTTTTTTTTGTAGAGTCACCACACATAGCATTAATTATGGGGAGTAACAATCTCATTTCTTAGGTGAAAATACTAGAAACATAATCAGCTCTCTGTTAAAAACCCAATACGTAGCCATTTCATGGAAGTGATTGGAGTCTCCTGCTGTAATCTTGTTTTTATTTTTTTAAATGTTGTATTATTAATTATTGAGAGAGAGAGAGAGAGAGAGAGACAGAGCATGAGCAAGGGAGGATCCGAGAGAGGGGGAGACACAGAATCCAAAGCGGGCTCCAGGCTCTGAGCCTCAGCACAGAGCCCGACGTGGGGCTCGAACCCATGAGTCTCGAGATCATGACCTGAGCTGAAGCGGGACACTTAACCGACTGAGCCACCCAGGCGCCCCTCTCCTGCTGTAATCTTGAATTTGGCTGGGTTGCGTGTGAGTTAATTTTTTTCCTCTTTGAGATGATGGCAGCACGGTGGGACCCTAGATGTGAGTCCACCTGGAGGAAAACCGTCTGTGAATGTCCTGTCCGGAAATCCAGTTTGACTTGCACCCGAGGGCAGTGTCTGCTTCTGGCTGCATCTGCAGCGTCCTTTGGCAGCCCGCACCGCTGTCCTGTGACTAGTATGTTCCAGCCACCTGGGTCACTGCTTCGGAGTTCTGTTTGTTTGCGGTGGTGATGCTGCAAACACGAGAAGCTTTCCCTTTTGTGGGTTGAGAGCTTTGCCGGTGATTAGCGAAACAAGCACGCCTGTGATTTGGGAGAGGCTGGAAAGGCGGCTGAAGAGCTCATTGTCCACGGGCGCGGTGGCACGGCCCAGGAGAGCTGACCACGTGTACGTGCTCTCGAGTCAGGTCCGTACCCTGGAGAAACTCGGTGCGCACCAGGGGACGAGCACTGGGGTGTAAATAGCATTATATTAGCAGAAGCCGACAAGTCCCCGGGTGACCCTCCATTGGAATAGAGCAGTAAGTTCGCACAGTGGGAACTATGTATATACACACACACACACACACACACACACACACACACACACACACAGTGGTGAAACTCAGCCATGGCCATGGGAGTCGACAACCTCAGAATTGGAATCTGAAGAGGCAAGTCTTAACACACGAACTCGGTCTCACCTGTATTAGGCTTAAAAGCAGGCGAAATGCAAGAACATAGTGAGAACACACATGTGGTGAAACCGTAAAGAGGAGCAAAGAATCGGGGCTCGTGGTTGTCTGTGGGGGGGATGGGGAGGGGAGGGAGTCCGGGGAGGGGCACACGGCGCTTCCATAAAACCCCCAAACCCGCACCGACGACGTTAGATACGTGGGGTTTGTTTCTAGTGTTCTTTAGTCTGACGTAGGTTATTGTAGTGGTCAGCCCAGAACTTAGCAGCTAAGACACTGATCAGCGTTGATGACCTCCCAAGGCTTCTGTGTGGGCACGGTGTTGGGAGCAGCGTGGCCGGGTGGTTCTGACTTGGGGTCTCCGATCTGGTTACCGGCAAGGGATCGGCTGAAGCAGCCGCCCTCGGAAAGCTCGACGGGGCTGGAGGTGATGCCGCTGGGCTGTTGGGGGAGGCTGGGTCCTCTTGGAGCACCGAGGGCCCTCGGGACACGGCAGTGGGCGTCCCTCCTGGGACGGAGTAGGGTGAGCTGGCCTTGACCCAGCCTTTCACCCCAGACTCCAGTGCCCCAAACTGGATGAAGGGATGTGCCCGTCAGTAGGAAGTAGGAAGAGGGCTAGGAAAGTCCCTTCCTTCTCTGCGTGGGAGGGGACCACATTCGAGCATGAGTACTGGAGACAGGACCCCTGGGGCCTTCTTGGAGGCTGGCTACTGTGGTTCTACACTTGTCAGTATAGTTCACGGTGAAAAGCTTTTAGAGACCAACCAAATCAGTAAGCTTACCTCTCTAGTAATGGTGGGGACATCCATTGAAATGGCAGTGACTGTTGGTGCTGAACGTGTTCTCCATCAGTGTGGGGATGGAGAGGTGTCTGTGCCGTGAGCAATGGCGGCAGTGCCCAGCAGGGAGGAGGGGACTCGGTCGCACGGATGCCCAGATGTGTGGTAGAGACGGGATTGCATGTGTCTAGATGTCCGTCTTCCTGTCCCTCGATTGGGTGGCAATCTGGGAGTCCTGATGTTGCAGAGAATTCCCTGGACTCAGGGCCATCAGGAGTGTCCTGGGTTCACTGTGACGTTAAAGTCTCTGCTAGCCTCACACGTTCTCCCAAGACCCCCTTTATTTTTTTTTTAAATTTTTTTAACTTTATTTATTTTTGAGACAGAGAGAGACAGAGCATGAATGGGGGAGGGTCAGAGAGAGGGAGACACAGAATCTGAAACAGGCTCCAGGCTCTGAGCTGTCAGCACACAGCCTGACGTGGGGCTCGAACTCACAGACCGCGAGATCGTGACCTGAGCCGAAGTCGGACGCCTAACCGACTGAGCCACCCAGGCGCCCCCCGAGACCCCCTTTAATGGGACAGCAGAGCCCGCCCCTCACTCCCCTCCCCCGCGAGCCAGGGTGTTGCTGGAGATGAACTGGATAAGGAAGGGTAGGAGTTTTAGCTTAAACATTCACGCAGCGATTACATTCTCGTGGTGCCTGTTTTAATACGAACAAGGTTTAAGTTACTGATTTGTTTGCTTACCTTTGAGTAAAGTTGGTATTCCCCAAGGAGAATCAGGTTTTTTCCTCGGGTTTTGGGTAGCTCTTGGCCGAACTTCCTGGAGAGTTTTCTGGGGTCCGGGCGCTCCACTGCATGAGGCATCGAGACCCCATCCCATCTGCTTCGTGGGGTACAGCGTCCTCGCGAGCAGGCACTCCAGGCCCCGCGTGAGGAAGCCACTTGAAGCGGTTCTCGCGAGTGGAGACAGGGCTGCAAGGCAGGTGCGGGGCCCTGACTCGCTTTCCTCGGGCTCCAGTACGGGGCGCCTGGGACGCCGGTACCTGGTTGTGCTGCCGTGTCCAGCCTCATGCTTGCTAAACACGTGGGTGGAAAACCCTCCACACCAAGTGATAATTGCCTTTTCGTTGTGGCCAAGAGGAGAGTCACCAGGGGCGCCGTGTGATGCTTGCTTTGCTTCCCTTGGCCAACAGCGTGCTCTTTTGAGAAAAAAGGAAGGAAAAGAGAAAAATGCATGTAATGTCCAAGTTACACTAAGGGTTATCGTGTTTAAAAGGGAAGTGTAATTAGTGGTGATGGAACTGGTATAGGAACTGGTGTCATAATTAGAGCATTAATGGCACTATTAAGAGTGACTGTTAATAGATACTCTCAGGAAACAAACTGCAGTGCACCCCCCCCCCCCAAAAAAATGGTGCGTGGACGTGTTTGGCTGTTTGGCCTTGAGGTTGGTTTTCGGGAGGGCATGGGGGAGCCGGTGGGGGGGGGGAACGCACCTGGAGCTCGGGGGGCAGAGGTCTGAGGAGGGTTTCATCTCTGGTTGCACGTGCCCCTCGAACGTTGTCTGTGACATCAGCTCCCTCTGGAGAGTGGAGCCGGTAAACTGTGCCTTCGTCACAGGCCGCAGCAGGACGGCCCAGAACAGAGCATGACTTACAGGCCGTGGTGCCGCGTGTTCTGTCGCCGAGCGCGTGGAGGGTGGGGTCGATCGCAGCCCCCCCGGGAGGCCCAGCAGTGGGGCCGGTTTGGGCTGTGCGTGAGGGCCTCGTGAGGTCTCCCAGGTCCCGGACTCTGGCCCTGGAGGCCCCGTGTTCTGCTCGGTGGCAGTTTGGGCTCCGTCACGCGTCACTGCCCCGAAACCGATGTGACTTAAAGAAACTTCATCAGGAATCTCTCGGTCCCAGAAGCTCCCAGAGCGGGTGAGGCGGACGGTTGTCCCCCAGGTTCAGTACGTGGCGGGAGCACTGTTTTCTCTTTCCGCCTTTCTCCTTGCTTAAAAACAGAGCAAAATTTGAGTCTAGAGGCTTGTCCTCCACGAAGAACATTTTCTCGAGTGAAACAGCATTCGTTTGGTAAAAATCGTTGGTGGTGACGGCTGGTTCTCGCTTGTTCTTGGCAGGGTGAGGGTGGCATGCACGGTCCCTGCACGCGTCTCTGGGCACGTTCGGCCATCTGCTTGTGATGAGGGGCAGGGCCGCGGCACCTGCTTGACAGGTGAGTGAAGATTTCTGTGCAGGTTTTTTATTACAACAATTTCAAACCTACGGTGGGAAGAATGTGCTGTGAGTTCCCGTGTCTCCACCGCCTGCATTTAACAATGTTAGTGTCTTGCCACAGTGTGTGTGTGTGTGTGTGTGTGTGTGTGTGCGCGTGTGCTTGTACATTTTTCTGAAGCATGTGAAGTGAAAGTAAGTTGCAGGCATCATGACATTTTGTCCCACATTCTTAGGGATGTAGCTCCAAAAAATAAGGGTATTCTCCCCGAGAGGCATTTGAGAACATTCGTAAACTATGTGACATAGAATCATTTAATTGAACATGGTTATAATTTCCTGTTAAAAGGTGTAATTTTGAATTTATGATCCCTTTATAGCCGATGTAAAGTCGGTGACTTATTTATTTATAGAGTTTATTTATTTTGAGAGAGAGTGGGAGAGGGGCAGAAAGAGGGAGAGAGAGAGAGAGAGAGAGAGAGAGAGAGAGAGAGAGAGAGAGAATGAGAGAATGAGAATCCCAAGCAGGTTCCGTGATGTCCGCACAGAGCCTGGCGCGGGGCTCCAACCCGCAAAGCCGTGAGATCATGACCTGAGCCGAAATCAAGAGTCAGACGCTCGGCCAGTGGAGCCACCCAGGTGCCCTGAATGTGCTCAAAGGTCTTAGTGGCTCTTTGGGCCTGAGTTCACAGACAGCGTGGAAAGAATGTGTGGTAATGTCAAGTAGAGGTTACGGTATTCAAATAACGTGTGAAGCATCCCGAGTGGCTCCCGGTGCCGTAGTTGGGCGACCTGCATCGGAACTTCACGTGAGATCTTAAACACGTGTTCGGCTGTGACCGTAGCTGTGGGTGACGGCGCACGATGACCAGTCGCACGCGGTCCGTCGCTACAGCTCGCTGGTTCTGCGAGGCGGCTGCGGACTCTTCCACGATCTGACCTCAGCGGCCTTTTGTGTATGGCGCCTTCTTCAGGCATTTCCTCGTGGGTGTCTGTGAGCCAGAGGTGTCCGTTGAGAGCGCCATTTTGGAAGAAGTCCGTTCAAGTGAGCCGTGCAGGGCAGTGGCGGCTCCTCGTGTTCCTGTTTCTTATTTGGAACAGAAAGCTGGTGACGGCAGTAAGGTTTCTTTGAAAGACACCAGCATTCTCAAGAAGCCGTGACTGGGATTGTGGGTATCTGGGAAGGATCTAGTGTGGGTTTTTGCTTTTTTGGCCCTGGCTAAGGCTTTGAAAGGATGAGGCCTGTGGCCAAAAGGCTTCGACAGATTGAGGAGAGAAAGGGGTCTGGGACCCTGTGTGGGGGCTTCAGTTAGCTCCGCCCCAGGGAAATGGATTTTTAACCTGCGGCTGCAGTAGCAGATGCCGTCAGGAAGTGCACGTGTTGTCACGTACACAGCTCAGTAGAGAGTCACAAACTGAGCCCTCCCGTGAACCAGCTCCCAGATCGGGAGCCCGGACATTTCCACCACAGCCTCATGCCTCCTTCTGGACCCCGGACGCCACCTCGCCCACGGGCGGCTACTCTCCTGACTTCAAAGAGCATAAATTCGTTTTGCCTGTTTTTGTCTGTATGCGCGTCACACGTAACGCGGACTGACCCGTTTGGTGTCTGGCTTTTCCCATTCAGCGGCGCTTCAGAGAGAGTTCCAGATCGTTCTTGTCCTTGCTGTAGAGCGTCCCGTTGCCTCAGAAGGTGACCGTGCGTCCATTCCCCCAGGTGCAGGTACTTCTGGGGGGTTCCCCTGCTCAGAGTGTCCCCCCGACAGAATGGAGGACTAAACGAGGTTCAGTACTTGTGGCTACAGTGGGGACAGTCCTGGTTGTCCCTCCTGTGCCGCTGCTGCTGTTGCATGAAGGAGGAATCCAGGTAGCAGACGCGGTGGGGAGAAGCCTGGGTGGCCTTTCAGCCCTTCTCGCGGGACTCACCACGTCCCTTTCCCCTCTGTTCCCTGCCCGCACAGTTTCTCCACCCTCTTCTCTGCCATTATTCCCCTTTCCGCAGCCCCTCCGAGGAGACTGTGCAGAATATATCCAACAGTAGGCAATCCGTGAATATTCCTCAGGTGTCGATAGTAGGTGTTACATGAAGGGCAGAGAGTGGGAAGTCACGGGCTCGCTCTTGAGCCCCGGGGTCTGGCTAAGGACTTACAGGTATGGGTGTGGCCACATCCTGGAAGCCAGGTGTGCTGTGGAATTTGGGGTGTAAGGTCAGAGGCTCTTACGGGCTCGTAGCAGGACGGGGATTAGCGGTGGGGGGGGTGGGTTGTGCAGTGAGGGGGGATGGACACCGTGGACAACGGGTGCATGTGCCCTGCCCGATGCTTGACCCGGCCAAACATGTGTGGCTAAATTCAGCAAGCCCACCAATTTGGAACCTTTAGTGAATAGCACGTTCATTATAAGAGAGTGGTTCCTTTTATTTGTTCAGAGTAACCAGTGCTTTCTGGAGTTGCTTCCTTCATCAGAAAAGAATGTTGGAGACCACGGTGTATTATTCTCCTGCATTAGAGAACTCCTTTTCTAAATGTTAGGGGAAACCTTCATAGTTGTTACTCAATCAGATTTTGTGTTTAACTCCTATACGCCTAAGGACCAATCTGTTTTTTTTTTTTAATTGGGTTTTTTGTGTGTGTGTGCATACTTACAATATACATGTAAATGGTTTTATTCCTTTCTTTCGTTCGTTCGTTCATTCGTTCGTTTTTTCAACATTTCCCAAAATAAAAACAGCATTTTATAACCATAGATAAGCCCATGTTTCTGGGATGCCACCATTTTCAGCAACCTCCAGAAATAAATCCCTTCAAGTTAAATTGAAATTTTTCCTGAAGCCTTAACCTTTCACATTTTGTAACTAATTGGACAATTTAAATGTAATGTAACAATTTAAATTGGACAGTTTGAAAGCAGCCGTATCAAATCCATATCTGCAGTCCTACAAATTCAAGTTGACATTTCCTTTCAGGGAAATTTTAGCACTCCCGACAACCTCCCCACCCACATGAGAAAACTAGACAGGTCCTGGTGCGTGTTAATTAGGTAAGCAAAACTTCGTTAAATGGACATTTAAAGGTTCCTTCTTGTGAACCATTCCTTTCCAAGAAGTTGAAATTGCTGTGTTGTGTTGACTAAAAGGTCATGACTCAGGGAAGGTCCAAGACTTCATTCATGGAGACATGGTCATAATTAGATGGGTAGAGATGTCGGCGGTTTAGCACCTGCTGGAGTAAATGGCGGGGGTGTGGGGGGAACCTCTGTCATCTAAATTCTAGACCTCATTTCTTCTTTACAGGTGGGCTCAGTCTTCTCGGTATTTGAGTTACTGGTTCAGCAGAAGCGGCAAAAAACAATAACTTTGTAGTCAGAATGTCACCCAACTGTATATTGTTTACTTTATTGTAAATACTGGTAAACGGTGCTCAGTAAATAGCTTTATATTCCTTTTAAAAAACATGAAGTGGGGGACGCCTGGGTGGCTCAGTCAGTTAAGCGTCCGACTTCGGCTCAGGTCACGATCTCACGGTACGTGAGTTCGAGCCCCGCGTCGGGCTCTGGGCTGATGGCTCAGAGCCTGGAGCCTGCTTCGGATTCTGGGTCTCCCTCTCTCTCTGCCCCTCCCCTGCTCATGCTCTGTCTCTCTCTGTCTCAAAAATAAATAAAACGTTTAGAAAAAAATTAAAAAAAAAAAACATGAAGTGGTACCTTTGGGGGCCGGGCTTATGACCAAATTTGGTTTTTGTAAATAAAGTTCTATTCAAACACGGTCCTGCTCATTTGCGTATGTTTTGTCTGTGGCTGCTTTTGTGCTGTAGCAGCAGAATTGAACAGTTGTGAAAGAGCCCCGTGGAGTGGCTGCAGCGGTGATTGTCTGGCCCAGAACACGGAACGCATTTGCCATCTGGCCCTTTACAGAATGTTTGTCAACTCCTGCTTTACTTCGTAAAAGCAAAGGCATGGTAGCAGTAACCTCTGTAGTCTTGAAATAGCCCGGGACCAGTAACTTTGATGTTAATGCCTTTATTGATTCATTTATTTATCCAACAAGTATTTACAGAGAAGCTATTACATGTGAGGCACAAAACGGTGACCGTCAGACATGGTTCTTGCCCTTGGAACTTACGAGCCCCCTGTGGACTTGGAGGTCCTGTCCAGGATTGTGCTTTTCATACATCAGAGCAAAAACATGATATGGAAGTGCAGTTCCCAAGTCCCCAATTTTCAACAAATACGTTGGTTATAGTTCTTTCTTTTTTGCATTTTATTTTTATTTTATTTTTCAAAATTTTCTTAATGTTTATTTATTTTTGAGAGAGAGAGAGAGAGAGACAGAGTGAGAGCAGGGGAGGAACAGAGAGAGAGGGAGACACAGAATCGGAAGCGGGCTCCAGGCTCCGAGCTGTCGGCACAGAGCCCGAAGCGGGGCTCGAACCCACGAACCGCGAGATCATGACCTGAGCTGAAGCCGGACGCTTAACCGATTGAGCCACCCAGGAGCCCCAGTTCTTTCCTTTTTTAAAACAAATTTTTAAATATTTATTTATTTTGAGAGAGAGAGAGAGAGAGAGAGAGAGAGAAAGAATCCCAAGCAGGCTGCATGCTGTCCGCGCAGCACCTGACGTGGGGCTCGATCTCACGAACGGTGAGGTCATGACTTGAGCCAAAGTCAAGAATTGGACGCTTAACCATTTGAGCCACCCAGGTGCCCCAAAATTCTCTTTTAGTTTTTTTTTTTTAAGTAGGTTCCACACCCAGCACAGAGCCCAACTCTAGCCCTGAAATCATGACCGTGAGATCAAGACTTGGGCTGAGATCAAGTCTCATGCTTAACCAACTGAGCCATGCAGATGTCCTGTTGGTTATATTTCCTAATTGTATAAATTTGATGAGCACTTACTCTCCATAATCTAATGGTTACTTCAGTTGTAAGCAAATGCAGCACGACATACGTAGAAATGACTATGTGTCAAAGGTCCTAACTGTTGACACGTGGTGACACCGGACTGTTGGAAGGCGGCATATCTGGATAAGGCATGGACTTTGGCGTGCTTATCAAAGCAAGCCAAGCCGACCTCTGCTCTCGGGCTACTTGAATAATAAATAACGCACCTTGACAGAAAGAACCGCACATGAGGTAGTGAAGTCTGGAATGTAGTGTAACAGTGTCCGTTGGCCTGCTTATGTGTTTGCTTACGTGGGGTTGGAAAAGTTCGTCTTTTCTTAAATTTTTTTTTTTTTAACATTTATTTATTTTTGAGACAGAGAGCACGAACAGGGGAGGGTCAGAGAAAGAGGGAGACACAGAATCTGAAACAGGCTCCAGGCTCTGAGCTGTCAGCACAGAGCCTGACATGGGGCTTGAACCCACGGACCGCGAGATCATGACCTGAGCCGAAGTCGGACGCTTAACCGACTGAGCCACCCAGGCGCCCCTAAAGTTCGTCTTTTCTTAATCGGGGACTGTAGAGGTCATTGTGATGGACAGAGACTGGTGAAACGGCTTTTAACATCGTTGTAACTCCATTAGCATTTTCACGTGTGCTCCTATATGCTTTATGGGTGGAGCCTCGGGCTGTGAGTCGCTGCCCCTTTGTCACCCCACACTGCCCTCCAACACACAGAAGGGAAATGCCCTCGACTTACCTCCCCGTAAACCCCATAAACCACCCCGTCGTGGCCCACAACATCCTTTAGGAAGTGAGGTTGAAGGTTCCTTTGGATGTTTTAGTTACAGGTGTTTAGCTGCGTGTAATAATTCTCAGATGTGAGCATGCATGATGGTGTGGTAGTGTCTTCTCCTCACCTTAGGACACATCCGACATCGGGTGGGATGCTACGTGCAACCATTGGGGGGCAGTGATGTGGGGGAACGGGCTTTCCCTTGAAACCGGAGACTCGGGAGGGTCTGTCTGCAGGAACCACAGAGAGGAAGGTCAGCAGGTGCGGGGTGGGGGTCAGCTTAATGAATGGGGGTCAAACTCTACACTGGTTTTGTTGCCAAAATTAATAAAGTTAAAGTATAGGGGCGCCTGGGTGGCTCAGTCGGTTGAACCTCCAACTTCGGCTCAGGTCATGATCTCAAGGGTCGTGAGTTCAAGCCCTGCGTTGGGCTTCGTGCTGACAGCTCAGCCTGGAGCCTGTTTCGGATTCTGTGTCTCCCTCCCTCTCTCTGCCCCTCCCCCACTTGTGCTCTGTCTCTCTGTCCCCTTCAAAAAGAAGTAAACATTAAAAAAAATTATAAGAAACTAAAGTTAAGGTGTAGTTACAAGGAAGAAAAGATACCCATTTACGTTTCCTGCTCTTGTGTTTAAAATGTCTTGACAAACTCATTGTAGTAATGAATGTAGTATTGAATGTAGTGTTCTTCATTTTTTAGTAGTTTTTTAATAGTGGTTCAGATTTAGGGATACACGAAACACGAGACTTGAGAGGATGGAGGGGAAGACATACCACGGGCGTTTCCCTAACACAGCTGGAAGCCGTAGGCTCCATTAACTTCTTTGGGCAAAAATAAGGTTTTCTGAAACAAATTTGGTGATGGGCCAAATCACCCAATCTGTGGCATTAGAAAAACTGGATCTCTTCTGTTCTAATAATAGGGAGCGCTTTCTTCGGGAACTCCGGCCCGAGGGGCGTTTAATTTGTCAAGGCTAGCTAATTAGGATTGACGTCCTCAGTCTGTCAGCTTTTGCATCCAGAGAGGGAAAAGTATTAACGTGCCCATGAACCTCGCTTGGTAGAGTGAAATGTGTGTCAGAAAGAGGATCAGCGTGATCAGGCTCGTCACGGAGCCAGACGGCGTCCCGATGCGTCCTGACGCGTCTGCAGTTGTTGGGGGGCCGGGGGCTCTGGCAGCTTGGGGCCCACCCGGTTATGGTGATCAGCGGGACTCAAGCCACGTTCTTGACCCTCTGCCTCGCGTGGGCCAGGCACTGGGGCCGGGGCGTGGGCCTGCCTGTCCTCACTGGGCCGTCCAGGTCGCATACTCCGTACTGACGGCCCGAGGTCAATGTCAGCCCAAGGAGGCAGCGTCGACTGGCAGCAGCCCTGCAGGGTTCCCTCCAGAAATCGGGTGCTTTCCCGGAATGTCATCGGCTGCTGGGATCGTCCTGATGATGGGGATGATGATGATGATAATACGTGTATCTTCGTATGGTTTGCATTAGGAGTGTCCTCTTGTTTGACCTGAGAGAGGCGTCAGGGAGGCGGGACGAAGACGTGGTTGAGAATGTGGGTTCAGTCATGAGCCACGTAAGATTCTGACAAATCACTTAACATCTCTGTGCCCCAGTCTCCTCAACGGTGCAACGGAGATAAAGGGATCTACCCGATAGGGTTCTGGGAAGGCTTAAATTAATGGATATTTGCAGGGCACTGAGAGCAGTGCCTGATACGTGCTGGTCTACTGCTTGTTATGTTGCTCATTTCTCTCTCTTTTTTAAATTGATATGTGTTTATTCTTAGACAGAGCATGAGCGGGTGAGGGGCACAGAGAGAGGGAGTCACAGAATCCAAAGCAGGCTCCAGGCTCTGAGCTGTCAGCACAGAGCCCGACGCGGGGCTCTAACTCACGGACCGTGAGATCGTGACCTGAGCCGAAGTCAGACGCTCAACTGACTGTCCACCCAGACGCCCCTCGTTCTGTTGTTAATTTCGAAGATAGGCCTGCCAGCACAGCGTCCCCCTCATTTGACGGGTGAGGGTGTGGAAGTCCAGAGTCACGCGGCCTGCTGTAGTCAGGCGTCCTGACTTCTTCCTGTTCCCACACTTGTCTCTGTCCCGATTATGGGGTGTGTGCAGGGAGCACAGAGGAGAATCTCCTACAGAGTAGCCTGTGGCTTGGAAGGACTGTTCCTGAGGGCGGCCGTGCCAGCGGGTCCGGCTTGCAGGTTGGTCTTGGCTCCCCATACAGAGCGCCGCCACATGGGGTTAGGGAGCGTCTCTGTGAGGGGGTCCACGCCGGCATCGTTCACATGTTCGGGAAGGTCAGCCATATCTGGGGTGGGCCCTCACCCCGGAACGTTTGCTGACTGTTCCATCAGATCCAGTACTGGGGGCCTGCGTGGCTCAGTCAGTTGAGCATCCGACTCTTGGTTTCCGCTCAGGTCATGATCTCCTGGTTTGTGGGTTCAGGCCGCGTGCGGGCTCTGCGCTGACAGCACGGAGCCTGCTTGGGATTCTCTCTCTCCCTCTCTTTCTGCTCCTCCCCAACTTGTGCGCTTGCCCCCCCCCCCCCCAAAATAAATAAACATTAAAAAGTAATCAGATCCAGTATTAGGAGCTTAGAGGAAACTAAGGTTTACTTGGCCAGGAGGTGATTTCGACATGCGTGTGGCATAAAGACTGGTTTCTAGACTGTCTAGGGTTCCGTGCGGGTTCCGTGGCTGTCTGTGTTTTCACGCCTCCTCTGGGGTCCTGGAACGCGGCCCCCGCAGGTAGGGCCAGACCCCTGTCAGCCTACGTGCAAGGACCCCCTTACCTTTCCTGCACGCAGATTTTGTTTGTCTTGGACTTAGTAAGTGTCTTGTTTTAAAGGATTGGTGCCCTAGCCCCTCATGTGGCCTTCTACGTGAATCTCCTCACAATACGTGAAGACGTCGGGTATCGTGTCCGTGTTCACTCGTGGTCGCCATCTCCGCTGGGGCGTCAGGCCCCGTCCCAGTGCAAACAGCGCTGCCCCGGCCTGCTGTGTGCCACATCTTGTCACAGGCTCTGCCTTCAGATCGCTCTGGGGCTCCTTTGATCTGCCCCTGTACCGGCTTCCCTGTTTCCCTCATTTCATATCGTCTCCTGTCTTGGTTTACTCCCTTGGTTTGGCAGACCACATCTTCTGGAACCTTCCTAACAAATCACATGGGAGGTGAGACTCCTCTGAGTTGCTTTGTATCTGAGAACGTCACATTCGTATTTAATTTACGGTCTGGCTGGGTGTAGAATTCCAGGGTGGGAATCTCTGAACCTCTGAACAGGGAAGGCTGGTGCTTTGTCCTCCGGTTTCTAGCGTTGAGTGGACAAGCCTGACACCTTCTGATTCCCGGCCCCCTTGTCGGATGTGATTTTTCCTTTTCTCTCTGACTCTATCTTCTGCGTTCTGAAATTTCGTGATGATATTCCTTGGTGGGGGAGGGCCGCTGTTCACTTGTTCCGCTGAGATCCAAATGGGCGTTTTCAGGCTGGCAACTCATGTCTTTCGTTTTTAGAAATTTTCTTGAAGTATGTCATTATTGATTTCCCTCTGTCTTCCCTCTTCTTTCCTTCTGACGTGCCTGTTAGTGCAGACTTAGCCTTGGCTGTCTTGTCTTTGTTCTGATTTCTCTTCGAGTATTTTCTCAACTTTGCTTTTGAATCTTTGATTAAAGGTTTCATGTTTTACAGTTTTATTTTCTGACAGCTCTCTTTTTCCTGGTGGCTGTTCTGTGAATGCTTCTGTTTTACAGAATCTTACTATTTCAGGACAGTATTTTCTCTTAGTCCTCTGAGGAGATTAATCATGTTTTTTCCTTTTTGAAGCTGTTTTTTTTTTTTTTCTGCATAATTTGTTATGTTGCTTTTTTCTCCTCCCATTTCTGTCTTTCACATTAGATACTTCCTCTGTTTGCCTGATAGTCCTTGAGTGTCTGTTCATGCTTAAGAATGAGGCTTCACATTGGGGCGCCTGGGTGGCTCAGCTGTTAAAGCGTCTGACTTCAGCTCGGGTCATGATCTCGAGGTGTGGGAGTTCAAGCCCTGCGTCGGGCTCTGTACTGACAGCTCGGAGCCTGCACCCCTCCCTGCTCTGTCTCTCTCAAAAATAAACATTTTTTGAAAAGCCTTAATTATTCTTGTGTTGTGGTTTTAGAAGGGAGACAGACTGAGTATGTGTGTTCATTTCAGTGCCTTTAGCAGGAAGTCAACGTGGACCCCTTAAGCATCTCCAGGACAGGGCCGGTCCGTCCACGTTTGGTGGCAGGCCTGTGGTGGCGAGCGGTAACTGGCATTCTCTCATTTCTAAGGCGTGATATATATTTAGATTCTCTCGGCAGAGATGTTGGCTTTCTTGTTAACGCTGCCGCAGCCGCTGCCTCTTCTTAGTTAAAGGCTTTCATCTCAGATATAAAATACCAACAAACTTATAAATAATTGGGCTTTGAGACAAAAAATAAGAATCCTTAAAACAAAAGAAAGCTCTTTATTGATGTTTCTGAAAGCAGTTTTCAGAGGGCAAGCGTATAATCCTTAGATTAAAATGCAGCTGACACGTTAAGCCTTCTTACAGGGAACGGGGATAATGGGCTTTAATGCCGTTTGTCCTTGACCACCCACAGAGGGCACTCCGCGGCCGGCCAGAGAGACGCGCAAATCGGGCCCAGAGAGCGAGGCCGTGTTTGTGGCTCTGATCCCTAGTAAATGCTTCCCCAAAGCCTTCAAGCTCGGGCCGTCAGACAGGTTGCCAGAGAGCGGCCGAAAAACACTGGAAAAAAAGGAGCTTTAGGTCTGCTAGCAGGTCTCTGCTGGGATTGGGCGGTTTTTAGGAGGGCAGTGTGGTTCTTTTAATACCGGCCAGCTGACCCCGGATGGGCACCGGTGTGCTCCCGGGGACGCGTGCACTTGCTTGCCGTCCTCCCCGCGTGGGGGGCGCGTCCTCGGTCCTCCCTGCTCGCTGGAGCACGGCCCCTTCAGGGGAAGGCAGGCCTGCCCCGCCTGATAACCCGAGAGAGGGTCGCTCGGCCCCGGTGGCCGCCGGATGACGGAGTTCCGGCAGAGGGCCCTGCGCTGGCCGCCGACTTCGTCCCCGGAGGGGGAAGCGAGACGGACGGCTCTGCGTGTGCCGATTGCCGTGGGAGCCTGCCGACGTCCTGGTGCACTTCTGGGAGGGCCGCGTGTGGAACCGAGAGACCGCTTTCCACGTGAGAGCTTGGGCTCGGTATTGATCCGTCAGCCTTTGAGGAAATCGGATTCGTGGGCTTCCTGGGTTTGGAAAGTCACCGACTCTTCGTATTAAAGCCACGGACGGTCTGGGGGCAGTTTGCCTTCCTGTCCTGAGGTTGGACTAAAACCTAGGAAGCACCGTCCTGCGGCGATGCCTGGCTCTTTGTGCTCTTTAAAAACACGGAATGTCAGCGCATGGCGGCTTCTTGTGGGTGAGAGTGCATCAGCCACTCCTGTCGTCCCTGCGCTCGTTCCCCAGCCCCCCCCGGGCCGTGTCCCTGTCTCTTACCGTGCGTGGTGCTGCGTGGATTCTGGGAGCCGCGCCTGTGACTTAGCGGGCGGGGGCCGCGGCTTGGGGTGCGGAGGGGACCGTGTGGACGGCGATGGGTCAGCTGACCGACGCCCAGCCGAGGTCTCCTGGGGTTTGTCATCCTCCTCGATGACCAGACTTGATGCCTCTGCGACTCGTCCGCTTCGGAAGCTCTGGCCCGAGCGCGAGCGAAACCTTTCCTTGGTGACCCTCCGCTTAACTGGAGTGCCCTGAAGCGCCTGGAAGACTTCTTTGTTTTAAATCCTGAGGGTCGGCAAAGGAAACCGAACCCTTGTTAAAAATCAAAAGCAGAACTGCAACTGTTCCTCGCAGAAAATACCCGTTCGGATCTTGGCCAGAGCTGGTCGGCTCCCAGGGCGTGAGGCCCCAGGTCTGTGCAGTGTTTGTAGGCCAGACCGAGAGTCAAGGACGAAGCGAACTGTTCTCATTTCCAGGCGATTTCGATTGTATGCCCACAGGGCAGCCATCACGTAGGGTTCCGCTCTGAGGGCACTTGGGGTGCATTTGCGATGATACGTGTCCAGCACCTTCTCCCGGGAGACGTGGACCACCTGTGTGCGTTACAGTGTGATGGGCGGTGCCACGGAAAGTGAGTTCAATTCCCGAGATAGGTGATCCTTTTGTGTTTCAGAAAACGCAGGAGACGGGCCGGAGCTCTGTCATTTGTGATTTCAGATTGTCGTGAGTAGCCCCCCTCATCTGGTTGAGAATTTTCGCTGCTGTGGAGAAACTTGCCCTTCAGACAGAGTGTGAATGAAATACTCTATCCACTGTGGCCCCCCCCGCCGTTGGAGGCGGATGAGAAGAAAGAGTGGCGTTTATGGAATTCGGCTGTTCTGCTGGAAGGGGGTGTATCCTCCAGCTGCAGCTGGGGACTGCGGGGACGGAGTGACTGAGCGGCCCCGAGATCAGCGTACTGGCCGAGGGGCTCAGAGGCTGCTGGCTTCGCACACAAAACCCCAGCATCCGATGGCTCGTGTGGAGGCCACGGTTGTGACATCGGAGACGTCAGCTGTCGAGTCCGTGACGAGGGTGATCTGGCCGTGTTTCTGTTTAAAGAGGTGGGGACTCACCTGTGGGGCGATGTGTCCGTCCCCCACCTCCTCGTGGGCGTCTCCGGGGTCAGAAGCCGGGGCCAAATGAGCGCCGACTGCTTGGCGAGCTTACTTACCAGCTGCAGCTCGGCTTTGCTTAGGAAAGCCTCTGGGGGTCCCACGCAGTCCCACGTGGGAGGTGTGACGTCCCTAGGAGTGGCACGAGGGCAGGGCCAGGAGCGGGGCTGGGCCCCGGCCCCCAGGTAGCTCTGGGAAGATCCGAAGCCTGTGTTTTTAGAGATGAATGGTTAGACTTCCTTGCCTTTTTTTTCTTTGGATTTTCTGTGGAACTTGGAAAAGATTCAGAAGGCATCGGAGTGTTTCTGCCCCTGCTGGGGCCGTGGCTTCCAAGGGCCAGTGGGTGCGCCCAGCAGCCGCTGGCAGTGCTGGAAGGGAGGGGCTCTCAGGAGAGCTTTCTGGAGAGTTCTGTGAGCATTCAGCACTCTGGGCTGCGTTCCACATTAATGATGGAGACAGGCACTGTGTTTCCCTGACATCCATAGTAAGAGAAGAGGGGGCTGAGGAGGGGATAGGGCAAGAGAGTGTCCAGAACGTGGAGAAGACATCCACAACGTGTTTCTATTCCATTTAGAAAGTCTGGGGTGCCTGGGTGGCTCAGTCGGTGAAGCAGCCAGCTCTTGGTTTCGGCTCAGGTCTGATCCCACAGTTCCTGAGATTGAGCCCCTAGTCGTGCTCCTAACTGAGCGTGGAGCCTGCTGAGGATTCTCTCTCTCCCTCTCAGAAAAAAAAAAAAATAACAAACAAGTAGGCATCTCTCTGCAGTACTGTGTTTCCTTCTAATTTTAGCAAGGTCGTAGTCTTGGGTTTGGCAATGGAACCTGCTCATATATATACCTATCTGTACATACGTACGCCTATATATGTAAATATATATGTATATATTTTTGCCCCCCCCCCCCCCCGCAAACCCACTTTGCAGAGCAGACGACTGTCTGTGGTGTTCAGAGAGTCTCTTCTGTCACCTCTCGCCACCCACCCCCTTTTCGGCCTTTAGAGTGCTGCGTAGCACACTTGAATCCGGTGAATTCTGTCATTTTATGGGGAGGGGGCTGTGCATCTTGGCCTTATGATCTGCAGATGAGAACATTGGGGTGCAGGCAGGGGGAAGGGGCTCGCCTCTCCACCACCCCCCCTTCACCCGCTGGAGGAGGCTGCACAGACTTTGACTCCTGGGCTACTTGGGAACGCCATACGATGCGGTATCTAGAATCCTCGTTCGCGCATCTCGTCCCGCGGTGGGAGCTCCAGGAGCCGCCGTGTTTAGACGGGACGAGGGCTGTGAGCCTTGGAAGAGGCGGCCTTCGCCCTCGCTCCTGGATTTGCACTGCGTAGCACGCTCAGCCGGCCGGCCCTTGCTCAGAACCTCTGCCAGATGCACGGTGGTGGCACTTGCTCCCTCACTCTCCTGTGTGGCCGCTCAGTGTTGTCAGCCCCACCTTCCGTGGGCCGTGCGAAAGAGCCTGGACAGACCGGCGTATAGATCCGGCTTCTTGGTGTGACCACGCGGAAGTTAGCTAGCCTTGTCCGTACCTCGGAGACGTTGTTTGCTCCAGGGTTGTTTCAGGGATTAAGTGAGATTATACATACATATAGGTACATGTGTATATATGTGAGTTTTATATCTGTGCTAATACGTAGATGTTTTTGTCTCTGCTACATATGTGCACAGGGACATGAGCCCCGTGTATATATTGTGCTCAGCACAGTACCTGGCACGTATAGGATACACAGCAGACGTTATCGCACTGCTATATGCATTGTTAGGCTCCCGTTCTACTCTGGCCCTGAGAGGTGCAGGGCTCGCGCTCTGGCACATGTGCTGGGCTTGTTCAGTGCCCCCCGTGGACTACCCTCCCGGATGCACCAGCGCTTGCTGAAGAGAAGTGGAGAAGATACTGGGCTTTGTTTGGATTGCATCGATTCTAGTTTGCTTTTCTTAGTTCTTATTCTTCAGACTCTTAACCCTTTGCTTCTTAACTGTCAAGATGGACATTTCCCTGGGGCGGAGAATGTGCCCACTGGCAAAACGACCCCGGAAAGATGTGTTTCTTTATCTTTTTACCTTTTTAGGTTTACTTTTCTCTCTGTAGGCACTGAGAGAGAAAGGATTTGTTTATGAAACAAATGGAATTTACCAGGCAGCCATTGGTTGTTCTGCTTTTGGTCAGTAATTTGATCAAAGTCTTGACCAGCAAGAGATAAGTGATGTTTGCAGTTGGACTTGATAAAATTCTGGCCAGAGGCAAAGAATGTTTTGTCCACGAGCTTGTCTGGAAGGATCGAGGGCGGGAGCAGTTACTCCTACCTTTACTGACGGGGCAGAGAACCGAGGGGCCCCCAGTACAAATGTCATTGGGACCCTAATGGGGAACTGTGGGTGCAGAGCGGTGGTACATGGGCCTTGAGGGTTTCTCTCATTTCACTCACTGGGCCTTCATTTTCACTTTTAAAAAGAATTTCATGTGTAATGCGGCGGCATTAGCTATACTTAAGGGTCCAGATTATGTTGAGTGTTTTCTGGATTATTAAAATAGTAAGTTCAGAATAGTTGAAGTTCAAAGGCACGCCCACTTCCTTCTAATCCCTGACACTGTAATGTTACCTGGGGCTCATAGCAGATTGACTACAATCACTCTGTGATTTTCTGTGACTGAAATCTGGTTCTTTTTTTTTTTTTTTTTCTTTTTAAGTTCATTTATTTAGAGAGAGATAGGGAGAGCAGGGGAGGGGCACAGAGAGAGGGAGAGAGGGAATCCCAAGCAGGCTCCGTGCTGACACAGCAGAGCCCAATGCGGGGCTCGAACTCATGAGCCATGAGATTCTGTCCTGAACCAAAACCGAGAGTCAGACGCTTAACCGACTGAGCCACCCAGGCGCCCAAGATGCTTCTTGAGTGACTTTTTCTGCCAGTGAGAAAGGCTGGTTCAAGTAGTAAAGACCGTGAAGCGGTCCCTGACCTTCCTTCTGGGAAGGGGAGCCCGGGAATTCTAGAACGGTTTTCCAGTTTTCATGGCGTCTGCTCCCTGGAGGCCCACAGCGTGCAGTGCCTCGTCAGTTTCGTAAAAACTGTCTTAAGAAACATAGCCCTCAATTCCTAGGGCAGCCGTGGACAAGGTCGCTGCGTGGGGCGCATGGGGCGCCATCTTGGGCCTAGTCCTGGGCCCCGCTAGCAGCCCACTGCGTGGGCACAGGCCGGCCTCGTCCAGGAGGCCCAGCTGCCACAGCGGCGGCCTCGGCGCTGACCCCGGGCCCTCTCGACTCCAGAGTCCATGCTGTTAACCGGTACGTTTTATCGCCTCCCAGCCAGAAATGAGCCAGCTTTTCTGCCCCAAGATCTCTGCTCCTTGTGAGGTCATGTGCCCCCGTGTCCCCGCATCCTTACTGTTCATCTCCACCCCCCCAACACCCAAACTTCGCATTCACGTCACTGCTACCCCCGCAGGCGCCCCAGGCTGCAAGCACCTCCTTGTTCCTGGCAAAGAAATCCCCCCCTCAGTGCCTGGTAGATTACTCTCCCCTGTTCCCGGAGGAACAGTCACAGTCCCACTGTGTGCTGAGGGTTGTTCAGGAAAGGGGCAGGAAGCTGAGGCTAGGAGTTCTGAGTGGGATGGGCGTGATGAGGCTGGCGGTGTGGCCTGGAGGGGGGACCAGCGGCTGGAGGCCCCGGGGTGGACAGCAAGGGGTCCTGGCGGCTCCCCCGGCTCACACACACGGTCATTCTGCCCTCCGGTGTATTTGTTTCTTCCCTCATTGCTTTCTTCATTCACGCATCCTCCACGAGCTCGTGAGCAGCGTTATTTTCAAGCTCCTTTTGGGGCTGTGTAAGCACACAAAGTGTGAGGGCTTTCATCTGCTTCCTTTTAGTGGGAGGAAAAGGAAGTGTGGAAGAAATAGAAATACGTATATATCGCTGCTTAAAAATACTGGTACTTAAAAGCACCAGATGCTTTTTGCTCAGAAAATGAAGATGTTCGAGGTGTTCTCGAAATGTGATGGTCAAGGCAAAAGCGTTTGAAAGCTCTCGCCTGCTGTTCTCAGAGTGAACTGGACACACGTTCCCAGCCCCTTCCGCACACCCAAGAGGTGGGGCGTGAAGAAATGATGCCATTTCATCATTTCCTGGAAGGCAGACATTACGTGCAAAACGTAATGACGAAATAAGAGATACAGTAGTTTAGAAATTTAATGTTTCTGGAAAGTCTAACGTTCGGGGAATGTTTGAACCGGGAAAAGATGTCTTCTCCCTTTTTTCCCCTATGGAAAAAGGAAACTTTGAAACATTTGAAAAAAGTGTTTGTCTGTTTTTTTAAAGCCCACTTTATGATGCATCTGAAACGAGAATCCCAAATTGGAGTGCCTTGGGGGGTCAGGCAGGTGACAAATGGGCGAAGCAGGTTGGATATTAAATAAAAGCAGAGTCTGGGCCCTGTGACCCAGCGGAAGGCCGCGTGTCCCTTAGAGCAGGAGCAGATTCTGCCGGAGTCCACTCTGCGCTGCCATGTGGTGGCCCCCGTGTGGGGTGGGAGCCAGATCTCACATCTTCATAGAAATCCGGAGTTTTGAGTAACCGACGGAAAGCCTTAAATGACCCCAGCGCCCTGTGGGCCAAGCAGACCCCGTCTGTGGTTGCCTCTGGCTTGCAGACCATCTGCCTGCACCTTTGTGTGTGTGTGTGTTTTAGCAGAATATACTGTGTAGAACCCAGAGTACTCTCCTGGGTGTTGTACATTTAAAAATGAAGTTTTCAGGGGGCGCCTGGGTGCCTCAGTTAGTTGAGCATCTGACTCTTGGCTTCGGTTCAGGTCATGATCTCGCGTTTTGTCGGGTCGAGTCCCACGTCCGGCTCTGTGCTGACAGCGCGGGACCTGCTGTCTCTCTCTGCCCCTTCCCCCCTCGAAAGGAAGAAATAAACTTTAACAAAAAACAAATCACAATAAAGGTTTCAAGCATGGATCACAAGTGCATCAGGTGGATGTGGATTGTGCTGCCCGCGTTTGTAATGACTTTGGCTGCAGGTGCGCCGCCGTGTGCCCTGGGCACAGCAGACCTTTAACAAGGATTTGTTCACTGCACGGAACGCGAAGGAGTTTAATAATCCACAGTCCTCTGGTTCGCGTGAATCCCAGAGAAATCGGAGAACAGGATAACACAAAGGAAATCGATCTGTGTTCTGGATGTGATAGAGCGAGCGTGTGTTTTCAGAAATGGAGGCGCCATCACAGAGGTTAGGGTAAAAGCCGCGAAGGCACACACACGGGACACTGCTTTTGCCGTGTCAGTCTCAGCTCGGTCTCGTTTCCCGAGCGGTCGCTTCTTGGATTTCGCTTCTTTTGATGTTTATTAGCTTCTTACTTTTGTCTTCCTTTTGCACGTCTGAAAGCCAAAGGTTGTCAGAACTTCCCAGCCTCAGTCCACGTGGTGTTGGTTACAGATAAGAACATCCAGCCGTTGTCAAAGGAGCTGGGTCGTCGGAGCCGTAGCAAACGCCGTGTGGTGGGGCGAGCAAGCCACTGCCGTGCCGTAGATGCCCCGGTCGGGATGCACCTGCTGGTGCCAGCCAGGCCCTGGATGTAGCTCCCTCCGTGCCCCTCGGCGGTGTTCTTCTCCATCCCTGCCCCTCTGTGCCACTCGCTCCGGACTCAGAGTGCCGGGTGGGGGCATCTGAGTGTGCCCACATGGCTTCCTCCGGCTCCCGGGCCACCGGTGCTCAGCCTAGCCATGGGGGAGGACACTGAAACGCAGAGACGAGGTGCGGGACGCCCCTGTGGGTCAACTCGCGCATCCCGCCCCGAGGAAGAAGACGCTCGCCGCAGCCAGCTGGAGGCCCAGGAGCCACACGGCATGCCATTCCTGGGATGTGGCGCCTGTGGCAGAACGAGGCGTTCCCAGACATGGAGTTCCTCGCTTGGGTCATGGTAGAGTTGAGATTTTAACCCGTTCATGCCTGACTCGCAAACGCACGCCCTTAACCCCTTCTTATCCAGACGCGTCTTTTGCGTAACCTCACCGGCAGCATGCGGGAATCTGTTCCCCGAATCCAGCCCGAAGTGTGTGGCTTCCTTCTCAGTTCCAAGCAGACGTGATGGAAGGCAGCACGTGGCACTGCCCTGTGGCAGGTGACACTGTGATCTGCTTTGCTGTAGCAGGATTCCTCAGTGTCCTCGAAGGTGGTTTCAGATAAATAGGGAGTTAAAAATTTTTTTTAAGAATGTTTATTTATTTTTGAGAGAGACAGAGTATGAATGGGGAAGGGGCAGAGAGAGGGGAGACGCAGAATCGGAAGCAGGCTCCAGGTTCCCAGCTGTCAGCACAGAGCCCAACGCGGGGCTCGAACCCACTGCCTACAAGATCATGACCTGAGCCGAAGCCGGACGTTTAACCGACTGAGCCACGTGTATGGGTTTTATACAAGCGTCTTCCTCTGGCGTGGTTTTTAGAAAATGAGTTTTGTTTTTGTGCACTTAGCACATACCTCTGGATGTCTGCTGTGTGCCAGTCATTGTCCTAAGCCTTGGGGATACTGACTTGAGTAACAGTTTCTGCCCTTCGGTGCTTCTTTTGGAGAGCAGAAAAGGGTAGGCGACAATATATGAGCACCTTCCTCTTTTGCTAGAAAGCTGGCAGAAAGGTAACTGTAAAGGGCAAAAACTGTTGCAAGTCTGTCTAGGAAGAGAAGAAAATGGCTTATGCTAACCCCTTCCCACGCCCATCATGAGCGAGGTGCCAGGGGGTGGGCGGAAGGTGCAGCCGGCCGGGGACAGGAGGGGGGCGCCCGCGGGAAAGGGCACTCAGGGCCAGGCCTGAGTGTAGGAGCCTGTTTTAGTGATCTGCTTATCTGCGCTCGTTCGCTGCCACTTTGTGGCATTTTTGCAAGGAGTAGAACCTTCTTTTATCGTAATCCGCTAACGGCACCTGATTCCCGGTCCCCCGTGTGCTCTTGTTCATTAAGTGGCGTCCTTGCCAGCACTGTGTTCGACTTGCAGGATGTTGAGAGCCCTGCAGAGCAGTGACTCTTCCTGGGTGCGTGGCCGCCCCGGGGGATCATCGCGAGGTTCTGATGGTGCCACGTTCTGGTCGGCCCAGTGGCTGTCAGGGATGTGAGGCCCCAACGGTAAAAGCTAGGGCACTGGGCTTGCCGTAAAGTCAGACTCAGACTTCTAGAAAAATGGAACGGTTTCATTAAAGTATGCCAAGCAAAAATCCACCATCACCAGGTAAATACAGGTCACCACCACCCAGGGTAAGCAGTAGACATTTTCCAGCCCTCTAGAGGCACTTGTGCCCTTCTCACCTTTGACTCTCTCCCTTCCCCCCAAAAGTGAGCACAGCCCCGACTCACACACTGGTCACTTCCTTGTCGTGTTTATTTTCTGTCCCCACCCACCCCCCCGGCCCTGCCCTGTGGGTCTCTATCTGCGTCCCGTTTCCTGGATCAGGAAAGCCAGCGTTCTGACGTGCTCTCCCGGCTGTTGTAAACGTATGTGACCGGAACAGGAATGTGTGTGGGTGCAAGGGGCTTGCGTCCTGCGCTTTGATGTCCAGTTGGACCCAAGGTTATTGCACTTGGCCGGAGGCCTGGGGTCTCACAGGGCTCTGGGTGGCACCTGCTTGTCTTCCAGGAGGGCCCCTTGGCCTCCTGTGGTCCTCTCCCGGCAGGTGCAGTGTCGGGGCTGGCCCGGGAGCCCTGGGAGCCGGCCTCACTGCTGCCTGCGGCGCCTGTCAGCACCTCTGTGCCGGATCGTACCTGAGAGTAATCGGAAACCTTGCGCCCGCGGGTCCTGGTAACCGAAACCCCAGTAACTGTGGGACTGATTGCATAGGAGCCAGGTCCGTAAAAAGAGCCTCTCACGCAAGAGGATTGAAGTTGGTTTTCAGTGTCACGGTGTTTTGTAGAAGTTTGTTTCCGCTATGGTGTAGAACCTTGTTTCACCGAATTAGGGGCTCATTTCAGTGGCCACCGGCCTGCCTGGCCTTCCTGCGGGTGCGGCGTGGGCATGTGGCTGGACAGGGATGGAGAACGAGGGGTTCAGGTGCAGCGATGATCAGGGGCCCCACCTGCCCCGCGAGATTGCCACCCTGATGCCGGGAGGGACTGGCCGAAGCTGCCGAGTCTTCCTGGGCACAGGGAGAGCTGGAGCCCCCCTAACACGGGCCTTGGCAGTGACTGGTGAGAGCAGGGAGGTCTGTTCTGAGGGTGGAGCTCTGGGAATCGCGGATGGACGCACAAGGAAGGGGGCGGAGAAGTCCCCCCCCTCCCCCCCCCCCCCCCGCCCCTGCCATCTCCTAGGCAATATGGAGACCTCATTTATGCCGTGATTTTGCTCTTGCGGCCTGTGCGCGCTGTGTTTGTCAGGCACGGTCTGCAGCCACCTGTGCAGATGAGAGGGGGAGGGGTTCGGGGCCGTGGTGGGACGTGTGTGCACATGTGCAAGCAGGTGTGTATGTAGGTGATGGTGTTTATCAGAAACCTAGCTTCCTGAGCCTCATACCAGACCCACTGAACCGTCACCTAGGGGTGCAGAGGCCAGAAATCTGCATTTTAATGAGACGGCTCAAGTTTGTGCACAGCCGGGTCCTAGAATCTCTGATCTAGAAAGTGGTCATTTCATGCAGGCATTTGGGCGAGGGTAGTTGGATTGGGGAGAGACTGGGACTTTGAAAGAAGAGAGCGCGGGCCTCAGACTTGTTGCTCCGAAAAAAGAAATGCACGCGAACTAGGGTGTTTTTCACACTCCCTGTGCAAGAGTCTCAGATTTTAACTCGTCTTTTCGGGGAAATGTTCTGCCCCCAGATGAAGATGTGCTCCCTTGGTGGCTCCGTGCAGGCTGTCTCTCCTGGTTCTGTCTGGATCCTCCGTGGTGGGGGACGGTCCGTCAGACGTTAGTGGAGACCAGCTAGGGTGCCAGAAACCGGCTGTGGACATATTTCCAGTCTCAGTTTTTCCAGAAGCAAAACCTGTCTCTGTCTTGCATCCATCCATCCACCTTTCAGTTCCTCCAATGACTTAGCTCTTCCTACATGGGCCGAGAGTGGGGCGGTCAAGAAGCGCTTGAAACGCCACGTGTATTTTTCATTCATTTTAGGTTGACCTTTTTTTTCTTATTAAAGGCCGTGATTTCGCCTGGGTGGCTCAGTCTGTTGGGCGGCCGACTTCGGCTCAGGTCATGATCTCACGGTCCGTGGGTTCGAGCCCCGCGTTGGGCTCTGTGCTGCCAGCTCAGAGCCTGGAGCCTGTTTCAGATTCTGTGTCTCCCTCTTTCTCTGACCCTCCCCTGTTCATGCTCTGTCTCTCTCTGTCTCAAAAATAAATAAACGTTAAAAAAGTAATAATAAAGGCCATGATTTTGGTGTCCACACTAAATCTTTCAGTGTTGGGAGATCAGGGTTTTGTTATCTGTGAAGGGTACCGAGCAATGACAAAAAGCTGGCATGAATGTGACGGACGAAGCACAGCTTATTCCTAGAATCCCGGCATCGCCGAGGGTCACGCTGGAAGGAATCCCACAAACCCCGTGATCCTGCGGCGTGCTGGACCCAGGCGGCCTGTGTTGTATTCTCACTGTGCCGTTTCCTGCCGGGTGAGTGACTTCTTGCCTCGGTTTCCTCCGCTGTGCGATGGGGCCGGTGACGGCTGTGGTCGCAGGGTCACGGTGAGTCGGCGTGTGTAGGGTGCTTGACTGGTGCCCAGTGAACACGCACCTGCCGTATCACAGGTGGAAAGGCAGACCCTGGGAGACCTCGATTTGCCTGAGGTCGTGTAACTGGTTGAAGCTTCAGAAAGCAGGCCTTTCCAGTCCTTGTTTTCTTTTATCCCTGTTGACTGGACCGGTGAACTGGTCCTTAAGACACTCTGGATTTAAAACATTATGTCCGCCCGGTACGAGCTCTGAAATGACGGATCGCTGCTTATCCTCCGTGCTGGGAGACTCTTCTGGAATCCTAAGGTGAATAACGAGACACGAGCGGAAGGCCCTGCCCCGAAATGACCGCATCGTGTCAGAGGAGTGGAATTGCTCTGCCAAGGGTGCGGTGCTCTTAGGGTCATCACAGCCGGTCTGTCGCCGGGAGGCCCAGGCTGCCGGGGACGTGTGGACGGGACGTGCGGACTCCCGCTGCCGATCCCCCCTCCCTGCTGGCGTGGAGACCTGGCAGCTGTGTTGCTAGGGTCAGGAAGAAAAACCGTAAGACGATGCACACACACACGTGGACGTGCCCACGCATGAATGCACGTGCTCATAACACACTGGAGGAAAGCCTGCAAGTGCCGCCGAGGGGCCATGTTCTTGCTGGGCCCTGCTCCCTGCTTTCCTTCCTTTCTGCTTCAGCAGCTTCCCCTGTTTTGAGACGAGGTGTCAGATGCTTCTTCCTGTTTACACAGTCACTTGAAGTTTCTTACAGTTTTGCATAGCAGAGAATGGATTTGTCTCAAAGATTTTCTTTTGAAGCAACGTCTCCACCTCAAACTCACAACCCCGAGATCAAGAGTCACACGCTCTACCGGCTGAGCCAGCCGGGCGCCCCAGGAGAGAATGGATTTTGATTTTAGGCACGTCCCAGCGGTGTGCCGTGCACGGTTTCCATTCGTGCTCCTGTGTGCCTCGTCAGCACCCGCTCCGGGCTGTGGCGTCTACGCAGAGCTCAGTACACGAAGCCTCATTCTCCTGCTGGTGAAAATCCGTCCCGTGCTCTTTGACCAGCTCAGCCTGGGGAGAAGACCCGCTAAAATACGATGACAACAGACGGTGAGGACGGGGCAGCGGTCTACGCGCAGACGGTCCTGTGTGACCTTGGACGGGTTCCTTACCTTCTCTGGGCTTTAGTCCAGCGCCTACCTCTCTCAGAGATCTTCCACATCCAGAGCCAGGCCGAGGTATTCAGCGCTTCCTCTTTCTCTGCCACTGCCGAGGCAGCCTGGGTGTCCCTTGTCGGTGACGGCCTTTGCGTGTGGGGTGGCAGGTGTGGCAGCCCACCCAAGAGGGGGGTGACCACCCAGGCGTTGGCGCCACAGCCCGGCTGGGTGCCTGGCGGGACCGGGCGGGCGGCGTGGGTATGGGGAGGCGGGTTTGGAGACCCATGCTGCTTGGAGGAGCAAAAGGCCATGCGTGGCGACTAAAACAGGATGTGGGGTCTTTGTCGTCCAACCCTTAGGGTTGTAGTAACAGGTCCTTGGCGTGTGGTGTTCGTCCTGCGGCGTGTTTTCCCGCCTCCCTCGGCACCGCGGTCTCTTTCTGGCCAGAATTCTCTTCTCCAGGTGCTGCCTGAAGGGAGCGGTGGGGGCAGTGAGAGTTTCTCACCAATATGTACTTACACCAAAGCAGTGACTGTTGTAGGTCCAAGTCCTTAGAATTTCATGTGCCTGAACGGTGACAGATTCCAGTTCTCCAATTAGTCAGGAGAAGATTCCAGAAGACATTTTCCATCATGGTGTTTGGCTCATTCCAAGTTGTTTACCTGGGCTCTTTCAGGTATGTGATGTAAGCAGCCTGGAGTCACTTGTTTATTTTTTGTGAAACTGATGGAGAAGCTTTCAGCATGGGAATTCGACTTATTAGCACATGGGAGTGAAAGCTTATGTGCACCTTTTAATAAAATCTCCTTATAATTTAAAAAAGAAGCAGATAAACGGTAATAATAATGATGATGTTATTGGGAATTCATGGAACCATTAGTTCTTAAAAATTGCCAGTTTAGGTGCCTGGGTGGCTCAGTTAGTTAAGCATCTGACCTTGGCTCAGATCATGATCTCACGGTTCATGAGTTCGATCCCCACGTCGGGCTCTCTGCTGTCAGTGCAAAGCCAGCTTTGGATCCTCTGTCCCCCTCACTTTGCCCCTCCCTCGCTTGTTCTCTGTTTCAAAAATGAATAAATATTAAAAAAACCTGCCCGTCATGCTCTGAAGTCCTTGGGTCCGGTTGAAGAAGCACGGGGCAGGAAACTGCGGTGGCCGCCAGTGTGGATCTGGAGCCAGAGTCTGGGTTTGAATCTGGCTCCAGGGCTTAGTAGCTGTATGACAAGTGGCTTAATTTCTCTGTGCCTCAGTTTCTTCATTTTCAAGATGGGAGGAGGTAATAACAGTACCTGTCTCTCAGCGTGGCTGTGAGGATTGGATGGGCAATCCCTCAAGTTGATGGACAGGAGTGCTGTCTGGCACTTAGTAGGTCTATGCTGATGACTTCTGTGACCTTGAAAGCCACCAACTTCCACACTCACCCTCCCTCTGTCTTGCCCTTTGTCAGTTGCCTGTGATCAGGATGAAGTTCCCTGTGGGTTCTCTGGTGAGCACAGGCACCGATTTCCGTTATTTGTGCAGCGAATAGCCTTGGAGGATAAAGATCGCATCTCAGGAGCAATGGGCGGGCCTGCTTACTGCCTGTTAGAAAAGATTAGGGCTCCCTGAGCTCACAGAAACTCATTTCCTCTTGTAACAGTGAAATTATTTTTCTGGTTGCCTTCATTTGGTATTGCTGTTGAATTGTTTTTGTTTTGTTTTGTCTTGCTAGTTTGGATTTTAGATCAAGGTGTGATTTCTACGACGTTGGCATCTTTTCTTTGCGTTTCTTCAGTTAAAGGACATTTTCCTCTTCAAAATGTTCTTTTTATTAAATACTTCTACAACATTTAAATCAGGTCTAGCAAAACAGGCTAATGGATTTACTTTATCTTTCTTAAAAATTTCCAGCATTCTTGCCACTCTTTACTCATTGGTATGGATATCTAAAAAAAATGCTTAATGAGAAATACCATGCTTACTACTATTTACAGAGACCCATTTGTATGGAATATTCAAACACTGGGAAACACTTCTGAACATTATTGGGCAGTATTTGAACAATGTTAGCATTTGGATCTTCTAGCAAGATTAACGGCACCACATAGAATGGGATTTGTTTTGAGTGTGGTCTGTATAGGTTATTAATACTGACTTTATTTGCGAGAGTGACTCGGCATGGCAGCAGGCAGGACTCTGAACACACATCTGGAACGTGGTGTCAGGTGCAGACGAGTCTGAATGGTTGGACTGGGGTAACTTCTCTCGCACACGCTCCTGGGCCAGTTCACGGAAATGTCGGTCTTCACCTTCACCTCCGCGCCTCAGCATTTCCTACTCTTGCTTTGCACTTGCTGTTGAGTGGATTCCGTGTCGATTGCTAAGCAAGTAGGAGAACTAGAATACCTTCCTCTTATTTCTCCACTGATTTTACTCAGGACACTGACAATCTGTAAATTTCCCAGGAAGTTCTGGGAAGGAGGTAGGGCATAGAAATCATTTCACTCGCAACAAGCTCCCTGCGGTCGCTGTGGGCCGTGCAGCCCTGTGTGTCCACCTTCTCTGGTTGCACCTGGGAGAGTATCCCTCGGCTCACTGTACGGGGGCCACTCTGTTCCCCCTCCCTGTCCTCAGATGCATAGGCATGCGCTCCCGAGCTGCACCTGCTGTCCTCCCCGCCCAGAACACTCTTCTCCTGTCATGTTGGTCCCCTCCCCTCCCTGAGAACACGCTCACACATCCCTTTGGGAACGAGACCTTGGCTGACCCCTTCAGTAGAGCGGGCTGCACTGGGACCACCGGTCTGATCCTGGGGGCAGGGACCTGGTTGTGCACCTGCTTTGTCCTCAGTGCCTGAACAGTGCCTGGTGCCTATCTAACAAGGGCTCTGGAAGTATTTGTGGAGTGAGTGACTGAGATGCCTCAGGGGGTTTGGTGGGGAATGGGTGGGGGAGGGGAAGGATTGGTGACCGGATGAATCCAGGTGATTGCTGTGATCTCTCTGAGGTTTGCTGAGAACCTAACCAAGGGCTTGGAGGCAGAAAGGGGCTCAAGAGACAGGGCGGCTAGGTTGTACTCCTGATGGATCTCACTTGAGGTTGCAAGGGAAGGAGAAGGAAAGCAATCTGGAATATTCCATGTCTAGCTTAGCAGTAGGTAGATGGTCTTCCCATTTAGCTAAG
The DNA here is from genome assembly GCF_018350175.1 of Felis catus. NCBI lineage: Eukaryota > Metazoa > Chordata > Mammalia > Carnivora > Felidae > Felis > Felis catus. Next base: position 6,911,210 of record NC_058378.1, on the reverse strand, counting down.
ATGAAGAATACCAGAAAAAACCAAACACCTAAACATTTCTCTCATAAAGCAATTATATTAACAGAATAAGAGAACACCTTCTGTAATTTCTGTTCATCTGAAATACAGTTTCTCAAAGGCTCTAAGTGACCCTTGCTGAAATGCCGAGTTTGATTTGAGGTCAAGTTTCCTAAAATGTTTCGAAAGCTAGCCGCAGGGAGGCTTTGGCCTCTAGGGAGTTTATATCTTTAGATAGATTTTTCTGTATCTGGGAGCCAGGCCGGAGTTTCTGAAGGTCTGAATATTTAATTAGCTTTTCAGCAGCTTGAGTCACTAACAGAATTCATAGTTTAAATAGGAAGTTTACGGTTCTTCCTTTGCATACGTGTGTTCTTTTATAAGGATGGTCTCTGCAGCCGAGGCGTCGATCCTTTCTTCCCCTGGTGGCTGGCGTTGTCCAGGTGAGCGGCTTACTTGGGAGCCCAGGCCTGCCCTATTTCTTTCAGGCCTTGAGTCAGGAGGGAGGTGGACTTCATGAAAATCTGAGTTACCTCCACTTCCGTCCAGAATGCTGTGGGAATAGGTAGACTGTGACTGCGGAGTGAGTTCTAATTTAGTAAACTGGATGGGTTTCGAGTTCATCATTGAGTGATTCTGGATATTTGCTGACTAAAAAAACCCACAGAGTTGATAGGTGTGAGGTTCTTTACTGATTACAGTCCATCACTTTGCTCTAAGATAATTTTATCTCCCTTCTCCCCTGCCACGTGGGAAGCTTTGCCTTTTATTTAGCTCAGCTCTTCTGGAAAGCAAACGTGGTGTGGTGCTGGTGACAGGTGCAGGGGCCGGCCCCCCGGGAGGGGCTGGCTTCTTTCCTGTGTGGCTGGAGGTGTCCAGGACCTCCCCGGACCCCATCCGTTGAGTGACAGGGGTTGGCCGGGAGCTCTCTCATCATCTCCCAGCATTGAGATTTTGTATGCTAACTCTCCCATTTGGCCACAACCCCCCCCCCCCCCAAGAAACCAAACAGCAGATCTGAATGTACTATGGGGGAAGGAGGTCTCTAACATATTGTTGAGTGAAAAAAGCAACTCGTGGAACATTTTGTGTGTCTAGAAAAAGGATACATAGTGATCTAATCTGGTAACAATCAGGGGAGGTAGAAGGGAAGGATTTCACTTCTTAATTAAGTTATACTCCTTGGAGCTAAATTTTGTGCAGTTATAGGACTTTTATCATCCCAGAAGCAAAGCAGCCAGGCGCTCAGTGGTTTTGTGATGCTCTGACTGGGCTGTGCTGGGGGCAGCCCTGGAACCAGCTGAGGGTCCCGTCTGTCCAGGGGCTCCCGTGGCCCTGCTCCCCATGGCCGCCACCAGCTGGGGCTGAGGGGTGGCCGTCCTCCTCAGGATGGGGCATGTACCCTCTGGGTTTTCAGACCCCCAGCTGTCACCATTTTTCTCCCATGCCCGCCGGCTTCAGTGGCATTTGGGTTTATGACCTCTATGTTAAAACTTAAAAATCAAGGATGTTTTTATTAAAAAATCCCTAACATTAAAGTTTTCAGTAGCTTAAGCTTGCTGTTCCGAAGCAGCGTCCTCAGGGAGCCCTCCGTGTGTCCCGGGAACGTCTTTCCCCGATTGACGCACGGGCCGGGCTGGCCATGTGTGTTGACTGACGCGTGTGCTGGGTAACAGAGCATGTGTCACTGCCAGGCGAGCGGCCTTCCCTCTTTCCTGCCTGTGGCCAGACGTGTGGGACTTACTTTGTGCCTTCCACAGCCCCCTGATTGGCGTGCTTTCCACTGCAACTTGTTCACGTGACTCCTGCCTTGACGGCCCCCCGTGCCCGGGGCTGGACCGCGGGGGGCCGTGGTCACTCCCACCGGCCACGCTCTGAGCTTCCTGCCGGGTCTCTGCTCTTCTGTGGAGGCTCCACGGCTGGTCTCTGCCGGCCGCCTCCTGGCCTTTGCTGCCGCTTTGTCACCGCACCTCCCAGACCGGTGTGGACTGGCGTGTAGGGGTGAGGCGGGGTGGGACGTTTGATGTTTGTGTGGACCTCACTCTGTTTTCATCTGTGCCTCATGTGACCTGGCAACTCTTGTTGTGCATCCTGCCGAAGTGAGGGAGATCTCTGTCCATCTGTCCTCTGCCCCTTATGCTGTGTTACAGGGAACCCTCACTACCTGGGACCACCCCCACGAGTTAAGGTGGCTTCCTCCACCGGATCCTTTTTCTTCTGGGTGTCTGGTGGTGTCTTTTGTGAATACTGGGCTTCATGGTTCATCCTGCTTCACCAGGATTCTAGGGAATATATAGATTCGGTTATTCAGCCACACTTTTTATGTTTTAACATTTTTTAAATGTTTATTCATTTTTGACAGAGAGAGACAGAGCCTGAGCGGGGCAGGGGCAGAGAGACAGGGAGACACAGAATGGGAAGCAGGCTCCCGGCTCCGAGCCGTCAGCACAGAGCCCGACGCGGGGCTCGAACTCATGAACCTTGAGATCGTGACCTGAGCCGAAGTCGGACGCTTAACCGACTGAGCTACCCAGGCGCCCCCCAGCCACACCTTTCTTAAGAAACTTTTTTTGTAATGTTTGTTTATTTTTGAGAGAGACCGAGGGAGAGTGCCTATGTGCATGTGCGTGAGCAGGGGAGGGGCAGTGGGAGAGGGAGAAAGAGAATCCCAAGCAGCCTCCAGGCTCTGAGCTGTCAGAGCCCGGTGCAGGGCTCGAACCCACGAACTGTGAGATCATGACCCAAGCTGAAACCAAGAGTCGGACGCCTAACCGACTGAGCCGCTCAGGTGCCCCTAAATCCTTGTATATTCTTATGTCAGCTGCACCTTTGGCTCTTTTAAACTAATGGCCAATGAAGTATGTTGTCAATAAAGGAATAAAATACTAACTTTCCTAGGGCTACCTCTGTTTTACTAGAAGCCTCTTAAAGGCTGTAGGAGTCAGAGCTCTGAGTCTAAGCACCTCGTGAGCAGTGGTGACCCAGCATTTGTGATCAGACAGGTTGTACCCAAGTAGGCTGGCTGTGCAGCAGGCGGTGGGTGCTCTGGTGACCCGTGGGGAGCGGCGGTAGATGAGGGGCCAGGAGGCCGGAGACGCCCTGGGAGGACTTGCATTCATCAAGCCAAGACCTGTTGTCTCTGCTGTTTTCAGGTGCCTTGTTCCGTTGCCGTGCTGGGGCCACAGAGTGACCGTATCTGCTGCTCGGAGCATAACCAGACATTGAGAGGAAGATCAGTGAATTATTATTTCTTAATAACTTAAGAAAATGGGCCTTTGTGGGCCTGACCGATACAGATCACCCGCACGAGAACACTGGCTTTAGGCATTTGGACGAGCAATGGGACGTGAATGCCTGACATTGGGCACGTGTCCTGGAGTCATTCCTTGTCATTATTTATCAAGTCAGATACCCAAAAGCTGTGACTCAGAGGGGCAAGCTGGAACATTTCCACCTGCCTTACCTTTGCCGAGATGATTTTCAAACGTCCTAAGCTAGAAATTGGGTTAAAGACGTGTAGTTTGTCAAACTGAGAGTGAAAGAGAGGACATTGGGCTTCCGGTGAAAGTGGATTTTTTTTTTTTTTTTTTTTTTGCCTCTAAATAGCAATAATAGTGGTTTTGATGTAGCAAATGCTTCTTATGGGTCAGGAGCTGTACTAAGTGCTTTTTGTAATTCACAAAGCCGCTCTGTAGTCCCATTTTATGGGTGAGGCACCTGGGTCACCGTGCGGAGAAACCTCTTGGCCAAGGCCGTGTCATGAAGGTAGTGAGTGTTGGAGCAGCATCGGAAGCCAGAGCCTTTAACCTAGGTCCACAGTCCTACCCACCGACTTGCAGCGTTTCCTTAAGCGAAGGATGAAACCTCGCTGGCGAGGCTGGTGGCGACCCAGTTGTGGGCCACGCTGAATGGGCTTCATTTGAGGAACTGTAACGTCCACAAAGAGCACTGCGCCCCCGACTGGTGTGTATTAGTCTCCTGTGGCTGCCGTAGCACGTTACCGCAAACGTGGTAGCTTAAACAACGTACCTTTGTTTTCATTCAGTTCTAGAGGCCAGAACCCCCAAATCTGTTGTCTTGGCAAAGCTGTGCCCCCCCCCCCCCGTGGGGGTTCCCCGAGAGAAGCTGTTCCTCGTTCGTGGTGGCTCTGCCCACATTCCGTGGCTTCACTACCCCAGTCTGCCTTCTGGTCAGGTTGCCTTTTCCTTAGTGTGGCGTTAGAGCATCCTCTGCTTCCTCCTTGTAAGGACACTTTGGTGTCATTTGGGGCCCGTCCTAGTAATTTCCCCGTCTCAAGATCTTTAACTTATTTACACCTACGAAGTCCTTTTTTTTTTTTTTTTTTTTTTTTTTTTTTGCCATTTGAGGCAGCATCCCAGATCGCAGCGATTGGGAGCTGGATGACCTTTGGGGGTGCGTTGTTCAACCCACCACAGTGACCAAGAGAAGGAATTAGAACTTTCAGTCCACCTTGTAGGAATGTGCTTGATTTCAACAATCTCCTAATTGTTCCGCAGGACCCAGACGCTGAAAGTGTGGAAAAATTCCACAGCCAAACCGATTTGAGAGTTATTGTGTTAAATCTCCCTCTTCAGGAGATTCATAGTGTGTGGTGAAGGCCCGAAAATTCCGGAATGAAGATAGCTGCTTGAAGGGCTTTGATCGGGAAGGTGTTCTCTTCAGATTCGCGTGTTCGAAAGCTTCCCCTGGCACCTGCGTGGAGGATGGAGCGGGGAATTCAACGACTAGGGAGGGCAGAGGCCCCGGATACAGGAGTGGAGGGAACAGAAGACGTTCTGGACCGCAGCCTGGGGTGGGGTGGGGGGGGGGGGGGTAGGGAGCTGAAGGAGCCTGGGGTAATCTTTTAAAATAAACTTAATTTTAGAATAGTTTTAGATTCAGACGAAGTTTGGGAAGATCGCCCAGGGAGCTCTCGCGTTCCCTGCGTCCGGCTTCCACACGTAACCAGTGACCCAGTATTGACACATGATCAGTTATTACAGCCGTATCTCATTCACATTTCCGCCGTGCTCGCCTCACGTCCCTCTTCTGTTCCAGCAGCGCGTTCAGGAGGCCACGCTGCATTTGGTCGTCCCATAGGTCTCCTCGGGCTCCAAGGCTGTTGGCCCGTGGTCGCTTCTCGGACATCATTTGTGTTTGATGACCTTGATACTTTTGAGGAGAGCTAGTCAGGTGTTTTGTAGACTGTCTCTCAACCGGGATTCGTCTGATGATTCCCCCCTGTTGGATTGGGGTTTTGGGTTCCCGTGAGGATGACGGGGACCGCAGAAACGAAACGCCCTGTTCATCGTGTCCAGTATGTGACTCTCGGGGTCGATACTGACATTGCCCGCCTGGCTGAGACCGTGGCTGTTAGGTTTCTCCACCGTAAAATTACTTCTTTTTCCCTTTCCGCGTGCTACACTGTGGAAGGAAGTCACCGCGAGGGGTAGGGAGTTTTGTTGCCCCTCCCTGAGGGCAGAGGGTCTACGTGAATTATTTTGAATTCCTCTGCACAGATCTGTATACCCTCTCTCTTCATTCATTCAGTCCGTCAGTTACCTCAGCATGGATCTGTGGCCGTTTGAGTTACGCTTCGGGTTATAATCCAGGACCGTAGTATGTGTTCTGTTTCTCACGTTGTCCCGGCTCTGGCATCGGCAGCTCTGTTGGGTGGCTCCCATTGGCGTGTGGGTGTGCACACACGTGCACTTCAGGGCTCTTTCTGGCCGCACGGGATGCTTCGGACTCATCTTGCATATTTCCTGGTCCAGCCCCGGAATCAGCCAGTGGCCGAAGGAGCCACGGCCAGAGTTTCTTTTGAAATTTCTGGCTTACAGGGCTGTCTACATCTCTGTCTTCCGAACTCTTATTACTTGGATAGAGACGGGGGAGGGGCAGGACCTGACAGCTGGGTGTCTGTGTAGGGGTTGGGCAGAGGTCAAAGGTCTGTGCCAGGCGCACAGTCTTAGGGTCTCTTAGGTGCTCCTTTCAGGGTGGGACAGTGGCGGCGTGCCTGGGGCTGGGGGGGGGGGGCAGTAGCGGAGTGTGGCCAGAGTGCAGGGTTGGAAAGGAAGGGTATTAGGAAATTGGGTTGGGGCCAGATGTGCTGGTGTTGAAAACCGGGCCAGCTTTGGCAGGAGGGCAGTGTAAAAAAAGCCAATAAAAGTGGTGCTTTGGGATAATTAGCGTGGCAGCCACACACAGATCAGACAGAGGAACGGCATTTGTCGTTGCTTCCCTGGGAAAGTGCTAGAAGCGGGTGCCTGCAGGCATAGCGGGGCAAGGCAGGACCCGCGGGGACCGTCGTAGCTTGCCAGAGATTTCTGCGTGTACTAGTTTCTTCATAATGGGGGGCGGGAAACTGGAGGAATTGGTGACTAAGCAATTTGTTTGCTTACAAGCAGTGAACTTAATAAAACAAAGAAAGGTTGTCTTAAAACATCTGTGCTGCTCTGTAATTACTACCGCGGGTGGTGTCCTTGTCTCGGGGAAGAGTCAGCGTGGAATTGGCGCTCCGCCCACCGTGGGCTATCACACAGTGCAGGTGGATGGACCGTGAGTGTTTAATTCAGTCATCTCAGAATTACTTCCTGTTGAGCTGCCTGCTTGGACGCCCTTCGGTGGCAGTTGTATTTTTAAAAGTCGTGGGGCCCCTGAGATGCTTCATGGCAGAGAGGAGGCGCTCGCTGAGCACGCTTGTGTGCCGAGAACGATCCTGGGAGGACGCTCTTGCTTTTTCCCTGGGGCCTGGCATTTTGAACTTGAAATTTCGTTCGCTTACACCGAGGGAGAGAAATGTGATAAGGAAAACAAAGTCCCCAAACCGGTGGTGTGACCTGAACTTCTAAACCCACTCTTCCTCCTCCTGAAACTATTTTGGACCCAAACACCGAGTCTGCTACGTAGAGTCCTATTTTGTCATTTATCCAGCCGGCCTCCGATGTTGTGATTCGTGCATGTGGTTCCCTAGAAACCGTGAACGGGTGTCGTGTGCCTCGTTTCCACATCCGCCTTCTGTGAGAGTGAATTCACTCGGTCAACCAGAACGCCCTCCTCCGTGTGACCACGGGCACGCTCCTGTCACCCGGGAGCCTCGGGCAGGCCTGTTGCCGAACAGGGATCACCTGCTTCGGGGTGGAAGCAACATTTCGTTAAATATTAGTTTGAAGTTATTTTTATCTGTGAGATGAGGATAGGAATACACACCTGGTGAGGTTCTTAGTGGGTGTGAGGGATAAGAAGCAAGTGCGTGTGTTCTAAGCAGGGTCTAAGCAGAATCTGCTTTCAAAAAGTCCCATCTCAGGGGCACCTGGGTGGCTCGGAAGGTTCAGCATCTTGCCTTTTTTTTTTTTTTTTTTTTTAGTTTATTTATTTGTTTTGATAGAGAGCGAAAGCGTGCGAGCCGCAGAGAGAAGGAGAGAGAATCCCGAACAGGCCCTGAGCTGTCAGCATAGAGCCCAACATGGGGCTCGAACCCGCGAACTGAGAGATCACTGAGCCGAAGTCGGTCACTGAGCCGACTGAGCCACCCAGGTGCCACTCAGAGTCTGACTCTTGATTTCAGCTCAGGTCATGATTCCAGGGTCATAGGATCGAGCCCCGTGCTCTGTGCTGAGCGTGGAGCCTGCTTAAGATTATCTCCCCCCATCTCTCTCTCTCTCTCTCTCTCCCTCCCTCCCCCTGCCCCCTCCACCACTCGTGTGCGCGCTCTCTCTCTCTCTCTCTGTCTACAAAAATAAAATAAAATAAAATGAAGTAAAAATCCCATCTCAGCGGGTTTTACTGCAGTGGCTATGCCTTGTGTTTGTTGCTTTCTGGTGATTTTTTATTTTTTTAAGCGAGGAAACTTTTTCTGCAGCAGAAGCAAGAGAAAGGAGATCGTTGGGCTCCTGCCCGGCATGTAACCAGCAGAATCCCCCATCAGGGAATACACCGGCACCTCCTTGTGAACTCGGTGCCTGTAGAGACCCGGAAAGAGAGGACATGTTGAGAGCACCGTGGGGGAGGGGGACACTGGGGGGGGTCACTCTCTCTGTGCACCTGCACCGTTGGGGATTTCCAAGCGTGCCTGTGCAGAGAGGCCCCGGGAGGCCCTGTGGTGTGACTGCACTTCCCGCTAGGTCTGGGTCAGTGTGTCCTACACGAGCTGCCGTGCCGTCCGCAAAGCCGGCCCCCTTTCCTTGCTTGTACCCGTACTGCAAACATGCACCGGTTTCTCCCTAGAACGACGAAAGCCACCGGGGCGGGCCACACTCTGCTTGTCTCTTCCTCTCTTTCATAACTTAACCAAATTACTTACCAGGCTTGAGTTGGAGACGTAGCTAGTTTCAACAGAATGCACACGCGAATGGCAGTAAATGGCAAGCGTTTTGTATTTCTTTTCGGGAAGGATGAAGGTGTCCCGATCCCTGGGGTTCAGGGTGTGTCTGGAAGGTGGTCCAGCGCCAGCCTGGATGGACCCCGTTGACGCTGCCTGTTTTCCGCGCTCACTCCACCGTTTCGGAAGACTTGGTGCTCTGACACTGCAAGGTGGCGTTGTAGTTTATTGTCGCACGGAGGACGTATTTCACTTTCACTTCTCCGGGCCTTCGTAGTAGTCAGACCTGATACGTTGTCTGTCTGAGCTTTTCAGCAAATGCTTTTGATTTAGATTTTCCATGAAGGAAGCAACTGAACGTGAGCAAAAAGTCAGGTCAGTCGCCGCCGAAAATCTGTCTGGCAGACGGAATTACGCACAGGTGCAGTGAAGAGGGCTCGTGGGCCGGCTCTCCTTCCCCGAAGCGAGACGGGGTCGCGGTGGATACGGCGGTGAGACACCTGTGCGCAGACACGTCCTGCGTGGGGCCCGGCTCCCCGGGTTTGTGACGCTGTTGGCCTGGGCTTCGGCTGCCTCCCCTGTGACATGGGGATCAGGAAAGTTACCCAGAGTCGCCGCAAAGAGTCACAGGTCCCTCCGCTTAGGTTCGGGGCCCTGGCATTCCGTGACTGTGGCCTAGCTGTTGTTGTCTCTGCTGTCACGTCCCTGCAAGTCACGTCCGCACGCCCGTTGAGAATAAGGACCCGTGTGGCAGTGCTGGCGGGACAGGGCGTTTGGGGGTGCCCCCCCCGGAATTGCCTTTGGAGGCCACGTGGCTGCATTCTTTAGGTGGTTCTGTCGCTCGAGCCAACGTGAGTTTGAAGTTTTTCTTTCATTTTTGTGTTTTAACCTTAGAACACGTTTGGAATTGAGTGAAAAGAAACATTTTGGTTTAAAGACTTATGGGGCGCCTGGGTGGCTCAGTCGGTTAAGCGTCCAACTTCGGCTCAGGTCACGATCTCGCGGTTCGTGAGTTCGAGCCCCGCGTCGGGCTCTGGGCTGATGGCTCAGAGCCTGGAGCCTGCTTCCGATTCTGTGTCTCCCTCTCTCTCTGACCCTCCCCCGTTCATGCTCTGTCTCTCTCTGTCCCAAACATAAATAAACGTTAAAAAAAAAAATTAAAAAAAAAAAAAAGACTTACTCGTGGGGGCGTCTGGTCTGGGTGGCTCGGTCTCTTAAGCCTCCGACTCTTGGTTTCTGCTCAGGTCATGATCTTGTGGTTCGTGGGATCGAGCCCCACTTTGGGCTCTGTGTTGACAGCGTGGAGCCGGCTTGGGACCCTCTCTCTCTCGCTCTCTCTTTCTTTCTCTCTTTCTGCCCCTCCTCATTCACTCTCACTCTTGCTCTAAAATAAATAAAGTTAAAAAAAAAAACAACTTGTAAAGTTGACTCGCAAACATGGTCTTTGTGTCCGAGTAGCTGAGTTTTGGGTTTTATTGCTCAGCTTTTTTTGATCTTTGGCTTTGGAGCTTTGTGAGTCCCTGGTTCCCATACGCTCCCACCGAAGTGACCGCTCCGTGGTTATTCTGCCCTCCGGCCCCACCACCCACCCTGGCTGCTTTGCAAGCAAAGCCCTGGGTGCGTGGCGCTTCAAGGCCTCATTCACTCAGTGCTGGGACTGTTTTCTGCTTCACTTGCAGATTTGTTTTCTACCCTAAACTTTTGTTCTAATGGTCAGTAATCTTTTACAGCTCGACACGTAACAGGTGTGCCCACTCCCCTTGGCCTTAGAAAATCACTTGACCGCAGGCCTCCTAGAGGCCGGCTGTGCGGGCACAGTGTCCGCCCCTTCCGCCTTCTTCCCCTCCCTCGACTCCCCGTGGTGTGAGAATCCGCCCCCAACGTTAGGGTCACTCACAAGCGGGTTGCTGGCCCTGCTGCCGACTCCTTTGTTTTCTCGATGAGCACACTGCGACGGGAACATCTGAGTTTGTCTAGAAACGTTCACGGCTCCGCGCAGCGTCTTGCTGGGGTGTCCAGAACAGTTGGGCTGTTGGTTCTGCTCCCCGTCCTGCCTGGGCTGTGCTCGATCAGAGGTGGGTGCCTGATGTCTCTTGTCAGAACTGGCTCGGGAGTGAGCCCATAGACGTCGGGGGTGTGAGGGGGCGGGGCCAGGTCTCAAGAGTGAGGGCATGGCTCTGCTCTGGAAAGGAGGCAGGCTTGCGTGCTAAACACAGTGAAAGCCGGTTGAGTAGAGAACCCCTCTCCCCCCTCACCCCCACCCCCGCTGTGTGTCTGCACCTGGCAGTACGTTATAATTACCAAAGCGCCTGTGTGAATGGTTGCTGGGAAAAAAAAAAAAAAAAACCCAACTAACAAGCAAAAATTGGGGCTTCCTGAATAATACATATCATTGTGATCTACTGAACTTGTAAGTTATAGATAATATATGGCTTTTTATATTTTGTGCAATATGTGTAACATGTATGTAATATAATTTTATGTATGTTATACATAATTACACGTTAATACGTCACATATGTAATACATTACATATAGTACATTATCATCCCTATTTTATGTAAATATAAAACACGTTGACCCTCGAACACCATAAGGGGCCCCGACTCCTTACATGGTTGAAAATCTGCATATGACTTTTGACTCCCCTGAACTTACCTCCTGCCAGCTGAATGTTGACCAGAAGACTTACGAGCAACATAAACGGTTGATTGACACATATTTTGTGTATGTCATGTATTTTGTATTCATACAATACAGTGAGCTAGAGAAAAGAAATCATAAGGGAGAGAAAATGCATTTTCGGTACCGTCCTGTACTTACTGAGAATCATCCACGTATAAGTGGACATGCGTGGTTCAAAGCCACGTTCAGCGGCCAACTGTATACGGTCTCGTATGTTTTATATATTCTGTACGTATCTTTTTTCTTGTAAACTTTCCTTTTTGGCACTCTGACTCAACGTCACTCATAAATTCTCGCTCTCTTGACCTTTTATGTTTTGTGGGCACGTAGGCATGTTTTCTGCTCCCAGCCCAGAGTGGCGATGTCAGAAAGTTCAGTTTTCCTTTTTTATCTCAGTCTCTCAGGTGTCCCATAACCCGTTAGGAAACAGATGTCTAAGAATACACCAGCAGCAGCCCTTCAGAAAGGTCGCTTGTAAACACACGCGTGCGTCAGGTCTTTGTGAATTTTTAAAAGGCATCTTAAGGAGAATAATGAACGTGCTTCCGGCCATTTGTAGACACACAGAGCCTGGAAGAGGCTGTTTACACACCTCTCCCGTGTGCCCTGCGAGTCTTTGAAGAGGGAAGAGCGGACGTCGGCGGGTGTGGCTGACTGCCGTTCTCTTTCTGGAAGGCTCTGACTTGGCTGCTGAAACGTCCCAGCTGTGCCTTGAGAGTCTGATGGTGGAGGTGGTGGCCGTGGGAGGATTTGCAGGTAGAGGTGTGTGACCCGAAGCCTCTTCCACCATTGGATGCTGGCACCTTGAGTTTTCGCTGTTAAACCCTGTGGGCAGGGAAAAACTTTCTAGAAACCGTCATTAAGGTGCAGAACTGCCAGTTTTAGTGTCTCCTTCCTAGGAGATTTGTATTTCATCGGAAAAGAAGACGTCAGCTCTAAGAATAAAAGTCCTTTTTCTAGGTGGGTAAGTCCTACAGTTTGGTTCCAGTTAGGGCTTTCGGAGGCTGTACCTGGTCTCTTGAGTGAATTTGAGACGAGCCTTTTTCTCCCAAAACGGCCCAGAGTGGGCGGCTCAGCCTTTATTCAGTTGCAAGGTCTTGACCCCTCTCCTGGTGTTGTCCCCAGAGAGGGCAGGGGAGGGCAGCTCACGACAGCTCTGCACGCTTCCGGTGTGACGGATGACAGAGCAGAGCCGAGCTAGGTGCTCGTGGTCACGTGGTCAAGGGCCCGGCAAGGTTCAAGGCCACTGGGCAGGCAGAGCTCTCACTGGTGACGCGGAGGTGCGTGTGTATTAAATCTCCAAAGACCGACGAAATCCTGTCTGTGTGCCACACGTCACCAGGTGGGAAAGGGCAGAATCTTTAGGAAATATTTCTAATGGCAGGGGTTTTCTCGTTGCTTGAAATAAATTGTTAGGAGAGGTAAAACACTGCAGTAAATGCTGTGATTGAGGAAATCCTATTTACACGATCATGTCCCTGCACCCCTGGATTCTCACATCACCCCTTCTCTGCGGTCTCTGTCTCGGGTCGGTCTACTGCCTCGTGGAGCCACCACGCTACTGTGCCCCCAGCAGGTCGGCCAGGGTGCCGTCTGGGTCTTCTCCCTTTTGGGCTCACCCCGTATTCCTTCCGGGACCAAGCTGCTGTCGACTGCGCCTCCAGAGAGTGCCCCAGGCCCACCCACTTCTCCCCTCCTGCTCGCCGTCCTCCTGGATCACTTGTTTCAGGACCGCCTGGCCGCTCCCTGCTCCCACAACTTATGAACCAGACTGTCAGGCCTGGAAATCTGCATTTTAACCAGGCTGTTTGCATTTTGAAGAAGTTCTAGGGGCATCTGGGTGGCTCATTCGGTTTAGGTGTCCGACTTTGGCCCAGGTCATGATCTCACCATCTGTGAGTTCGAGCCTCACATCCGGCTCTGTGCTGACAGCTCGGAGTCTGGAGCCTGCTTCAGATTCTGTGTCTCCCCCTCTCTGTCCCTCCCCTGCTCACACTCTATTTCTCTCTCAAAAATAAACACCAAAAGAAAATTGAAGAAAAATAAAGAAGTTCTAGAAGTTTGAGAAGCACAGCCCAGTCGATAGGTCACTAGTCAGTTTTCAACAGGATCTGTATACGGTGGGTCATTGGCTGACCTTTCCGTTCTCACCTGAGCATGAAGATGACTTTGGAAACCTATCCCTGCCCACCCTGCACCGTAAGAGAGATTGATTGTGGCTGAGGTTGGACGGAGCCAGGGACCTTATTCAGCCGCCTCGACCAACAAGAGGCGTTGTTCCCGCCCGTCTGGGAACAATGGCCCTTTGACTGCAGCTGCCTCGGAAGGGAGCAGGGCAGGGTGTTGGTGTCCTGGGGCCTGCGGGAAGGGCGGTGCTGCTGGTGGGGCTCTGTCGCAGCCCAGCTGGGGTAGGATGGCCGGCCGTGCCCTTCGCCCTCACCTTCATAAGACTCGCCCTGTGCTCCCGCCCTCCCTGGACGCCCGGAACGCAGGGGGGAATGCGGGCCCTGAACGGGAGGGCAGGAGCAGGAACAGTGTGGAAAAAGTCGGTGTTGCCGCACGCCGTGGTCCTGCGCTGGACCCCCGAGAAGTTGCCGGCCCCCTGCCGTCAGCTCGCTCTGTAGGTCCGGTTTTAGGTACTCACAGCTTGCCCTGCGCCGTCCCTTGTCCAGGCTTGTGTGGTCTCCTGCCACCTCCTGCGTGTTCACTCCGTGTCGCTGAGGACGGCAAGGGGCTCCCCGTGCGGGACGGTGTCACCCCTGCCCTGGTGTTGGGAATCCTGGGAGGACGTCTGTAGTTCTCGTGATGGCTGCGGGGGCGGGGATGTTAGCATCCCGTGTTGTGAGCGTGTGGGATGCCGAATGCCCCTAGGCTCGGGGACAGCCCCGCGCACTGAAGGACCGTCCCCTGCGAGGACTTTGGGAGTGCGCTGGTCCAGTGCTTCCTGGAGAATGATGCGTAATGAATCCCTGCGGCCTACTAGACACGGTGTGAGTCTGACCCTGAGCGGGGAAAGTAAACCCGTGGTTGAAGCCACCTTCCTGGGAGGCAGCTGTGCTCTGTGAGCAACGTGGCTGTTCTTCTGGGATCCTGCCGTGCAGCCTCGCCTTCCTGATGGCACAGTGTAGATAGAGTTAGGACCTAGAATAATCCGGAGACACTGCTGTAAACAACGAAACATGCTGCTGTCTGCCGTCCCACAGAATAAACAGCCTGATGCGGAGTAGGTTCAGTGTCACATCACGGGAGGGTGGGGACCGGAGACCCAGTGTCTCAGCACTGACACCATCCCAGTGATGGCTCTCACTACCAGGAGGGCTTGAGATTTGGAGTTCTGGAACCTTCTGGAGTTCCCTTGTGGCCCACAAAGCTGCTTCGGAGAAATGAAGGGTCGGACAAGATCAAGACAGCGTTCTGGAATACTTGCTGATTCAGATCAGTCATTCGGTTAGAGGTGTTGGAGAAGTGACAGATAAAAATTGAGGAACATACAGGGGTGAGCAGGCAGGGTGACTTGAGGTCTGACTTTGAAGGACTCAGACGTCACGCTAAGCCAGGGACCAACAAGGGGCGTTGGTCCTGGAAAGGCATCCTTGTTGAACTAAGCATGTCCAGTAGACGATAGGATTTGACTATCTTGGGAACTAGGTAAGAATTAGTTTACCAGTAAGGGCAGCAGAAACGGGCCAGAAACTTGAGCCACAGAAGGTTGAGTGACAGGCAAACTGAAATGGCGTGGCTGTCTTCCTCACGAGGTCGCCTGTGGCTGTGCCCAAGCGACGTGCCCATCCTGGGATTCAACCCACTCCTCTAGAGTATTTTTGTAAGGAAATGCGTAGAGCTGCATCCAGAGATTTAGCTCTGAGGATGCTTAGCGAATGAACATTGTCTGAATGTTGGAAGCAACCCACATGGCCCCCAAAGGGGGTTGGATAAATAGGTCAGAATTCCTCTCTGTGGTGGAATGTGGTGTAACCATGACAACGATGTTGAAGAAGAGTATTGACGTGGTGGGACGATGTGTATGGAGAATAGCCTGTGCTAGAACATACAGGAACATATGTAACATTTTAATAAAGAGACCGTGTAAACCTGGAGGGAAAATCCTGGAAAGGCATTAGTCAGAATGTGCACCTGGATCGTGGATCGTCTACAAGTAGCAAAACTCAGGGTACCTGGAACTCTTTCTCAGGGCCGTGAACATGTATAGTTATTTTTGCAATTAAAACAGTTTGATACAGTAAATAAAAACATGATCTCATGTATAAACTTCTATCCAAATATTTCAATAGTCATTTTTTTTAAACAGATACTATGACATAGTTTTGATTTAAAAAAAATTTTTTTTAATGTTTATTTTTGAAAGGGAGAGAGAGAGGGACAGAGCACTAATGGTGCAGCAGCAGAGAGAGAGGAAGACACAGAATCTGAAGCAGGCTCCAGGCTCTGAGCTGTCAGCACAGAGCCCAATGTGGGGCTCGAACTCACGAACCTCGACATCGTGACCTGAGCTGAAGTTGGACGCTTAACTGACTGAGTCCCCCAGGTACCCCTATACTTAATCAATTTTAAGTCAAATATTCCTGGTATTTCAATTCTAAGAAGTTATTAGTCCTTCACGTCTTATTTTGGATTAGTTGATCTTAGGCACAAGGAAATGAAGGCTCTGATTACCAGGAATAAATGTGGGTGGGGGAGGGCTCGGTCTGTCAACTTCAATATAGTCAGGTCTAATACATTAATACTAAAATCCTAACTTCAGTTGCCTACTTGTTCCCTGCTGAGACATTCTATACCCATGTCTCGCCCTGGCCGGTGAACACCCACTGAGCCTCGGCTCGCCTCCCTTGCCCAAAAAGCGGCTGAATCAGAGGTTAGAGAGTCTCAGGGTACAGCACCAACTCTCCGATGAGTCAGGTTTCCGGCCGCAGACCTCGTCCACGGTGGGCTTCTGATTTGCAAAGGCCAGACCACAGAGCGGTATCAGTGACTCATCCCGTTAAGAACGTAGGTCTTGTTTTAAGCAAATACTTTGCAGGACCGTTTCTTAGAATAAACCCTGCGGGACATTATTCTCAAGAGAAGGCTCCGTGGCATTCACAGGGATGGCGGAGGGACAGACAGGTTTGTACACGCAGCAGCCTCTGGGCCCCGCACCCCCCCCCCCCCCGATCTCACATTTATTATGGCGAGGCTCCAGAAGCCATGCCTGAAAGACAGCTTTTGGGTTTGGTAACCCAAACCCTGAGTTGACTAAATTTAGTTAGCTATGGATTCTGTGTTTCACGGAAGGATGTTTTTATATGAGGGGAAGCTGCGTCCGCGTGAGTCCAGGAGGCCCCTTATTTGGAGGACCCTCCTTCCAGCCTGACTCAGGGCTAGGGCTTCTGTGGGCAAGGCACTCTGAGAAACCTGGAATCTTCTCCACCCACGTGGGGGCATGCTCGTGGCTCTGGGAACATCGAAGTGAAGCTTGAGTTGACAGAGAAATAAGGGGTGCCCATCTAAGTTGGCGAGACGCACCCCGGGAAGATGCACGTAGTCCAAGATTCTGGTTTTGTTTTAAGAAAAATCTCAAATGACAAAGGTTGGCAGGAAATGCAGACTGATGTCAGTGCCTGTCCCCTTCTGTTTCCCTTTCTTGAACGTATATCACTATATGGAACCTCCTCCCCCAGAATTTTTTTTAACAAAACAGTGGGTTTTTCAGGATTTCCAAGCTATTTCAACTCTGGGGAAGAGCCGGGTGGCTGCTGACAGAGTCAGCGTGCAGGGGTCAGGGCCCCTGGCTCCCATCCTGGACTTGGCTTCCTGTGCTGGAGGGACGGCTTTGTGGGGCAGGGGGCTGGTGAGCCAGCGCCAGTCCCCGCCGCCCCGGGGACACTGACTCATCCTGTGCCCAGCTCCGCCGCAGGTGCATTTGGGCCCCGAGCTGATGCCTGCAGGGCCACCCTCCGTGGCTGCTGCTGTTCCGTTGGGGCCGAGGTCTGGGCCATTAAGACTTGTGGCTTCTTGGGCTCCATCGTAGGGCCCTGCTCTTGGCGGACCAGGGATGTAGAAAGATAATGTAGGGAAGAGGTATTTTCAGTAAAAGTTGTTCAGGCTTCTGCTAAAGAAGGCCGTCGACTTCTTAGGCTTTCTCAGCGTTAACCCCTGAGATGTGTCCGTGATGAGGGTGGGAGGCCCACAGAAGAGCATGTGAGGATAACTCGGGCTGCGCGGGTGTCCTGGACAGGAGCCGTGGTTTCCGGGATGCGCCTCAGAGGAAACCAGGCCTCCCCCCCGGGAGGGGGGCCCAACCCCCTCCCAGGCTGGTTGCACGGCTTCAGGCTCCCTCCCTCCTGCTCTGCAGTCCCCACCTTGAGGCCTGGACACTCTGTCAAGCCCTCCGTTGGTGCTGTTGGAAGGAAGTGCCCCAGAATAGGGTTTTATCCAGGGAAGAAAAAGTTAAACTTAGGTCTGAATTCAGCACCAGCGTTTCCACCAGATGAGACCCATTTGCAAAAGCAACAGAAAGAAGAATATTCTTGAAAAATAAAGTTTTAATTCCTCTTTTTTTTAAGTGTTTGCTTTTGAGAGAGAGAGTGTGAAGGAGGGAGGGGCAAAGAGAGAGGGAGACAGAGGATACAACGCGGGGCTCGAACTCACGACCCGAGCGGAAGCCGGACGCTTAGCCGAGGGGGCCACCCAGGCGCCCCAAATAAAGTGTTAATTGAAACGTGTCCCTCCCCCACCAAAGATCCCAGTCCAACCAAGTGGAGCCCATCCCCCACCCATGAGGGAGTTCCAGGCGAGGCTCTGAACTTGAGGGCACGTCTTCATCCCTCTGGCAAGTCTCACTGAGGTGAGTCTGGTCCCAAGTGAGGGTCAGAGGGAAGCGATACTGTGTCACCATCAGCCTTTCCGTTTTCTGCCTGACGGGAATGCTTAGAACCTCCCGTCACCGCTCGGCCGGCAGGAACCTTAGCGAGGGGCATCTGGTTTTGAAAATGCGGATGGGGGCGGGCCGAGAGCGGGTGCAGGGTCCGCCGCGGGTGCTGGTGTCACGGCGTGGGTACACGCACGCAGAGTCCCAGGGAGCCCCCTCTTCCGGCACGCCCACACGCACACCTGTGCAGGGGCGGAGAGGAGCGGGGAATGACATGCCAGGTGGCCTTCTTCCAGCAGACGGGACAGAGCCTCCCCCAGGGTGGCGGTTTCGGCTGCGGCGCCCCACACAGGCACCCCTTCCGGACTGAGGAATAGCCAGGGCACGGGCAAAAAAGGCGGGGTGCTCTTTAAGATGATATTGTTTGTCGTGGCGGATCTGGCTCGCCGGGCAGCGTCTGCGCACCTGTGAGCTGGAGGCCGACCCGGTCGCTGTGGACACAGGCGTGAGCGGGGAAGGCGCGGACACCCCACTGCTGTTTGGCCAGCTTACGTGGCCTGTTTTGCCAGGGCCTTGCGCGTGCGTGTGCGCGTGTGTGCCTTGTGCGTGTGTGCGCGCGCTCCTTGTAAGGATACTTTCGTGTTCTGCTTTCCTCATTTCGTATTCTAGCTCCGTGATTCCTGCGGGGAAGTATTTCCTAAGGGCTGCGGGCTCTTCGCCCATGTGGCTATTTCACGTTCCTGAAATCGTTTCCCTGTTGTTGATCCGTTAGGGACTTGTGCATTTCGTAGTGGAGAAGACAGTGAGGAACGTCCGTGTGTCATGCTTTATCCCGATGTCTGATTATTTCCTTAAGGTCGATCTAAACTGGATCTGGACCCAGTGGCAGACACATCTTAAGGCTCTTGACATGTGGTGGTGACATGACTCCCTGTGGGGGAAGCGTTCCTTTTTACTGGATCCTCCTTAGCGCTGAGTACTTTTGTGTAAGGGCTGGTTTAAAAGGAAAATTTCACATTGGTTCCATTTATGTTCTTCTAGTACCGGTGACACCGAGTCGGTGGTGTCCCTTTGGCAGGCCATCGTTAGCATGCCCGGTGCTTTGTTTTAACGTTTTAGTTATGCAAATGACCCATGAGTCCGTCCCATGAAAGATTTAAATACCACAGACAAAGTCCCCATGGACCATGGTCTCCCCCATACCCTTGCCGGCCCCACTTACGGTTGGAGGTCTTTGGAGACCTTTTACTATGTGTGTGCACATGTGTGTAGATAGATGGGTACTTAGTAGAGTAGCGTTTTAAAAACTAGTATTTTAAATATGTAGAGGGTGCAGTTTGTGGTTTTAAACATTTTTAATTCATCACGGAAGTCTTTTTTTTAATTAAATTAATTGATTTTGAGAGAGAGAGGGAGCATGAGCAGGGGAGGGGCAGAGAGAGAGGGAGAGAGAGAGAGAGAACCAGGGTTCACCCGACACGGGTCTTGAACCCACGAACCGTGAGATCATGACCTGAGCTGAAGTCAGATGCTTAACTGACTGAGCCTCCCAGACGCCCCCGGTTCCATCACAGTTTTAAAAAGAATGTAAGCCTAAAGTGGAATAAAAGGATTTCTTGGAGGAAATTCTCTCTACTTAGTTTTTACCGTCTTACCTTGTCAAAGATCCCAGTGTGATTCTAATATTTGCCGAATGTTTCTGTTCCTGGAACGTGACGCGGAGGCTCACTCGTCTCCTTACGACACCCTGTTTTTAGTGCAGGCGAGCCCCGTGTGTCTTTTCTGATGCCACGGGTGCATCTGGGCCCCGGGCCGTTTATTGGTGGTGGATTGTGTGTTCACCAGCCGACTGGGAGCTCCTCAGACTCCTGCTGAGCAGACCCTCCCAGCATCTCCCTCCTTGCTCGGGACCTCCCGACTGTACCCGGTGAGCAGAAGTTCTCAGTGACCCCTACGCGGAAGGAAATCAGTAATTGGTCCGTCCCACGGGCGGAGCAGGTGCAGAAACTCCGAACCTGAACAACGTAGCAGCAAGAACAGATGGACGGAGTCGTCTGAGGTTCAAGACATAAGGGCTGTCTTCCAGGGGCTGAATTTCGGGGAGAGTTGAGGAGGCCACCTGTAAACCAAAGCGGTAGCATTTTCAGGGCTTCACAGAATAATTCGAGGTGCTGCAGAGGTTAACTATACATGCGAATGTGTAAACGATTCAGTCCCAAACCTGCTTTTGGCCTCAGAATCTGGGTTGGAATCCTGGCTCCACCATCCACAGCTGGTTTCTTAACCTTTCCCTCTGACCCTCGTTGTCTTGATCTGTAAGATGTGGGGAATTGTGCCTGCCTTACCTCGCGGTCGCTGGGACCAAGCCGACGTCTGGCACATCGCAGGTGCTCAGTCAGTGGGGCTGGGGGGGATTGTTACAGGTGCCTGGGACACCCTCACAAGTTTCACTCAAGCTGTAGCTGGCTAGTGTAGGGGAGCAAAGCGTCTTTTCCTTCTACACTGGTTCCCATTCCAGGTTCTCAGCTGGGGCTCCTGTACCAAAAGACAGATGAACAGGGGAAAAACGGTGTTTTAACATGTGCACCTCACATATACGTGGGAGAAACCCAGGCAACGGTAACTCAAACAGGTGGCTAGAATTCGGGCTTACGTACCATCTTCGGCTCAAACAAAGCAAACTGTGGAGGCCGGGTGGTGGGGACGGGATCAGGAAAAGTACAGCAAACTAGGGGGAAGGTTGCTTCTCGGTCAGGAAGAGTCTTTCTCTACTCCTCTTTTCCTCTCTTCAGCCTTCTCTTCCTGGTACCGAGAGGAACGGCCTCGTGAATGGAGGTTTCTCTTGTGACTGTAAACTTCCCTCGCAAAGCGGTAGCTTGTCCCCTGTTGTCTGAGCTGCTTCTGTGTCTACTGGGTCTCAGAATAATTGGCTCACCGTGGCCCCTATGCCAAAGAGGCAGAAGTGGGGTGACCCTTTCTGGTCTCCCACAGTCCAGCAGCAGTACACAAGAGAAAGAAGTCAGATCCTTGGGCAGGGACGAGTGGATCCCAGCAGCTCCCTTGTGGGGCAGCTGGTGGGATAAGCACATCGGGAGCTTTGCAGCTCGCAGACCTAGTTTGAATGCCATTGCAGGGATTTGGGAAGGCCTGCCCCGTGCACGGCGTGGTGGCTGACCCTTACCCCTGCCTCAGTAGCTGTCCGGCTGATAGCCCCGTGGAAGTGGCATCTTGGGGATGCTGGTCTACCAGACTCTTGTCCCATTTTTATTAAGCATCCCGTACTGAGTGCGTCCAGACGACCATAATGGCATTTCGTGCCGTAGGCTTTTAAGTTTCTCTGTGACAACTGGGATTGGCTAGGGATACGAGGATAAGGGAGTTTATAATGATAAGCAGATACACAAAGCGTGGCACTTTCCCCAAACAAACAGAATACCTTGTTACTATTAAGGGAACAAAAACCGAGAAAAGAGCTGAAGGTATAAACCGGTAGCCCGTGCATATGCCTTTTAAAATACGAAATAACGTCATGCGCACACTTCAGGGGCGGCTGTTCCCCTTCCGGGTAGGTGGGGGACCAGGGATGTTCGTTGATGAGTGACCGATGGGTCCACGGGTGGCAGGGCTGACGTTCAACCAGTGCCTGCTGCAGCCAAGTGGGGTCGGGGCTCTCGGAGCAGTGGAATCGTTGTGGAGATTTTGGAACACCTGTCGTTCCAGTTATTTCTGGGATTTTGTGTCAAAGAGCACATTCAGATGGTTTTTCCTGGAAGGTCTTGTTTTGGGGACCAAGCCCTACAGCACAAGCAGTGTGTTCTCAACCTCTTACTTAATGCTTTTAAACTTGATGGAAGGAAAAGGCATTTTCCCCTGTATTACCATTGCCTCTGTGAGCGCCATCTCGGAGGCGCACTTTAATGTTACATTTGCAGCTTTTATTTAGCAAAGATGTAAGAAACCCCATGACACTGTTTCTATGTGTATTGTACAAGCCGTTGTTTAAAAAACAAAACAGAGGATTCTGTTTCTCAGTTCTTAGGGGGAAAAGCCCTCTTCTGTTCTCCTTTGATCAGAGTTATGTGGCCTGCCCCATTTTCTGTTTAGCTCTTGGCCATCAGAGATTTCAAACTTGTAATATTCAGGCACAACAACAGCATTATCTTGTGGTTGGAAAATCAACTTCTTTTAAAAAAATTTTTTTTAATGTTTTTATTTCAAAAAATTTTTTAAGACAGAGAGACAGAGCATGAGTGGGGAGGGGCGGAGAGAGAGGGAGACACAGACTCCGAAGCAGGCTCCGGGCTCCGAGCTGTCAGCACAGAGCCCGACGTGGGGCTCGAACTCACGAGCTGTGAGGTCATGACCCGAGCCGAAGCTGGACGGGGCACCAACTCACAAACCGCGAGATCGTGACCTGAGTCGGGAGCTTAACCGACTGAGCCACCCAGGCTCCCCTCAACTTCTTTTTTTTAAATGTTGTGACTTTTGGGGCGCCTGGGTGGCGCAGTCGGTTAAGTGTCCGACTTCAGCCAGGTCACGATCTCGCGGTCCGTGAGTTTGAGCCCCGCGTCGGGCTCTGGGCTGATGGCTCAGAGCCTGGAGCCTGCTTCCGATTCTGTGTCTCCCTCTCTCTCTGTCCCTCCCCCGTTCATGTTCTGTCTCTCTCTGTCCCAAAAATAAAAATAAAAACGTTGAAAAAAAAATTTTTAAATGTTGTGACTTTACATCTGTGCCTGTTCCTTCCAAGTGCACCTGCATCCTGCTTGGATAACGGAGAGCACTGGAATGCCTTAATAAATGAACATCTAATGAGAGCGTCTTTCATTCCTTTGCCTTGTCTCTTGAAGACTTCTGGGCGGAGAATTACATGCAGTTTCAATCGGCCGGAAGGAGCCCGGGGATCTCGAAGCGAACACCAGGCCGGGAGAATTGTGCCGCGGCACAGACGCCGTGCGGTGTCCGCGGGGCAGGGTGGTGACCGAGGAGCTTGCTGGCTGTCTGAGGCACGGAGCGTGTGGATGGCCTGGGCCGCTGTTCACGTGCGAGAAAGGAATGAGCCCGGGCCTGGGCGAGCAAATGGCCCGGGGCCCGGGCAAGAGAGGGGCTGCGTCAGGGCCCCCCCGCCCCGGTGCCCGGCTGCCCCTGCTTCTGCTCGGCCGAAAGCAGGCCTTGTGCCGTGCGGCCACGTGTCCAGTGAGGCCGTGGGCGGCCCCGCCTGGCCCCCCTCGTCGGCTGCGTCCCCACAAGTCTGCCAGTGCGCCTCGCACGCGATCCGTGTGTCCGAAAGGGCAGATTAGAAGACGTGTTGCAGGCCAGGAAGGATTTCAAGATACGGGCTGATAGCTTGGATGGTCAAAAAGGGCGGGAGGCGGTTTTTGGCCCCCAAAGTGAGATATGTGTTCGTTTCCCGTGAACTCTGAAAAGCGATGGAGAGTCACACGTTTCCCTGTCACGTTTCTGAGAGCCGTGTGGCTCCGGAATGCAGCCACGCTCCCTGGGGCAGCCCCGCCCGCCCCTCCTCTGCAGGCCTGCGCGGTGCCGGGCGGGGACAGGCGGCCGCACCTTCTGGAGGCCTGTGGCACCCGCGTGTGGTGCCGCGGACTCGGTGGTGGCCGAAGCGTGGACTCTCGTCTCAGGGGTGGGGTCCGTGTTGGGCAGTATCGGAAGCAGACTCGGGTCCTAGAATTTACATGATGAACTCTCTTGCTGTCCTTTGTTTTCCGTGACCTCAGGTGACACATGGAAACCATCAGTAAGAAAGCGGGACAGTCATAGACTGGGCTGTTTGTCACGACGGTGCTCCGCTGTAAGTAAACTAGGAGAGTTGCTCTGGGTTCCCTTCTCCTTCCGCACCCACTGTCACCCCACATATGTGCTTTGTGGTGCGCCCTTGACGTCACCAGCGTCCCAGCTCTGGAGCCCGTGGTGTGGACGTCCAGTCGCTTTGGGATAACCGCACTAGTTGCAAACGACCCCCCTCCAACCGTGTTCCAAGAGACATTTGGACTAAACTAGACGGTCGGATGACGTGTGTATGGAGCACGTCACTTTGATGGGGACGTGTCATGCCCTTCCGGCGGTCCGGGCGTCTCCGGAGCCCAGAGCGGGCCGTTGGCGTGAGACCTAGGTTGAGCCGCGTGTCGCCATGTGAAGTCCCGGTTGGCATCAGGGAGGTGCTTTGCGGGACGGCCGTGTCTGACCCCGAGGTTATGTCCCTGCTCGCCTCACTGGGGACTCACTTTTAAGCAACAGTCTGTGCTTTTTATTGGTCAGGTGACGTGCGCCCCTCTCTGTACCCCTAAGCGGCTCAGAATCCTCACCCGCGGAGTCGGGGTCATTCGAGGAGCCTCCGAGTGGTTTTGAAGATTGAGGAGCCTCCGTAAAGGGCCTGTCACAGGACCAAGAGCAGAGCAGGCCCCCCGCACACGACAGCTACTCTCACTCTTAACCGTTCCTCAGCGTTTGGAAACACACATTTGTAATTCTTAATCGCGGGTTGTGCTTACTGATATTTTAATGAATCCTAAATGTGGTTTAAATCCCTCCGATCGCATTCTTCTTGGTCTCTAGACTTTTGCCGTCTGCTTGTCGGTGTTTGCTCATCTGCCTGAGGACTGATGAGTCTTGATGGAAAACTCTCACGGCAGCTGCAATTATTTTTGTTTATTTCTTTACTTGCCTATTTTTTAAGTTTTTAACTACGTCATCTCGATACCCGGTGTGGGGCTCGAACTCACAACCCTGAGGTCAGGACTCGTGTGCTCTCCTGACTGAGCCGGCCAAACACCCCTGTCTGTTTACCTGTTATTTTTATTATTGTTTTACGGGTATAGTCCTGGGTGGCGGGCACTGGGACGAAGGTCTGTCTGTAAGTCACCTCATTTAATCTTGACAAGGACGACGCTGGTCAGGTCACTTGTCGATGGCCTCACTGGAGGTCTGTGTGATTGTGGCCCAGGGGCTCAGCCTGCCCCTTTCCCTCCGGCGTGTGCACGAGGGCCTTGTGGGCTGGCCCCCAGTCTGGCCCCCTGTACTTAGATGCAGCGTTGTGTAGCTAAAGGGGATAATAAATAGTACTTACGCTAAAGGGTCACTGTGGGGATTGAAAGAGTACACACAGGGGCGCCTGGGTGGCTCAGTTGGTTAAACATCCAACTTTAGCTCAGGTCATGATCTCACGGTTCGTGAGTTTGAGCCCCACGTCGGGCTCTGTGCTGACAGCTCGGAGCCTGGAGCCTGCTTTGGATTCATTCTCCCTCTCTCTCTCTTTCTCTCTCTCTCTCAATAATAAATAAACATTAAATAAAAATTTTAAGGAAAGAGCACACACACACACACACACACACACACACGTGCACACGTGTGTACTTGGTGCTTAGGATGGTGACTGGCCCATCTTGAGTACTCTGCAAGTGTGTGCGGCCAGTGATGAGATGTGGAGCATAGCTGTGGGCCCGCCCCAGTGTTCCACATGTGACAGATACTCTGGGAAGGTCTGTGGAGGGAGTGGCTGGTATGGGTGGGCTGAACGGCTGGACACACAGCCGGTTTTCTTTTGTTGACATAAACCGTGTTGGCTCTCGTAGAATCGAGTGCTTGCTTCAATTCAGCGCAGGCTAAATATCGTGCGAGTAGCTTCTCGAATCCTTCCAGGAGACTCAGTGAGGCAGGTGCTGCCCCATTTTATGGATACCGAGTGTTCATGCATTTTAATGAATCCCTGTAGTTCATGCATTTTATTTTTTTATTTTTTATTAAAAAAAAATTTTTTTTTAACGTTTTTATTTATTTTGGGGACAGAGAGAGACAGAGCATGAACGGGGGAGGGGCAGAGAGAGAGGGAGGCACAGAATCGGAAGCAGGCTCCAGGCTCTGAGCCATCAGCCCAGAGCCTGACGCGGGGCTCGAACTCACGGACCGCGAGGTCGTGACCTGGCTGAAGTCGGACGCTTAACCGACTGCGCCACCCAGGCGCCCCAATAGTTCATGCATTTTAATGTAAACTCCTGAAGCCCAAATTCTCATCCTTCAGGTTAAGACTGTTTTTTCTCTCTGTCTGGTGGGAATGGAAGAATGGCCGTCCGTCGCTCTTAGCGGGCTAACGCTTAAAATGATGTCAAATGGTGGCATCTTCCCCGCTTCCTCGTCCCTAGGTTAAACTTTCCCTGTGGGTTTTGCACTTGGGTTAGGTGTCAGGGAGCTTTACACTTCTCCTTTTGATCCTTCTCCATAAAAGAAAATTTTTTCCCCAGACGTGTAAGCTCTTAGATGTCTTTGACCCTGGCCGATATTTATGATGGCAAAGTCAAGTTCTGCAGCACCAGGAAGGGGAGCCTGGTGAGGCGATGGGCTGTCCCGAAATGGTCATCCTTCCTGACTTACTCTTCGTGGGACTGTCCTCGGCATTCCTGTTCACGCCTCCTCCCTTGGCGCAGGTCCATGTCTGAGGCCAGAAGTGGACACGGGGTCAGTGACGTGGGGGCCCGATGGCGCACGACAGGACTTTTGCCTCCTCTCTAATCCTCGCTTGGGGGCCGTTTGTAGAGAAGAGCCTGTTGGTTCTACAGTGTGAGAAGTTCCTGAGAAGGGGGTTGATTTAATTGTACAGAATTCCCGATTCTTCCCTGAGAGGTCCTGTTTGTCTTTGAGCCAACACGCCATTTTTTTTTTTGTCCCTAGCGAGACAACCTTCCCTACTTCCCCCACTGCTTTTAAACCTTTCTTGATGAGCCATGTGTCTATTCTTGGTTTATAGAAATTGCTTGTGACCCCGTCTTGAGGAAATATTTTGGTCTTTGTTAGGAGGTTAGTCTGTGAGCACCCTCATTGCGAACTGTCCTCTGAGGAGTTCCGGGGACATTCTCCCATCTAGTGTCACGGGGTCACCCTCTCTTGTCATTGGGGGCCTTTCCCCAGAAACACCAGTCACACTGTTCATTTCTCCATTACGTATGTTACGCGCTGCTGGTGATGGTGAGCCTCTGAGCTCTTCGGGTCTCCCACTTGCCAGCAGTGTGGCATTCGGGCCACTGCTGGGCCACCATGCATGTAGGTTCATCTGAGGAGGGACCGCTCGCAGTGTCCGCGTTGCGGACCTAGTGTGGGCACCCAGGGACATGACGCATGTTAGGTGCCCAAAGCTTAGCACGTATTAACTGCTCAGTACAAGTGGGCACAGACGCCGTGAGAATAGTGAGTTCAGGGCACTAACCCGGCTTCGAGTGGGGATCTTGAAAAATTCCCCAAGGTTGTCAGGCCTCCTGAGTCAGGGGAAGAGAGGGAGGGAAGGGTGTCTCCGAAGGGGGATGTCTGTGGGGTGTCTGTGATGGGTGTGGGGCGTTGGGACGTGCAGTGGAAAGCCAGGCGGGGCACAGATGGTGGAGACCCCGGGGGCTCTGATCCCGCTCCTGGGGACTGGGGGTCGCAGAAGAATTGATGGGGGTGCTGGGCACCTCCTGACCGGAGGAGACAGAATGCAGATCTGAGAGTCGTGGCGGGACGGGGCTGCCTGGATGGTGCAAGGACAAGGGACGGGGGTGGGGGTGGGGCGTGGAGCCAGGGAAAGGAGAGGGGCTCGCCAGGCTTTGGCGTGCGTATTCGTTTTGAGAAAATGAGTTGGGCGGGCTGCGGTGTGGATTTCTAGTAAGGAGAACGTCTGCTCGAGAAGTAGAGGGCGTCCCGCTTTCCCGCCTGGCACGCTTTGGAGCGCTGTGTGTGCACCTGCGTGCCCTGGGCACCGAACGCCTGGCTCGTGCGGGGAAGGGCCCGTCTCCGTTTTCCCGTGACGGCAAGTCCTCTTTTCTCCGGTTGGTGCTGAAGATGCTACTCTTCTTTGCTGATTTCCTTTTGATGAACTTTGCATGTGGGGTTGCAGAGTTCTCTTTTATTTTATCTCTCCAGCTAGGTTTTTCTCATGATCTGTTCACCCGTGGTTACAAGGGGGAACGTAAGTGTGTCAGAACGTGATTTCCGCCGAGAGGAGTCTCCTCCCCACCCCTGGGCACACGCACGTAAACGAGGAAGATGAAGGGCAGTCTGGCGGTCTGGACGGTTTGGTCAGGCCACCGGAACAGGGGTCGTGCGGACCAGCGCACGTGCCCGTCCGAGTGAAGGGCAGCCGGCCATCTGAAGAGATGGTCACCTCCCGGATGGGATAGAGACACTTCTCCATCATCTTGCTGACAAGATGCCCGACTGTCAGCCTCTCGGTCGCCTCGGCCTTGCAGGGAAAGTAAACACGTGCACTTCTAAGAAACGGATTGTGAGAAGGATTAGAGTTTCTTCAAAATGTTTAAATAAAGAGCGTTTACTGTATGCTCAAAGTGTCTCGATTCTTCACCCTTCCGTAGAGCAGCCCGCGCTCCTGAAGCATCGCTGAACGTTGAGGCCGTAAAGAGGGAAAGGAGTGCTGGGTCCTGGAGCCTGGAAAAGCGGACCGCACAAGGCAGTTGTCACCCGCCACTGGACAGTGGCAGCCAGCCCTGTGGTCCCTGAGAGGAGCGAGGACCCCCGTTTCCCCTGGTGTCTGCCTGAGCGCCCCCGATGGGGGTGCGGCCCTGGCACGGTGGGGGGGACTTGCACCGTCGGGGCTGCTGCTGAAGCTGGAATGTACACGGCCCGGCACTGGAGGGGGCGCCGTGGAGGCGCCCAGAGGCTGGGGTGTATCTTCGGGCAGGGTGAGACCCCACAGAGAGCAGGTGCTGCCAGGCGGGGAGCAGGTGGCCATACGAAGTATTTAGCACTGAGTCCTTGTGGACTTCTGCAGTACTGAGGGAAGTGGAGGGTTCTGGCCCGGCCGGGGTGGAGAGCCTCGCCAGGTGCCTTAGCGACTCTGGTGACACAGCAGGAAGACTCAGATCCAGACGAGGAGCCACACACAAGGACTAAGGACGTGGCTCCAACGGACCCGTCTCGGCCCGGCCCCCCGGGAGCCAGAGGGTCTGCCAGTAAGTCGGCTGCCCTCTGGGCCAACGCGGATGCCTTGGAAGCACGCAGAGAGGCGGACGCGTGGCTCGTGTGGACGCAGGGAACGGTCAGTGCTGGGACCCTGGGCAGCGGCTGCAGGCAGAGCGGAGACAGGGCAGGCACAAGGTGAGCCCAGGGCCCGCTCCTTTAGTGTCAGAAAGTAAGGGGACGAAAGTGAAGAGTGTAAGAAAAAACGGGGAGGGCCACGCTGCGAAGAGGAAAGAGCTGAGATAGAGGGGTGCCCGGTGGCTGAGCGCCAGGACAGTCGCGTACGGTGGCAGGTTACAACTTGCGCGATAAAAAGGGTGGATTAGTATCGAAAATGTAGAACTTCGTGTGTGCGCACCGACCACACGTGGACAAGCAGACGGGCAAGCAGCGCAGACTGCTGAGTAACGGAGGGTAACGTGCAGGGCGCTGGGGTTGGAAGATGCAGCGAGTTGCCGCCATTTTAGTGAAGTTCACACCAGGCCCGGGTCAGCCGCGGATGGAAACCCAGGGGGAGGTTTTGATGAGGGACAAGGTATTTCCATGGTCTTCGAGGATCTCCTCACTTACTACTAGTTTCAAGAGAAAAAATAATTTTTTACTGGAGAAATTGGGCCACACTCTGCCTGGGTGACCAGAATGAATAATGCCAAGGAGGGGCGGGTGGGCCTCGTGTGCCATCAGGTGCGCCACCTGGAGGAGAAGACATCACCTCTGTGGTTCCTGGCTGATCGTGCATGACCGGGATTGAATCACGGGGACATGGCAGACAAGTCCGAGTGGAAGTGCTTTGTTAATATGAAAGGTGTGGAGGCCTCTATTCTCCCAAACTGTGAATGCCATAAAAGACAAAAACAAGCCGTGTGTTTCAGAATAATGGCAGCTAAATGCTGTACTTGACCCTGGGCTGGATCCTGAACTAGAGGGAAAAGAAACGCCATAAAGCACCATTATGAGGTTAATGGAATATGGCGGTAGGTTAAGGTAGCGTGTCCATATTTAAATTTGCTGAGAGCGATAACATTATGGTTTTATCGGACCATCCCCATTCTTAAGGAGATTCTGAAGCGTTTAGAGGTAAAGCGTCAAGATGCATGGCACCTCTCTCCAGGTGACTCAGAGGAAACAGCGTTGAGTGAGCGCGTGAGTCTGTGGAGGGTGAGTGATGAGGGACACGGGAGAAACGTTAGCGGTAGGTGAATCTGACGTAAAGCATACGTGGTGTTCTTTGTGCTGTTAACTATTCCAGAATTTTTCTGTGAGCTTGAAATTATTTCCAAATAAAAAGTTAAAAAAGTGAAAAGAAGCCCAGCAGGTATAGCCATCCATGACTTAAAAGAGAACACGGGAGCAAGATGCATGCATCTCTTAACTATGTTGGTGTGGATTTTCTACCTTTTGAGTTGTCCACGGGAAATAAGCATTGAATCCTATAGCAGTCACTCTGTCACCCAACAGGCAAAGCCATTTCTGTGTCTGTTGGGTGAGAAAGCCTATGTCGTGCAAGGAGAAAGAATACTACGTTTGTCCCTGCACCCCCCCCCGACTCTGCCCCTCCCCCATCCTATTATCTGGTGTCGCAGAAGAGGGTTGGAATGAGGAGTCATAGAGGTGGTTCAGGAACGGTCATGGGAGCATCAGTTGCTGCATTTAAAATAATACTTGTCGGGGCGCCTGGGTGGCCCAGTTGGTTAAGCGTCTGACACTTGGTTTCAGCTCAGGTCATGACCTCACGGTTCCCTCACGGTTTATGGGATCAAGGCCCACGTTAGGCTCTGCGCTGACAGTGTGGAGCCTGCTTGGGATGCTCTCTCTCTCCCTCTCCCTCTCTTGCTCTCTGGCCTTCCCCACGCTGTGCTTGCTCTCTCAAAATAAACAAAATAAAATAGAATAATATTTGCCTATTCTCAAAATCTTATGGCTCAGATGAGGAAATGCATGCAAAAGGTGTCTGTAAATAATATTTCTTCTAAAAACATTCAATTACTATTTATAGTTTTGGTTGAAGATGAGAAACGGCTTAGACTGGAGATTGGTGGAGGGTTTCCTTACTTTGGGTGGCCCCTTTTCCTTTTGAATGCCGAGATTGATGGCACAAGGGAGTTTCTTTCCCCACGGACTCTTCGGTTCCTTCCGGTCACCTCCTTTCTCATTTCCTGCCCTTATTGTTGCAGGCAGAGCTCCAGTGACTGGAGAGCTATGGGTCTTCTGGATTTCAGGATCAGTGAAGCCAGAGCATAGCAGAGGGTGTATGAAAGGTAGCACATAAGTCACTCAGCCTTCCGTCCGCTTTCAAACATGTCACGGATCTGAAGTTCCCCACAGTTGTTCCTGCTTTGTCCTGAGATTGTATTTGTGGCTCAGATGGTTGGAGGGGTCATCCGGGCCTTCAAGGTCCCCAGCTCGAAATCAGCCAGGGCGAGGCCAGCCTGGTTTGGGGAAGGAGGAAAAAAGGATCTGAGAGGTCAGCCCCCTCCTTGGCCCAGGAAAGCAGCACGGGCCAGGGTGGTGGCAATGTATAAAAGAGAGGGCACAAGGATCGTGTCTGCCAGAGTCACTGGAAATGACGGAAAAGGGCGCTGTGAGACCTGAAGTCGTGTAATGATCAAGGACATTGAAAAGGAAGAAGGGCCATCTGGATTAAGGAAAATCTCTACTTGAGCCTAAGCCATTTTTCACCTTTAACTAAAACTATCAATAGTTTAATTGTAGAGGAAATTATCAGGGAAAGTTCCAGGGGCGGGGCGTGGAGGGCCTAGGGAGCGATTTGGGGCCAGGCCTTTTCCTTTATTCTGGAATTGGTTTTGATTGAGGCTCTTTATCCTGGAAGACTGTGCTTCCCTGGTGTGCCCTCTCCCATGGAGCTGGACAGCCTGGGGCAGCGCCACTTGGAGCGTCAGCCTGAAGTGAGCCGAAGGGCCTGCTCCAAACCTGACCCGCGCACCATTTCTCTTGTTGAGAAGGTCTTTCCCAAGAGTGACTGTCACCTGCACGGAACCACGTGCTTCGTGTTGGTAGTTGATTTCCATTCTGGGACGTAATTACCATGTCTGTGTGTACCCGCAGAGAGTATATTGGTTAGTGTCGCTTGTTTTAAGGCTGCATAAGAGCGGTCCGTTGCACGTAGCATTCCGCAAGCTGCATTTACTCAGTTGTGTTGTTAAGGTTCTGTGGCTGCACGTGATGGTAGTAAATTATTTTTTATGGTCAAGTAAAATTTTTCTTGTAAGAATCCATCCCATTTTATCTGCTGCTCCATTTCCTCCCACAGTTTTGTATTTTGCTGCCCGTCTAGGGGGTAGGAGATAGTATATCATTCTGGTCTTAATTTGCGTTTTCCTGATCAGTAGTGAGGTTGGGCATCTTTCTTCCTAGTGTCCTTTGGAGAACAGAGTTTGTGATGTTGATGTAGACAGAATTTTCAGTCTTTTATTGTCTAGTTAATGTACTTTTGTTTCTGTTTCTGGTTTTGTTGTGTTGTTGTTTGAAATGTAGTCTAGTATGTGTTTGGTTCATTTGCATTGCTAATCTTTATTTTGGATTGAAGTTGTTGTTGATTTGCATTCTCGTTCCATGGTCTTTTTCTCTGCTGGTTTGGGACGCATCGTGTTTCCGTTCTTCTGCGATTTCCCTGGAAGTACATCGCGCACGCATCACAGTTTTGGAGCCGATCAGCAGTTAAGGTGTTTTCATCCCCTCTCAGAACAGCACAAAACTCGTAGGACACCTAGAAAAGAGTGTCTTCTGTTCTCATGCATTCCTTTCCATATTAGAGTTCTGCATTTCACCGTACACATCAGACCGTGGTTGCCTTTTGGAGATGGTATTTAACTTTCCCTGTCTCCCATGTCTTGCTTCCCTTCCCTTCTGCCATCCTGTTCCTTCCCTCAGGGGAGCTACACCTTCTTCAGCGCTGTCTCCCCTTAGGATCACTCCGCGGCAGCGTCTCTCGACTTTGGTCTGTGAGACACTGTGTTTGCTTCACTCGCCCACGTCTCAGCTGACGGTTGTGGCCTCACAGCTTTGTGAACCTGCCGCCCGTCGTCCCAAGGTTTTCATCGTTGCTGTTAGGAGATCTGCCCTTCATCTTCCACCTGCCATTCTTTGGTGAACGACTTGGCCTATTTCGAGATCATTTATTCGTCTCTGGGCCCTGTGGTTTCCCTGCAGTGTGTTTGTGTGCGGCTTTCCGGCTTTTTATCTTCTTGGTGTTTGCTGTGGGTCCCGTATGTGGATTCATGCCACTTGTTGGCTCTGAAAATTTCCCAGCTATTAATGCCCTGAATACGGTTTCTCCCCCACTCTCTCTGCTCCTTCTGGGTTTGATAAGTAGACGTTAGAGCTGCTCTTTTTATTCTTCGTGTCTTTTAATTTGTAATTGGTATTTTCTTCCTTGTCCTTTTCTGTTTGATGCTAGTTAATTTCTTACGATTTAGCTTCCAGTACGGTAATTTTCTCTTCAACTGTGTTGAATCTTTTATTTAACCCAGCCTTTGAGTTTTTAATTTCAGTGATTATATTTCTTCATTTTTAAAAGCTCCATTTCTGCTTCAAATCTGCCTGAATATATTTTGATGGTCTCTTTTTTGCTGGCTCATTTTTTTTTATTACTCCATTTTTCCTGTCTTTAAACAACACCAAGCAGAGTTGTTTCATATTCTGCATTTGATAATGCCAGTATCTGAAATCTTTGATAATGTAACTCTGTGGTTTGTTGTCTAGTCCATGGTGAGTTTTGTGTGCTAATACCTGTTTGGCAATTATATGTCAGAATCCTGAGGTCTTACTTCCTGAAACTTGAGTTTGTCTGTCCTAGGAGCCAGGAGGGTGCTACAGAGTCAGGATCGCTTTTGCTCCCTTTGGGAATCCCGGTTCCAGGTTGGGTTGTCCCACTCTGCGGAAAGCCGAGGGTCCCGTTGCTGGCATTCACGTGGCCTCCAGGGTCGCTCCTGGTCTCTTCTTTGCTCAGGTTTCTGTGCACCATCCCTGCCGTATCTCCCTGGTATTCGTTCCTCTGCCTGGAGCTGGCCAGTGTATTAAAAAGTATTCTTAGGGGCGCCAGGGTGGCTCAGTCAGCTGGGTGTCCAACTCTTGGTTTTGGCTCAGGTCATGGTCTCGTGGTTCGTGGGTTTGAGCCCCGCATTGGGCTGCGTGCTGGTAGAGCGGAGCCAGTTTGGGATTCTATCTCTTTCTCTCTCTCCGCCCTTTCCTGCCTCCCTCAAAAGTAAATAAATAAACTTTAAAAAGTATTCTTTAAAATAATCTAAGCACCCGGGTGGCTCAGTCAGTTAAGCGTCAGGCTTCAGCTCAGGTCATGATCTCACGGTTTGGGAGTTTGAGCCTGTCTTCAGGCTCTCTGCCGTCAGCTCAAAGCCTGCTTCAGATCCTCTGTTCCCCTCTCTCTCTGCCCCTCCCCTGCTTGCATTCTCTCTCTCTCTCTCTCTCTCTCTCTCTCTCTCTCTCTCAAAAATAGACATTAAAAAGATAATTTATCCAGAATCTAATTATAGCATAGCAGAAGGGCCCTACGAATACCTAGCCCACCATAATTTCTAAATTAGCAGTACCCAAGTGATATTTTAAAATTCATGTTCTATATGTGCCCTTTATCAATTTTCTTAGACACTTAGAATTTTACCTGCTATATGATTTTATTTCACCCACAGCTGGGAAAAGAACACAGTAGCAATCTTCTTGAAAGCTTGCTAAACTGTATCTATATTCACATCACGTACTATGTCCTTAAACTTTTGCCTGGTTTTTTTTTGTTTTTTTTTTTTTTTTTAGTTAATCTACTAATCTACTAATTCTAATTAATTTACTAATATTTACTTCCTGAGAAAGTCGAATCACTACTTTTGGAATAACTCGTAAGTACTTTCAGTACTCCTTGATTCTGCTCTATTTTTCTGTTTATCTGGAATCCTAGGTATAAAAGATTTAGCTGTTGATCTCTGCCTGTGGATGCCTTCCTTCCTCAGGCGGCGTGCAGAACACATGTGTTTACTGTTGTGAGTTAGAGGCATCCGGTCCACAAACTCCCTGTCCCTATGTTGTACATCCCCTTAATAGGCCTAGAAAACAGCATGAAGTTTTGTTTTTGTTTTTGTTTTTTTAATTTTTTTTTTCAACGTTTATTTATTTTTGGGACAGAGAGAGACAGAGCATGAACGGGGGAGGGGCAGAGAGAGAGGGAGACACAGAATCGGAAACAGGCTCCAGGCTCTGAGCCATCAGCCTAGAGCCCGACGCGGGGCTCAAACCCACGAACTGTGACATCATGACCTGAGCCGAAGTCGGACGCCCAACCGACTGAGCCAACCCAGGCACCCCCAGCATGAAGTTTTTGATCTATGAAATGTTAAGTTGCCTTGGGCTTTGGCACATGAAAACATGTTTTATTTCAAAACAGATGGTAAGTGATGTTCATCACAAAGATAGCTTTGTGATGAACGTGATATGTGAGGCGTGTCTAGTCTGCAGAATCTTCATGCTTCATAGGTTATGGCAGGACTTTTCCCGTGCTAATGTAATCATAGAAAAGGCAGGCACAGAAGACCTTCCCCGGAAAATGCGGAGCTCTGTGGCTAGAGATCCTCTAAAGGATTGCCTGTTGCCGGCTCCCTACTTTCACTTGGAAAATAGACGCATCTGAGAATCCTGTGGCTTCTCCTCCCTTGGACAGCAGTTACTTCTTCTGTCTCCTCATGTCGTGGGTTACGGTTGGCTGTCTGCTCGCGCACTGCTGATGGTTTTCGCTTTCCAAATGGTTTGGTTAGCTGAGCACTCCAGAAGCTTCTCTGGGGAGCCAGGAAGGAGGTGAAGAAGAACTGGAGAAGCTTGCTTCCCGGGGAAGCCCTGGCCAGCCTCCCAGGCCGGGGAGCTGCCGTCCTGGAGTACACACTGCCTGAGCGTGGGGACAGGGGTCTAACTGCAGCCGTCCCCCAGCTCTGTTGTTCCTGTGCCTGGTCGGTCGTTTCGTAAAGCAGTAACTGGCCCTTCAAGCTACCCCCTTCTCTTCTTTTTCTGCAAATAGGTGTCCCTTTACAGGCTGAGATTTGGATCATTAGCATGATTTTTTTTAAATGTTTTTCATGTTTATTTTTAAGAGAGAGAGAGAGAGAGAGAGAGAGAGAGAGAGAGAGAGAGCGCGCGCGCGCACAAGATGGGGAGGGGCAGAGAGAGAGGAAGACAGAGAATCCGAAGCAGGCTCCAGGCTCTGAGCTGTCAGCATAGAGCCGGACGCAGGGCTCAAACTTGCAAACTGCGAGGTTGTGATCTGAGCCAAAGTGGGACATTCAACTGACTGAGCCACCCAGGCACCGCTTGTCAGCGTAAGTTTAACATAGTTCACTCGAATGCAGTTTCTTGCTGCAAAGTCCTGATTCTGGTCCTATCAAAATGATGCTGACAGACACCCCAAGCAGGCGGGCTTTCTCATGTCCCTTACAGTTAGGGTGTTAAAAACGGGGCTTGACAGCCATTATCAAGACGAGTGACTATAGGTCTGAGTCTGGTCAGCAGGCCCCGTTGGGTTTGCTGCATGTGCCCCGTTGGGTTTGCTCCTGACCTTGGTCCTGACTGAGCTTCTCTCGTCCAGGAATGGCTGGCTTCTCGTCTCTCTGACTCAGCACCAGGACACTGGCCATTTGTAACATTTTCCTCCTTTCCCACATGAGGTAATGAACTTGTCTGTTTCTAAATACGGTTTTGAAAAGCAGGATTATTTTAAGTACCTCCTTCTCTAACTTGTGCTCTCTCCTGCTCAGCAGATTCACACCTGAGTGCTTGTTATCAGACCCTTTGTTTGGTGCCTACGGAAATGCCCACAGAATAATTTTCATTTGCCTTTTTCTCAGTCAGGGTGTTCAGGGGTTGGTAGTATGACATAGTGGGAACTGTACCGGGTTCATCGGTAGCTAGACAACCTGAGTTCAGGGTGAAGTTCTCTTCATGGTCTGTACGACTGGTTAATCACGTAGCTCTTCTGGGTTTTATTTTCCCATCTAATAATTAGTCTATTCACATGCTAGAGCAGTAGTTCCCAAAAGTTTTGCTCTTAAGAAATCCTTTCTTGTCTTAAATATTATTGAGGACCCCACAGAGCTCTGCTTGTGTGGGTTTATATCTAGCATTTTTTTCTTTTTACATTTGTTTATTTTTGAGAGACAGGAAGACAGAGCATAAGCGGGGAGGGGCAGAGAGAGAGGGAGACACAGAATCCAAAGCAGGCTCCAGGCTCCGAGCTGTCAGCAGAGAGCCTGACACGGGGCTCGAACCCACTAACCGTGAGATCATGACCTGAGCCGAAGTTGGACACCTGGCCGACTGAGCCACCCCTATATCTAGCATTTTACAGTTGGCAGAAAGATGGCCCCCAAAGATGTCCCCATCCTAATACCGAGAACTCGTGACTATATCACACTATATGGCAGAAGAGACTGCCGGTATGGTTAAGATCGGGATCTTGAGATGAGAGTCTTGGGGATTATCCAGTGGGCCCTGTGCAATCACAGGGGTCCTTACAAGAAGGCAGCAGGAGGGTGAGAGCCAGAGAAGGAATTACGAGATGACAGGAGAGATGGAAATGATGTCCTTGCTGGAAGGGAGGGGCGCAGGCAGCCTCTGGAAAAGGCCAGGCACACGTTGTCCCCCCTAGCGCTTCAGAAGGAGCTCAGCCCTGCCATACCTTCACTCTGACCCCCACACGACTGACTCAGTTTTAGACTCGTGACCTCCAGAACTGTAAAATAATCTGTGGTATTTTAAGCCACCATGAAATCAATTTAAATTTAAGTTTAAAATATTTACATTTTATTGTCACTACGAAAATAGTTTTGGCCTCACGGATTACTTACAAGGGTGCGGATCTCCCAAGGACCCCCAGACCCACCCTGGGGTCTGCCACGTCAGAATGCAGCCCCCTGGCCACAGCCAGCTGCACGAGACTGGCGTCCGAATGCTGGGATCCAGTTAACCAAGTGGGGGTTCTGGTATGAAGTAAGACAGGGCGAATGGCCTTAAGGGGCACATAGCGTTCAGATTCGTATTATGTCAGAGTCTGATGCACTTGGTACGTAGTCTCCGGAACGTTGGTCTCCCTTCTCCTTGCCAGGGAAAACGGGCATTTCGCTTGGACGGCGTCACTTAGAAATACCTGTGACGGAACACGATGGGATGTAGGCAGAGGCCGTGTCCCTGAATTGCCATGAATCGCATTTTTAGCATTTGTCGAGAAATTATGTAAGATATCTTTTGTGTGGTGCTCACAGGCGATGTCTTTCTGATGTTTGGGTCTTTAGAACTAAACAATAAGCTTCCTTTCCTTGGGTAGGAGGGAAGATGGAATTGAGATGAGATTCAGACCAGCTCTTTGTGGGTTTGAATATACAGGCGGGTGTGACATTCCCTCCGGGTCACTTTGTCCACACTCCCTGCTGATCCGGGGCAGCACCCCGTGGCTGAAGAATGGCCTAGGTCCAGTTTGCGCTGTGACAGAGCACTTAGGAATATTCGTGCTAAGAAGCTTATATTTATAAACGATGTGTATAGGGACACCTGGGGGGCTCAGTCAGTTGAGCGTCTGACTCTTGATTTCGGCCCAGGTCATGATGCCAGGGTCGTGGGATCGAGCCCCGTGGCAGGCTCTATGCTGAGTGTGGATCCTGCTTGGGATTCTCTCTCTCTGCCCTTCCCCCGCTCACGTGCTCGCTTGCTCTCTCTCTTAAAAAAATGTATATAAATGCAGTAGAACAGTTGGTGCTTACGTGGCTTAGTTTTGAGCTTAATATGGCTCACTATCAATGTCAGGAATTGATGACTGTGTTTAATGCATTCTTAGAGCTATCCTCTTTAAATCAATTCTGGTAAAACGTTGTGGCTGAGTGACAGCTTGGGAGACACTTTAACATCGTAACGTATAGTCCTAAACCAAAATTCCGGCCCGATGGTGGGAGCAGCTCCTGTGTCTTCCACACCTTCGTGTCCGGCCCCTAAACGAACTGGCTGGGAAGGGGAGTTTCGGGCTGGGGGTGGTGGAGAGGCAGCGCGGGAGGTCACTTTACAGCCCGGAGCACCTGTCGGGGGCAGGAGCACTTGTTTGGGAGCGGTACCAGCAGGGGTGCTTCGGGGGCCAGAGGGTCACGTCAGTGCCGACCTTTCTGCACTGGAGCCAAGAAGCGTGCTTTTACTTGCTTTGCTGGGTCTCCCGGAAGCCGCTGAAAACCACCTGGCACTTGCTGGT
The DNA here is from genome assembly GCF_018350175.1 of Felis catus. NCBI lineage: Eukaryota > Metazoa > Chordata > Mammalia > Carnivora > Felidae > Felis > Felis catus. The sequence goes on along the minus strand of NC_058378.1, from coordinate 6,872,144 downwards.
TTCTGCTCTGCCTCGTGGCAGACCATGTTACCAGCACGTGGGGTCCTTCTCGGTGGAGCCCTTGGTGAGAACAGAGGGGGCGAAAGCACTTTGGCCTGATTTGAACTTGCTGGACCCGAGACCGGCAGGCACCTTGCATCGGGTGGCTTGGTGTTTTTAGTGACCAGCATCGCGATGGTAGCATTTGTCACCTGTATGTGCGCACGACAGGAGAAGTGTAAGCGAAACCAGTGGAAGAGTGTCCCTGTTAGTGTTGGAACATGTTTGAGACCGTTATTCCCTGGGGGCTCTCCGCTCCTCGCCAGCCGTCTTCCACGAGGGTTTGACTGGCTCTTCCAGAAGCAAAGTGTGTCCTCCCCTCTTCCTTTCAGGGAATCAACGGCTGTGACCACCGTCACCCTGGTCTGCTGATCGGTGGCGAGGGTCAACAAGGTGCGGGTTAAGAGAAAGCCGTGGTCAAAAGCCATGTGGTGTTTTATTGCAACAGCTTGTGGTTTTGAAAACAAGGGCTGGAGTACTTTTCTGATACTTTGAAGTAATTGCAATACAATTATGATTGCAACACAATTCGCGTTTCGGTTTGGGAGTCTCTACATTAATCAGGAAACGTGAACAAGGTCTATGTGTCAGACGCCTGACCAGTTCAAGGCCAAGAGCGGGGTCTTAGTCTCTCCCCAGCGGTTCAGCGGACTTGGGGGGGCTGCCCTCTGAGCTGGCCTGGGCGCTGGGTCAAGGTGGTGGCCAGCCTTCACACCACGGTCCTCGCTGCACGCACAGGGGGCTCCCGGGCTGCTTTGGGAACAGTATGTGACAGTGGTTGAGGAAAGGTTAGGGTCTGTCTGGAAGGAGGCAGAGGAATGGTCAGCGAGTGAGCTGTTTTCTGTCTCTCATCTCTTACGATCTCCTAGCCCGGCGTCCACAGCCGCTGTGGCGAAGGCTCACTTCTTTTTGGACTCCCGGTCAAACGTCCTCAGAAACGAAGTCGTGGACACGGGGCCTGACCCCCGCCTCCCCCCCGATTCTAGCTGCGGTTTTCCCGGCAGGTGCCAGGCTGGTCCAGTGCCAAGCTCTCCTTCTGCCCTCTGTCCTGACCCCGTCCTCAGACCAGTCGGCATCCTGCTGCTATATTTAGCTCCTGTGCGGTGGGGTTCTGGAAGCCGACCAGCCGCCTCATGCCTCGGATCGGTCTTTCTGGTGAGACCCCACTGTCTCCGTCCAGGTGCCCAGATCCTGCCCGTGCGCACCGTCCTCTTGAGAGCTGTGCCTTAAATATTCACACAGCGTTTACTGACCACCTACTGTGTGCAGAGAGCCGGGGTGCAGACACCGGGAGGTGCGGAGAAGAATCAGACCGTTGGGGCTCTTGGCATAGAAGCGGGGGCGAAACGCGGGATCCCAGCATTAGAGGTGCCTTCCGACAAAAGCGGGAGTAGGCCAGTGGAGGATTCAGGCGGGAGGGAGCAGCTCTGCCCTGACGGATGCGTCCGCGTGGGCACCCCCTCTCCCCCCGCCCCTGCCAGCCGCAGGCCAGTGACTGGGGGGTCACTACGTGCCCCTTCCCGGTGGGATTTCATCGTGCGTCGTCCACAGCAGCTCACACCTCTGTAACTACAGGCCCTGTCCTGGTGGAATCTGACTCTGTGGCAGGTGGTTGGAAAGAAGTTTTGGAGGCCGTAGGTATCTCTCTGGTGACATCCCGTGGGCAGTTGCCGGTTCTGTATCTTCCGGGCCGTGCTCCGACCTAAGGAGAAGATGGGCAGTCCTGAGCCCCGGAGGCCGGGCTGTTTGCTTACTCAGTGCTCAGGGTCAGGTACTCAGATGCCCGGCTCGTGCGGCGAGGCCTCAAATACGGCGTCTGAGGGGGAGCGTAGACGGCCCATTAGACGGGCCAGTCTAAAACCAGGTGGCGTTTGAATTTTCAGTGTCCTCTTGACTTTTGGTTCGTGGATGGTACTGGTCACAGTTTGCAGTTGTGCGTGCATGAGAGTGTCTCCCTGCTCTGAGTTGTCTTAGAGGTGGGAGCTGTTGCTGTCCTGTTCACCATTGGATCCGTATCACCCACCCTGGGCTTGGCATATTGTACAGAAGGGACAGGACAGACACACATCTGAAATGTGAACTTCTCCGTCAACAGCACACAGCTGCCTGAGAATAGATAACTGACTTTTAATTTGGTCAAGAGAAAGGTCAAAAAGAGTCCTCGTCATTTACCAGAGCCCTTCCAGCAGAGTCTTTTCTCATTCATTCATTCATTCGTTTGTTCATTCAATGGGAGAGCGCCAGCAGGGGAGGGGCAGACAGAAGGGGACAGAGGATCCGAAGCTGGCTCTGCACTGACAGGCTGACAGCAGCAGGCCCGACGCAGGGCTCGCACTCACGAACCGTGAGATCATGACCTGAGCCGAAGTCAGACGCTCAACTGACTGAGCCACGAGGCGCCCCAACAAGGTCTTTACAAAATATGAGCCTTGAAGGATCAGATTTCTGTCCTGATGGTGGTAGTGGTTATAGGAACCCATCCCTGTGACAAAATAGTACAGAACCGTATGCAAACAGAAACAGCCCATAACCACTGACAAGTAAACACGAATGAGACCTCGGAAGGGTCTGCAGCTGAGCTCATAGCACGGTGGCCATGTCCGGTTCCCCCTGCTGTTAAGTGTATTGCGGTCACAGAAGATGGGGGGGCTTGATGAGGGACGCACGGGAACTCGCCTGTCTGCAGCTTTTCCCGGAGTCTAAAATTATTTCAAAATCCAAAGTCAAAAGAAAGACACAATGGCATACCACTTGGTGCCTCTTATGACGGCTGAAACCTGCACAAGGCCACACCGGATAGTCACGAGTCCCCACGAAGGAAGCAGAGCTCCGGGTGGAATTGTAGAGTGCTGCAGCCACCCCGGAACACGGGGAGGTGGTTTCCCCGCCAGGTCCGGCATCTGCTTGCCGTGGAGGCCACCAGTTACGCTCCCAGGCAGTTACCCAAGAGAAGTGAAAACCTCGGGTTGCACAAAGACCCGCTGGCTGGCCTCTCTAACAGCTTTAGCTGTAACTGCCCCAAAGTGGGAAGAACTAAATCTCCCTTGGACGAGCTAACGAATGGATGAGCGGATCTATCAGTGGAATACTCCTCAACGGAAACAGGGAACAAACACCGTTACTTGCATAAATGTCACACGCGGTATGTTTTGTGAAAGAAGCCAGGCTCCAAAAGGCACATTCTGTATGACTCTGAAGGGCCCCTGACATGCTGGGGATGGCTGAAATGGGTCAGGAGACAGACCAGGGATTGCATGGGGGCCAGGGAAGATTGACTTTACAAAGGGCATACAGAACTTTCTGGAATGAATGAAATGTTCTGTATCTTGACGGGAGAGGTGATGACACGGCTGTAGGGTGTGGTCAAAATTCGGAGAGCTGTCACAAAAGCAGATGAGTTACTGCATAAATTATACCCTAATAAATCGAACTTTGAGATGAAAACACCACCAGCAACAAACATAACTAATTAACGACATTGTTTGGTTTGACACCCGTGCGTGTCCGCCCCTTGTCTGGGATTGGATGCGGGCTTGTCCTCAGTTACACAGGCATCTCATTCACACGGGGGAGTGTCGCCTCTCCAGGACTCTGGTCTCTAACGGAGCAGCCGTGATGACCCTCCTGTACAGGTGGGGACTCTAGTATTTGTTAAACAGGGGGATCCAAACAGGAGCTTCTGCAGGAACTTTAGCGGAGGGGGTCAGAGGCGGTCATTACCGTGTGAGCATTTAACCAGGTGTCCCTCTGTCTCCTCTCCTGGCTCCTATGCCATTAAAAGTATCCGTAATAGAGCAGACTTGGGGTTTTAGAAAGTTCTAACTGTCAGCCATAACCACTGTGCTGCGATCCCTCCCTCAGTGGATTATAAAATGTCCCGTCATGTTTGATGTGCTGGGAGGCAGGGGTGTAGGGGTGGGGTGGGGTGGGGGGAGGGGGCTGTCCTCACGGGTGACAGCCAGTGGCCTGATTTAAATGTAACTCGCAAATGTTTACGGCCGGAACTGGAAGATACAGACTGGAAAATGGAAACCCCGGAGCCCCGAAGCAGGGACTGTTGGTGATCAACAGCCTTCATGAATCAAAGTCAAAAGTCGATTTTGAAAGGAGACTTAAACTCTGAACTCCTGGCTGTGATTTGTGGGACTGACAGATAACGCCTGCTGTAGCAGATCTGGGGATACCGTGTGTGGGATTACAGCCGTCTGTTCCCACCCCAGACTCCTCGTTCATTCAGAACCGGCTCTTTCCTAGATTGGTTTGGAATTCATGCAATCCGGCACCCGTTTCTGTCGGGCAAGCCCTGACTAGTCATCGACCGCATATCCTGCCTGTCGGCACAGGCCGTGTTCTCGGGGAGCTCCGCGTCCGACGGGGTCCGCCAGGCCCTGTGCAGCCCCGTGAATCCGGCCCCCGGGACGAGGCCCAGACTGGAGAGGTGACGTGAGGTGGGCCTCCGAGTGTAAGTAGAATTCGGTCTGCTGTGGAAAAGAGAAAGCTGAGGTCGTTCAGGCAGAAGGAGCTGAGTGCTATGTGGAAGCTTTTTTTTTCCCCCTTAATATTTCCCCCCCAATATTATGGGGAAACATGAAAGCTTTTGTGGTCAGGGGTTCGCCTGGCAAAGAATGTCTTTCCTCCCTCCCCACCTACATGAGAGTTAAAATAAAAGCATCACGTATGCGGTCAAAGACAAAAAATCATAGGTCGCATACCCCCTCTTTCTCCTCTGTAGCCGTTTCTTTTGCTGTTGTACGTAATCACCACAACATCTGTGTCGTGAAGCCTGAATTTATTCTCTTGTGCTTCTGTGGATCAGAAGCCCGACATGGGTCTTGCTGGGTGAAAACACCGTGTCACAGGCTTTGGGCCTCGACCACCTTCTGCCCCTTTTCTTTAGTTTGTGGCCTCTTCCTCCGTCTTGTCCGTGACCATTCCTCTGTCGTCAAATCCAGGAAGGGGTCTCTGATTTTAAGGACCCATGCGATTAGATTGGGCCCCACTGGGTAGGCCTGGGTTCTCATCCTGGCTTACTGTCCTCAGCCGACCCCATCTGCAAAGCCACGTACACTAATACATTTACAGGTTCCCGGCATCAGGGTGTGTACTTGGGGGCCGTTGTTTTGCCCACCATATCCTGCCTCCTTTATTCTTTCCCCCCACCCCTCCCACTGGTAAAATATTTGGACACCAAAGCTAGTATATATGATTAGATTGTGTTTTTTATCCGTTTGATCATAGCATGTCAAGTTTTACACCTTAAAGTTCTTTCCTTTTGTCAGCACCCACTGTTAGTATTCCATAGTATTCTAGTTAGCAGGTGTGGCTTTTTTTTGAAGGTCACAAACAGTGCTGGAGTGACCCTCATCAGACGTATATCTTCACGAGCTTTTCCACATGTGTCCATAGGGAAGATACGCTGAATTGCTGAATAAGAGTCCATATGGGTTGTTTTTTAAAATTTTTTAATGTTTATTTATTTTTGAGAGGGAGAGAGAGAGCAGAGGAGGGGCAGAGAGAGAGGGAGACACAGAATCCGAAGCAGGCTCCAGGCTCTGAGCTGTCAGCACAGAGCCCGATGAGGGACTCAAACTCACGAACCGTGAGATCGTGACCTGAGCCAAAGTCGGATGCTTAACTGACTGAGCTACCCCGGCGCCCCTCTATTGGGTTGTTAGTTCTGAAAGAAGAATTTGAGAGGTCAGGAAAAGGGAAGAGGAATGTTCGTAGTGAAGAAAGGAGGCACTTTGAGAGCATCACAGAAGGCAGCAAGTGTCAGCTTATGGTTTAGTTTGTGCCATTTCTGGGCCCGAGAGGCGACTCCCTGTTTCCCATGTGCTGTCCCGCCAGGGCGAGGTAATGCTAACCTGTTAGGTGAGGAGGAAAGGGAGGAATTGAGGCAGTCCCCGGACCGCCTCCCGCATGCCTGCACTGGGGCCACCGTCAGCGTCAGGGACACTGGGGACCACTTCTGTCCCCTACATCTGGGTCCTCAAGCGTGGTCTGCAGAACGGTGGGTCTTTTACTTCTCTTAGCTTGTCGAGATTCTTACATGTTTGAGGTGCTCTTACATACGTCCTCGCATGATTTTTACTTAAAACCGCACAGGATGAGTGACTGTGGTTTATTTATTTAAGAAACTCTCCACCCGACATGGAGCTCGAACTCACACCCCCAGGGCCAAGAGCCACATACTCTACCGACTAGGCCTGCCGGGTGCCCCATGCTTCTGGCCTTAAGTAGAGCATCGCTGCAGAGCACCCTCCGGGACGAAGCCCGAGGTAGCCGGGTGCCGTGGCTGCGTGGCTGGGGCGGGGAGCGGGGGTCACCCCCGAAGGGCCCTGTTGTGGGCTGCAGGAGTCCCGGTCAGAACAGAAGTTCTCCTGGGCACAGCTGCTCTGGGCTGTTAGCGTGTTGGGCTCGAAGCCCCTGGGGCTGGCACGAGGCCACGTCAGGCTGTCTCTCCAGATGAGCGCTGAGCGTACACGACTGGTGGCCGGTGAGCGGGGGTCATTGTGGCAGGCTCGTGGCCGTTTGCTGATTTTGGGGGGGGGAGTGGCAGGTGTTCGGATTCTGCAGTAAACTGAGTTGGGGACAGGTGACAGGTGACTCCCACGGCCCCTCCCTCTCGTACAGAAGCCATCGTGCGCGCAAACCTCTGTTGATGGCCACTCAGGGCGAGTGGGGTTCCGTGGAGAAGCGTCGGGCCGCCCGCTGCGTACGTGGGCCTGAGGCCTTGGTGCTGGAGGGCTCCCGCCGCCCAGAAGGGCCGCCTGTGTGGGCCCAGAGCCGGTGCAGCTGCGAGGACAGCGACGGGGTCCTTCCGTTTGGCTTCGGCTCCTCTGCGGAAGCCGCCTTCGCATCTTCGTGACGTCACAGAGTTCCTTAGGACGGCTTGACACGGAGCCTGGGCCCAGGGGTGTCCCCGAGGGCACCTGCGAGGGGGGTGCCCTGACCGGTGGCCAAGTGACCTGGGGCCAGTGGCTGCCTCCGTCTGGGCCTGCGAGCCGGGCTTGGGCTCCTCAGCCGCGTGACGCACCTGGTACGGTAACGCCGTGAGCCGGTTAACAGGCTCTGCGGGGATCTGGAGGCTGACATCTGCTTGTGGCTCATGAGCGGGTGCGTCCCTTCTCCACCCCCGACCACGTGGGCTCAGCCCGTGGTGCGGTGGCACAGTGAGGTCCGTTACTTGGGGGCCCGTGAGAGTAACGCCTCTGTTTGTGGGGCGTCCTCCCACGTAGTTCTGGAGCTCTGCTGTTTTTAGGGCACCGGCTGCAAAAGCAAGTTCGCCTGATGTGGTCTTTGCCGCCGTGGAGACGGCCGGGGTTGGTCGGGAGCTTCCCCGGGGCAGGACAGATGTTGGCTCGCGGGAGCTTTAACCTCGAGAAGTGCGGGTGCGGGAGGTGCGTGCTGTAGGGGCTGCAGGGTGGGGGTCGGAATGGCACCCGGCAGTGACTGTTAGCTGGAAGTCTGCGGGGTGACAGGGAGGGTATGCTGGGGGGATGGGGAAGGGACCCCCGCAAAGACCCCAGGGCAGAAAGGAGCTAGGTTTGTTGGAGAGGCTGGAAGAAGGCTAGCGAGCCTCTGGGACCGAAGGGTGGGGATGATCAGGGAGGTAAGCGGGGCTGGTCAGTGCCTGTGGGGCCTGGACGTGGAGGGTCCACATTTCACTGCAGAGCAGTAGGAAGCATGGAGCTGTTTAGAGAAGGCCCGGATACGCTCCATGTGCCTTTTATAAAGAGGACTGTGGCTTCCTACTGAATAGGCGTGGGGTCCGGAGCCGGAAGGACGTGGGGAGACGGGCGTACAGCTTCTGCAGTCATCCAGGCTTGTGATGATGCCAAGGCCGTGTGCTGCTCAGGTGTGACCAGACATGGATATGAAGGAGGTGCGTCCACGGGTCCCCCCCCCCCGATTGACTGGATGGGGCTGCGGAGAGGCCGGGAGAAGGGTGAAGGCATCTGGGCAGAGAGGAAACCGGGGGGATTTGTGGTTTGGATGCGGGACACTCTCCTTGCCCTTTGGGGGTACGGTCCCCCTGGATCTTGTGTGGCTTTGCTCCCCATCTCCCTCAGGGCTCTGCTCAGAGGGCCCCTTACCTGGGGCCACGTGTGGGACCACGGCAGCCACCCCTGTCCCGCCCCTGCTGTCTGGCTCGCTGGGCCGTGCAGGCTGGCAGACTGTCGTTTTCCTAGTGTTTACCCTCTGGGAGAATGTGAGCTTCTGGAGGGCGGGGCTTTCACCGGGTCCATTCTGGATGTGTCCATGGCACCTGCAATGCGGCCTGCATATGAAGGCCCTCAGTAAGAACTCGATGAATGAATGGTGACTTTAATTTGCGTTCTGGTTTTTGTACTCTTCCCAAACTTGATCGACTTGCAATTAACCTGAGACTAGAAAGAGGAGGGCACTGGGGACACACCGTACTGTTCATTTGACATCGCATGACTTTTTTTTTTTTGGCAGGATGAATAGAAACGTTTGATAAGTTTATATATAATTTTTTTTTTTAATTCAGTGTTAGGTTAGATGTGATTGAAAAAAAGCAACCATGAAAGTGTTTGAATATCACATATTTTTTTGTGCTTTACTAGTGAGTTGGAAACCTCTAGCTGTCCATCTGATACATTGTTCAGATCTAGGGGCTGAAGCACAGCACGTTGCAGAGTCTCGAAGCTGCTTACTGGTTTTTCTCGGGGGGTCCGTGGCCCTTTGGCCTCTTTTATCCTTTTTGGGACAGGTGTGGAGGCTGGGATCAAGACTCCCGGGAAGAGAAATGGGACGAAAACCGCCTCTGAGAGATGTTGGTGGATCTCTGGGTCTCCACACAGCCTGTAATTTGAAAGGACTAATAGTTCAGAAATGTTTTTCTAAATCTTTTTGACTCTTGGGGAGTAAATCAGCTGCCATCCCTTGGGACAGAGGAGCAGGGTCTATGCTGTGGAACAGCCGACAGCGATAGGGAGTGGTTTCCATTGTAGCCGCTGGAGCCTGAACACCCCGCCTCCTGCCCCGTCACCCACTGGTTGCATAACCGTGCACAAGTCACGTAACCCCTTCCTTTAAAATGGGCATTCCCAAAATTGCATTATTATTTGTGGGTTGGGAGAAGACAAACACGCATTATTGCCGCCATTTATAAGCTACCGTACTTGATACCCTTGCCAAGTGGGATTTAAAGGTAGAACTGTCTTAAAGAGACTGAGGCATTACAGGGTATCCTTGGCCCAATCCCGTGTTCCCCAAACTTGCCCGAGCGTAAGGATCTCCTTGGGGTGCTTGTTAAGTCAAGATTCTCAGGCACCACCCAGGCTTGCTGAGTCAGGTCTCCAGAGGCGGGGCCTGGGAATCTTGTGAGGTGGGCAGGGTGGTGACACAGCGGGATTTTGTGAGCCTGTCCTTGGTTGCAAAATTCTGCCTGGGGGATTCCAGATACGTGTTTCGGCTTGTCAGGTTGTGTCCTGGTTTCTAGACAGGAAAGATGGTCAGTGTTCAGATGGGCCGTCTCATTCAGAATCTTCCTTAATCAGAGCAGATAGAACGTGCTTCTGGGTTCCCAGGACCATGAGAGGATGTCGAGTTACAAAACAGTGTAGTGTTGGTGTAACTTACTCAGCTTTCTTGGCCTTCTTTCTTTCTTTCTTTCTTTGTAAAACCCGTAAGACCTTCATAACCTGCTGTGATAAATGCGTACAGCAGCAACACGGTCAATATATCCTGACAGCCCTCCGGCCCCAGCGTCTCTGTGGCCTCGGTCAGTCCAGGCTGTCAGAGGGACAGTGACCGTGGAACAGTGTTTGCACACGGAGGTGACCCCCAGGCTCTGTTCATTGGTGGCCAAGCCAGCAGCTTTGTTCTTTCCTCCTCTGAGGGCTGGGAACCAGGAAAGAACGTTTCACTCGACTGCACTTAGGACAGCGTGTTCTTAGCTGTTCTGGAAAAACAGCGTTTGGTTGTTTTCACACAAGCCCGCAAGTTCATTTCCCCACCCTGCCGGGGCGGCCGCTAATCATTTCCCTGTCAGTAACAGAGACAGATGAGCATCTACAAGTTTTACACAGAGGGCCGCGCTTTCTGTAGACGTCACAAGGGGGATTCACCCCTCTGGGAGGAATACGGGACTGTCATTCCCAGTAAGGTGGCTTTTCCCAATTCAGCTGGTGGCGTTTCCCGATTCAGCTGGGGCCGGGGCAGTGGGGGGGTGGTTCTCTCCCAGGATTCTGTGAAATCTTGAAGAATTTCTCTGGCGGCCATCGTTTGTATGGGTCACGACTTCGTACTGGTGCTTGAGTTTGTTTTGTTTCAGGTTGGACTTACCTGTTTGCGGGTCTGTCTGTATTATCGTGGGAGAAACTGATTTGTGCTGAGAGTCTTACTTGGATGATAAGTTCACACCCGTGCCAAATCAACCTGCTCTCGGGAGCTGTTGTTAAGGTCGCGAAGTCGACACGTGTTTATAAGGTTACATCTTGGTCACTTCCTTAGGAAAAGCTTGTGACGTCTTGAGGGCATCTCCCGGGATACACCTAAAGTCAAGGATCTGGAGATTGAAAGACATTTTTCTTCTTCTTTTCCTCCTGCCCTAGAGTTCTCAGGTGACAAAATTTTGTATGCGCCCGGTATGAAGTAGCAGAATCCCAGAATTTTAGTGACTTTGGAAACCGCTCCTTAGGCAGATGTGTGGTGTGAAATGTGGGCAGACAGTTGTCGCTCTGGTCAGGCCCAAAGGACTAAACCTTCCGGGTGGAAAGGGCCGGAGGTGGGTCGGTCTACAGAGTGTGATCGCCTCTCTGTTGTGGAGGGAGAAGCAGGAAGCAGGTCTTCAGTGGGGGCTGTCCCCTCACCCCCCTGGGGACTAGGGGTGCTCCTGGGCCTGCAGCGTTCCTTCCCAGCCGCTCCTGCTGGCTGGGCTTCCTTTTCCTTTCCTCGTTTGTAAGTCATCTGTGTGTGTGGGCAGCCGGAGTTGGAAGTTCAAAGTCATCTTTCACGGGCAGCGGAGAAGATTGGCCAGGTGCGCAGTTCTGCTCAGTCATGGCCGCCGATGGAGTCAGGCATTTCTAACTCTCGTATTTAGTTCTGCAAAATAAAGACACAGTCTCTGTCCACAAAGCGAGCCCTCTGCCTGAAGAAACAAATTTGAGAAAACCCCATAGCCCAATTCCTCCCTTCCCAGAGGAAATGTACGTACGTACATCCAGCAGAAATGGATGATGAAGCGAAACGTGCGCTTTTAATTTCACTAAATACTCATGCTTAAAATTGTAATTGTTTATGTAATTATGTATAATTACCTAAAACATTAGTCCTAAGATTTTTTTTGGTTAAGCTTCTAGTGGTACCATAGGTTTGAACATCTCACCACATCCTCTGACCTCTTTGAAAGCAGGGTTCCTATTTCAGCCTTTTTCAGAAACTCCTGTGGCACCAGATGCAGGACAGAGCATCTCACAGATTTTAGAATAATTTTTTTAATGTTTATTTATTTTTGAGAGAGAGAGAGAGAGCATGAGCAGGGGAGGGGCAGAGAGAGGGAGACACAGAATCCAAAGTAGGCTCCAGGCTCCCAGCTGTCAGCACAGAGCCCGACGCGGGACTCGAACTCACGGACCGTGAGCCGAAGTCGGACGCTTCAGTGCCCGAGCCTCCCCGACGCCCTCCTGAGGTCTCACAAACAGCTTGTTGAGTTACACTGCACCAGGCCTCCCTGGATCTGTGCAGGTGAAATTCTGTGCTATTTGGTTGTGGGCATTCACGTATTCATGATGTTCAGTTACAAGCTGTTTCAGCTCAAGAAATGCCTGCTAATTTCTCTCAGCCTGTGTGTGAATCGCGGAATTACCTCTGCAAATTAATTTCCTTAGTTAACCCAGAAAAGAGGGGAAAAAATCAAACATGTTTGATTAAGTGCTCTGTCTAGGATAATTTGAAAAAACATAACCAAGTACCTTTGTCATACCAAACACAAAATTTTGTATGAAAATGATGTATAAAACATGGAATTGTAAATAGCTGCTACTTAATTTTCAGATAATTTAGGATGCTGTTTTCATCTGTGTTAGAACGGTAGGGTTTGTAGGTGGGATTCCTTCCTTCCGTCCCATCCTCAGCATTGAAGGCGCGTCTTGGGAGGTGCCGTGATGGACGAGGGAGAGGAGCCCCCCGAAGCGCGAGCAGGGGCGCAGGAGGGGCCTCGGCAGGGCACGTCTGGGGGGAAGCACAGGCGTCGTCACTGCCAGAGCACAGGTCACAAGGGAGGAAGAGAAGACATGAATGTGGCAAGGCTGGGGTACCTGTGAAGTCCCTGGATGTCTGCAGAGAAGGCTTGACGTACTGTTTGTGTTTTAAGCAGGGAGCGACGAGGTACAGTTTCTGCTTTGGGAAGATCGCTCCTGCAGCATGTTGGGTAGGTAGAGGACTGAGATCCCAGCAGCAGCCCTCCCTGTGCCTATCTTTGCTTTGTTTCCTTGGAAGCACTTGTCACCAGAGCACAAAGAATATCTTTACTTACTGGCCGTGGCTTGCCTTTCGTAAGCCTCAAGGGCAGGGATGTCTGTCTTCCCACTGTGGTATCTCCAGTATCGCTATAGTGCCTGGCAAGGAACAGGCGCTCAGCAGGTATTTATTAACCAATCCGTTGCATGAGTCAGTTTCTGAAATCAAAGTATGTCACTGTTCTCCCCACAAATTTAATAATTGATTTAGCAAGTATCAGGTCAGTGTGGAACCTGGACAACATCCCAAATGAGGGATCAAAGTTAACATCTCCAGTAAGGGATGGTGAGTGGCCTGTGTCCCTGGATGTGATGCTCTCGTGTCATACCCCAGCCAAGAATGCGGCATTTGACTGTGATCCTGAAGAAACCCAGAGACACCCCATGGGAAGGATATTCTCTGAAACAACTGGTCAAACTGGTCAGCATCACCCTGGGGGCTATCCTAGAACCCGTTAAAGAAAGAGCTCTTCGGACAATGGACCAATGAAAGATAAAATGTGATATACCCGTTCACCTTCCTTATTGAAATTAGAAAGCAATTGAAAGGATTTTGACGTAACAGTGGTTGAAACAGTTTTCGGGTGAAACCTGGACTACTTAACCTCAAAAGAGGCGTTTTCCAGGGCCTCCCCGCGTTTCCAGCCACTTCTTTGGGTTCCCCAGGGAAAGAGGTTAGTTAGCGTGAGCTGACGTTAGCCAAGCTGGAGAGATGCAGACAGTCTAGAAACCTGAAGCCCGTGACATAATTAAAGTTGTGGAGTGTTAATTTTACGTGAATGCTTCTCTGTGCGTCGAAATTTTAAGGAGTACTTGAAATGCATTGTAATGCCATCGGGATCCAAATCAGAAGCCCTGTGAGATCACAGGTGTTCCTAACTGTAAAGTGCTTAGAAAAACACACATACATGTAAGGGCTTACAAGTGTTGTTTCTTTTTTTAAGTTTAAAAAAAATCTTTTTAAGTTTTATTTATTTATTTTGAAAAGGAGAGAGAGAGAGAGAGAGAGAGAGAGAGAGAGAGAGAGAGAGAGAAAGAGAAAGAATCCCAAGCAGGCTCCACACTGCCACCACAGACCCTGATGCGGGGCTCGAACTCGCAAACGGTGAGATCATGACCTGAGCCCAAACCGGGAGTCAGATGCCTAACCACCTCTGCCACCCAGGTGCCCGTCTACAGGTATTTTCAATGGTGCATTAGCATCCTTTTAATTTAACTTTTGTTTTTAATGTTTATTTATGTCTTGAGAAAGAGACACAGAGAGTGAGCAGGGGAGGGGCAGAGAGAGAGGGAGTCACAGAATCCGAAGCAGGGTCCAGGCTCCCAGCTGCCAGCACAGAGCCCGACGCGAGGCTCGAACCCACAGACCGTGAGATCATGACCTGAGCCGAAGTCCAACGCTTAACCGACTGAGCCACCCAGGCGCCTCTCATTTAACTTTTATTTTTAAGTCCACTTCCATCTATTTGATTTGCGTAGCTGTGAAGTCGGCTTCGGGTTCCCAAGTGCTTTATACTTCCCTGGTAAATCCATAGAAACAGAGCTGACCGGCAGCAGTTATTTGGGGGGAGTTTGGGTAAAAGATTTCTGTCTTCCCCTCACGTTCTGTGAATGCACACGAGATGCCAGATGAAGGAGCCAAGTAAAGGGGCCCCAGCGAGGCCTCAGCAGAGCGAGCTGTTTCTTTCCGACGGGGCGTGACTTAGGCAGAGCCACACGTCTGAGACACAGCCATCTGACGCTGACTCTTTCTCCCCCGAGAGAACAGAGGAAAACAGTCTCCGCTCACAGTGTGCTCTACCTTTCTGCTTTAACTAGGTTGAATATAACTTGAAGTGTGTGACAAGTCCTTGTTACCACTTCAGCGACAGCTTTGAGGCTTGCGGGGGAGGCGTGTAAATTGCACGGTGCACTGACGCCTGCATCGGGGAGGAGAGGCTCTGCGCGGAGACGGTGCTGAACGTGGGACCTTTCCGTGATTTACCTCTTCGTGGTGCTCCGGTAGTCACGCAGCATCCCTCCCCCCCCCCCCACCTCCTCGTCACCTGTCATTCTTTCAGAGCTCATGGGGTGCCAGGCGCAGGCTGGAATGTGATTCTCCCGACAGCTTCCAGAAACGAGAGTTTCATGGATGAGTGATCTATGAGCTCGAGTTCATTAACCAGTAAACTGAGGTTTACAAAAGGCACGGTACCAGTCTCAGAAGCTGGTGGTTTCAGATTTTGAATACAGGGTGACTTTGTGTCAAGAGTTCTCTCTTTTTGGATTTTTGGTTGTGGTTTTGTTGTTGTTGTTGTTTTGTTTTCTGTTTTTTTACTCTTAGCTGCTCTATGAAAATTACCTGTCGTAATACGAATATTTAGCGTACTCACCAGAGGCAGGTTTGCTAACATCCTTAACTGACCGCACAGGTGAGAGGCGAGACAAGAATTTAATTCAGTTAACCAGTTTTAAAATTTGAAAAATAAAGGGTTGCCATTAGGATGGCCACTATAAAAAGAAGAACAGCAACAACGCCCAGAAAATGTAAATGCTGATGAGGCTGTGGACAAATTGGACCTTATACCCTGGTGGAGATGGGAATCGGGCGCAGCCTCTCTACAAAGGTCTGGTGGTTCCTCCAGGAATGAAAAATACGCTCCTGAGAATTGAAAGCCGACCCTTTCAGAGAGCTTTGCTCACCCAAGTTCATAGTAGCGTTTCTCACAACAGCCCAGAGGTAGAGGCAACCCAGGTGTCCCTCTGTGGATGCGTGGTTACACCAAGTGTGATGCGTACACACGGTCGAGTCTTATTCAGCCTGACGAAGGAAGGAAGTGCTGCCACCTGCCTCAAGGTGAGTGCGCTCGAACACAGCATGGGGTGCAGTGAGACAGCCACGCAAGGACAGATCCGGTCTGCCTCCACTTGTGCGAGTCCCTGGAGCAGACACATTCACAGACACAGAACGTGGGCTGCGGCTTCCAGGGGCTGTGGGGAGAGGGTGGGTGGTTCCTGTCCATTGGCTACGGAGTTTCAGTTTGGGATGACAGAAAAGTCCGGATGTGGTCATGGTGGTGATTGTATACTACTACGAGTATATATTTTTTTTTAATTAAAAAAAATTTTTTTTTATTATTTTGAGAGAGATAGAGAGAGAGAGAGCGCGTGTACGTGCACATGTGAGCAGGGGACCGGTAGAGGGAGGGAGAGAGCGAATTCCAAGCAGTATCCATGTTCAGCATGGAGCCCACCGTGGGGCTCGATTCCATGCCCCTGGATCGTGACCTGAGCCCAAATCAGGAGTCAGATGTTTGACTGACAGCTACCCAGACGTCCCAACGCTGTGAATATTCCTCGTTGTTGTTGTTGTTGTTTAAGTTTATTATTTTGAGAGAGAGAGCGCGAGAGCTGAGCGGTGTTGGATGGTAGGTGGATGGATCATGTGGTCTGAAGCGGTCAGTGGAAGGACGCGGAATTTGATACGCGGTAACCTTTCGGTGTATCTTCCGGAGCCTCACTGGCGCCCCTCAGCTTTGTGCAGAGGAGTTGCGCGTGAGGCCGGCCTGGAGCTGGGTCGTCGTCTTCCCCGCGTCCACGTGGTTACGGGTTGCACGGACTGTAACGCTTGGAGAGGTGGGGTCGGGGGTTGCTTGCCGGTTGGCCGTTGTCTGAGCTGTCGCCCCGCAGCTCCTGGCAGGGTGGTGGCGAGGGGCGTTCACGCTCCAGTGAGGAACGGCTCTTATCAGGCATCTTCCTATTCGTAAGAGTGAAAAGCTCAACGAAGGAGTAGTGGGGGCATCCGGCAGAGGCGCCCCGTGTGCCGAGAGCCTTACCTGCCCCATCCTCTCTGCGGCTCTGGGAGCTGGAGGGTAGGTGGCATTACGGGGACCAACTTGCAGATGGAGACCTCCCGGAGCGGAGAGGCCGAGCAGTTGAGTTGAGGTCATGCACTTGCACGGCTCCAGAATGGAGGGCGGGCCTCGGTGCTGGCAGGAGGGAGCTGTTTTTATTGTCCGAAAGCCATGCGATCACAAGCATGTGGTCTAGGAAGGTCCGGGGGCGTCCGATTGCCTTGAAACTGGGGTCCAGGAGCCATGCGGCTGCTGTGGCCACACCTGGTCCTTCTTGGGCGAGGTGACACCTGTCCATATCGATGGGGTTGGCCTGAGTTCGTTGAGGACTGGGCCAGTCGGGGCATTTGCTCATGTTGTGCTCCCGGGTCCCCGCTTTTCCGGACAGTGGTGGTGGCGGTGGGAGGGCGGAGGGCGCGGTGTGATTCTGTGTAGTACGTAGGTGCTCCGTCGATGCCTGGTGAGGTGAGCAGTTCCCCCAGCCCCCCTCCCCCGCCGGACATTTGGCCAGGAGAGAGAGCAGCAGACAACCAGCAGAGTGCTTTTTGTGATGTTAACTTGAGGCTAGACGTTGTGTTTGGTGCTGCGACCTGCTTGACAATAAGGAGGCGGGACATTTAGGGCCATTAAAGAACTATTCATAGCAGAGTACAAAAACAAACTTTTTGAACATTTTGTGGGCCTGTTTTCTGCAAGCATCTGTGGAACGTATGTGCCTCCTCCAGTAGAGTTTAGGAAAGGTGGTTAGCAGTTTCGTAGGGAAGCAAGGAAGTGTAATTGCTGCTTCGTTTTTAAAAATCTGCCTGCCTTGGTCATGCTTGTCATCTAATACGTTGGGTTCATATCAAAGGGAAACTGGGAGATAGGGACTGTCTTTCTATCTACCTATCTATGTGTCACTACTACGTCTATCTTTTACTTAAAAAAAGTTGTTTCTTTTTTTATTGGGCAAATGAAACATACGCACGTGCTTCACAAAAATTTCCTACGCCACACAGAAGGATCTAGAAAGTGAAAAGCCTCCCCTGCTTCCGCAAGCCGGTTTCAGCTCTCTTGGTTCTTCCACGCGTGCTATGCAAATACAAACACAGACTGCTTACAGGGTCCTCGCTGTTCCATGCCTTGCACTTTTCACTGGGCGGCACTCCTGGGAGGTGCTTATGGATCAGCACCCGTAAGTCTGTCCCATCCGTTGTACTGGCTGCATAGTTGCAGTGTATGGAATGACTGGATGTATTTAACCCCCGCCCCCCATTTATGCTTTACAAACCATACGCAGAGGTATGCCCTTCGTCATTGCACACATGTCTGAGTGTATCTCTAGAGAAAACTTCTCCATCAAGGGACATGTCCATGGAAAATCTTGGGATGCTTGCTCTTGGGCTTGGGAGAGCCAGAATTTGAGCATCTGTTGGGTGGATGGCCAGATGTCCTCTAGAAGTCAGCTTGATTAACATGGTTTCCATCCTGACAGCAACTGTGAAACAGAGCCGATTAAATACAAGGCAGCTCTTTAACCATTTTCTCCTAAAAGGAAGGTGTTTCAAGCACGTGTGATTTCCGGCAAATACAGTCTACTCATTAATTAAGTCCCTCCCTTGGCAGATACAGCACGATCCTGACTCTGAGAACCCAGCACCCCGTTAAAATCCCAGAACCTTAAGCTACCACGATGGGCTTGGAATGGGGTTCACTCACTCCGTGGACAAGGGACTTTATGCTTCTGAACGCCGGAGATGTGCCGAGTGTCTGTGCAAAGTGAGACACTCTTTTGTCTGCTTAGGCTCCTGAGGTGTTTACAATTTGTTGTCACCAGAGAACTGTGTTGCTGCTCTGTTTGTCATCGGCACTTGGGTGTTCCCAGTCCATGGGACATTTTTCTGCCAGCTTCATGCGTGTTAGCCTCTGGCAGGGCAGGCCGTAAGCTCATTAATAGCTCTGCACGTCTGCAACGTCGTTTGCAGACGCATCCAGCATCTTCCCAAAGCTAAATCTTACAGGGTGTGAGCATGTCCGAAGAAACGGGTACTGGCATGTTGTAGCTGTTTGGTGTTTCTGCATTTAACCTGGACTTTGGAAGCTGGGCTTTGCCATTTAATCCTCTAGACTATTAATTATATTGTGGGGCGTACCTGGAAACCTCTGCACGTACTGCACCTCATTAATCAATGCCATTTGTACGTCTTTTTTTTTTTTTTTTAAACAAGACAGAACACTAGTTTGCAGGTTCGTTTTGAGAGACCATTTGCTGAAATGTCAATATCAGTAATGAGTAGGCCCCGCTGGTCTGTTACAAATTGTTCTCGTCACCGGTGATCAGTCACCGGTGATCAGAGACGGGAGTACTTGCTGAGCTTTTGAAAGTGTGTGCCTGTTTCTCCTGTTGGTTGTGGGTGGCCGTGGAGTTGGGAGCGCCTGTTGAACACCTATCACTAATTAGCCCTGCTCTAATAATAACGTAGCTAACGTGCATTGAGCCCCTGCTCATCAAAACTCTGCCACTTTTTTGCCCGAATTTTATGGATGAGGAGACTGGAGAGGGTAAGTGGATTCATCTGGGTTCACAGTCTGCAGGTGTAGGGCCAGGATGTGAACGTGGGCGGTTCCTTCCAGCCCACGCCACGGTATCACACAAAGAACCCTGTGAGGCGAATAGTAATATTTCCAGTTTACCTTTGAGAAACTTGAGGCCCGGAATTAAATGGCTTAACCGTAGGTCATTAAAGGGCACCCAGCTCATGAGAAACCCTGCGGTCTGAAATCCAGATTCCTCCGTGTTGCTCACGGTTGTTATTTAAGGCGGGACCTCATATGTGGGCCTGTCCCACATACTTGAAAACATCTGGCTTCTCTGGACCCCACTTGCCCGATGCCGGCAGGAACCCCCATGACTGTGCCATCCAAGAATGCCCCCACCTATTTCTGATGTCTTCTACTAGACGTCATATTTACATGTCTTAATTTTCAACTTGTCTCATACCATTATACTACATTGCGTCCCATGGCAATTTTTTAATCAACAGTAATCAACCCCGACTCTTGCTCATAATTTGGGATAGTTAGAATAATTGGAATAATTGTAAGTGCAAATCATTTCAGTACCGAATCAGAGATGAGAGCTAGCATCTCACCTGGCTTCTTGTGTCACAGGTTAAACACACGCGCCCACACATGCCCAGAGGCACCGAGATGGCAGGAAAGACTTTTTCAAAGACATTTCAAAAAATGCACATGTGCACATTTCTGCACATTAGCAGGTTGCTTCGGGCAAATTCACCGAGCTGTGTTTGAGTTCTAGTGAGTGAGTTTTGACCTTTTCAAGGGAGACATGGTGGGGGTGGGGGGGTGGGGGGGTGTCATTGAGTTGGAACAGCACAGTGTGGAACCATGGGACAAATCCTCAGCTGTTTGGGAGAAGTTATTTCAAACAGGGTCTTCCTTTTAAAGAGTTTAAGGACGCCAACACATGGGGGGCTTCTGCTGAGACTTGTCACTTTGACCCTAGCGGGTGTTTGCGGAGGCTGCCCCAGAATTGAAGTAGAATAAAAGGCACGTTAAATAACCTCACATGCACTAATCCTGGTGGGAACCATTTCTGGTAAATGAAAAATGGTATTGTTTGAAGACATGCACTCATTCAGAAAATTTTTTGTATGCCTCTCGTGTGGCCGATACAGTTTTAAGTTCTGTCGATGAACTGGGTATAGATTTTGCCTGTTGTTGATGGTAAACAATTATTTTCATGCCCTTCCTGTATCCTCAGTACAAGGTAATTTTAAAACATGGCTTGCCGACCTCCACTTAGGTCACTAGACAGCTGTAGTACTCACTGTGTAGGACAGGGTTAGAGATTAGTTCTGGCAAATGTACCCTCTGTTTGCCTGACAGTATTGCCCTCATTCATTTAATAGTAAGCGGGTGCCCGGGTGGATTAATCAGTTGAGCATCTGAGCTCAGGTCACGATCCCAGGGTTGTGAGATCGAGTCCCGTGTTGGATTCCACACTGAGCATGGTGCCTGCTTGAGATTCTCTCTCCCTCTCCCCCGCTCTTCCTCTCTCCCCCTCTGCCCTCCCCCCACTCACATGCACGTGTGTGTGGGCGAGTGCGAGTGCGAGTACTCTCAAGTTAAAATAGTATGCCTATAGAATATGAAATGTAGTTTTTTGAGAACATATTTAATGAAGAAGTTGATTCATTATGCAGGGAAGGTCATCAGATAATTCTATCTTTTTAAAAAAGCATCTTAATCTCATGGAGTTGATTTGGCCTCAGATTTGGATCACGGTTGAAACCATCAACAAGACGAAATGACCGCCTGCTGGGTGGGAGAAGATATTTGCAAATCATACATCCAATAAAGGGTTGATAGCCAAAATATATAAAGAACTTACACAACTTAATGTCAGAAGACAAATAGCCTGATTACAAAGTGAGTGGAGGTCTTGAATAGACATGTTTTTCCCCAAAGAAGACGTACAGATGGCCAATAGACACATGAAAAGATGCTTAAAATCACCCACCAGTCATCAGGGAAATGGAAATCAAAACTCCAGTGAGATATCCCCTCACACCTGTTAGAATGGCTAGTATCAAAAAGACAAAAATAACAAATGTTGTTGAGGATGTTGAGAAAAGGGAACCCTCATTACGCTGTCGGTGGGAATGGAAATTGGCGCAAAGTTCTTCACGAAATTAAAACTCGAACTACCATGCTATCTGGCAATTCCCCTTCTGGGTATTTATCTGAAGAAAATGCAAACACCAATTGGAAGGGATACATGCGCCCCTTTGTTGACTACAGCATTATTTACAATTATTTGTAATTATTTACAATAGCCAAGTGCCCGTCAGCAAACGAATGGATAGAGAAGATGTGGTACGTATGTGTACATGTGTGCACGTGCACACACAGAGCAATATCACTCAGCCACAAAAAAAAAAAAGAAATCTTGTCATTTGCTTACAGTGTGGATAGATCTAGAGAATATGATACTAAGTGAAATAAGTCAAAGACACTGTATGATTTCACTTATATGTGGAATCTAAAACAAAACAGCTGAAGAGACAGGAAAATGGAAACAGACCCCCAGATGCAAGAAATAAATTGTCATTACCAAGGGGGGGCGGCCGGGGGGATGGGAGAAATCGGTGAAAGTGATTAAGAGGTACAAACTGCCAGGCATAAATTAAGTCATGGGATATAATGTACAGTGTAGAGAATACAGTCAATAATGCTGTAATAACTTTGTATGATGACAGATGGTAACTAGATTTATTGTGGGGATCATTTTATAATATATAAAAACGTTGAATCACTGTGATACACACCTGAAAATTATAGGATAGTGTGTGTCACTTATCCTTCTATAAAAGAAAAAACAGCAAAAAACTTGGACTATTGTTAATCAGTCAAGCCGCAGAACCCGAGGAAACTGATAAATCCAGAAATGCCTTTTGATGAATGACGGGAAGGAATTTGCAGGTGTTGGAGTAAACCTTCTCCAGACGCCCTTACATGAATTTGGAGGTGTTGAGGGATATGCATTTCTTACTGACTGTGGGAAAGAAAAGTTGATTGAAACCGTTGATATTGACCTTTCATCACTACTTCATAAATTGGAGAGGTTGTTTTGAAATCCCCCAAGTCTTAGTAACAGGAAAATAATCTTCCTCCTCCACCTCTTCATACGGCGACTGGGAGTGTTTGAATCACTAACTCCTTTTGCAGGCACTTCAACTGAGAGCTGTTTTATGTCTGTCTTGCTTTCATAAGGGAAAGACCGCTGATTAAAAAGCTTGGTATTAGAGAGCACTTAAAAAATCAACAAAACAACAGATTTAGGGCGTCTCTTGGGGTTGTTCATCCTGATATGCGTGCATATTTATTTGCACCTGTATCGGTGACATATTATGGCTAAAGATATTCTTAATGATGACCTTGACTCACAAAGATCATGTGAAATCTGGCTGGGGGGGAGGGGTTTTGTTAAAAAAAAAAATCAAGAAATAACCCAAGAAGTATATTTAAAGGTGTTTAGGATACAGTGTGAATGAAGACAAGTTACAAAATGGTATGCATACATGTCCTGCATTTGGTAAAACCAACCATGTTTTCCAAAATATGAGTAACTCTTACAAGAAAATAAATGTGGGGGCTCCTGGGTGGCTTAGTAGGTTGAGTGCCAGCTCTTGATTTCAGCTCAGGTCATGATCCCAGGGTCATAGGATCCAGCCCTGTGTTGGGCTCTGCAGTGGGCAGGTTGCCTCCTTAAGATTCTCACTCTCTTTCCCTCTGCCCCCGTCCCCTGCTCTTTCAAATCAATAAATAAAGTTTAAAAAACAAATGTTATTAGAAGTTGGGGGAAAACTCTTAATTCTCCACAAAGCAGTGAATTGACCATCTCTCCAAATGGGGGGGAGGCGCAAAGATGTTGAATATTTTAATAGTGGAAAACATGTTTATATGTTACGACGTGAAAAATGATTATGAAACTGAGCATTTCATCCTGTACTTATAATATAAATGAATGAAATTATGGGATAAGTACATAATATATATAAAGTATATAAAACGTACAAAAATATGCAAGAAATACACAAGAATTATACAGAAAGGTAAAAAACTTTTATTTCACACTATATATACATTAGTGGACGAAACAAATATTCCTGTCCTCCTGCAAAAGGATTGGAAATAAAAATTGCAAAGTGGTTAAGTGCTTCTGATGGAGGACTAAGATTATTGGCCATTTTTCTTGTCTGTGCATACTTTTATTTTCGCATATCGTTCTAAGTACATCTAGTATTTTTTCAAACGGGGAGAGTTAGAAATACTGTAATATATTACAGAGAGATTTTCACTTACTAAATGAGGAAAAATTCAACCCAGAAAAATCACTTTTCTTTTATCTGGGCAGCAAAGTCTCATTATGTTGTTTGATAACTGAGCCATTTGAGGATTTTTGTTTTAACCTGGACCTCCTAAGGAAGATGATGCTTTGTAGCCTCTGGTTGTTAGGACTTGAATGATATAAACTTAAATTTTTTTTTTAATGTTTGTTTATTTTTGAGAGACAGAGTGCAAGCAGGGGAGGGGCAGAGAGAGAGAGGGAGACACAGAACCTCAAGCAGGCTCGAGGCTCTGAGCTGTCAGCACAGAGCCGGACGCGGGGCCCGAACCCACGAACCGTGAGATCGTGACCGGAGCCGAAGTCAGACGCTTAGGCGACTGAGCCACCCAGGCGCCCCTAAATGATACAAGCTTAAGACATCAGGGCAGTGAGCGAGTGGAGTGGCTCCACAGGTGCTCAGGTTACCCTTGGGGGGTGAGACCCCCGCTGTCTCTGTACGTGGCTGGCCTGGGTGGACACCTGGCTCTTGGCTGAGGAATACAGACACTCAGTGGAAGAAACTCAAAAGCCAAGCTAAGTGAATCATTGTCACTAGGATATGGATTGCGGGATGTAGTCTTTGGAGTTTGGAGAAACCAGAGATGGTGTGTTACGGTAGTCTTTTCTTGGAGAATCCCTGTATTCATTAGTGTTTTCAAGGTTCCGAGAAATTCTGGAGCAGGGAGACAAAGGTCATTGCCTCCACAGAAGGGTTTTTAGTGGGATTCCACTGACATCCGGGGAGTGGAGAGCTAGGCAGATGCGTCCTGGAAGGGAAGAGTAGGCACTGAAGAGAAGGAGGAGATCTTCCCGGTCCGGGGGGTACCTGAGTCGGTACCTGGTCGGTATAGATCTGGGAGTAACATGAACCTTCTGAGTTCTCGAAACCTAAGGATGCAGTGTCCACAGGGCCGGGTTTTCGTGTGCAGTAACTTTAAATGGTTTCCTGAACATGTTGTGGTCACCTTGAAAAGTGTGTTTAAATCACATGGCGTAAATTACATAAATAAATTCCTGTTTTAAGTCTTAGTAGGGAGACTTGTTACTTGCAGGAATCTTTATGATTTCTACTGTGTAAATACTTAGTGTAATGTATTTTCATGCATCAGGTTAATTTATATTGAGAAACTTGATTTTTGGTTTAGAAAGTTGAGTGGTATTTAGAAAAATGAGTGGTAGAATTAACCTTCTTCTGTTTCTATAAAGTGGAAACATTTGGCCCTGTTTTCCGCTTGATGTCTGTAGTTCTCATTTAAAGAAGTCATACGAAGTGATGGGTAGAGAACCCCAGACCCCTGTTTTGGGAAGTTGAAAGGTTCTGAGAATTTAAAAACTCCTGCCTACACGTATGTGCCTTCTTTGCCAAGTTAGGTGTGTAGCTCTTTAGCTCAGAAAATGTAAGCACAAGGGCAACAGATTAGAACCAAGATTACGACTTTTTTCCTGAATAAATGGGGTTGCTTCACCTCCTAGGTTATGTGTTCTACTTGTCTTCATTGCACAGCTCTATTTTTAGCTATGGTTTTACACACACACACACACACACACACACACACACACACCCCATCTGCTTGCTATATGCATTTACTTGGATTTTGTTTATATCATCTCTCTTAGAAGACCATGCATGCTCTGCATCTATGTAACTGGAGTTCAAGGCTCTGCGTCAGTTGTCACACATACTGATGTACCGGGAATGACACTGCTGTCATGGCCTTGACGTTTGTTATGTTACCACCTGTATCACTATGAATTGTGAGGATCTGGCTCCCAAATTGCGTGGACCAGTTAATTCATAGCCTAGTGGGTTGCATTGTTACCAGTTGCTGTGAATACATTTCTAGAGGTGTATAATGGAGCGATTTAAAAAAAATTTTTTTTTTCAACGTTTATTTATTTTTGGGACAGAGAGAGACAGAGCATGAACGGGGGAGGGGCAGAGAGAGAGGGAGACACAGAATCGGAAACAGGCTCCAGGCTCTGAGCCATCAGCCCAGAGCCTGACTTGGGGCTCGAACTCCCAGACCGCGAGATCGTGACCTGGCTGAAGTCGGACGCTTAACCGACTGCGCCACCCAGGCGCCCCTATAATGGAGCGATTTTTAAAATGGATCGTCACTGCTGAAGAATAATTTTCAAAAAGCTAAAAATGTGTTTCATGTAGATAGTAAACGAACATATGTCATTGGTTTTATTTAACGCAGGAGGGAATTAAAATTTGAGAAACTGGAAAAAAGGAATTACTGAAGTGATTTTATTAATGGATAACAAAACTAGTTAGCAAAACAGTACAGTGCACCGTTTGGGGTTATCTTTTCTCCCAGGCAGAAATCAGACCTTATGTGCATTGCTCTAGGTCAGATTATCTGGAACTACTCACAGGTTCAGAGTTGTGAAATAGAGTCGGTCAAAGGTTTGTGCCCTGTTGGCTTGGATGGCCCTCGGCAGGCCCACTGGGTGATGTCTGGCGTGCCATTGAAGGGGCACAATGGGATTTATTTTGCTCCTTTCAAAGTCTTGAATAGTTTTTCTGACATTTTTAAAACAGTTTATTCATTTTGAGAAAGAGAGAGAGAGGGGATCCCAAGCCGGCCCCACACTGTCAGTGCAGAGCCCAGCACGCGGCTCAACGCAGCGCTCAGTCTCAGGAACCGTGAGATCATGACCTGAGCCGAAACCAAGAGTCAAATGCTTAATCGACTGAGCCGCCCAGGCCCCCCTTTCTGACATCATTTTAAAAACACTTTTTGAGCAGTTTCATTGCTTGAGTGCTTACAGTTTTAGACCCTGAGACCAACGCTCTTCTAATTTAAGACCTGTGTGACAACAATATATGAGACAGGTATTTGGATTTACCGTGTCTGGTTTTGTTACCAGGTACCCCCACCCCTACCCCACCCAAGTGGGATACTGAAAATACGGTTAAGGTAGCACTATTTCTCATCTAAATATTTTGTCTAATGACTGAGCAAATAGGACGCTCCCTCTGCTTCTTAGATTGTTTAAGGGAGAGCTGGGGCATCGTAGCACTGTGCATTGTAAATGAAAAACAGAGCAACTGGAAACATGAGAGGCAGGAGAAATTCCAACACTCTTTGTACGCACAGCCAAAATGGGGCAGCCTGGAAAGTGGCACATTTTAGGAACTTTTATAGAAAAAGTTACGTATGTAATCGGACGAGAATCCATCGTTTGACAGCTCAGGTAATCGAGAGCATTTCCGTCATTGCCCCAGATGCCTCATGAGGAGTCATCCTTAGTCTGAAAGGGGTGTGGTGACGGCCAGGTGCCACCTGTGCGCAGGGCGCACGCGCAGACAGGAACGCAGAGCCCCTCCCGCGAACTGGCCTCATTTTCTGGCTGAGGAAACCTTGGGTCCAGAGGAGAGAGGAAGCCGCACTTGCTGGAGAACGTGGCCCCCGACTTCTTGCCAAGTGATGTGAGCTGCTCAATCTAAAGGAGGGTGGCTCAGGGACGCCTGGGTGGCTCAGTCGGTTAAACATCCGACCCAATTTCAGTTCAGGTCATGATCTCAGGGGTGATGGGATCAAGCCCCGGGTCTGGCTCTGCACTGATGGTGTGCAACCTGCTTCGGATTCTCTCTTTCTCTCTCTCTGTGCCCCACTCCCCCCGCCCCCACTTGTGCTCTCTTGGCCTCTCAAAATAAATAAACTTAAAAAACTAATAAGGTGGTTATCCTTCACCCACAGGTGTACATGGTAGGTCCCTACATAAAGGTTCACCTAGGTTGCTGTCCGGGGTTCCCTCTTGGGGAAAACCGGGTGGGGCTGCCTCAGGGAAGGTACCCGGAGGGGGCAATGTAGGCGTAGCTCCCCCAGAGTCCGGGTTAGGAAATGGCCCAGGTTCAGCTCCCACTTCCCACGACAGACTGGGCTCCCCCGTCGCTGGCCCTGACTCTCCCGGGCCCTCTCACCCCGACCGAGGGTGGCAGGCAGCTTCCCCTAGGGCTTCTGGAGTCCCGATTTTGGGGTGGAGAATCCGATTGGCTGGCCCCGTCCTCGTAGGTTCTTGGCCAGCCTGTGAATGGCTGCCTTCCGATCAGGTGTTCCTGCAGGCCCAATCCGCGGCGGCCGTGTGTCTGCACCTGGGTCACGTGGCGGAGCCCCGGAAGTAGGAGGGGCTGGGCGGGTCCACTGACGTGTGTCCGCTCACGTCAGGTGTGAGCAAAGCGGTAGGTTTTGGGCCAGGAGCGTGTCCAGTGATGCGCTTTGGAACTGGGTTTAAGAATTTCATCTGTTTCCCCGTCGGAGTGAATTTGGGATGTCTTTTGGGGCCGTCTTCTATTCGTATTCAGTAAATTTTCCTCTTTTAGGGCCGGGAAAGACCACCTTGGTGACTGGCAGCGTGTGTTGTGGTAGCTTGGTTTGCCATTTCACGCTGAGTTTTCTCTGGAAGCCCTAATGGGACTTCAGAGTACGTAAAAAGGAAGTCAGAAAGTTCTCATTGTTCTGAGGTCCTTGAATTTTCACTAAATATTTATTCTTCGCAATATCTAAAAGGAAACAGGGTTCAAAAGGCAAGGCATCTGGATTAGTTTTTAAGGAACATCTATGGGGCTGCTGGCGTGCGTACCTGTGTTTGGGATGCGGATGCTGGGGGGCCTTCCGAGGACCCAGAGCGTCCTGCGGGACCAGCCCCGGGGGATCCGTGATGTGCAGGAAGAGGACGGAAATCATCCGGGAGCCTGGAGGGAGTGAGAGGGGTTTACTGACGGTATAGACGGAGCCCCTGGGAGACTCAGGAAGGAGCAGGGGTCTCGTCTTTGTTTGGGGTGTGGCATCCAGGAACTGGTCAGAACAAAGGCGAGGGCCCGCGTGTTACTCCTCGGAGCCAGGGTCCCCGCGTGGGGATGGTTGTCCAGCTCCGTGGTCTGGAATTGCCCTGTGATGGCTTCTCTCCTGGTCCTTCCTGGGACGTTATCTATTGTAGAGCAGTCATTGACTCTGTGTCCCTTACAGGGAGGACACACACCGTTTGCACCGTGCAGCGTGTGTGACGTCGGGGTGCCGATCCTGGCAGGAATGTAAGCAGGGGAAGGGCAGAAAGCGGATTTTTAGGGGGCCCTTTGGTTTCCCTATCTCAGTATGACGTAACCGAAGCTTACGAGACCTTTTGACTGGTTGGGGAGATAGTGTTTCAAACGGACGCTACTTGGGACTACAGTAGATGAGACATCCCTTCGGTTGTAAGAAAGGATTACAGCTTCTGGGCGCCTGGGTGGCTCAGCCTGTTGAGTGTCAGACTCTTCATGGTTTGTGGGATTGAGCCCCCGAGTCTGGCTCTGCATTGACAGCGTGGAGCCTGCTTGGGATTCTCCCTCTCTCTCTCTCTCTCTCTCCCTCTCTCTCTCTGTCCCTCTTCCGAGAGCTCTCCCTCTCAAAATAAACATTAAAAAAAAAAATAAAAAGGGTTATAGCTTTTGATCCTTCTGTAATTAAACCATATTTTGGTAGTGACATAAGACTGTGTAAAGATGGCTTTAATGAAAGGTAAATTATAACACAGTGTGAAGTGAAAGTAAGCCTCAATCCAGAATTTATTGGGTGCGCATGTGGTATTTTGAGAAAATGTTTTTGGTAAGTAAAAGGCCATGTGGAGAATTCCTCTCTTATTGTAAACACATTTATTTCCATTCTTTCGAAGCCCGGCGATGGGCATGATGGACGGTGAGGGGAGCCGGGGAGGGAAGGACCTTAGAGACCCACAGGATCACACAGCTCACGACGAATAAAGCTTCTGACGGTGGGTAAGACTCCAGTTTTGAAAGCGATGACTAAGTGTGGAGAGTAGAGGTGGGCGAACTGATCAGAGGAGTCTGATTTGATGGAATGGGTAGGGGAAGACATGGTGGGATCTTGTGGGTGATGGATCACCCAAGTCTGCCCTGGGTACCGAGAGCAGGAGGAGCACAGAGAAAGTGTGGCTCTTGCCTGCAAGGAGCCGTAACTATTAGCATTATTATTTTTAATGTTTATATTTGGCACACACACAGAGAGAGCGTACAACCAAGGGAGGGGCAGCGGGAGGGAGACCCAGAATCCGAGGCAGGCTCCAAGCTCCGAGCTGTCGGCACAGAGCCCAATGCGGGGCTTGAACCCATGAACCGTGACATCATGACCTGAGCTGAAGTCAGACATTTAACCGAATGAGCTACCCAAGCACAGCTTATTTTTTTAAATGTTTACTTATTTTTGAGAGAGAGAGAGAGAGAGAGAGAGAGAGAGAGAGAGAGAGCGCGAGCAGGGGAAGGACAGAGAGAGAGAGGGAGACACAGAACCCGAAGCAGGCTCCAGGCTCCCAGCTGTCAGCAGAGAGCCCGACATGGGGCTTGAACTCAGGAACCGTGAGATCATGACCAGAGCCAAAGACACTCAACCGACTGAGCCACCCAGGCACCCTAGGGAGCTGCAATTAAGAACATCTGAGGAAGGTTATATTGGCACAAACGTGGGTAGAGTTTTAGTAACAACCAGACCCCGCTCCGGTAAAGCAGGGAGGGCACTGTGGGCAGGGCCGTGGATAACAGGACCTGCGATGATAGAAGGTTCTTCCAATTGTGAATGTCCCGGCACAAGTCGTAGGTGCCTGACACTCTTCTGGGCAGCCTTCTGAAGGGAAAACAGGGATAGATTTTATATTTGGAGAGGCGTCCAGGGTATCTGAAGATTTAACTAGAATAAAGAGATACTTTTGTTTGCAGGACCCTTTTCTGGGTCCCTTATGCCCTTGTTCCCATTGGTAAAAAAGGACAAGACATTGGCCAGGTGGACGGCTGGTTTCCGGGATTAAAATGAGATCCATAAAATGTCAGGAAAGGTGCCTGGCCCGCGGTGGCGAAGCGCTTGGGTTCGTTGATGTTATTTACCTCCTTGGTCTCGCTGACCACCCACGAATGTCAGTACTGGTGTGGGTTTTCCTTCTGGCTGGACTGCGAGCTCCTTCCGGGAAGCCGCTCGCGCATCTGTGTGGTCCCGGGCAGTAAGCGCTTGCTGAATGAAGGGATGAAGTACCTTTTCTTTCCTCCTTCTTCTGCGGGAGGCACTGGCCACCTCTTTGGGGAAGGGGAGAGGGGCGGTGGCGGGCATGAGGTCACACTCAGGTCTTCGGGGATTAGCCTCTAGGTGGTCACCGTTCACTCCTCTCACCGCTGCGGGGAGTACAGTTGCTTTCGCTCTTTATCACCTTTGGGAATGACTAGTACCTTGTATTTCTCTGAAAATGTTTGCCCCCCCCCCCAAATGCTCTCCTTCTGCGCCCACATTTTAGTGGGCTGCAGTGTGTAAACCTGTCCTTTCCTTCCAGATGAACCTGTTCCTCCAAATTCCTCTTTTTAAATGCACCTTCTAGAAGAGAGGGATGAGCAAAGCCTTCTGAGAGGCAGGGTAGTGAATGGGTGATTTTTTTTTTTTATAGTTTATGTTTTCTTTTACACCCCGGCGAGCAGCTCAGAGAAAGAGCTGGGACTTCCCAAGAGACTCATGATGTCCTGCATGTTGAAGCAGGGGTGGAGGACGAGGGGCTGGGAGCAGGCATTCAGTTCGCCCTTGGCGCGAAGTCTTTAAATCTGGAAACGGTGGGGACGCTGTGCAGCGAGGGGCAGATGAAGGCTTTCCCGGGGTGTAATCCTGTGTTGTTCTCTCTGGCGAAGAGGGTGATGCCAGCCGCCAGCAGAAGGACGCCTGTGGTGTCCGCAGGGGCACGTTGCACCGTCTGGTCACCGTGAACTTGACTCGGTGCCTGGGGCCCGGCAACCCGCCCTTGAATTCCTCCCCCATGAGAGACGGCGAAGGCTCTTCTCCAAGCAGAGGACAGAAAGAAGCTGTTCAATTAAACTGTGTTTGTTGCGACTTAGATGCTAGGAAGAAGGTACTAACTCTGTACTTCGGGTTTTGTAGTCTCAAACTAAGGTCTCATGTGCGTTTGTTGTTCATGAGTGAGAATGAGAAAAATTTCAGTGGTTCTTACTGTTCTAATGAAGTGTAATTTTCATAGAAAAATGTAATAAAAACGGAAAAATATAACTAAGTTAATCTGGTGGTCTTATGGTCTCTCCATATCATTCGTGTCTAATCACGCATCATCTTCCCCTCCTAGAAGAAAAACAACTGAATCGTATGTAATTACAGAGTTTGGGACCGAGTTGCCCACAGCCAAGCGTGCCCGCTGTGGTGTCCGTGTCTTGCGTCCGTGGGGGACAGCGGCAGCCGATCTCAGCACTGTTGTCCTATGGGACCGCCTCCCCCTCGCAATCTGTCAGGCTGCCCCCCCCCCCCCCCCCCATCGAGGAGGAAATAGTAAACTCTGGAAGGATTGGCTCTTCAAATACAAACTTGTAAAGTGGGCGTTCATGCCTTGCTGGGTTTCACGAACTTGAATCTTTTCCTTTCTCAGCCTTGCCTCTTACGCTCGTTCGTTTGTACCCTTCGAGCCCACAGCTCCACTGTGGTTTTTCTCGAGAGGAAGTCAGCAATAGTAAACACTAAACCCTTAGCAGGCTGAGCGTTGCTGCACAGAATTACTGCACATAAGGGAAGGATACCTCCTTCTGTCCTCTCTCCTCCCATTATCTGTCTGTGTGTCACCGGGCTAATGTCTGCGAAGGTTCCTGTCTTAACCGTACTCGGTCTCAACTGAACGTGTAGAGCCACCATGGCCTTATCTGTGTAATTTGGATAATTTCTTCCCCTGGATGCTTGACTGTGCGAGGTGAGCACACTTCCCTGGGACACGAGTCCCAGAAGGAACTCCCCCCTTAGTTTCTAACCAGCAGGTGTCTGTTGTGGAATCAGACCTTCAGCGTTTGCTGAGTACTCCCCGTGCCGGATCCCATGTCCGCCGGTCCCCAGAGAGCTCTCAGCCGCTTTCACCATTCCCTCCTCTCTAAAAAGAGTCCATCCACATCTATTTTTGTTTCTGTCCTCCAGCCACTCGCCATCAACACATTAGCCCATCTACCAGGAGGAAGGCGTGCCAATACCCTTTACTCAGGGCGAATCAAAAGCAATTTGAAACCGGGAACTTGTGAAAGGATCGTGAAATGATTTTGGAATGGAAAAGCAGGTTGGGCGCTTTCATCACAGAGCCAGGCCCATCCTGCGTCTTCGGTGTCCCATAGTCTCGGCGGGAACCTTTTCCTACTTCCTCACAGCGTGACCTTGCATGGGTTTGCAACCTTGGACAAGTTACATAATCGCTCTGGGCCCAGTGTCTGCCTCTGATCCGCCGGGGATCCTCAAGCCTCCCCCTTTGCAGGGTTCTCATTGGATTAAATGTACAGGCATCAAATCAATTTGCACGTCACGTCTGACAGTCGTAGTTACTGTCATTGACGTCATTTTGCGTTTACCAGTGAGGATGCAGGAAGGCTTTTTTAGTGGCACGCCTTTTGGTGAGTCCCTCACGTATAGTCTTCTATCCAGTCTTTTTGGATATTTTATTTCCTCTCCCTCTTCAAGTAGCAGAACAGGCAGTTGTGGTTTTGAGCCGTGTTCCCTGCTTTTTGAAAGTACTTATGATCGAATTAAATATTCATGCAGGTAGGGCATGTCATTTGAAGGCGGCATTATCATTGTATCCTCGATAATGGTCTCGTGGCAGTTTGCCTCTGCATCTATGACTTTTTCTGACGGACATCATGTTCTTTTGATGCCCCTGCTGCAGTGGGAAAAGCCCGCAGCGCATGAAAAGAAATTAACACGACAGAACATTACCCCTCGTGAAGTGTACGGGTTTCTTTCGAAACGTCTCCTTTGAGGTACAGAAAGATAAGTGGGCCTCCTTTGCGAGTGACGGAACTATTCAGCCTTCCGGTACTTCAGAAGACTTTGGGGACCCCGAGTTACTCGATTCCTTTCCTTTAAATGATTCATGAGCAGGGGCCTCCCAATATATTCCGTATCTAGTTAGAATGGCCTCTTTTCTGGGAACATTTTCCTTTTGGTTTTTGGTGTCTCTAGCCCTCCACAGAAGCTGTAAAGAGGAACAGTCTGGCTTCACCTAAGTGTGTAGCTTGGGGTATCACACTTACCCGCCCTGAGACCCGGTGCCCTCCTCTGTCTGCAGGCTTCATAGCAATTGGAAGATCAGGTGAGATCTGCATCAGTACCTTAGTCTAGCTTCTAGCACAAACTAGAAGCTGTTACCTGTATTTTTATAGGTGTCTTTGCAGCTATAAAAGGAGGTCCCAGGGCGCCTGGGTGTCTCAGTTGGTAAAGCGTCCAATTCTGGCTCAGGTCATGATCTCACAGTTCATGAGTTCAAGCCCCGCATCAGGCTCTGTGCTGACAGCTCGGAGCCTGGAGCCTGCTTTGGATTCTGTGTCTCCCTCTCTCTCTCTGCCGCTCCTCCGCTCACTCTCTGTATCTCTCTCAAAAATAATTAAACATCAAAAGAAAAGGAGGTCCAAACTCCCCCCCCCCCCCCGCCCCTTTTCCTCATGTCACCCCCAGCAGGACATTTGTCTTGGACAAATGGGAAGGCCCTTCCCTTTCCATTTATATCATAAAGCAACTTCTCTGCCCTACAGTCTCTGGGGGGTTGGAAGTTGACCTCAGACAACCATCCAGGCAGCCAGAACACCATCCTTAGACCGGTCACCATCTTTCTGAGATAATATCTCCTTGTAGTCAGTGACTACTTGTCTCTCTTCCTAAAGCATTTTATTTTGGTCCAGGTACAGGGATGCGTGGATTCCCAGACAGATGCCTGGATCCTTTGTCCCACAGGTGAAACTAACATGTGGTATTTGAAGTCAGGGCCGTGGTGACCTTGAGAGTGGTGGCCGCACGTGTGTTTGCTTTAGCTGAATTAAGTGAGCACCTCAGGATTTCTGTGCTTTTCTGCATGCATGCATCATCTTGATGCAAATGTTAGTTTCTTACAAAGGTAACTTTTCCCTCTTTCTGGGTACCATAATTCACGTATGAATTGGAAGGGTGATACTTCATTTTTAGTGGAGAAAGTCTTCAATGAAATGAAATGAGGAAGCGAGTCTGACTGAGGCTTTAAGGGTATGTGGGTGGAAGGCTACTTATCAGCTATTCGTTCGCGCACAATTGGTTTGTACACGACCTGTACACACGTTCCGCTCAGCCTGCTGGTGGTCGCACTTAGTGAAGACGAACATTTAAACGCGTTGCCACCCTTTTACTCTACAGTCGTAATTCTCCTAGTTTGAACAGTGTTCTTTTTTGTGTGTTTATCCTTCTCCGTATCACCAATGAGCAATTATCTGCCTGATGAGAGAAGAGACAGTTTATAAAAAGCGTCTGATTTTACGACTCCAGCTGTACCATTGGTTGCGCTTGGGGTACAGACTTGCATTAGCTTTGGGGTTTACGTGCTTCTATCAGGCTTTGCCTGATGAAGTTCACTCTGTATTCTGTGACAGCCAGAAATTAGCTGGGAAGTGGGGAAGAACGAGTTGTGCTATGGACAGAGAACAAGAAGTGAGCAGTAGTTACCCTGGATTTGAGGCGGTTTTTCTTCTAAGCAGTTTAGTACGCAAAGGATGCCTTTTAATTCGCTTCTTATTTTCTCCTAGATTGGAAGGAAGACTGATGCAGAAAAATACCAACATGGTTCAGGTAAATGGATTTTTAATTTCTTTGTGTGCCTTTTCTGCTTGGTTTGTATTTCCCATGTTTTCCCACCGAGAAGAACTCAAAAAACTATTTTTGTGGTCAACCCGACATAGAAGGAATGTTTTGGGTGTATAGAGGTAATAGTCAAACGCATATTTATACCATTTAATTAATTTAGGTACACGTGTATATTTAATAATTGTATATTTACATCAAACAGCAGTAGAACTAATGTTTTTTTCCTACCTCAGAGTAACTTTCTTCCAACTCTTTCCATACACATTTGTTGTCACTGTCTCTGTCATAAGTCACATTTTTGAAGCATCCGGAACAGGCCACCGTTTATTTGTTTGCAGTGCAGTGTATTTGGAATCCCTGTGTGTGATGCTGTAATTGGAAGGTTTACTCCAAGCTGTAAGTAACTGTTTGCCCAATGTTAGGACAGTTGCTGGTTCTGTTTTTTCTGTGTCGATGAACGTCGGAGGTCTCCACTATGTAACAGTTTGTAGCTTTGCTCTGTTAAATACACTTTCCTTCTTTCTTCCTTCCTTCTACTCATTCATCCGTTTTATTTATCTTGACGTAATTACATGCACATTGTTTACAGTTAGAATAATAATCGTAATGGCCACCCCTCTTGTTCTTAGACTGTCATTATCCTTTGCCCCTGTTCAACTCCTTTACTCCTTATTCTCTCGTTTGCTATTTCTTTTTCTTTTTTTTTTTTTTAATTTTTTTTTCAACATTTATTTATTTTTGGGACAGAGAGAGACAGAGCATGAACGGGGGAGGGGCAGAGAGAGAGGGAGACACAGAATCGGAAACAGGCTCCAGGCTCCGAGCCATCAGCCCAGAGCCCGACGCGGGGCTCGAACTCACGGACCTCGAGATCGTGACCTGGCTGAAGTCGGACGCTTAACCGACTGCGCCACCCAGGCGCCCCTATCATTTGCTGTTTCTAAACAACACACCGTATGCTTGAAGTGCCATTTAGTGATTTCTTTTAAAATTTTAGACTTCTACAGATGGATATCCCGCTGAGGATTTACCTCTCGTGTGTAACCCTTTACCCTCGGAGCACACCTGCTCTTCCCGTCTCCGTTTTGTGGCTCTCGTCTTGTTACGGTGTGTGGATAAATAAATACTTAACGTTTACTTGATTATGACTGTATTTGCCTGTGACTGAGCTTTGTGATATTTATGTTGAAACGTCTCGGGCTGTTCTGCTTCCCAGTTGGTTGTGCGTGAACGGTTTTATTTCTCTGGAAAATGTTTGACTCTTTTCTCTATCCCCCAAACTCTGAAATTTCCAACTGGGACGTAGGTCGTAGGATCTTTTGACGTCAGCTGTCCTTTCAATCCTGAGGCTTATTTCCTTCAGTTTGAACAATTTTCTTGTACTATTTCTTGGATAATTCCCTTTCTATTCTTTCTTCCTTCCTTCCTTCCTTCCTTCCTTCCTTCCTTCCTTCCTTCCTTCCTTCCTTCCTTCCTTTCTTTCTTTCTTTCTTTCTTTCTTTCTTTCTTTCTTTCTTTCTTTCTTTCTTTTTTAGATATTTGGGCCCTGTGGTTTGATTCTCTTATTTTCTTATGTTTTTCTTTTCTTTTTTCCTTTTTTTTTTTTTTTTCTGAACTATTTCCTGTCTCTTTGTGTTTCTGTTCTACTTTCTGAGACATTTTCTTAGGGTTATTGGACTTTTAATTTCTGCCAGCATGTTTGTGATTCCACACTTGATTTTTATTGGTCTCTGAATATTTTATTTTAAAAAATAGAATGCTGTTCCTGTTTTATGGGACTAGGGATGGTTTGTCTGGGGAAAAGATCTGGGGTTCTAATTACCCCCCTCTTTCTTTCTTTCTTTCTTTCTTTCTTTCTTTCTTTCTTTCTTTCTTTCTTTCCTTCCTTCCTTCCTTCCTTCCTTCCTTCCTTCCTTCCTTCCTTCCTTCTTCCTCCCTCCCTCCCTCCCTCCCTCCCTCCTTCTTGCTTGCTTGCTTGCTTGCTTGCTTAAAACAAAATTTATTTTACCTTTTAGTTCTGTAGGTGAGAAGTCTGATGGGTCTCACCGGGCCTCAGTTAAGGTGTCTACAGGCCTTCCTGGCGGCTCCAGAGGGGAATGTGCTCCTGAGCGTTTTCTCGCTTCTGGTGGCCCCCTTCCAGGTGGGGGCCTCTTTACAGGAGCAGTAGCAGGTCAAATACACCTTGTACTGCATTACTCTGACCTCTTCTGCCTCCCTCTGTCACATTTTAGCACCCTTATCATTACATTGGACCTACCTAGATCATCCAGGATTATCTCCCCCCACTTTTTTTACCATGGTAAAAAACACAAAATTTGCTGTATTAACCATTTTTAAGGACATGGTACAATAGTGTTAACTACATTGACGTTGTTATGCAACAGCCCTCTAGAACTTTTTCATCTTGCTAAACTGAAACCTTGTACCCATTGGTACAGTTCCCCTTTTCTCCCTGCCCAGGCCTCAGGCAGCCACTCGTCTTCTCCCTGTTTCTAAGAGTCTGATGGCTCCAGATGCCTCATGTGGGTGGAACCTTCCAGTATTTGTCTTTGAGTGACAGGCTTATCTTACTTAGCATGATGTCCTCAATTCCTTTCCTGTTATAACCTGTGACAGGATTGCTTCATTTTTTTAAGACTGAATAATACAGCATTTTATGGCTGTCACACTTTGTCTTTATCCGTTCATCTGCTGATGGACATTTAGGTTGCCTCCACCTCTTGGCTGTTGTGAATAGTGCTGTGGTGAACGTGGGTGTGCAAATACCTTTTTTAAAAAATTAATTTATTTTTTATTAAAAATTTTTTTCCCACTAATTCAACTGTAAATAGCACACAGCGTTACATTAGTTTCAGGTGTACAATGTGGTGAGTCAGCATTTCTGTACGTTACTCAGTGCTCATTGTGATGTGTCCTCTTACTCCCCTTTGCCTGTTTACCCCATCCCCACCCACCTCCCCTCTGGTGACCATCAGTGTGTTCTCTGTAGTTAATGAAGAGTGTGTTTGTTCGTCTCTTTTTCTTTGTTCACTTGTTTAGTTTCTTAAATTCTACATATGAGTGACATTATATGGCTTTTGTCTTTCTCTGACCGTTTCGCTTAGCATTATACTCTCCAGCTCCATCCGTGTTGTTGCAAATGGCAAGATTGCATTCTTTTTCATGGCTAAATAATATTCCATCACACACACACACACACACACACACACACACACACGCACGCACGCACGCGCACACACACACACACACACACACACCCCATATCTTCTTTATCCATTCATCCGTCAGTGGACACTTGGGCTGCTTCCATAGTTTGGCTCTTGTAAATAATGCTGTTGTAAACATAGCAGTGCATGTACCCTTTCCACCTAGTGTTTTTTTATTTGGGGGGCAGATGCCCAGTAGTGCAATTACTGGATCATACGGTAGTTGTGTTTTTAATTTTTTGAGGAACTCCCGTACTCTTTCCACGGTGGCTGCGCCGGTTTGCACTCCCACCAACAGTGCACAGGGTTCCTTTCTCTGCACATCCTCGCCAACACCTGTTGTTTCTCGTGTTGTTGGTTTATCCATTCGGACAGCCATCTGTGTGATGGTAGCTCAGGGGGTGTTCATTTTCATTTCCCTGATGCTGAGCAATGCCGAGCATCCTTTTATATTCTTGTTCACCATCTCTGTATCTTTTCGGGAGAAATGTCTGTTCAAGTTCTTGGCCTGTTTTTTTTTTTTTTTTAATTGGGTTATTTGTTTTGGGGATTAACTTGTAGGAATTCTTAATATACTCTGTGTACTAACCCCATTATGGTATACGTAGTTTGAAAATAATTTTCTTCCTTTTCATTGGCTGCCTTTTTTCTGATTGTTTCCTTTGCCAGGCAGTGTTTTTAGGTTTCACATTGTCCCATTTGTCTATTTTTGCTTTTGTTGCCTGCACTTTTTGGTGTCCTACACAGTTAATCATTGCCAAATCCAGTGTCCTGAAGCGTCCCCCCGGTGCTTTCTTCCAGGAGTTTTATTGTGTCGGGTCTTACGTGTAGGCCTTGAATCCATATTCATGGTGTCCAGTAAGGGTCTAACTACTCCTGATGCAGACTTCTCCCCTGCCCCTCATTTTAACCCCTTCCCCTCTCCTGCCCAGGAACCACCGCCCTGGTTCCTGAGCCTCTCGGGAGCAGTCAGCGGGCTTTTGTTTCCTGCCCGGGCAGTGAGCTTCCTGCTCCGCTCTGCTCAGCAGTCACATCTCTTGTCTGCTCCAATATTCTTTTCTGTTCTCGTTGTCCTTCAGGATTTTTCTCTTTTTTTCTCTCGTTACTGTAATTTTAATGGGGATTTAGAGGGAAGCAGAGATAAACGGCCCTATTCCCTTGGCCATCTATTACTCCCCAAATCCAGATTGATTTTTAAAATGATATTTAAAAGACTTAAAAAATGTTATCTCATAAATGCTATTGTTAGGTTATACCTCCAAAAAAAAGAGAAAAAAAAGGTTCAATCTACTCTCCTTTGTTTCCTTTTTGTTAAAATGTCTAAGGCTGGCATGAATTGAAATAATCTTCCCAAACGTTTTTAAATTCAGAATAAACAGATTTTTGTTCATAATGTGAGGTCTCGAATGTAAGATGATACCATTTCCTGAGGTATAGTTTTCTTATGGGGCGAAAATCCTTGATTTATTTTTAGGTGTATACACCATATGTTGGTATGATCAGGAGACGATGTTCTTTAAATGTATTTTACTCGGATGCAGCCATTGAACACCTGTAAGCCGAGGTAATGGCAAGCCTAATTTTTATTTGTTTTTCTAGTTAGTTTGTGACAGCACCTTTCTTTGTGACCGTATGCACGTTCCTCGACTTACAGGGGGGGTTGCATCACGATAAACCCATTGTAAGTTGAAAATATCGTTAAGTCGAAAATGCATTTGATACGCCT
Organism: Felis catus; assembly: GCF_018350175.1. Lineage (NCBI taxonomy): Eukaryota > Metazoa > Chordata > Mammalia > Carnivora > Felidae > Felis > Felis catus. The sequence goes on along the minus strand of NC_058378.1, from coordinate 6,832,339 downwards.
AACGTCCTGAACATAGCTTCGTCCAGCCCGCCTTGAATGTGCTTATTTAAAACACTCGTGTGTGCCTACAACTGGGAAGAATCCTCTAGCACAAAGCCTATTTTGTAAGAACGTGTTGAATAACTCGTGTAAGTTATTCAGTGTCGAACTGAAAATGAACAGCAGAAGGGTTGTGTGGGTACAGAATGGTTGTAAGTTCCCCTCGCAGCTCGTGGCTGCCTGGGCGCCGAGGCTCGATGCCACCTTGGCACCCGAGAGAGCATTCTACCGCACATCACTAGACCAGGCAGAGGGCAGAATTCAAAGTATGGTTTCTACTGAACGTGTATTGCTTTGGCACCACGGTAAAGTGGAAAACACCGGAACTTAAGCCATCATAACCCAGCAGCCATCCGCGTTTGGTTATTTACAGGTGTAGCACTATTTCTTACTATTTCGTGACGGGATAAAGAGAGGTTAGTCTGGGCACTGCCTGCTGTGAGTAGGTTCTCAGGACTGTTAAGAGTGGTTTCTTTTGTTCCAGCAACTGTTTGCTCACATAGTTAATTCTGTTGAGAAGTTCAAGATTTCAGCTACCCTGCTTGCTGCATGGTCCTAGGATTTTTATCCTCGGGTCCAGGGATGGGCTTCAAAAAGTTTAAGGTCTTTTTGAAAATTTGACTGGTATTAGGATAGGCTTTGCTTTCATTAGCTGGTCAGTGATGCAGGGCTCATGTGATCCTGCAAAGGGTTGAGGACCCACTTTTAATAGATTGTTTTAGAGAGAAAAAAATAGAATGTCACTGATTAAATTAAATGCGATTACAATAAGATGATGTGTTGCTAGCTGCCATTGGATTGCACATCCTTTCACGGGGAAGTGCAAATGGCTGTAAATGAGGGACCGATTGAAGAATGCTCTTTGTCCTTTGTCAGATGCAAAACATCTCCAGCTTCCTGGTTATGCAAAAGCCCCGCTACACGTGTGTAACCAGAAGAGGGGGCATTTATGAGAGTCATGTTTTCGCCTCAGAGCAATGAGCCCCCTTTTAATCTACCCGTAAAGAGGGTAACTTAGTAGTTACCCTTTGTTTTCATCCCGAAGCTGCTGCAGTTAATTTGTGAAAATCAGTTATTTGTTGACAATTAAAGAATGTAGATAAATATATAAAAGGAGAGATGCATGTATGACATAAAGAGTTGCAGAGTTTAGTTTTCAATTAAGAAAAGATGGTCGGGGGGGGGAGTGTGGCGCCTGAGTGGCTCAGTTGGTGAAGCGTCTGACTCTTGATTTCGGCTCGGGTCATGATCTCGTGGTTCGTGAGTTCGAGCCCCACATCAGGCTCTGCACTGACAGCACAGAGCCTGCTTGGGATCCACTCTCTCCCTCTCTCTCTGCCCCTCTCCTCCAAATAAATAAATAAACTAAAAAAAACAAAAGATGGGGTTTAATATTATATATATTCATGGCACGCACAAAAAAGCTTTAAAAAAAGAGAAAGAAGAGGGTAGGAGTTTACGGAAGGTCAGTTGTGAATTTTTTGTTTCCGATCTAATACTTTAATGTTTTTACTGATAGTGACATAGACTGGATTTGTAAGGTGTCTTTCAGCTCGAGAGTCTTATGGTTCCATTTTCAAAGTGGTTAAGCTTAAGTTGCTCCTTGATTCTAGGTACATCACTGAGATTTTGGGGGTTGCACGAAAGCGTCTGGTTGGGCGAGTTCTGAAAGAAGAGACAAGGCCCTGCCCGAGGAAGCCTACCCGAGAGTAACTGCAAAGGAGCCTGTCAGTAGCTGCAGAACAGCAGCAGTTGGAGGTACGTCACAGCCAGAGTTGGGGTCCGGCCTGCTGTGCTTGGTCTCTGGAAGGGAGGCTGTTCTTAGGGCAGGGCCTCACTCACCTTCTGGCCTCAAATGCAACTTGACTGAGTAGGGGGATGTTGCTCTGATCTCCTCCTTGAGCAGCTCTGACTGGGGCCCTTCCTGTTGCTCGAAGAACAAGAAAGACCATAAAGGCAACATGCAACTCCGGGCAGATGGAAGTGATAACACATTTCTGGCCAGAGACCTCCCTGCCTTTTATTGTGGGAACGCGGAAGCCAGTTTCAAAGCTCAGTGTCCTTTGGACCAGCTCTTCCTTACTGGCTTTACTCTTACCCTGAAGGACTTCAAGGCTGTATCTGATTGGGTAGTGGCTGCATCAAGTTGACTGATGCCCTGTTGGTCATGAACTTTGACCTGCTTTGACACCCTCCTCCCCCACAGTTATGTTGTGAAGTGGTTACCTTATTTCCTTGCTTGTTGCCTTTAATTCTTATCTCTTCAGTAATGTTTATAGTCAAGGTCAGGGTCACCCATTATTTCATATCCTGTGACCTTCAGTGGCCGTGTGGCTTTTGACGCACTCGCTCTTTTATTGTGGAATAGCCCAAGTCACGTCATGTGTCACTTTGATCCTTCAGGGATCTTTGTTTTTGTTTTCATTTTCGGTAGTGGAAATATTTTGTTTTTATTTTGGGCACTGTCAGCGCAAAGCCCACCGTGGGGCTCGATCTCACAAACTGTGAGACGGTGACCTGAGCGAAGATCGAGAGGCGAATGCTCAGCCGGCTGAGCCACCCCAGCAACCCTTGGTTTTCTTTTAATCTACCAACGTAGAACACAGTAGACGTGCCTGGGCCAGGTATTTTACATCTTTGGTCCTCACACTGTCCTGGGAATATTAAACAAGTCCCATTTCCCAGATGAGGATACGGAGGTTCCAAGTGGTTCAGTAACTGGCCGGCTGTTTCCCACCGCATACCTGGCAGAAACCGCATTTGGCAGTAGGTCTGTCTGTCTGTCTGTCTGCTGCTCCACGACGCGGAGACAGCGTACCATGCCATCCCCCTTCTTGAGGCAGGATTTGACAAATAGCCTGATGCTTGTGGAAATCGTCCGCTCTCCTTTGTCCACCATCGTTTGCCACTTGTTCCCAACGCATGGCACGCTTACTTGGTTTATAGTTATGTTTGCGACATGTAAGGACCAGAGTGAGGTTTAACGTTTTTCAATGGTTACTGTTTCATAATTTTTTTGAGGATGTATGGAGGTATGAGACATTATTAAACATGTCCCTTTCGAAACATAGGCTCTCACGCCTTCACAGGTCAGTTCAGAGTTGGGCTTCTGAAATATTTTTAATTTGATTAGTAGATGCTGTATAGACCCATAAATGTTTTATTTTATTTTATTTTTTTAATTTATTTTGAGAGAGAGTGCGTGCATGTGAGCGGGGAAGGGGCAGAGAGAGAATCCCAGGCGGGCTCCACACTGTGTTGGAACCCAATGCAGGGCTTGAACCCATGAACCGTGAGACCGTGACCTGAGCTGACACTTCACCGACTGAGCCACCCAGGCGCTCCCGACCCATACTTAAAATCTTCACTAAAAGCCTGGGAGGTGGCTGGGAGGTGGGTGTGGTCTACCTTCTTTGAGAGGCGAACCAGGGCAGGCAGTGACCTTGTGAAACCTACCCGCCCCTCCCATCAGAGACTGGTGGAGCCCTTACTCCCAACTCCATACAGGTCTGATTTCACAGACTGTGATTTTGACAATTACCCATCCTGGCTGATTACACACAACGGTGACGTTTAGACTGCGGATGCGTCCAGGAACTTCTTTATGCTTTGCATCAAAGGCAGTCTTCTAACAAACAGTTAAATAAGCCTCATCGCCACAGTGGGGAAGCCTTCTAGATGGGGCTGGTGCGTCCCTGGTGAGACTGGGTCATGTGGTTTTCCGGGACCGCCTGGCCCTCGAGAATTGGGCGCATGTGTCACACGTGCTGTGGCCGCACGTGTTTCCCACAGGCCTTCTGTGCTGCGGTGGCAACCAGTTCCTCTCCCCTGCGCAGCTGCTTCCGAAGTACTTGGGCCACACAAGCACACAGGTAAGGGCCACGTTTTATAGGAATCTCAAAACCTACAAAATATGCACACCTCGAAATTTCAGGTATGCGGTGTCAGTGTAACTATAAGTGAAATTCCTTTTTGTTTCTAAATGTATTTTTCCCCTGGTACTACATCGATAAGCTCAAATAACAAAATACAAACCACCACGCAGAGGTAGACACCAAGAGATAATATTTCGATCCTTCCAGATTTTAGTCCTAGGAGTGAGTAGATTTATTAAAAAGAACAGAATTAGAACGATAGTGTTCTGGATCCATTTTTATTTATGGCCTCAGTGTTTTCCCCATGGTTTAAAATTTTCTTTTGCAACATGCTTAAAAGGGGCTGAAAAGTGTTATGTGTGGGTAATACCAGAAGTGATCCCATCCTGTTACTTGATAGACCTAATCCTTTTTCAGTTCAGTTAGTACCTCTCCAAATCAGGCCACGGTGATGGGAGAGTATTAAAATAAACATAATTGCCAAAAGCTTTCCTGCGTCCTGTAAAATAACTAATGATGGTTAAGTCTAGGGGATGAGGGGCGCCTGCGTGGCTCAGTCGGTTGAGCGTCCAGCTTCAGCTGAGGGTCATGATCTCGCAGTTCGTGGGTTCAAGCCCCACATCCGGCTCTGTGCTGACAGCTCGGAGCCTGGGGCCTGCTTCGGATTCCGTGTCTTCCTCTTTCTCTCTGTCCCGCCCCCCTCTCAAGCTCTGTCTCTCTTTTCTCTCAAAAATAAATAAACATTAAAAAAAAAAAAAAAAAGGACTCAGGGATGAGAAGACCCAGATGACATCTGCTGCCACATTGTGCAATGAACACAACTTGTAGATTTCCCAGTACAAATGCCATGCATGAAGGGAACACTGGGAATTCTCTTCTGACCCGGATGCTTTGCAGCCTGCTTTTTTCGTGCACCGAGGTGACCCACCTTTGACAAGTAACTGGTTTTTCCGTACTCACACGAAACTGTTCAACTTCTGATTTGCAGATATCTCGCCCTACCAGTTGCTTACTTTATTTGATGCTTCGTGCGCTAATTGAGCACGTCCCCCCTCTGTTTTTGGCTCTTTCGCATAGGTTACACCCTAGGGCAGACAGCTGCACTGACCTGAGGAAGCCGCAGGCATCCTCAGTGATGCTGCTTTTCCAGTTTCCTGGAGAGGCATTCACAGTGCGGTCCTGGCATGGTTTGTGAACCGGAGTTCTGTGTTCTGTGGGGAACGGGAGTCCTCCAGCTGGGATGGGTGACCGTGTAATGGAAGTACTCTGCCAGGAACAGGCTTCTGGGAAGCGGGGACCGTAATGTACTGTTCCTTGTGGTTCTCGTATAGACATCGTTCCGAGATTATCACCATCGCCATCATCGTCTCAACCAGGCCAGTGCTTTCCAGACATGGTTCCTTACTGCCCTTGGGATTCCGGTGTGCCTGGGGGCGGGGGTAGGGCTGCGGGAGGACAGGGCCTTCGACCTCCTGATTGTCCCATCAACCAACAGCTCGGCTTCCGTATGTTTCATACCTGAACCTCCACAAGGTTTTGTTTAGAGAAAGGATTCTGCTGCTCAAGGAAGTAAAGACTGAGGGTCACTGTGGCCTATAGAACTTATGAGAGGTTGGAAAATAGAAGGAAAATCGATGTTCACATAGTGAATCGATGTTCACGTTTCCCTTGTAGTGACACTGTGCTTCTTGGGTTTGGTACTTAACATAATCCCTCCAGTGGGAATTCCCATAGACCGAGCTAGTGGTTTCTGTAGACGTGTCTCAGAGGAAGTTCTAAGGTCAGCAGAGATGAAGGGGTAGTAGTCTTAACAAGCACCGGCAGTAGAATGAATCTTTAGCGATGGGTTCAGCAGATCGTGGTAATTGTAACTTCTTAGGAGCGTAGGAGACTGCTTTCTCTGGGAGGGTCGATGTGAATAGTAGGAAGATGTCCTTGCCGTCAGTGATGTGGTGCATGACATTGAGGCTGACAGTTTGTGAAATCTTCATGACTCTTTCTAGATTCTTTTAAAACATTTGGGTGGGCTGTCCTAAATTGAAGATTGATATCGATGAGTCCCAGAACTGACCACTCCTGAATCAGTAACTTTAGCTGCGTTTGGGCCACAGCTCACTTGACTAAGTCAGGAACTTCCCTAAAGACTTTTGTAACCAGGGGAGAATGAGGACCTAAGGAATTTACGGTGTCTAATTCACAGTTGGCGCTCAGAATCCTTAGCCAATGGTTAAAAATATTAACTGATTACAGGATGGTTGAGGCAGGAATGTCCATATCTGAAGATCTTCACCTGAATACGTATTTGGTTATTCAAATGATGAGATTAGTTTTGTGAAAACTGGAGAGAAAATTCTTGCTTATCTCTATCAAAAAAGGGGTAAGTTATGCCCAATTTGCAAATGTAACAGGTGCATTAGAGTCAAATAGGGTCTGAGCTATCTACATACTTACCACCACAGCTCCTGGCCTATTTCCTGCCATGATGTAGGGCTTTATTTTCTGTGTACTGTACAAGCCACTGCATGTGAATGAGTGGTACACCCGGACTTGTGCAGAACTACAGCCCTGCATATATCCATCCATCCACCCACCCATCATCCATGCATCCATCCATCCACCGACCCACCCACCCACCATAGCCATCCATCCATCCACCTACCCATCATCCATCCATCCATCCATCCATCCATCCATCCATCCATCTATCCATCCATCTATCCACCCATCCACCTACCCACCATAGCCATCCATTATCTACCCAGCCACCCACCCACCCTCCATCCATCCATCCATCCATCCATCCATCCATCCACCCACCCATCCACCTACCCACCATAGCCATCCATCCATCCACCTACCCATCATCCATCCATCCATCCATCCACCCATCCACCTACCCACCATAGCCATCCATTATCTACCCAGCCACCCACCCACCCTCCATCCATCCATCCATCCATCCACCTACCCACCATAGCCATCCATTATCTACCCACCCTCCATCCATCCATCCATCCACCCACCCACCCACCCACCATAGCCATCCATCCATCCACCTACCCATCATCCATCCATCCATCCATCCATCCATCCATCCATCTATCCACCCATCCACCTACTCACCATAGCCATCCATTATCTACGCACCCACCCTCCATCCATCCATCAATCCATCCACCCACCCACTCACCCTCCACCTATCCATCCATCCATCCATCCATCCATCCATCCATCCAATAGCTGTTAAGCATCTCTGCTTTGTATCACACACTTCCGGGTACAAGCCTACAGTGGTGAGTAGTGCAAACAAGATCCCTTTTCTCGTGGAGTGTATAATCTAGTGGGAGCGGGTCAGGGTGATTCAGGGAGACAAGTGATACAGAGATAGATAAACAAGACTATTTCTGACACGGATAAGTGCTGTGAGGAAAATAAAACAGGGTAACAGAATTTTGGTGTAGGATAGACTGTTGTGAATTGGATCTAAAATGTACGACTTGTGTCTTGTTGGCTATTTACTTCTTGTACTACCCGTATTTTTATATTCACCGACTGTCTTCAGTAATCCTGAGAGGATGTGAGATCCCTCTGTGTTTTTTTGTGGGAACTAAGCTGTTTCTCAAGGGGCCAGCATTCAGTGGTGGAAACTGAGGTAACTTGGTTGTTAAAGTAGTTTCTGGAACTAGAACTAAAATGCTTAGTTGCTGACCCATAACATATAAAAAGAAATTTCAGATCCATCCCGGGAAGAAGTGTAATCTACTGGTCACAAGGGGGAAGATAGAGAGTTAGACTGATTCTCTCTTTAAGCGGCTTCTTGCTGCCTGTGTTCAATGGGTCACTGAATCTCACTGATTTGTTTCCTTTGCAGTGTCCCTCTCCTTGCCTGCCTTATTTTGTCTCTTTTCATCAGCTTGTCCCCACTCTGGTAAGGTCCTTGTTCCTGTAGGCTGGTCTTCTTAAATGGCCTTCCCCTGGGTGTCTCGGCCTCTGGTCCAGCTGACAGTTTAGTTTTTCTGATGCTGCATTCATAATTCTGTTCCTGTCTTTAGAGCCTTTCGGGATGACTGTCCCCTTGTTTTGTGATAAAAGCCAGACTCACTGGCTTGGCATTGGAGGCCCTCAATGATCTGGCTCCAGTCCATCTTTCCAGCCTCATTCCTGCTCTTGCCTAATGCAGACCTTTGGTTCCACCCAGATGTTCTGCCCCCTTTGTGCCTTCGCTCAAGCTGCTCTGTGAGACTCATTCCTTCCATTTTGTGTCTGCTTGACTCCCATGTGCTGTTCTACATCCAATTCAAATAGATCAGCTTTCTCTTTCGGGCCACTTTAAAGATTCTGTTTTGTCTTTGGTAGTCCTGGTTTGTTTACGTCCAAGTGGGGAGTTCTCTTTCCTTTCCTTTTCCTGATTATGATTTTTTAGATTTTTCTGAATCTGAAGATTGAAGTTAGGAGAATTTTACCATTATTTATCAGAATAATGCCTCCTCCTCATTTTTTCCAAGAAATTCCACGAGACACATTACACAATCTCACTTCCTGGTCTGTGTCCCTTTTTTGTATTCTTGTTATCTTTGTCCTTGTGTGTCCATTTCTGGACTGTTTCTTGGCATTTTTGTCTTTTGGTTCACCAATTTTTTCCCCCAGTTTATTTTTAATCTGTTCAGATCGTTCTTTGTAAGAAAGGGATTTTTATACTTTCAAATTTTATTTTATTTTAGTTTTTTTCTATCTCACTGCTTTATCTCCAGAGCCTAGAGAAAGGTGCAACGTCTAGTAACATAGGTGCTCAGTAAATATATGTGGTTTTTTTTTTTTTTTTATTTTTAACTGTTATTTTTGGTCCTCTCGTAAGTTAACTTGGTAATATTTTTTTATTAAAAAAATTTTTTTTACTGTTTATTTTTTGAGAGAGAGAAAGAAAGACAGAGGGGGGCAGAGAAAGAGGGAGACACAGAATCCGAAGCAGGCTCCAGGCTCTGAGCTGTCAGCACAGAGCCTGATGCGGGGCTTGAAGTCATGAACCATAAGATCATGACCTGAGCCAAAGTCGGATGCTTAACCGACTGAGTCACCCAGGTGCCCCCAACTTGGTAATATTTTTTAAATAAAATTATACTCTTTTTCAAACTTCTCTTATTTATTGAGATATATTAAATATGTTTATTTTATGTCGGCTTCCAGTATTTGAATTTCCAGTATATGAAGTCTTTTCAGATGGGATTCATTCGCCTGTGTCCATTGGCACTCACTCATGGTGACTTACTTCCTTGTGTGCTTGTGCCCTATTGACTGTGAGCTCATGTTCATTGGAAGTTTTATCTGTGCAGGTTCTTTAAGACCTAGATCCAAGTATTTATACTTGTTTCTGCCGGGTACCCGTAGACATGTCAATTACATTCCCTGCTCGACGTTTTTTGAATTTGGAACTCAAAACAACAGAGTACTACTTGTTGGTTATGAATTCTCAAGTGGGATTTTCCATCTCACCTCACCCCTGTCCCCAAATGTACTCGCTTTAAAAAGAAGTCACCCGTGGGACTCCTGGTGGCTCAGTCGGTTAAGCATCTGACTTCAGCTCAGGTCATGATGTTGCGGTTCACGGGTTCGAGCCCCACATCGGGCTCTGTGCTAACAGCTCGGAGCCTGGAGCCTGCTTAGGATTCTGTGTCTCCCTCTCTCCCTGCCCCTCCCCTGCTCATACTCTGTCTCTTTCTCTCTCTCAAAAATAAATAGACGTAAAAAGAATTAAAAAAAAAAAAAAAAAGAAGTGACCTGTATCCTGAGGGCATAGTTCTGTGAGGCCCAGTGCGATGCAGGAATCTGTTCAACTCCCCCTGAGCTGTCCTGGGGTCTGTCTCCTCCCCTGTTCCATGTAGTGATTAGAATGGAGGGTCAGGGTGACCGAGGTTCTTGTCTTGGTACTTTCCCATTTCCCAGATTCCCCACTTTTACTATCTCTTACTTGACTGTCATCTCACCGGTGCATTTAAAAAGATGTTGTATTTTCTTCTTCTTCTTTAGTTATTTTTGTCTCGGTGAGGGGGGTAGTTTAAGGTATCTGTTGTGTCATTCTGCGGAAAGGAAAGATCTGTTTTTGTTGCTTTGGTTTTAGTAAGTGCCTTTAATAGATAAAGTGGAAAGACATTTAGGGCAGAGCTCAAAGAATTATTAAAAATTGAGGTATAATCCCAGTTTCTCCTTTAGAGGGTCTGCCATACACTGTTGGATTAGGTCAGCAGTGAGGTGGAAAGTAATACCTTGTAATATGCTTCTGAGTTCCATAGACCTTGATGTCTCTGAGACATTACTTATTGAAATGAAGATTCATTTTTGTTCATTGAGTTGGTTAATTGTCTAATGTTTTACTATGTAATATAATTTTACCTTTTTAAAAAAAGTTTATTTATTTTGAGAGAGAAAGAGAGCGAGTGAGGGAGGGGCAGAGAGAGAATCCCAAGCAGACTTCTCTGCAGTGTCAGCACAGAGCCTGACGCAGGGCTCAAAACTCGCGAACCTGAGCCGAAACCAAGACTTGGACGCTTAACCAACTAAGCCACCCAGGCCCCCCTAATTTTACCTTTCTGAGTGAGCTGTGATTCCTGGGTAACTCCTCTAATAGAGGGGGGCGTTATTTGTTATATTTTTGTTATGTGCTGTCTGCCAAGGGTCCACATGCTGGCGTCCTGAGAGCCTCTGACGTACCTTGGTCTGTTTACTCAGTGTTAACACTTCATTCGATTCTAATTCAGAATATTATTCGTAAGTGAAAATAGTTGGAAGTAGTAGACTGTGCCGGTGATATGAACAAGAAACCAGTCAAGAAGAAATTGTGAATGTTACAGTTTTTTTTTTTAACGTTTATTTATTATTGAGAGGCAGAGAGACACAGAGCATGAGCGGGGGAGGGGCCGAGAGATGGAGAGACACAGAATCTGAATCGGGCTCCAGGCTCCGAGCTGTCAGCACAGAGCCCGACGTGGAGCCCGAACTCACAAACTGCGAGATCATGACCTGAGCCGAAGTCGGCCGCTCCACCGACTGAGCCAGCCAGGCGCCCCAAATGTTATGGTTTTATATGCACAGTATGTAGACCTGCAGAGTCAGTTTTATGATTTGAAAATCCAGTCGGCTCTCTACTCGGGGAGTTCCCCGAAACAGAGGTGTGGCAGCAAGAAGCTTCGCCATCTGACAGAGATATGTGACATGTGCTCCCGACCCTGCGTGGACCACACACTCTGTTGTGAGCTGTCATTTTCTCTTTTTGAGAATCCCATCTTAGATTAGTTTTGCTGAAAGGGACCTGCTCTCTGGGTTACTGACCTCCCGTGTGTGGCCTCGATCTGCCTTGCCCACGTTCGATAACAGTGTCCCGGAATCACCAATGTATCTGGCATGACTTAAGCCAATGAATAATTTTTTACACGTGTGTTATGGTGCTAAGCAAATGTTGAGTGGAATAAAAGTTGATTTAAATTGGTAGAAAGCTCAAGTGCTGATGACAGAGCAGGGATAACAGTTGCCCGGTACAGCTCTGTATTTTGAAATCTTGAAAAATTAGTCGTGTGCTTTAAATATTTGCCACGAAAAAAAGCAGAAATGTGATATGGTGAGCATGCCCGCTGCATTAATAGCCTGTTCGGTCAGCCATAGACTTTTATGTAAGATCATATGATGGTTATACATTTTAAAATTGTTATTTCAAGGGCTTAGAGGAATTAATCTTTGTTACGGGTTTGTTTGTTTTTTTTGAGTAACTGATTAGGAATTTTAATTTTATAAAACATGTTCACATAACGGATCTTCACATTGAGTCACAAAGAAATGGCTGTTTGTTTGTAAAATACTGTCGTGTTTACTCTGAATCGGCATTGGTGGAAATAGTTTCGAAGGTGGAAAATGGTTTGCGACCCACGTCATAAATATTTTTAGGCTGTTAAATTATTTAAACAGAGCATTCACTATTTATTTTTTGCTCAAAATTTGATTGCACAGACTTTTCTCAGAGTTTTCCTGTCCTTCTCTGTTGTATTTTTCATGCAGTGAATGCATTTCTGAAAATTGTATCCACGATATTTTAATTTTTGTTTATGTTTTATTGTTTCTATTTATTATTTATTTAGCAGAGGAGAGAGACAGAGAAGGGGAGAGAAAGAGAAAGGGAGAGAGAGAAAGAGAAAGATCTCCAGCAGGCTCCACGCTCCGCACGGAGCCCAACATGGGGCTCGATCCCATGACCCTGGGATCACGATCTGGAGCTGCAGTCGAGAGTGGGACGCTCAACTGACTGAGCCACCGAGGCGCCCCTTAATGATATTTTTTGTACAATAAATTAATTTAGGTTGACAAGGAAAGTTCATAAATTTAAAGGGACTTCTTAAGAAATCCTTTAGTAAAATGAAGAAATCTTTTTTGATATGGAGAAGTCTTTTCTCTTTTTATGCAGGGGTTTTTAATCTTGGACCATTCCTTTGATAATTTCTTTATATCACCTGCAGAGATGTGTTGGCTGTCTTTGTTTTGACTGTATATATTTATTTCTCCCTGTATTGATTTAGGAACGAAACCATAGTGGAAGCAAAAATTACATAAGCAATAGCTCATTTGCAGAATCTTTTTCTTCTAAAATGTTTGGTGGAAAAGTGTTTAATTATTAATGCATTCACTTACAAACTCCCACACCGCCAGAAAAGCCACCTTTAAGGAAAATATTTGAAGGCATGATTATTGTCCTGACATTGTCACATTCCATTGTTTTTCTCTTCTGTCAAAATGAGTGAATCGAAATGAAATAAAACTGAGTGATCTTTCTCAGCGATGGGGCCCAGTGGTTGGGGGTGAGTAGCTGGGGGTAAGGAACACGTAACGAACACCCACTCGCAATCCAGGGTCTGTTTCCAAACTCTGTCCTGTCATAAACTTAGTTTCCTGTGAAGAGTGTGTGAAGTTCTTAGCCTTGTCGGGTAGGATAACCCAGAACAGTCTCACCGCACGGATTTATAGCTGTTATTTCCGCTTTACTCCTTAGCTCCTTAATCAGCTGTCCTGTGTCGTCTCTGACGTTGTTTGCTTTATATAAAAAGTACTCTGTGAACAGTTTCGGATAGTCTCTTCTCTAAACATAGTATCATCTGCAGGGTGCCTTTTTTTTTTTTAATGTTTATTTATTTCTGAGAGGGAGAGAGAGAGGGAGACACAGAATCTGAAGCAGACTCCAGGCTCCGAGCTTTTAGCATAGAGCCCGACGTGGGGCTCAAACTCCTAAACTGTGAGATCGTGACTGAGCTGAGGTTGGATGCTTAACTGACTGAGCCACCCAGGCACCTCCCGTGCCTCTGTATCTATCCTAAGTCCTAGATCACTAATAAAAACCCTGGGACTTTGTAGGGATTTTCAAGAGCTTCCTTCATTCACCAAAGTTTTGGTGTCACCCTTACCTTCTAGGCCCTCCTTTAGATACTTCCCCAAACCTCAACCTTGGAGCTTACGGCCTGATGGAGGAGAGACTTTGGATGAACTAGATACACGAGTTAAGTGCATGTGTGCTAGGTGATCAGAGTTCCGGCCAAACTATAGCTGAGAGCGGGGGTGGGAGTGTCAGCGTGAGTGTGTGTGCACGTGTGTGCACGTGAGCTCGCCCAGGGGTGAGTGTCGGGAGGGCAGGGCAGGCCTCAGTGAGAAGGGCACGGAGGAGGAGGGAACGAGTCTGCTGTGTCGGGGCAAGAAGACGGACACCCACATGCTCCCCTTATCCCAGATCCAGGAAACCAGGCTCAGCCTGGTGTCAGGAGACAGCACCTAGGCACAGATCGCTGTTCAAACCGGGATTTGTCACAGCCCCCGCCCGCCCTGTCCACCACCCGGCTGACTTCAAAGGCAACTTTTTGTTCATCTTAAGAACCTTCCTGGCTCCTAGCAAAGTGTGTTCTCCATCACCAGCACTGAGGATTGAACCGTGTCTGCTCTCGAGCAAAAGTCACGAGGAAGGGGCGAGGTAGATTCGTTTTCTCTGCTCAGCTCGCAGAGCCCCACGTTTATAGCCTCCTTCCGCGAGGCTCTGAAGAAGGTTGAGAAATAACTTCTGGGAACTACCATTTCTGCTTTTCCTTTTCTCTATTTAAAGGCTGTTAAAAATTACTTTGCGTTAAAAGTATTTTCGTTCTTATTTTATTTGGGACGTTTCAGAAGAGTGCAGTTGTAGTTGTGTAAAAATTGACAGAAGTTGTAGCTTACAGGGACAGCAGTGTCAGAGATGGTGACAGTGACAGGGACTCCATCCCCTGGAGATGTTGCCTCCTTTCTTGTGTATGAGGAGCCGGGAAGAGGCAGGTTGCTGGGATCGTCGGGTCCAGTGTCACGTTTAAGTCAGAACTGGTAGCAGGTTAAAGGAAGGCACCCCATGGGCTTGGTGAGGGATTGCCTGGTCCCGAGCACCTCTTCCCCACTCCTGTCACAGCCCTGGGGGAGGGACAGCGAGTGACTGGCCCCTGTGGACGTCCTGCACGGTCCAGCAGGGTTTTGGGGTGCTGTCATGATAGGGGTCCCTACGTGCTGCTCTTCTTTCTTGCTCGAAATGAAGGAAAAATCTCCTTTCTCTTTTTGGAGAACATACTTGTCAGCCAATGTGCTGTGTATTGTTTCGTGACTTTGGTTTTAACGACTCTTCAGTGTCCCCAGCACTCGTTCTCAGAATCCTGACCAGAATGATTCGCTGTGGGGTTTTCCAGTCAGGCTCAGTGAATTTCAGCGGCAGGCAGAGCCTAGCTTGGTGTAACTGCTAACATCACGGTGTTGTTCCCTCTCGGAGCCAGTTTGTGCCAATGACAGTTAGTGTGTTAGCTGAGGCTTTGGAACGCAGACTGAGTAGACCAATCGCTTTCCTTTGTGCTGGCCATGCGTTCTTTTCTACTTAAGATTTAAGTACGTGAGGGGTTAGGATGGGACTGAACTGGTTCCAGAGCCATTGCAGGGGCGGGGGGCGGAGGTGGGGGGGAACGCTCGTGGCCCGAAGATGTTGGCGCATTTCCAGGGAATTGTGAGCACTGCTCTTGGGAAGACGTAAAGGTTGATGGCTTGGTGCCCTGGCTCCAGAGGGGCTCAGTCCACCAGGTGCTGTCTCCTTGCACTGGTAGCCTTTGTCACGGTGCTGCTTCCCCAGATTTATGGTTTCTCCTTCCAAGGGCTGGTTTCCATGTGGGCCTCCTGGCCTCTGCCTCGTCAATTGCGCCCTTGGTTTCTGATGCTGTCTGGGCCGGCGTCTCTGTTCATCTGCTCTAACGACCGGCCTGCGTGCCTCCTACAGAGGCCCCGATCTGGGTCCTGGGCTATGGCCCTGAGCCAGACAGCGTCCCTCCTCTCATTGCATCCGGAGCGGGGAGAAGAGTCACATGTGCCAGGTACTGGTGAGTTTTAGGAGGGAAAAGAAAGCAGGGCAAGCGCGTGGAGGGACGGTCAGGATGGCATCTTTGATGCAGGGGTGTCAGTGCTCGCTGGGGGGCAAGCCGCAGTCCCGGCGTATCTGACGGAAGTGTGTTTGAGGCCCAAAACCCGCAGTCGCAAAGACCCTCCTCCAGAAGAGCCTGCACTGGTGCCAGCCAAGGGGCCGGCGTGGCTGGACAGGAGTGAGCGAGGGGGGCAGTGAGGTGCGGGTTCAGGGAGGTAGTGAGTCCGGGCCCCACCGCACGGGGCCTCTACTCTTGGTCTCAGTGTGGCCGGAAAGTACCTGAGGCCGTGAGCACAGGAGCGCCGTGATCGGACTCAGGCTTCAAACGTTCTGGCTGCCGTGTGAAGGGCGTGACATAGGGGACCCGGGGGGGAGGCGCAGAGGCCAGTTAGGAGGCTCTTGCCGGAGTGCAGGCCAGCCAGGGAAGCTTGGATAGGGAGCGGGGAGTGAAGGGTGAGCAGGACGTGGTCCGATTCTGGGGATACTCCTGAAGAAGGCTCACAGAATTCGGGTGTGGTCAGGTGTGGATTTGGGAGAAAGAGGCATTCAGGATTTCTCCAGAGATTTTGACCTGAGCTGCCGGTAGGTCGAGTTACCATTTACGGAGATGTGGGAAACATGCAGGAAGAAAATGTTGGGGTTGTGGGGGGCGGGCAAGTGCGTATGAGTTCAGGTACATAGCTTTTGGATATCGAAGTGGGCATACTGAGAGGGTGGTTGGCTGTCTGAACCTGAAGGCTCAGAGAGCCCCCCTGGGGTTACCTTTTCACTGGCAGTTGTCCTTGGAGGGATGGTACTTAAAACCAGGGGCTCGGATGAGGCCACCCGAAGGGGTCCTTGGGCCTGTGTAGGGGTCTGCAGAGTCCAGACTTTTTACAGCAATCCTAAGACCTACAGTAGAGCTTGTCAGAGGCTGTGTGGGACGTCACAGCAGACTGAATGCGGACACAGACCTGGGAATCAGCCGTTTTCCATTAAGCTGGATATGAAAGGGATTTTCAAGAATGCAAATCACTGCCACTCTTCTTCCAAAATACATGTTTTGTCGTTTTGGAAAATACATTTTTCATTAGAATATGTTACTTTTGTTGGCATGTAGTGGGCTTAGCGTTGCTTTTCGATGAATTACTAAATATTTAAAGATTTTCTCAGTTTTCCATCCCAGTAACTATCTATGGATATAAGGCCGCTACACACACGAGCTTTTAGAGCTCCTTAGTGGTTTCTAAAAGTGTGAAGAGGTCATGAGATCAAAGCGTTTGAGGACCGCCGACTTAGAGGGGAAATGATAACAGAGGAGACTTGGAGAATTGAACTGAGTGACCCTTTTGGTGCTTGCAGAGATCAGGAAGAGCCCACAAAGGAGAGAGAAAAGGAACTGCCGGAGGGAAGGGCGGTGGAAGCGAGCTCGGGGTTCTGGGGGCCAAGTAAGGCGCGGGTTTGGAACAGAAGCCAGAGGTCACCTGTGTCGCATGCTGCTGCTAAGTCGTATTAA
This sequence comes from Felis catus, assembly GCF_018350175.1. NCBI lineage: Eukaryota > Metazoa > Chordata > Mammalia > Carnivora > Felidae > Felis > Felis catus. The sequence goes on along the minus strand of NC_058378.1, from coordinate 6,815,487 downwards.
AGGAGAACGAGAACTGACCGCTGGCTTTGGCCGTGTTGGAGGTCACTATTGATTTTGAAATGGCTAATTCCAGCAGAGGGGACAAGAGTAGGCTCCGGAGAAGGGAAGTGATTTGTATCACAGTTGGGTTCCTCAGGGTGGAAACTGACCTAGACCCTCTCTTCATTTTGAGCCTGGCCTTCAGACTGACCTTGCGTGGGAACCCACCCCAGGCAGACCAGCTGTGTGGCTGGAACAGAGGATGCGGGCACATACCAGACAGAGTTGCCTAATCCCATTTGCAGTGGGTAGGATCTGTTTTTTTTTTAAGAGGTGTATATAATATGGGCTGTACCAGTTTCCATTCCCACCAACAATGTAAGAGGGTTACCCTTTCTTCACATCCTTGGGGTTTACATAAAAACTTTAAAAAAAAAAAAAGGTATATGGGTTGTTTTTCCTTGAGCTAAGAAACACGGTTATATGGAGTTAGTTACCAAATAAGTTTTCCTTTCTTAAAATTATTGTGTTCTTCCAGAGGAATGACAGGATTCTTTGTATTTCTTGTATATTATTGGTCAGTATCAGAATCAGCATTCTGATGGATATAATGTGGTACTTTGTGGTTTCCTATGATGATAATGATGTTGAAAATTTTGTCATATGCTTCTTGGCCATTCCTGTGTCTTGTTTCATGAGGTAATCGAGTCAGGTCTTTTGCTTTTTTAAAAAGCTGGACCGTGTGACTTTTTTATTCTTAACTTTTTATGCTTTTTAGTTCTTGAAGTACAGCTGTTCTTTATATATTTTAGATATGAGTCCTTTGTCAGATATGTGTAGTGTGAGTATTTTCCAGTTGGTGGTTGTCCTTTTATTTTCTTAACCGTGTCTTTCAAAAAGCAGAAGTTTTAATTTTGATGAAGTCCAATTTGTTGTTTTGTTTTGTTTTTCTTTTATCCACAGTGCTTTGCCTGCTCCATGGTCACAAAAATACTCTCCTGTCTTCCTGCATTATAGTTTCAGCTTCTATGGTTAGTTCTATGTGAGGTGTAGAGGTAAGGATTCATTCATCTTTCCATGTGGATATTTATTTGTTTCTGCCCAATTTGTTGAAAAGGCTATTCGTATACCCACTGAATTATTTTGGTATCTTGGTCAAAAAGAATCAGTTGACCATAAATGCATACATCTGTTTTTTTAATGTTTATTTTTGAGAGAGAGAGAGCGCGAGCAAGCAGGGGAGGCGCAGAGAGAGAGGGAGACACAGAATCCGAAGCAGGTTCCGGACTCCGAGCGATCAGCACAGAGCCCGACGTGGGGCTCGGACTCAGGAACCGTGAGATCATGACCTGAGCCGAAGTCGGACGCTTAACCGACTGGGCCACCCAGGCGCCCCTTTATTTCCTTTATTCTTGAAGGGTTTTTGTTGTGCATAGAATTCATAGAAAAGTTTCTCTCCCCCCACCCTCCCCTAGTTCTTTTAGGATGTTATTGGCTGTCATTTGGCCTCCTATTTTTAATGAGCTGTCTGCCATCATTCGTATTACTTCTCTGTGTCTTGTCTTCTCTGGTTACATCTACACATCTTCGTTGTTGTTATCTTTGGTTTTCATGACTGGGCGAGGTTTTCTTGTGGTTAACTGAACATCCTACTGTGGTACATTGCTGTTTTCGCTCAGTTCTGAAAGTCTCTGGCCTGTGTGTCTCTACATATATTTTTCCGCCCCATTCTCTAGACTGGCCTTTAACTTGTAAATTAGACCACTTAGAGCTCTTGGAGGCTCTTTGTAAACCCTTGTTTTTCTCTCCTTGCTTCAGCCTGGACGGTTTATATTGATGTAACTTCAAGTTCACCAGTGCCTTTGCATTATTGTGTCCAAGCTGATAATCTGTTCATCTAATCCAGTATTGTTTATTTCAGACATTGTAGTTTTCAGTTCTAGAATTTCCATTGGTTCTTTCATTTTTGTCTTAATCTCTCTTCGGAAACTTTCCATTTCTTTATCCGTTCTGTCATTCTCCGTAAATTCTTCAGTATATTTAGCATTGTTATTTAAAATCCTTGTCTTCTGATTCCATTTTCTGGGTCATGTGTAGGTCTATTTCTGTGGACTGATTGGATTATGGATTTACATCTCCCATTTGTATTCATTTTTAATCGTATGGCAGGGCATTGCAGATGCTGTATTGTAAAGACATGAATTCTGTTATGTTCCCCCGAGGAACGTTGAGTTTGTTCAAACAGGCAGTTAAATTATTGGCAAATCAGCTCAAATATTACTTCTTATGCTTTGCTCTCTCTGTTTTGCCTGTACCTCCCAGGAAATGTCTTCTTGCCTTGGGAAGCCATCTTTGTGCCTTAAGCCAGGGTCCTTCCGTGCTTCCAGAGGAGCCCGAGGCCTTTCTCAGGCCCCCGGAGCTGCTAGGCAGCTGTTGGAACTGGTCAGCATCCTACAAATGTTTCAACTGTTGTTTTCCTCAGGATCCTTGGACTCATAGTTCTCAGTTTAGCCAACAAATGTGGAGCTTATTTGCAAATTTGGGACTTCACTCTCCATGGCTTCCTCATTTGGGGGACTTTCTTCCTCAATTTTCTGCCACCCTGGCAGGTCCGTATTCTGACCAACAAGGCTGTGGTTTGCTCTTTGAGTTCCATCTGCTGTGGCCCAGCATGGTTCCACTCTCATGGGATCAGCCGTATAAGTATAAATTATCACTGAGTGTGATTCTCTTCCTTGAAGGGCTGTAGATAGTTGACTTTTCTGCCTGGTTGTTTTCCACCACCTTCAAAGTTTATTTTATATCCGGCCACTGTTTATAATTGTTATTGGGTGGAGGTCAACTCTGTAATCAGAAAGCCAGTCTCCTAAAGAATTTGTTTTGTGTGGTTCATTTCAGTCCTTTATGAAGAAGGGTCAAACCTCTTTCATTTGGAGCTTCAAAATCTCTTCAAGTCATGTCTAATGGATGAAACTGTTGTTACTGGCCTATAGAGCGTTAACTACAAGACAGCATTTATGAGATACTTAGTGTTTATGAAAAGAAATGTAAGATATTAAAATATAATCCAAGATGGGAAGTGTGGTAATCGGTCTGATTTAGGCATAGGCTGATGTTTGATTACCACATGAATTGAAATTAAACATACTTAGTATATGTACTTAAAGACTCCAGTGTAAACATCGGAATTAAATTTCAGGTAACTGTGAGGACATTCCTAATGCCTGCCTGCCAATTTCTGACCTATATAAATAACCTTTAAGACAGGACATTGCACTTTTGAAGTTTCTTACCACCCTGAATTCATTTTGGTCACTGAAGTTGGCGAGGTAAGTTTGTGCAGTTCTCAGAGGCCAAGACCAGAGAGAAATTAGGCCAACTTAAAATATATCGTGCTCCAGGAAAAGTAAGAATGTAGTTAGAAGCTGAAATGAACACCTTCAGCATTGGTGTTGGTCCTGTTTTGCTTTTGTGTGGTGTTCACCATGGTAAGATGTATGGGCGTGACGATATTGGTAGGAATGCATCAACATTTAAGCAGGTCAGAATCAGTTTGTTTGTTTTTTTTTTACTCTATTAGCAACGCCCTATTAAATAATAACAGCATTGCCATGTTTTGCATTTTCTGTCTATATAATATTTCTTTGGAACAGCTTTGAAGAATTGTCTAATCAGATTTTTTGTTTGAGATTACTTAAAAAACTACAAAAATATGTGGTCATTGTACAAAAAGAAACAAGACCCTGTTGACCCTTGAACAATGTGGGGGTGGTTAGGGGTACCGACCACCTGCCACCCCAACACAGTTGAAAATCCACGTATACCTTTCGTTTCTCCAAAACATAACTACTGTTGACCGGAAGCCTTACCTGTAACTTAAACAGTAGCTTAACACGTATTTTGTATGTTGTATGTATTACATACTATATTCTTACAATAAAATAAGCTAGAGAAAAGAGAACGTTACTAGGAAACCCATAAGGAAGAGAAAACACATTTACTGTACTGAACTGTATTTACTGAGAAAGCCCACATGTACGTGGACCTGTGCAGTTCAGAGGGTCAACTGTACTGATAGATAAAAGGGAAGTCTATTAAGTTAACCCAGATCCCTCTACCGGGTACAACCACACTGTGGGGCGTACGTCATTTTAGCTACTTTTTCTGTTTTCATTGACACAAATGGCTTATAGTAGATGTATTTTAGAATCTGCCTTATTTCCCTCTTAGTTCAGACAGCTCTATATGTGTGCCACTGTCTGTGTTGTTACATGTGCCGTGTGCACGTATTGAAACGAAAAAGAAATTGTGCAGATGCTCATTTAAAATCCATCCAGGTAAATAGCTTTGAATTTTCCGGGGCCTAGGTTAAGCGACATTTTATCATCACCCAAAACCACATTTGTTTCCGTAACTGATAAGTGTGAGAGAAAACCTCTTTGCAGCTTCTACTTGAACACGCCTAGGAACAGGTTTCCTGCCCGTCCTCTGTTGAACGCAGGGCCACACTGCCTCGTGGCACGTGAACACTGTCCTCTCTCTGGCTTCATCACATGGTACATGGCACAGGCTGGATAAGTTCTAGAGCTGCTCTGCAGAATCGAGCTCTGCTAATTTGGTGATGACCAGGTGGGTCTCGGGGCAGAGCAGCATCTTGAAACACCAGAGCCTTCTGTTTAGTGCAGCTCTCGTCACCAGCCTCGTGTGTAGGTGTTGAACAAGGCAGCTTTCTGGAGTTCATGGTCAACAAGGGAGGCAGGCGTTGAGCTAGGAAGGAAGTGTCAGCATGCCAAGAGTAGTGAAGACGTTCAGTGTCAGGGGCGCGCAGGGCACCTTGACCTCATCTGGGGTGTTTGAGAAGAGCTTCTTGGAGGAAAAGGTGGTTAGATTGACCCTTGTGTGAAGAACAACAGTTAGGAAGGAAATGGCACAGGAAGTCAGAGTTTTCCAGGTAGGTGAGCTGGCCAAGATGGACGTCGGGATTCATTCGGCTGCCTCTCTTCCCGACAGTTTTCTTGTAGTTACTTTGGGAACGTTGGGGTGATATTTCCCATAATTGCCCGTATAAAATATGGCATCCGTGTTATTATGTGGTAAGACTGGGCTTACCTGTTCATGAGTCATAATCGACACAATATTTTACGGGTTGGTTCTTTGAATCTTAATAACTTGGGATGAGCTAATGCCGAACACACGCATCCCTCGAGTCTCTTCATCCAGTGGTCAGGCCGAGCGCCCACAGGACCGGTGCTTGTGGGGGTGGCCCCACGTGAGGGGACCGTTACGTCGCCCCAGGATTTTACGGCGGCTGTCGCATTTTGCCTTTGCTTCTTTAGTATCACCTCGGTTTTGTACGGAGGTCAGGTGGCCGTGGAGGCCAGGGGCTGGCAGACAACAGCAGGAAGTCCCAAGTCTGGCCTGACACCTGTTGTTATAAATATGGTTTTATTGGCACGTGGCCACGCCCACTCGCTTGCGTGTTATCGGTGATGCGTTCGCACGGTGATGACAGAGGTGAGTGGTTGCGGAAGGTTCTGTGCGCCCTGCACACTCCTCGGGCCTGTATGGAGAACGTTTGCTGGCCACTGGCCTAGGCACGATCCATAATCCAACGCCCCACAGTTTCTTCATTTTGGTGGGTGTTTATTTCTTCTCATGCTGTCCGTAGCCAGCCCGCCGTTTGTCCTTATTGTCCGGTTTTGCTCTTTCTTCTCTCCTTCCTGACCAGTTCCCGCAGGCTGAGCCAGTAACCGCGCGGCTGACATCACATGACCTCATGTCACAGCGCATCAGTGTCCCTCTTTGTTTTCGGCTCTTCTCTGCTTACGTTTTGTCCACTGCTCCGTCTCGGGAGCTCTTCCCATCATGTCTCGCTTCCTAGAGGCCTCGAGGAGGAAAGGCACAGATTGTGGCCCACGAAAACTGTTTGGGGCCGAGCCCTCCACTAGAAGGGAGCTTACCTGAGGCACGTCCCTGTGCTTCTCTGAATCCTCTGAACCTCAGGTGGTTTTTCTGGAAATGGGGCATCAGGGTGGTTGGGAGGACGAAGGGACAGAAGTGCTGTTGTGTCTGTGATTCGTCCTTCTCCGTAGGGCTGACCGTGCCGGGTGGCCGGCTTCCTTCCTGTTAGTACCTCTGGGAAAAAGAGAATGCTGGTTTTCAACTTATTGTGGAACAAATGCGGCCTGTTTTTATTTCGAGATTTTGGCTCAGGCAACACCAAGGAAACTATTCTTATTAAATACGGTGTGAGTAGGAAAGCACGAAGCTCATGTTATCTGCATTAAAGTACCTCCATCACACACGCGCACACAAACCAGTTTTCCTGAACGAAAGCCCTTTGAGTGTATTTTGAAAACCGGAAGCACTGCGTTTGGAGAGTACACGCAAGTTCAAGTGATAAGCCAGGGAATTAGAGCCCTTTTTATTCCCGGATGACAGAGCGTGGGTGGAAATTTTGTCCCCATCCTTGTCTGCGGTGGAAGTATCGTGCAGCTGATAAAAACTCAGGCTTTGCCAGGCCGGAGGCAGTATACGCCACCGGCATCCCTCGGCCGTCGTGTATGAATAACGCAGCGACTGACGCCCAGGAATTCTCGGCCACTTAGATTAGGGTGCTCCAGCGGCCAAGGTTGCTTGCGTGCGTTTCACGCATTTGGGAAGGAGATCGTGTTTTTAGATCTAACACAGAGAAGAAAGTAGAGGAATGACCTCGTCTTTCAGATGGCACCTGACGGCGAGGTAGAAGAGTGTTCTAGAAGGACGCACTCTGCAGACATGTTGTTGCACGAGTCGAGTCGCTTACGTACTCGCATCCCTTTGGGTTTCCTTTTCCATAAAAGAAATATTTACCTTTTTCCTCAAAGATCTTGCCACCACCCATTTGGGCTTTAGAACTGCCTTGTGTCAGGGTTTGTGAGGATGGACAGATGGGCTGGTGCCTCTGTTTCTCATCGGTCTTCGGACCGGCGGGCGGACCAGTGGTGGTTAGCCCTCCAGAAAGAGGTTTAATGAGAAGTAAAACCCAGCGGGTTTTCTTTCCCTTCTCCCAGGGAAGGTTCCAGATGGAAACCTGAGGCCACAGGGAGTAGGGGGTTCCTGCCAGCCCTCTGCTGAGTGGGTGGTCCCTGAATAACCGTGCCTGCGTTCTCAGTAACTCGGCCTCAGTTTCCTCTTCTGTCAAGCCAGGATAATGATAGCGTCCCCACTCCTCATGCCGTCGTCCGCGTCAGTGAGTTAGTGCGCGTGAAACATTTGGAAGAGAGGCCCGCGTGCGGTGAGCAGTTTGTTTTAGTTGCAGCAATATTTGTATCAGTAATACTCTGTCCGGGCGCTCACGTGCATTTAAAACATGCAGGTTGGATACCGTCCTGTCCAGGTAACACCCGTAGTGGGTTAAGTCCATGCCGAGGAGACAAGACTGCCAGCTCCAAGCGAGGAAATGAGCCTTTCGTTCTTCTTGCTTTGTTTTAAACACGTATTTATTCTTGGTCCTGAGGAAAAGATTAGGAAGGAGAATGGTGAATGAATGACCACCATTTTTTGTTTGTTTGTTTGTTTGTTTGTTTTAATTGCTTTTAGGCTGTGGGAAGGGTCCCGTGACGGGAGTTCTGGAGGGCTGTGACCTGGGGACAGCCGTCGCACCGCTTTGCTTTGGTAATGCCCGCTGCTGGGGTAGGGGCCGTGTCATCATGCACAAAAGCAAGCTGCTGCTTATTTTAAACACGGAAGTTTCTCGCAGAAAAGAGAACTCCGGTCTGCGTTCCTAACAGCTTCCCACACGTGAGGGGTCCCCCTGTCTGCGGTTGTCTGCTGGCTCAGATGAGGTCACTTCTGCCAGAGACACGAGGACACTCGACTTGCTTGGGTCAACGGCTCCCGACGCGCAGCCCGGAGCACAGCGCTCCGCCATCGGAGGGAAGCCCGGAGTGTCCGTGGGATGGGTCCGTGGGACGGGTCCGTGGGCTTCTTGGCGGGGCTGTGTGAGGCAGCGGGAGGGACACGCCGGCGCCAGCCGCTCTTCCCCACCTCGTGTGTATTTAAAAAGGAAAAGGGGCGCCTGGGTGGCGCAGTCGGTTAAGCATCCGACTTCAGCCAGGTCATGATCTCGCGGTCCGTGAGTTCGAGCCCCGCGTCGGGCTCTGGGCTGATGGCTCAGAGCCTGGAGCCTGTTTCCCATTCTGTGTCTCCCTCTCTCTCTGCCCCTCCCCCGTTCATGCTCTGTCTCTCTCTGTCCCCAAAATAAATAAACGTTGAAAAAAAATTTTTTTTAAAAAATACAAAGGAAAAAAGCAGATCATTGGTAAGAAAAGGCAGCCGACTTTAGGGGCATCTCCGTTTCCTCCGAAAACGCCGGGCCTCGCTTTGGGAAATGAAGCGCACGTTTAATACGAACGGGTCCTCGAGGTCGTTTCTTTCTCTTGCCACAGAGCTCGCTGTTTCCAAGTAGGAGCTTGACAGCGTCGTGGAAAGGCCTCTCCAGGCTTGTCCCTCACGGAATATCTGATCCCACTGACTTCGCTGTTCCTGGTTGAAGCTGGAGTCGGGTCGACGGGGGGACGAGGGGGCCGGGGAAACAGGAGGTCCGGGTTCCGCGCTTCTGAGTGAGCCTGGACGGGTCGGCCGCTTGGAGTGTTTGGGTCCCGTGTGTCGTCACCTGTCACGGCGAGGCTAGGCCTGGGAGATGAACGAGGATTCCCCGGCTCTGAAACGATGCAGTTGTCCATCCCCCGACCGGTGTCTGCGGGCAGCGAGGGGGCCTGTTGCGGTAAGAGGTCCCTGGCTCAGTGAGTTAGTCTTAGCTACGTGCTCCGCTTGGGAACTCCTCTTGGGTTGCTTTGTAAAAGTTACTGGTACTTGCTCAGGGGACTTGAGAACATTTCTATTTGGTTCTTAAGGAGCCCCTACTAGCAAGAGTTAGATGGGACTTTGGATGTTTTACTTCTTATGCTGTTCTCAAAACCACTAATACAGAAAGTCTCCAGCTCGTATCTCTGAACATGAGTTTCATAAAGTGCTGAAGTCTGTTCCATCACATTTGAAACACTCTTTCGTTCAAATTGTTTTACGAGGGGTAGGATCCCAGCGTAGCGCCTGTGGTGATCAAAATCCTCTTGCCGGGGGCGCCGGCGTGGCTCAGTCGGTGGAGCGTCCGACTTCGGCTCAGGTCATGATCTCGTGGTGGGTTTGAGCCCCGTGTGGGGCCCTGGAGAGCTGACAGCTCAGAGCCCGGAGCCCGCTTCGGATTCTGTGTCTCCGTCTCTCTCTGCCCCTCCCCCGCTCACGCTCTGTCTCTCCCTCTCTCAAAAATAAATACACATTAAAAAGAAATCCTCTTGCTGCTTTAAATGTGCACGTGTTCGGCATGTTCAATAATAGCCTTTGCAGGGCCGCCGGGTGACCAGACCACCATTTGTAAGGCCGCTGCTTCCTTGGTCAGCATGTTCCGTTACATCCTCTGTGTGGCAGGAACAGGCTGAGAGGACATGTGCGGTCAGAGAGGAGTCTCGGGTCTGAGTCAGAGACCGTGGATGGGTAGGCCCCTCTCCCGTGCCCCGGCCCCGGGGCCTCCCTCTTCCTTCCCCCTCCTGTCTCGGAGGCGCCCGTGGTTGCGTCAGCCTCCCTTGCCGACTTCCCTTCCGTATGAGTTACCTGGAGCCGCAGAACACTGTCGCGGCAAACCGGCTTACTCAGCGCACACGCTGTCTCGCGGCGTCTGCGGGTCGGGAGTCCGGGTGTGATTTCGCGGGGGACGAGTTTAGGGCGGCAGTCAAGGCGTCTGCCAGAGCTGCTGTGTCACGTGAGGCTCGACCGGGGAAGGCTTTCCTCGTCGGCTCCCGGGACTGTTGGCGGTCTCTCGTGGGCTCTGGGACCGAGGCCCTGCTCCGTGTTAGCCGTGAGCCGGACGCTGCCCTCGCGTGGCTCTTCCTCAAAGCCAGCGAGGGAGGGAATCTTGCAGCCGAATGGACGAATGGACACTCCAGGCTTCCGGGAGGTAACCGGATGTATCTCGTGATGTTCGCTTGCTCCGTCCGTCACGAAGAATCTCAGGCCTTACCCTGCTCAGGGGGCGGCTGTGACACAGACGTGGGTGGTGAGACACAGGGGCCTTGGGGCCGTTGGAGCCGGCCACATTTGAGGCCGCCTGGGCGTGTGGACACCACCCTGTCTGTGCATTTTCCCTCTTCACCGGGAGCTTGCTTCTCGTCCCTTCCGCCTCCTTTCCTTCCTCCCGCCCACAGACAGTCCAGCCACCGGGGGCGGCCTTTCCTCCTTCTCTGCTGCAGAGATGCAAGGACGGGGGGGGGGGGGGGGGGCCAGGAGCTATCCCTTGTGAGCCTCCCGGGACGGCTGGCACTTAGAGCGTGTGACACATTCCCTAGCAGGCGTTTCTGGGTCATAATGTGCTTTACATCAAGGACCCGAGTGGGGTCCTTTCTGCTTTGGTGTCTCTGGTCACTGCCATCTCCAAGCACGTGCTGAACCCCAGGGTGAGTTCATGTTCCCGGTGCCGTCCTCCTACGGTCTCTCGCCGTGACCGCGCTTGAGTTTCTCATTTAGAATCGTTAGTGGTTTCCGCCCTCTTACTCTTCGGCTCTGTTAACTGATGTCTGGTATCATCATCTCTTCAGGCATGTGTGTTCGGGGCGTTTCTTGTCTTTCTCGGGCCTGCTCTTGGTTCCTGTCTTGCTGCTCGTCCTCGCCGTGGGGGGGCCGTGTTGTGCTGTCGGGGTGAAGCGGCGGGAGCCAAGCCCGGCCGCCTGGGTTCGAACCCCAGCTCTGCCATTTAGTAGCTGGGCGGTGTCGAGCGTGTGATTCCGTTTTGTTTCTGTGTGCTGGGTGTGAACGTTTCCGGGTTTTCCACTGGCCAACAGACCTCTTGGGGGCTGCCGCTCTGTCTTCGCTCCCAAGATCTGTATGTGTAACGATCCGAGCGGCCTGCGTGTGACTGCCAGGTGAACCGTTTCTTCAAGCCCTCTTCTGGCCTCCTGGCAAGGTGGCTGCAGATACTTGAGCTCACGAGGACACCTCTTGTTTCGGTGACATTGCCCGTCCCTGCTGGCCTCCCCGGGACGGAGATGGTGGACTTCCTCCAGCAGCGGCAGCATCCAACGAGACCTTGTTTGCCGTGGGCTTCACTAAAGCGTTTGCGGGCGCCCTGTCTCGGAGCCCGTGTCACCGCACTGAGCTGTGGTGCTGCTGCTGGCAGAGTCTCTCGAGGAGGAAGGCGAGGCTTACAGCCATTCAGCAGCACGCCCAGGGGCTTTGTTGGCTCTGTGCGTCCCCAAAGCACATGCTCTTGATGACCGTAGGACGCTGTCGCCCTGCGAGGAAGCTCGGACCTGTCTTAGCGAACTAACTCCCTGGGGGAAAAGGGGCGAAGGGTCCGAAACGACACGCCTCGGGGGCACCCGAGCTTTCATCCACTTGCGCGGCCTCGGTGCCCGTGCAAGTGCCGTCCTTGCCCCTGCGGGCCGGAGCCTCCCTGCAAAACAGGAGTCGTTCTCCTCAGACAGGTGTTTGCACGGCGGCTGTGGAATCTTCACGTCGTATAAGAAGCAGGATCGAGAAGGGCTGGGCTGTCAACATGCTCAGCCAGGAGTCCCACATCCAGGTTATTCTAAGTGCGGCAGCTAAGTTAATGGCTCGTATTCTGGTGAAACTACCACTGCACTGCGTTCCTTTAAATGCACTTCACCTCAAGCACGTACGACCCCTTCTCCCACCCCCGGACTTAGCACAGCACCTGCTGCCAGATGGGTCGTTCGTTAACGTCAGTAGCGGAAGTCGCTGATTCTTGCGAATAACCACCATGGTGGTAAAGTACTGACTTGGAGGAGGAATTTCATGCCATGAACCTATTAAAATAGTTTCCATTGAAGTGAGGACAGCAGGTCTTGTGGGAAAAAAAAAATCAGCTCTAACCTGTAACAAGACAGATTTTCTTGTGTGCATTGTATGCTGGTTTTGAGGGTAAAAAAAGAGTAATCAACTTATTCCGAGCAGTCAGCATCACCGGGGTGTGTCCCAAACAGGGTGGTGTAGGCGGGGTCAAGGAGCACTGTTTTTCACATAGAAAGTTCTGTTTAAAAGTTGGTGTTGGGGCGCCAGGGGGGCCTGGTCAGTTGAGCGTACGACTCTTGATTTCAGCTCATGTCATGATCTCGTGGTTCGTGTGTTCGAGCCCCGTCCCGGATTCTGCGCTGACATCGAGAAGCCTGCTGGGGATTCTCTCTCTCTCTCCCTCTCTCTCTGCCCCTCCCCCTCTCATGCTCACATGCTCTCTTTCTCTCTGTCAAAATAAATAAACTAAACAAAAAAGTTGGTGTTGCCTCTCTTGTGGGTCTTTTTCTTTTTCCTGGAAAACACAGCTGACAGATCCATACTGTTGTTGGTGAGGCCGGAATGTGAAGCTAGCCTTGGTGACAAGCCGCCTGCCATCCTCGGTGTGGCTTTTCTTTCCCGCAGATGCCCGCCGAGTACTTGGCATTGCATTGCACACCAGAAGGATTAGCACCGGTGGAAATGATTCATTCCCTCTTTCAAGATTTAGCATCAAGAAAAGAAACGCGGTGCCGATATGAGGAATGCTCACAAATGCACAGCGAGGGCTTTCTATGTGCACATGAGTGAAGGCTGTCCCCTAAGATGGGCGTTTTTATTTAAAATTTTTTTTTTCAACGTTTATTTATTTTTGGGACAGAGAGAGACAGAGCATGAACGGGGGAGGGGCAGAGAGAGGGAGACACAGAATGGGAAACAGGCTCCAGGCTCTGAGCCATCAGCCCAGAGCCCGACGCGGGGCTCGAACCCACGGACCGCGAGATCGTGACCTGGCTGAAGTCGGGCGCTTAACCGACTGCGCCACCCAGGCGCCCTGGGCGTTTTTATTTGACACTCCTTTCAGAGCAGCTTCAGAAAGTTTGATGTTCTTGTCCAAAGTCTGATTTGAACCTCTCTCCAAAATGTTCACATAGGGAAGGAGTCTGGATTTGAAGGGGTCTAAGCCATCATTGCAGTTGGAGCCGTGAATTTAACAGGCTACCGTACTTGCATTAGTAAGTAAACACGATCGTTGACCGTCATGTCGTGGGGACATAGGCTCCGATGGGCACTGAATATGCATTATCTCTGATCTGTGTAACTTCTCACCACACTATGTGTCGATATCCCTGTCTTGCAGGCCTGGAAACTGAGGCTTGGAAGGATTCGGTAGCCCGGCAGAGAGCACCCTGTGGGTGCACATCAGGAGTGGCGTTCAAGCCTGTTGCTCAAGCCCGTGTCCGACCCTTCTCCACTGTCCGTGGTTTTGAGAGTCTTCCGTGCCAAGCGACCAGCATACAGAGCTCTTGCTAGCCGGTAAGCCTGGCACTCCGTCCTCTCAGTGCTGGGTGTAATCTCTAAGACCTTGACTCTCCAGTCCTTCCCTGCTGGGCAGATTTCTTTGTTACTAGGAGGCTCTCTGGATTTCTGTGGCATTTGGTCCGTTCTCTCCTTTCTTTATGCCCCCCCCCCTTAGTCTCACACACACATGCGCACACACACACGCACGCACGTGCACACGCACACCCTTCCGGTTTGGAGAACTTGAGGCTTCCGTCTATTCCATAACCGAGACGACAGTGTCTCTCATGGCGCCTCAGCGCGTGCAGCCATTTCATAATTAGCGTGCATCTCTTCTCCCTGAATGACAACACTGAGGCCTCAGAGAAACAGGTTCCCGTTTTGTACATCTTGTCCACTTAAAGCTATACATTCTTCGTGTAAAATAAGCAATAGTTGCATTCTGCCTGGCAGAGGTGTTGTGTTTTCGTTTGGAGCTCCCCTGTGAAGGGAAACAAAGCAGAACTTCCTGTCCCTTTTAGGGACATAGACCCTAAAGTGTTACGAAATTTAAAAATTGAAAGTAAAGCATTGTTCTGAATGCCTTGCTCTTGGAAGAAGGAAGGCACTTTGTTGAGCATGTGACATGCTCCGTGACTTACGTGAATCTCCAATATTTGAATTGTACGCATGGGTAAGTTAGCAAATCTGATCCTTGAGCGGTGGGTGTCCCGGGTCCTGGGCCAATACCCTTGTCGGATCAAAGCATGCTTGGCTCAGCAGATTTTATCCTTCCTCTAATTGAATGTTCTCAACGACACAGTATACTAGGGGGCATTTGACCCTCTTTCAGAAAAGTAGAAATCGGGGCTGGGAAGAGATGAATGGACTTCCCCAAGGTCACGTGGCCAGGAAGCGGTGGGACCTGGAGCCACGGTGTCAACCGTGTGGTGTCCTGTTGAGGGTGGGGGCCTGGATCCCCTCGTGGTTGATCTTTCCTGTTCTGTAAATTGTAGACAATTGGAGAAATAGAGCCAGGATCCAAATGGGAATCAACACAGATGGTCGCTTAATTACTGGTAAAGCAGGGTTGAAGCCTCGCAGGCTTCAATTACCTCCTTCTCTGAAACTGAAACAGAGTTCAACTCCAGCAGCCTTGACCCAGTCCTCCAGCTCCTGCTGGAGACAAGCCGGCCGCTGTTGCTGTCCTTGCGGAGGGCCGGAGGGAGCTCCTTGCTGCCCCGCCCAGTGCAGCGGCTGAGCGCTGAGCCAGGGTTTCCTGGGATCCCCCCAGACACATTCGTTGCTCACTGTGAGAATGTGCCAGGAGGGGTGGGGCCGGGAGGGAGACGACTCTGATACGCTTCCTCCCAGGCAACAGACTAAAAGTTCTTCCCCAGAACGTACGGGAGGGCATTTTAGGGGTTCACTTCCCCAAACCCCAGCAGTAGAAATACTGCTCTTTAAATTTTTTGTTTTCCCTTGGGGTTACGTTTGTCTGTCTCTCTCTCTCTGTTGTTATTGTCTCCTTCCTTTTTGATTTTGAGGGCAAAGGAAGAGATGGCTATTTTTCTCCATGTTTTGGTCACGGAGAACAGAAAAAGAACACAGAAACCCAGAAATGGGTCTTTCTGAGACTTGTACCTCATCAGATCCTTTCTCCTCACGACAGGTGATGGAAATATACTGTCATGATGGGAGAAGCTGGTGACTTATAGGAAGCCAAGATGACAAGAATTTTCTTAAATAATCAGTAAGTAAAATTTTGTTGGCCCCTTGGAAGTCTTCCGGTTACCGGGTGAATGTTCCACAAGAGACTATGGCAAAAGCATAGCACGATCAAATGACTGAAAAGTCTGAAAGAGAAAATGTTTAAAAAAGAAATACCCAAACACTTCAAAAAACTCATGCTCACATTTGAGCGATTCTTCTTTCTGGTAAGCGTGTCATTTTAGGTCGGGAACAGTGGTTGGGGAGATAGAGCCTAAGTATTTAAGGGATTAAGGCAAGATTCCTTTTATATTAACCTCTTCTCAATAAGCTCTTCTCAAACACAGATATTCATGTTCCCCTCGGTTCCACGGGCCCCATTTCTTACCACCTTTTGGTGGGTACGTTTTGGAGGTTAATATGAAGAAACTTGAACTTGGCAACTGTGATTAAATAGAGCTCCTTGTCTGCACCCTCTCGGTGCATCTCCTCTTATACACATCTGTGGCATTAATGGTTGCTGGTTATCTGACAGTTAAATGTGGTTGATTTTGGTTTCATTATGATGATGATAATGTCAGTGCACGGGGTTGCCTAGTGAAAAGGTTGTGTATTTCTGAGTCACACAGTCGGAGGCCTGACTCTTGCTGTTGTGCTGTTTAGTGGTTACTCAGCCCCTCGAGCTGAGTTGACTCATCAGTGTGTTGGATTTGATAATCCCGCTCATAAAGCAAAAGGCTGCGGGCAGTACTTTGTGCTATGACTAGGACATTATAGGGCCACCGTAAAAGTACAGCTAACCGTTGAGCAACACGGCTTTGAATCACCCGGGTCCACTTGTCCACAGTTTTGTTTTTTTTTTTTTCTTTTACAGTACAGTACTTGAATAAACGGGTTTTCTCTTCCTTAGGATTTCTCCATAGCATTTCCTCCAGCTTGCTTTGCTATAAAAATACAGCATACAGTACACATAACATCCAAGATGTGTGTTAATTGAGTGTGTTATCAGTAAAGCTTCAGTCAGCAGTGGGCTGCCAGTGGTTAACGTTTCTGGAGAGTCAAAAGCGGTACAGGGGGCTCTGACTGTGCGGGAAGTTGGCATCCCCGACCCAGGGCTGTTCAAGGGTCCGCCGGAATCGCTTTTGTTCCTTAGATTTGTATCACGGCTTCCAGATGATAAGCCCATATTGTGAGTCCAGTTGGCCAGCTCAACTTCCTGCTCCTGTCGGCAGTCGTGGGTTATAGTACTGGACGTATCGATAATCGACACGCGGGCGGATGTTAGGACTTGGCCCAGTCGGGAGGGAGGACGGGAGGAGGGGGAGATTTCTGTGGCGTAAATACTCCCCCACGTGTGGGAGGACCAGGAAGCGTGGCTGGGCAGGAACACCGCAGCCCGCACTTTGCTACCGGCCACGTACCGCAGTGCCCAGAACACCCTGAGCGTAGCCCCCCGTGACGAGGTCTGACCACTTGTTGCCTCTGCCTGTAGTCTCGTTTATTTGAGTTGTATCTTTGTACAATCCAAGCTTTAGCGATGGCTGTGTTTCCCCACGGGCTTGCCAAAAACCCCGAGAGCGTGACCATCTGCCCTCAGCGGACCGGTGTGAACAGCACCACGGGCGGTACGTTTCCTGTGAAGCTGTGTTTCAGCCACAGTTCTTCAGGTGCCTGTCTCAGCTCCGGTGGTAAGAGTTTGATTTGGTGGATAAAAGCACGGTTTGCTTTGGAACCTCAAGGCCGTCCTGCGCCCATGCCTTCTGGGGTTGAAGACCAGTCCTGAGACGGGTTTCGAACGTCCACCTCTGTTCTTAGGCGTGTGACTGGAGTCCTCCGGGCACGGCCTCGGCTTCGTAACTGGCGCGGGACCCCTCGTCTCTTCTGGCTGCGCGGTGACCGTGCTTGTGGTTGAGTCAGTCTCGAGTCTCTTCTGTCCCTTTGCTGTGCTCCCCTGAGTCCACCTCTCATCGGGGACGAGCAGGCGGGGGTCCTCCTCACTCACGGTGGCACGTAGGTTTGCTTTGGTTCAGAAAGGAAGCTTTAATGAAAGTGAGTTGTCTGCAGAGGGAGAGAAACAAAACGAGACGGTATCTGGGCGGTTTCAGGTTCCCACAGGCTTGATGAAAATCTTGGGGAGGAGAATGGAGGGCCGAACGGAAACTGGACCAGATTGCTCAGAGTTTCTTCCAGAAGCAGTTTGTTTAGTGTTCTAGCTCGCCCTTGAGAAGGAAACAGTTGGAGCCTGAGATTGCTAAGGAACAGCTAAGATTGCGGTGGTTGTTTTTTTTAAATCTCACCCACCTAGCTCTCAAAACACATTCTTCGTTGAACCTTAAAAAAAAAATGCCTTGCATATTTCAAAACATTCGTTTCTGTCGGTTCCCTGAAACAGATTTACCTAATCTTAAAACACTTAGTTCTCTTATTTCCTCCTAAAACAATAGATATTTATAGTTCCTACTGAGTCAAGGACGGGCTTGGATTATTGCTAAAGTAATTCTTGTCCATTTCAAGTAGAAACTGATGGATAGAAATTGGAGACCTTTGCCTCTGGATAAGAAATATTAACCCACGTCATGGGGCACCCGAGCGGCTCAGCCGGTTAAGCGTCTGACTTGGGCTCAGGTCATGATCTCACAGTTCATGAGTCGAGCCCCACGTTGGGCTCTATGCTGACAGCTCAGAGCCTGGAGCCTGCTTCAGATTCTGTCTCTGTCCTTCCCCCGCCCTCCCCTCCCCCCCAATTTGTGCTCTCGCTCTCTCTCTCTCTCTCTCTCTCTCTCTCAAAAGTAAATAAATAAACATTAAAATTGGTTTAAAAAAGGAAATATTGACCCATGTCTCAAGTTGAATAAGGGTGTCTTTGGTGGCTGTGAAAGCAGACATGGGAAAAATGACCAACAGAGAAACCTCACCGTGCAGAAAATATTCTGATGTATAATTTCTTCCCCCAGAATGGACCCGATGCTATTTCTGGACATCCCTAGTGTAGATGAGTGTTTGATGAGGGAGCTGTTAGGTGTGTGGTCTTCAGATGTGTAAATGGTACAGCCTTGCGTGATGTCCAGTCACCGCACTCAGAAGTTTGCTCGGGACTTAGGACTTGTGGGTTATGGGGGTGGATTCCAGTACAAATAAGACGGCTCATTCCACGTCAAAACCGATCAAGTGCAAACATAGTAAGCTGTGATTTCAAAACAAATGCAGTCAGTGTCATTAGAGGTATATTAACTACTCTGGAAACTCAACAGGAGAGAGAAGTTACCTGTGTGGCAGAAGTGATGAGGCCAGGGAGAGTTTTAGGAGCAGATGACATCTGAAGTGGGTGTTTTGTGAGTAATGCCTTTTTCTGGTTTTCTTAAGTTTATTTACTTTTGAGAGAGAGAGAGAGAGAGATCGCATGTGCATGCACTGGGGACAGGGGGCAGAGAGAGAGTGGGAGAGAGAATCCGAAGCAGGCTCTACATCGTCAGTGCAGAGGCCAACATGGGGCTCGAACTCACGAACTGTGAGATCACGACCCGAGCCCAAATCAAGAGTCCACAACGCCTAATGGACTGAGCCACCCAGACACCCCGTGCGTAATGCCTTTTAGTTAAAATACCTATTTTAAAAATTCTAAAAGTTAACCAGTGCTAATTGGAAAGAACTTTTAAAATGTGAACATTATTCAGACTGGAAAAATTCATCGATATCATCACTGCCTAGAGACACCATCAGTAACATTGTTTTTTTGCTTTGTTTTGTTTTGTTTCGGTATTCTGCCCTACTCTTTCTGAGCCTGGATTAGATTCATCCTTTTTTCCTTCCTAAAACAGATTATTTGTTTTAAATACCGTTTTAACACCTGAGTTGATTGACAGTGTACTGAAAGCATGCCACCGTTAATAAACACACACTTACGTCGTGTTTGTTGTCGTCATACGGCACTTCACGTGTTATGGGGTCTGTGATGTGTATACCCAGTCCCCCAGTGGTGGGCATTTTGGTCGTGCTCAACTTTCCATTCCGGTAAAGCCGGCTGTGACGGACCTCTCTGAGCATGCGTTGTGGCGCACTTGCCCAGTTACACGCGCAGGAACTTGGAACAGAGTCGGGCAGTGCTTAGCGCTGTAGCTGGAAGGAGCAGTGTGAGGCAGAGGTGGGGGAGGAAGGTGTCATTCTGGGGCAAGGCAAGTGGATCCGCATGTTGAGAGAGATGGGACCTTCCAGGTCACACCCTTGTCCTTGACCCTTGTCTGGAGCCACATTGGAATCTAGCTCCTACTTCCAATGAACATTCTGAGTGTCTTCAGTTTTCCTTAATTTCCCTTATTGTGGGAAGAATTAACTAGTTAATTGTTATGGATAACGGGTAATTAGATATTAGTTATAGATGATAGATAATTAATAGTTCTTCTTTCCAAAACTTCTGGAGAGCCTTAAGCAACCGGCCAGTCGGGGAGTGAACAAGTAATGGAGATTGGGAAGAGATTGTATGTGTGTGAGTATGTGTATGTGTGTGCATGAGAGTGTGTGTGAGTGTATGTGTGTGTTTGTGTATATGTCTGTGTGTGTGAGTGTTTTTGTGTGTATGTTTGTGTGTGTGAGTGTGTGTGTGTGTTTGTGTATATGTCTGTGTGTATGTGTTTTTGTGTGTATGTTTGTGTGTGTGAGTGTGTGTGTGTGCATGAGAGTGTGTGTGAGTGTATGTGTGTTTGTGTATATGTCTGTGTGTGTGAGTGTTTTTGTGTGTATGTTTGTGTGTGTGTGTGCATGAGAGTGTGTGTGAGTGTATGTGTGGGTTTGTGTATATGTCTGTGTGTGTGTGTTTTTGTGTGTATGTTTGTGTGAGTGTGTGTGTGTGCATGAGAGTGTGTGTGAGTGTATGTGTGGGTTTGTGTATATGTGTGTGAGTGTGTTTTTGTGTGTATGTGTGTGTGTGTGTGCATGAGAGTGTGTGTGAGTGTATGTGTGTGTTTGTGTATATGTTTGTGTGTGTGTGAGTGTGTTTGTGTGTGTGTGTGTGTGTGTGTGTGTGTGCGCGCGCGTGCGCATGTGTAGAAAAAAACTGAGAGCAGAGGAGCCGGCAGGTTTGAAAAGCAAAGGAAACATCATTAATACATGTGCTTTATACACTTTTTAACAAACTGAGTAAAATTTAAAGATGCTTTGGGAAAGATACAGATTAGGAGAGAAGTATCATAATTTAATAATAATACTATCTTATATTTACTAGGTGCTTTTATGCGCTTGTGTGTTTTACTTGTTTTTTTAAGTTCATGTATTTATTTTGAGAGAGTGCACGTGGGGGAGGGGCAGAGAGGGGGAGAGAATCCCAAGGGGGCTCCTTGTCGCCAGCGCAAAACCCTGGCGTGGGGCTCAAACCCACGAAACCGCAAGATCATGACCTGAGCCGAAACCACGAGTCAGACACTTAATCGACTGAGCACTCCGGTGCCCCTGCTTGTGTTTTAAATGCACGGTTTTACTGAAGCACGTCTCAAACCCCTTCTCAGGGAGAGTGCAGGATTCCCCCCATTTTGCAGGTAAAACAGAGGCCTCGGAGGCTGGCTTGGGGGGGGCATCCCCGGACTTGATGTTGGAGCTGAGGGCTTGGGGCGGGAGGGTCGTGAGGCCCTAGTAAGACGATCCCTGACAGGTGACATGGAGGGACAGCTTCTTTGGTCATCACCAATGGGAAGAAAGCACTTCCTGAGCCATTTTCCCTTCCCTTCCTGGGAGATTGTGTTACTGCTATTGCCAGAGCTTTCCGGCCACCTTCCTTCCCTTTGGGAGGGGGGAGGGGGGAGGGGGGGAGGGTTCCGCTTTCCCACCCCAGGGGGGGTTGACCCCCGTGGCCATCTTGGCCAGAGGACTTATTTTGGCCGAAAAAGTGTGACTAGTGACGACACATGCCATTTCCCAGCAGCAGAGGAGGCCTGTCGCGTCGCTCCTGTCCCCGCCACGAGGCCTGCACGTCCCAGGGAGGGGTGCTCCTTCCCCCTCCGTCCCGGGGAGGAGCACATGGGTAGCCACAGCTCAGTTCCAAGGAACCAAACAGGAGCCAGAAATTAGACAGAGACAGCCTTTCTCTGTCGTTGGTGCTCTGTGATGCCGCAGCGTAATTTAGCCCGAACCGATGCGTTCCCGCTGTCGTGTTGCAGTCTGTCCCCTAAACTGTCGAGGTGAACCTTCATCACACGTTACCCCTTCAGTAAGACATTTAACTAGGTATTTGGGGCGGCCCCCCTTGCCCCTCATTTCCTTCTTCAGACACTTGTCGGACATATCCCGGGTCAAGGGCTGGACGTCCAGTCCCGGCCCCCAGCCTCAGGAATCTTCGAGCTGGGCGCCGCGTATCCGGAAGTGGTAAAACAAGGCAGGCGGCTGGGTCCTAGAGACAGTGTCACGTGGTCACTGGCGGGCCGTGCTCGGAGGTGAACCCGCTCTGTTGCCATCCTCATGACACCCTTGGAGTGGCTTTGCTCTCCGCCACCTAAGCTCATCTTCCCCCTTCTCTCCTCCTCCTCAACCCGTGTTTACTGCACTGTGTAGTTTGTGCCGAATGCTAGATTTCCTTACTCCCCACTTGCGTTTGTGCTGAAACCATTTGTACCAGCTCATCCACTAGATTAGTGTCTGTGTCCTTTCTTTTGACACGTGTTGCAAGCGGCTTAACATCACACAGGACATTATCCTAAATTTTTCCTCGTCGTATAAATTGCTTAACATTTAATTAATTTATTACAACAAAATTAAACTCTCAGTAAATTATTGACTGTTTCTGTTGATTTTTTTCTCCCCTTGAAGTTACTGGTTCTTTTTTCCGTGACGTGTTAAGGCTCTGCGTGGACTTCGTAAATACCTTACCTCCGTTCGGGACAATTCGGAGTTGAACTGTCTTATTTCAGATCCCGTGTCTGACAGTCTGACAGGTGTTCAGGAGATCTGACTTGACTTCACGTTCCTAGCGACTAGGTGTGGCTTCGGACCGTGGAGAGAAACCGAAAGTTCCTACAGGTCTGTCCAACCAGTAGTTTCCGGGCTAAGACAGTGCATGATTTGGCCACTCCCTTCCTCTCTGATTGAATTCAGCTACTTTCTGTCTTGTTACTTCTGACCACCTCTCCACTTTGACTTCAAAAGGCACATGGTTAATTTATTATTCAAGTCCCATCTTGGACCAACGGCTTTCAAACTTTTTTTGTCCAATATACGCAGAAAGAAAAGGTCATCAAGTCGGACAGAAGGAACACTCAGGGAACCGCTGCGATTTATTGGTAATGGTGTGCTTTTAAGTTTGGGTGGTAGGTTCATGATTGTTGACTTTAATATCATTTTTCCTGACAAATAATGTTGAATGTATTTTCTTGTATGTATTAGATACTATCTAACCAAAAACTTTTTTCAAACGTAGAACACAGTTCATGTTGTTAAATGCACCCATTGCGTTTATATTGGCATAACTGTGACGTTAGTTATTTTAACAACTTTAATTTTCTTGTAAAACATCTTAGATGGGCATTTTAATAGAGAGTGCCCTCTGTTTTCAACAGAGCAAAATAATTTTGTTTTGAAGACACTATTTATTGACCTTTGATTTCCCGATGATCTTCATGTAAATATAAGAATCAGTATAGTTGAGGGCTCACCCAGAGAAATATTTTCTTTTGTTCTAACACAGAGAAGTCTCCTCTGTTGGGAAGGATATAGAAAGTTAATGTCTGGTTATCGAAAGGGACTGGCCACTAGTCCCTTCGGTTTTTTGCAGGAGAATCTAAATATTTACAGAGTCTGAAACGTTAGCTCTCCGTCTCCTCAACTGTAAGCCCACGCCTGTTTGTCAGCTATGGAGATCAGACATGACAGCCCCAGCTTGGGGGTCAAACATACATGGCTTTGAAGCCGGCTCTGACTCATCTTAGCCGTTGACCTTGGGCATCAAAACCTTCTTGACGCCCAGTTTCCTTGTGGGCTCAGTACGGCTGTTAACACCTGCCTTGCTGTGTTGTGTGCGCTTGAAATGGGAAGTAACATCTGTACAGTAGGAGCCACCGTCATGACTGGATGCTCAGCACATGAATTAAATTGAGCGTATTGTTCTTGTTCCAGGTGGAATTTCAAGTACATTTTCCTGTAGGAACAGTGTGAAGAATGAGGTTTGAGTACAGTATCAGAAATATTTTTAACACTGTACTTGGATCCATCATAAGTTAAATAGGCTTTTAAAGACTGGCCAGAGAAGCCGATGTCTACATTTTATCTCTAGTGAAATGCATTTCAGGTACCACCTAAGGGTTCATTGACTCCAGACCTTAGAAGTGAACTTTTAGAATGTAATTTATTACCAGGTTGAGGACTGACTGTTTAGATAACCTCTTGCTCAGACATAAAATGGAATGTCTTGACAGGTGGTGGTGTTTTTTTTGGGCAGACAGATGAGCCCTCCTTTCTACTCCTGAGAAGGAAACTCACCTTCTGGAGAACTTACAACTCTTCCTGCTGAGCCAACGATGTAGTTCCAGCGTAGACGGGCCAAAATTGGGACCTTGACCACTGAGTGGGCGTGTTTTTCCTGAGAATCTTAAAAATTCCAACTATGGGATAATCCCTCTTAGGCGCAGAGCTGGGAGGTAAGTGGAAGAAGGCAGGTTTCAGGAAGGGAGAATGGAACCGACCTGTAGGAGCAGAGATGCCATTTTGCCCTGCTGGAGCCATTTCGTGTACGTCCTCAAGCCCAGCTGCCCTGTGGCTTTCCTGTTGCTGGGCTGCTTACAGTCCACACAATGCACCTCTCTCTTACCCATGATGCTCCACGTGCCATTTCTGTTACCTGCAAGTTAAAGAATACTGACTAACTTATGGGGTTGTTTAGACTTGGAATACTGAAGAAGTTGTGTTTTTGTCATGGCAATTATAATAAATATAATTACATAGTAGGACAGCTGATTGAGGACATACCTTTTTTTTTTTAATTTTTTTTTTTTCAACGTTTATTTTTTATTTTTGGGACAGAGAGAGACAGAGCATGAACGGGGGAGGGGCAGAGAGAGAGGGAGACACAGAATCGGAAATAGGCTCTAGGCTCTGAGCCATCAGCCCAGAACCTGACACGGGGCTCGAACTCACGGACCGCGAGATCGTGACCTGGCTGAAGTCGGACACTTAACCGACTGCGCCACCCAGGCGGCCCATGGACATACCTTTTTGAGAGCAATGGTGGTGTTGATTTCCAGTTCATAAAAGCAGAAATGTATTAGCAAAATCAAAGGGTGCTAGTGACTGTGTGTGTGTGTGTGTGTGTGTGTGTGTGTGTGTGTGTGAGAGAGAGAGAGAGAGAGAGAGAGAGAGAGAGAGAGAGAGAGAGAGAGAGAATGACTCTTAGAACACACTGATGATCACCAGAAGGGAGGTGGGGGGAGATGGATGAAAAAGGCGATGGGGATTAAGGAGTGCGCTTGTTGTGATGAATACCCGATGATTAAAATAAAAACTTTGTAAAAAAGAAAGAGGATTAACGACTCTTGACCGGAGTTTGCTCTAACGCACGCATCTTATGACGTGTAGATTTTAAACCAAATAAACACAGAAATTCACGTGATGATTCTAGTAGTTGGGAGTTGCCTCGAAGCACTGCCCTTTGCTACCACTTACAGTTGCGAGCACCTGCAGGTGACCCAGTGGAGGCCCGTGGCTGCACCGTGTACATTGCGAGAGATGTTTGTCTTTAAGGAGCAACTGGTACTTTGGCAAGATTGGCAGATGTGTGTACGTGTGTTCCTTTCCAGCAACGGAAGGTGAAATGACTTAGTGCCTCTGTTTCCTTCAGTGGGCCAGTGCTGGAGGAACTGAGACTTTATGTGATGACACTCTTTTGTAAACTGTACTTCCCTTTAGGAAGCATCCGGTTCGCTCTCTCTCGGCAGTGGCGCTCTGTATCGTTGGGGCATGTCATAAAGAGCAGAGAAACGCGCCTGCCACTTGAGGTCTGCTTGCCAACTGGTCTGAACAGCCATCAATGGTTGCTTACTCTCGAGGGGGCAGCAGTCAGAAGGAAAGTTTTCCTTTCTCCTTTGCGGCCGTTGTAGAACTGAAACACCATGTATCTCAATGACAGCTGTTTCTTCAGAATCTGTTACGTCCTGGTCTTTGAAACACGATCTCTTCCTCCGATGGACTTTTGTCATCTGGGGGGAGAGAAAGGTCAGGGGTCTCAGGAAGAAGGAAGACGCCACAGTTCTGGAAGTCCATTTCGGGATGGAGTTATAAAGAATAAGGTCGGTAGGCATTTGGAGGAAAGGAGAGTTGTCTAAGGCTTGACCCCGTGAGGAGGGTTCCAGGAAATGGAAGTGTCTAGAAGGTGACAACTAGTATGAAGGGCGAGTTGAAGGTCATCAGCCCCGGAACCTGTATGTACTGTGCCTGCTGCTTCGAGGGAACAAGGAGACCAGTTGGGTTATTTGACTGAGGGTTTTCAAGGTGGAAGACGGCTGTTAGACAGTTGGAGGCCAGCTTTGGAACGACTGACACCGTGGCCTGGGCCCCGTGGGCTCATGGTCACTTTTTTTGAACTGTGCAGTGATAGTCTGTACTTTGCATAATAATTTTAGGGAAAAAAGACGTCCTAGAAACAGTTATCCTTTTTCTACGGTGAGAACATTCCAACAGCATTGGCAACTGTGTCCTCATTCCCCAAGCATAAAGGTCACTGTAACCGTCTTTTAAGTGCCTTGAGTTATGGTTGCAGGTGAACATATTTTTAAGCTTTGCTTCCTAGACAGAGCACCCAGGCTATGAATTTTAAGTTTGACTGGATCCTAGGCAACAGAAGCAAACTTAATTGTCTCTCTCTTTCCTGTACGGCTACTTTCCCTTCCTCTTTCATGCACTTCACTGTATCTGTGTATGTCTACACACACGGACAGTTGCATTTTCGAGACTGTAGGTGTTGTTTACGGAGTTGCTCGCATACCTGTAGGTTTTGTGTGTGTGTGTGTGTGTGTGTGTGTGTGTGTGTGTGTGTGTGTATCCTTCTGATATAAAAGAGCTATTCATAGTGTAACAGCCAACATATTATCAGTTTGGCCAGTATAACTGGTTATAATAGTTTTGTAAACAGAAAATCACTGTGCTTAAAAATACGTATTAATTTGCGTGACTGTTTGAGGAAAGTTGCCTATAAAGCAAATATTTTCCTTTTGATCTCTGCTATAAAACCGGGTTGTTTAATTGGTAGAGAGAGGGAAGGTTTATGACATGGTGGCATGCTGGACTTTCACATTTATCAGGTGCTGGCGATGATGCAGTAGGAGCACAGAGGGAGGGACCTGGCCGCTGGAACAGCATTCAAGGGACACCCAGCCTTGGTGACCTGGCATAGGGGGATGAGTGCATGAGCTGGGAATGGGGGAAAACGGTACAGATATGTGAAGCCCACATAGGAGGCCCTCATCATACCTGTTGGTACTGAATTCTCTGGAAAGGGGCAGGGCTCAGATGACTCCAGAATTTAACTTAAAGCATCCAGGATGATAAGATTACTTTTATATGAGAGTCAACAGAGATTTTCAGCTTCATCATCTAGACTGGGCGAATGTATGCTTGTTACTAAGCATCAGTGTGAGGTCGTAGGCTTACCTTGCACCTGCCCTTTTTGACCATAACGTTGGTCTGTCAGGTGGAGGAATTCTTAGAGACCTTAAGAGAGATGATGAAGCAGTTTGCTTAGGGCTGGCTTCCTGGTCACTCATGGGCAGAGCTGGGATTAGAGCTGCAGCTCTGGGTTCCTGGTGCCCTGTTCTTTCACTCTTGCATGCTGGTTTGCAGAAAATCCCAGTTTAGAAAGGGCCTTTGATCTCACTCTAGATCTCATCTTTGCTGTTGAGTATTTTGAAGAAATTTTGGCCTATAGAATGATTGGTTCTGAACAAATATGCGAAAGTTAAACTTAGGAGATCTTCTCCAAAGCCAAGACGATTTACTTTGTAACTTAAAAAAAAATTCTTACTCTGTTAAAACTCTCTACTCCCACTAACCATCAACTCCTTTCTTTACTGGTCCACAGAACCTGGTGGTTCTGGAGGCTTCTGTGATTTGCCAATTCCCAGTTACCTAAAGTTTCCTTTAAGTATTTTTACTCCAGAGTTATGTTTAGGGCACAGTAACCCAGATGGAATGAGTATTTGAAAATCATTCTTACTTTTTTAACAGTTGATTTACTGTGGCGTCAATGAAATCATTTCCATTTTAAGCCTTTTTTTTTTTTTTTTGGTAGTAAAGCTCCTATTGTATAACACCAAATCCAAGGATCCTAAATAAAAAGTTTCTTTAATTAAAAAAAAATGTTTATTTTGAGAGAGAGAGAGAGAGAGAGAGAGAGAGAGAACACGTGTGAGCAGGGGAGCAGGGGAGGGGCAGAGAGAGAGAGAGAGAGAGGGAGAGAGAATCCCAAGCAGGCTCCAATCAGCCCCACCTGGGACTCCATCCCACCAACCAAACCCTGAGATCATGACCTGAGCGGAGACTGAGCCACCCAGGCACTCCTCTTTAATTTTTTTTTTTTTTAATCACTCAAATAAGGGACTCAGACCATACAACACCAGAGTACTATTTCAGCTCTAAAATTATTTGGATATTTTAACATTGAAAAGACTTTTTTTTTAAAGGCTACTTGGTCCATAGTTTTGGTGATTCTGACTCACAGCTTAGAGGGACAAGACAGCACCGTTGAGTGCCTGCTGTATGTCCAGCACTGTGCCAAAAACGCTGTCCACGTATTATGACATGCGAGCTGTCCCACAAGCCGTGTCAGGCGGGTGTTTGGTCCCCCTTCTCTGCAGATAATTAACTTGCCCAAGGTCATTCGTGTCAGAGGTCAGGTCTGAATCTGCCGTGATCCCAGATCCCATGCTCATCACATCCAGAATCACCGCCTAACTCGAGAACTTTTCCCTGAAGGAGTGAAAATCAGCGTACTTCCACTGCTCAAGTGTTTCATAACAAGATTAATTCTTGTTTGGAAAGAGTTTCTGAAGAGCCATCCACCATTTCCTTGAAGTTGTTAGAGGCTGAAGTTAGAAAAAAAAAAAAAAAAAAAAAGATTTTTTGTTTTTTTGTTTTAAAGGCTGTAAAACGGCCCCGAAGCCCGATATAAATCAAGAAAGGAAAGTTCCGCCTTAGCCGCCAGTGAACACGCTTATTGGTTAGGACTGCCCGGGCTGACTCATTTCTTTTTTGCTGTGTTAGACGGCCACACCCTGCATTCCAAAAACCCTCCGCCGCCCGGCCACGCCCGCGGCCTCCGCGCCGGAGCCTCGGGAGCGGCAGTCGGCGCGCCAGCTGCCCGCGCCCCGGAGTCCCGCGCGGGTGTCCGTGTCGGGGTCGGCGCGCGCCGCCCGGCCAGGCCGCGGGGCGAGGCGCAGGGCCCGGGGCGCCCCCCTCCGTCCCCCTCCCCGCCGGGGCCGCGCGCGCGGGCGCGCGCTCACTCGGCGCCCCAGGAACCGTCCCGAGACCGCCCCCGGGGACCGGAGACGTAAGCGTGCGCCTTCGGGGACGCGTGGCTCGGATCGGGTGCCGTGCGCGGTGCGCGCCGCGCGCCGCGCGCCGCGCTGGCGGAGACGGCGGGCCCGGGTGCGGGCGGGCCCGGGTGCGGGAGGCGGCGTGCGGGGACGCGCCGCACGTGCGCGGGGCCCGGCTCCGCTTGGGGGCGTCGCGCGTTCCCGGGGCAGCCTTTCGGGCAGGCGGGCTTGCGCGGACGGCCAGGTTCCTGGGTTTGGGGGAGTCCCCCCTCAAGGTCCAGCGCCCGTGCCTGCCGAACGTCCCCGGCGAGCTCCCGTGCTGGCGGGGAGCCGGGGCCAGGGCAGCACGTGCTCCGCGTGTTTACTCCACCGCCACGCGCCCTGAGCGTTGTGGCCAGCAAGTGCTCGCGTGACCGGTGCATAGAAGTCCCCGCAGAATGCCCGGCCTGGCGCCCCCGGCCCCGTGGGTGCTTGCTCTGCGCGGCGGCCAAGTCACACCGAAGTGACAGCCCGGAGACCTGAGGTCTCCGTCCGGTCCCCTCTCTACCCTGTTGCCTTCTCCCTTGAAACTGTACGTAGAAATAAAATCGTGGAACTTCCTTAAAAATCTTCCTGTGTCGAATACGAGTCCACTAGTGCACCGAGATTTGTTTGGGTGCTGTACGTGAAGTATGTTTTTGCGAGGGGGTGGGGAGGTGTCCGGGACAGGAGAAGCCGAATCTCGTGATTATTCTGGTTGGCTGAGGACGCACACAGTGCCACAGACGTGTGTCGCCGTCAGAAACACGGACCGTCCGGGCAAGGCGGGCCGAGGGCGTCCTGGTAGCGGAGCGGGTGGCGGGAAGGTTGTAAACTGAACCACGAAGTTGCGAACGTGAATGGCGAAGCTGTGAGTGGTGCCCTTCTCCTTCATTCACGGAGACAGAGATGACTGCAAGCCGACAGGCCCTGTGGCAGAACGGCTCTTTGCAGCTGACTTCGTAGCTCTGGGAAGGAAACCTCTCTAGAAAGAAATCCACATGTAGTAATTAAATTAATTGGATGGAATTTTTAATTAGTTACACCTTGACCTCCGGGTAGCGCTGTGTCCAAGCTCACAGGCTTGTTGCTCTGTCGCTCTGACTTTAACTCATCAAGTGCCTCTGTGTGAGATGTGACAACACGGAATCCTGGTTCTTTTGAGGACCAGCCTGTGATAGCGAAAGAAATGGCGTGAAGCGCCCTGGGGTAGTTGGAAAACTCCCCCCACGGGCAGTGACAAGGGGAAAATATTTTGGTAAATCTCTCCAGTGTCTAAAATCTAAAGGGATGAAATAAACTTAGATTTTTTTAAGTTTCCTTTTTCAAGTTTGAGAGAGAGAGAGAGAATGTGGGGAAGGGGCAGAGATAGAGAGAGAGAGAAGCCCCACTCAGGGCTTGAAGTCAGGAACCCTGAGATCAAGAGTTGGACACTTAGGGGCGCTTGGGTGGCTCAGTCGGTTAAGCATCCGACTTTGGCTCAGGTCATGATCTCACAGTCCGTGGGTTCGAGCCCCGCGTCAGGCTCTGTGCTGACAGCTCGGAGCCTGGAGCCTGCTTTGGATTCTGTGTCTCCCTCCCTCTGACCCTCCCCGGTTCGTGCTCTGTCTCTCTCTGTCTCAAAAATAAACATCCAAAAAAAAAAAAAAAAAGAGTTGGACACTTAACCGACTGAGCCATCCAGGCGCCCTTAAATTCGATTTTAATTTGAGCTTTGCCTAATAATTGTGACAGGGCCGGGCGTTTAAGGACCTGCTATTATCAGGCAGTGAGATGCTTTACGCCCGTACCTCATTTAACGTTTACATTATTGCCGAGGGATAGAGGTATCGTTTGTTTTATAGTTGAAGAAGCAGCTTTGGCAAGGTTACATCATCTCCAGATTTCACAGCCGGTGAGCTGGGTTTACACTCGAAGGTGGCGTTTAAGATTTGGTCATTTTTCCATGTGAAATAATACACAGGAGTTTCTTCATTCAGAGCAGGTGTGTGTGTGTGTGTCTGTGTGTGTGTGTGTGTGTGTGTGTGTGTGTGTGTGTGTGTGTGATTTTAAACGCTCCTTGTTGCCCCCGTGCCAAAATGCCGAAGTTCAAGGAATAACGCATTTACTTTGGGAGCCCATGGTCTTCAAATATTAACTAAGCAAAGCCCTGTTCTCGATGAACCTGTTAGCGCATGTGACCGCCTCATAGTTACTGATTTAGGGTGACTTTCTACTGGTTTTTTTTTTTTTTCTTTGAAGCCCTTTTCATTGTGGACTTGCAGATTCTTCCTGCTCCTCATTCACCCAAGGGCAAGGGCAGCTCAGGAGTTCTGTCGTTGTCGAATCAAGCCGCCTGGTCCATGGACATCCAGCGGTGGCATTCTCTGCGTGTGAGCGTGCACCCGCAGTAGTTTCTCCGTGATGTGACACGTTTTTAAACTTGTTTTCAGCACACAGGTTAGCGTCGCACCTGTCTGTTAGGAACGGTGAGGTCGCAAAGGTCACGCTCTGCGCGCTATGACTTTTCTTGTCAGGCGAAGGTGACGAAGTCTCCGTGTGTCTCACCAGGGGCGGCCGACAGCAGGAGGGTCCATCTGCTGGGTCGTCTCTTGGGATGTCCCGATGACAGAGAACGAGGCCGTGAGCTGCAGTATCTATGCCAGAACTGGGTACCGCTCACACCCCCACCTTGTCGTCGTCACCGTCTGTTGACACAGAACGCCCACCTGCCTTCCGCGGCAAGATGCCGGTGCCGTGGCCTCCTCCCGAAACCTGTCTAAATGCTCGCCGCACTAAGTGACTTGAGTTCTGGAGGATGTTGAAAGCACATGCCGGTGTGATGATAACACCCCTGGGGGGTTATCTTGCGAAAATCATGGAGGGGAGGAAGTGTGCCGGGCAGCTTGGCTTTCAAAACTGGGGGTGGGGGGGATGGTCAGTTCTGGAAACTTGACACTCAGGGCTTACGTTGGCATCATCTAGCAGAACTATAACTGACAGTCTTGAAAAGACGGGTAGGGATCGATTTAGAAAGAGTGGCGACGTTCGGTATCCAGCGTCACCCCTTTCCATCTGACCTCATTTCCTTTTTGGTGGTGACCGGACAGGTATGTCAGCATTGCCGTAGGCGATGACAGGTCGGCCTCAGCCAGACAGTTAACAAAGTGCTCTGTGTTCTTTGCTCAAGGTGGGACAGATGTAGGTGGGACAAGTGGGTTTGTGTCTTGTCCCAAAGGGGGATGGTCGGGAGGGTGACGTCAGCCTCGCGCAAGGTGCCAGCGGTGTGGGGCCCTTGATAACAGTTGGAGGAAAGACCTCACGCACTGGTGGAGGTGGAGTATTTAGAACCAAGGAGGCGACAGTCCCTGAGTTCTCTGGAGCACTGGAGATGGTGGTAAAGAACGGGGACTCGGGGGCGCCTGGGGGGCTCAGTCCGTTGAGCGTCCGACTCTCGGTTTTGGCTCAGGTCATGATCTCAGAGTTCGTGGGCTCGAGCCCGAGTTGGGCTCTGCGCTGACAACATGGATCCTGCTTGGAATTCTCTCTCCCTTTCTCTCTGCCCCTCCCTCCCTCCCTCCCTCTTTCTTTCTCTCTCTCCCTCTCAAAATGAGTGGACAAACTTAAAAAACAAAAAACAGAGCAGGGACTCTGGCTTGACTTCGGGCAAGTTACTTGACTGTTCTGGGCCTCTGTCTCTTCATTCATAAAACGTGGTCAGTAATGCCTACTTTATATGGTTGTCAGAGATGTCCAAGGATTAAATTAGATAATCCACGTGAAGTGCTTAAAAACCAAGCCTGATGTAAATTGTATGTGTGAGACGCTAGTCCTCTGGTGATCCTGCCTTTACTACTTTGGGCAAGGCTGTGTACGTTTCTCGGTCTGTGTTTCAGTGTGTGCCCAGAATGGGGTAATCCGGTTTGGCCACGGGTCTGGAAACTTTGAACAGAGGTTGAAGACGCTGGGGACGCGTACCTTCGCGCAGAGGCTGAAAGGTGGTCGTTGCGTCCTGTAAAGTGAAACACAGGGGGTCACGTTCTCAGTTGTGTATGTTTTATCCAGTCCAGCAGGTGTTTTCTCTTAAGGAGCTGTCGTCTGGTATCCTAGAAATCTCCATGAAACTAGAAGTTAGAAGCGCTCTTTCTTGGTATCAGTATGATCTAACTAACAGTGATGCGATCTGAGGCACTCAGCTGAACGCAGTGGTTTCCCGGGCTGGTGGGGAGGAGTGTGCTGTGCACGTTCAGTGCGCAGAAGCCCGGGACGCTGCTAGCGGCTGCCTGCGTGGGAGGAGCCCCTCGCCCAGGAATGAAAGGTCCAGTCCGCATGTCATCAGTGCTGAGGTTGAAAGCCCCTGCTTGTTCACTCTTCAGTATGTGTTTCTGAAATTTGAATCCTGATCTTTGCTCTAGCTCTGTCAGAGGGAGCGTTAAGGGTCTGTTTAGGAAAGGGCCTGGGAGAGTTCATGTGTTCTGGAATGTGCACACGTATACAGCGTCTACACTTTATTAGCAGCCCAGCAAGATCTCATTTGCTCCGTTCCCCGGAGGAGTATTTTACAGGGGTTCAGGAGTCAGATAAGCCTGTGTTTGCATCTCGGCCGTACTGAATTAACCCGCTGTGTGATTTGGGGGGCAAGTTTCTTTATCTGTGAAAACCCAGTCCCTGTCTCATGAGAGTCGCAGGAATAAACGAGGCCATGTACATAAATCTTGCAGTCCGGTTCGTAGGCACAGTAGTAAGCCATTGTTTTGTTTTGTTGTTTTTTTAAATTAACTTTTATTTATTGATTGGTTTTGGTGGTGGGATTAACGGAGGCTTGCTGACATGTAAGACTTGGAAAGAGGATGAATAGAGAAATTGGATTTCTAATAGCAGAAAGACAAGAAACAGAAAAGGGGTCCTGGTCAGGATTCAGGAGGCTGGAGTCTTAGGAAGTGTGAACTGTGGCCTGTGGGGAAGGCCCGTGGCATGCACCGAGGGCAGAAACGCTCCAGAGCGGGCACAGCAAGAGCCCTGTTACCCGCCCCCCTCTCCGGCCCTGTACTCACCTCCCCACCCCCACCCCGCTGCTGGGACCCGCCCGGGGCCTTTCTGCCTCTGTGAGCTGTTCTACCGTCAAAACTTGTTTGGAGCGTTTGATCTTGGGCAGTTTAATTAACTCTGTTTTCTCATCCTACTCTTGATATTGTGGTCTCTTAATAGATTTCCTAGTGCCTTAGGGTACAGGCAGCACCCCCAGCCTCGTGTACACGCAAACACGTGAACTCTGCAGCCTCGGTGACTTCCTATACCCGCTCAGCCTCCCCACGGAAGATGCAGCAAAGCTTTCACGTGACTGCTCTTCCTGTCACCGCATTGGTGTGGCAGTCGCGTTCTAGGAGTCCGGAGGCCATCCGTGAGTCAGCCAGCACATCCGTGAGATCAGTGGAAAGTTCGTGTATCTGACTTAAGAGGGATTTGGTGCATGTGTGATGAGGCGTGGGTGGAAAGATTGGCCAAGCCGCCCACGGTGCCCACAGCCCACCTGCTCTCTGCTTTGTAAAGGGAGAGAGTTTTGCGGCTCGGTTCGTCTTCCAGGATTGGCCGGAGAGACGCAGCAGTGAAAAGTTCCCTGGCTTAGCAAGAGGCTCTTACTCAGGTTGGAGGGTTGGAGTTAGTTAGTGGACTCTTTTTTTTTTTCTTTTTAATAATTTATTTTTTAATTTACATGCAAGTTAGTTAGCATATAGTGCAACAGTGATTTCAGGAGGAGATTCCTTGGTGCCCCTCCCCCACTTAGCCCATTTCCCCCCTCCCACCACCCCTCCCGTAACCCTCTGTTTGTTCTCCATATTTATGAGTCTCTTCTGTTTTGTTCCCCTCCCTGTTTTTATAGTATTTTTGTTTCCCTTCCCTTACGTTCATCTGTTTTGTCTCTTAAAGTCCTCATAGGAGTGAAGTCATAGGATTTTTGTCTTTCTCTGACTGGCTAATTTCGCTTAGCATATTACCCTCCAGTTCCATCCACGCAGTTGCAAATGGCAAGATCTCATTCTTTCTGATTGCCGAGTAATACTCCATTGTATGATATACCACATCTTCTTTATCCATTCATCCGTCGATGGACATTTGGGCTCTTTCCATACTTTGGCTATTGTCAATAGTACTGCCATAAACATGGGGGTGCGTGTGTCTCTTTGAAACAGCACTCCTGCAGCCCTTGGATAAAAACCTAGTAGTGCAGTTGCTGGGTTGTAGGGTAGCTGTTAGTGGATTCTTAAAGAGATTTCATTTTTGCGCTCAAGGTCCCTGCTGCCTTTGAACTGAATCGTTTGCATCCTACTGAACACGGGACTTGAGCCCTCGAGTGGAGTGAATGTCAGTACGCTCCCCCGGCAACTTGCCTGTCTCTGGGTTTGTGGAAGTCTCTCCTCTTGGAGCAGCGGAGAGACTTCACGCTGTTAGAGCAGGAACGGCCCGGGAGCAAAGCGCAGCAGCCACAGCCCAAGCGGCACGTGGAAGAGGAAGGACTTGGGGATCAAAACCCACTTCTGAGGAATTTGCGACACAGGCTAAGCCCCGTAGTGCTCGTAGGCCGTCATGAGGCCACCCTTCAAACTTGCTTAACTCCCCTGATTAAACGGAAAGAGAAGGTGACGTGCCAGACGCTCCTGGCCTCACGCTGCCTGAGGGTTGCTGGGTTGAGAGCAGTAATGACGGAAACTCGGTGGTTCTACCAGAGAACCCTGAGCTGGGTACACAGAGTCGCAGACCTCTGTGCGGTCAGAAGGAAAGAGGTTGATCATCCAGAGGAGCTGAAAGTCAGGTTACTGATGGACGAAGGGGATGACAGACAACGCAGAGTCCTAGGTGGCGCCATGGCCACAATTCTTGAAGCCCGATTCGATGATTTCCCCACTTAGGGTTCTTCCCCATCACACTTTGCTTTCTCAGATGTGGGTGAGACTAGAAAATTCCCTGAGCTGCGACAGGCATGTTGAAAGGGCTCGAAGGCTGACCGTGTATTTGCTTCTGCCGGGTCGCGTGCCACACTGTTTGCTAGCGAGATCTTGGGTTCTGGACTTGTGCCGAGTGACCAGACGTGAAGATAGGTTTTTGCAGGTTGAAACGGAGTCCCGTCGAAAGGCCCAGACGCATCTCGGACACAGAGGGAGCAGAGCGATTTAAAAGTGTCAAAGTAGACCAGAACAGTGCACCTCCTGACCCGTGTCCATGGGCTTGTATTCTTCACAGTTTAAGCTTGGTGTGTGATGAATTCTTTGATGTACTGATTTAAATAGGTCTCGTGGGTGTAGTCTTCCTCTCTGAAAAAACATCCGACCCCCCTCCCAGAAATTCCTAGAGCCTTCATTTCACTGGAATCGCCGGTTTCCACCAGCAGCGTGGTTGGTCTGTGGGTACCGGACGTGAGGGCCGGGTAGACCCCTCGCCCCTTCTCACTTGGGAGAGAAGACCAGACCCCGAAAGGGACCGAAAGACATGTGCGGGGTGAGCGGGTCCGTGGGGGATCCTGTCACTGTGCCGGGGCCGTCTGTGCGCCTTTGAGATCCGACCGTTAGGTTCCAGACCGCGCTTCGCCTTGCCCTGGCCCCTGACCCCCGCAGAGCCCCCCCCCCGCCCCCCACGGTGCGGTGTCAGCCACACAGGAAGCCACAGAACGTAGCTCCGTCCCATGCCCACCATGCTTTCTTGGGATTGCTCGTGGGGTTCCTCGTGAATTCTGCTTCGAGCAAACAGATTCCAGCCTCCGGGCTACGTGACGGTTTGTACTTCTCCCCACACATGTTCAGCTGGCATTTTTATTTTAACGCCACCGTGAGTGCAGTTAGATGTGCCGTCTCCTGATCGTCTTGCTGATGAACCGCAAGGCTAACAGGCCACCCCGGCGAGTCCTCTAGGGGACGGTACCCTGCAGACACGCTTGCTTCGCGGCTGGCCCCCGTCTTCACCGTGAGCGCACTCGTCTCTGGGACTGGTGAGGCAAGGGTGTGATGACCGTTGCAGTACCAGTCTCGTGTGTTTTTCGGTTTGTGTGCGTGCTCCTGCTGCTGCTTCGAAAGTGTTGAGAAAAACGGAGTGTAGCTCAGTGCTTATTCATGCTGGAAATGCGGGGTTCGTCCTGTGAGTGACTCCCGTGAGCATGAGTAAAGCGAGCCGGGACACATCGTTGTAGTTACAATGTCATCTCACCCATTCCGGCTTTGCTAGGGAGCCTATCCTGTAATTGTCAGGAAATCGCACAGATTACCCAACAGCCAGAGAAGCCCCCGGTCAGAGCAGTTCATAGCCAGAATGTCACTGGTTTTTTTCATTGTGTGTTTTTTAAAAATTTTTTATGACAGAGAGAGACAGAGCACAAGCGGGGGAGGGGCAGAGAGAGAGGGAGACACAGAATCCGAAGCAGGCTCCAGGCTCTGAGCTGTCAGCCCCGAGCCCGACGTGGGGCTCGAACCCACGAACTGAGATCATGACCTGAGCCAAAGTCAGATGCTTAACTGACCGGGCCGCAGGTGCCCCCATTGTGGTTTTTTATTGCTAAGATTCTTTTAAAGTTTTTAAATAAATACAAGGAAATAAAGTTTTAAATGAAAGAAGTCTGCGGTTACTTGGTTGTCAAGATGATATGTCCGTCTTTTGGGCATTTGGGGTTCTGGAAGCTGTGGTTCCTTTTAAAATCTATTCATACAAGACTGCTTTTTTAATACTTTGTTGACACTGTTAAGCTGGAAGTTTTCCTGCCGTCCACGTTGTTGACAGTAATAGATTTTTGCGCGGTTGAGCAGCCGTTGGAGGAAGACCTGTCTAGCAGGTCACCCGGGAGAGTCACCTTCTTACAGCCTTAGCATTCACTTCCAGGAGCGGAGTCCTCGGGAGGGTCAGGAGCCTGATGTTGTTTACTCTGACTGTGTCCATCCGTGCCTCGGGTGGAGATGTGGAAATGAAATGTTTCCAACCCAGAAACCCGTCCTCACCAGCCGGCCCAGATCGGGGAGGTCGGGGGGCACGGTGTTCCACAGACTCCGGGGTGTTAGGATGGCCAGATGGCGTGTGGTGCAAAAACCACTGCGTCCCGGTGACCCTGCAGGGAGCCGACCAGCAGGTGGAAAACAGAGAGACATCTAATGATCTCTGTGCGTGAAGAGCTACTCCCCTTCCCGGCCCTGGATTCAAGTCCAGGCCTGTCCTTAGCCCCCACCGTGTCCTCCCGACTTCTTCCTTCTCAGGCTGCCACCGTGTTCCGAGGAGCTTCCTTCTCTGAAACCGCCTGGACCACAGTCTCCAAACATGGCATGTCCGTGGTGGGGAGCAGGGAGGCTGGGAGTTGTTGTTTTTAAACTGTGACTCGAGTCCGCTAGAGGGACTGATCCCTCTACAGAGCCTGTGTCTACACCCGCCTGTGCCCCACCACAGCCCACAGAACGCCCTCGGCATAGCTCCTGCCCCACAGTGGGCATGGCCGCGCGCATTCTGCTGCCCGGTCCCCTGGCCGCTGGCCACGTGCAGACTTCTACAGCACATACATGACCGTGCAGTGAAAATGCACTAAAATGAACAATCTGGTTTCTAACGCGCACCCGCTGCATTCAGGTGTTCAGTAGCCACGCGGACCTCTTGGGGGGGGGGGGAGCAGATACAGAACATTTCCCTCCTCTTGCTCCGGGGAAGGTGGTGCGTGCGGCCTCAGGGAGAAGAGAGGCCGGACGGCACTGAATCCCTTGTCCAGGAATTCCTGTGTAAATCAAAACATTTCCAGGGCTTACTTTGCTCCTTTAAGCCAAATGAAGGTACGTCGCTGAAAATTTTAGGTTTGTGCACGTTTGAACTTGGCATTGTAGCAGAGCCTGGCAGGTTTGAGAGCAGCCCGGGCTGAACCTTGGGCAGGTGGGGCACGGCCGGTGCGGGTTGGCCCGGGCCCAAGGCAGGAGACTAGAAGCCGCTTGGATTCACCGCGCAGGGAGGTTGGTGAGGTGGCTTGTACCCGGGCTGCGAGCCGGGCACGTGACCTGGGGGTCGGCCGCAGCTGGAAGTCACGCGGCTCGGGCTGCGGAAACGAATGGGGGGCCCGGGTACTGACCCTCAAGGGGCAGCCGGGCCGAAGCCACAGAGGGGGTCCAGACAGGTCTGCGGTGAGGGACGTGCCGACCCTTCCGCCGGGGCCTCCGTCGCGCGCGGGGCAGGCCCTTTGCTGGGGTAGAGCCAGCCGCCAGGGACGGGAAGGGCCCACGCCTGGCAGGTCGCTGTGTGTTGAGCCGAGTACCTGTCGAGCGGGGTGCAGGGTGCTGGGGGCAGGGTGAGCCCCTTCAGACACGCGGCGTCCAGCAAATCGCTTTCACTGCGTCCCTCCAGCGGGACTCCCACCCCTCTCGGGGTGGGGGCTGTGGCGCAGACCCTGCGGCAGAGGGGGTGCAGTTTTAGGTTCTTAAATTGGTTGAAAACTTGCTGAAGTGCGTTGTTTTGCAAGGTGTTTGTGTTTTTTTCTTAATCAAAGTTGGTATTTTAATTCCAGCGAGTTAACCTACAGTGTAACACTAGTTTCAGGAGTTCAAGGTAGTGATTCTGCACCGCCGAACGTCACCCCGCGGTCCTCACGACAAACACACGCCTTCGTCCCCAGTCACCTGTTATCCCATCCCCCACCCGCCTCCCCTCCGGCGACCATCAGTGTGTTCTCTGTAGCGAAGAGTGCGTTTCTTGCTTTCACTTTCTTTCCTTTTGCTTGTTTCCATTTGTTAAATTTTCCCTGTGAGTGAAATCATATGGTATTTGTTCTCAGACATGTTACTTAGCATTAGTCTCTCTGGTTCTATCCACGTGGTTGCAACTGGCAAGGTTTCATTCTG
The DNA here is from genome assembly GCF_018350175.1 of Felis catus. Taxonomy (NCBI): domain Eukaryota; kingdom Metazoa; phylum Chordata; class Mammalia; order Carnivora; family Felidae; genus Felis; species Felis catus. The sequence goes on along the minus strand of NC_058378.1, from coordinate 6,776,132 downwards.
TTTTATGGCTGATACTCCATTGTATATATTCTCTGGTGTGTATGTATATATGTGTGTAAATATACGTATACACACCACACCTTTATCCATTCGTCAGTCGACAGACATTTGGGCTGCTTCCATAATTTGGCTGTTATTGATAATGCTGCGATAAACATAAGGATGCGTGTACCACTTAGTTCATTTTTTTTTTTTTTAATTTGGATAAATACCTAGGAGTGCATTTGCTGGACGTAGGGTAGCTCCGTTGTAAACTTTTTGAGGAACCTCCATACTGTTCTCCACGGTGGCTGCACCAGTCTGCGTTCCCACCAACAGGGCACGACGGTCCCCTTTTCTCCGTATCCTTGCCAACACCCGTTGTTTCTTGCCTTGTTGATTTTAGCCATTCTGACAGGTGTGAGGTGATATCTTGTGGTTTTGATTTGCATTTCCCTGATGCTAAGGGGTGTTTAAGCAGCTTTTCATGTGTCTATTAGCCGTTTGTGTGTCTTCTTTGGAAAAATGTCTCTTCATGTCTTCTGACCATTTTTTTCACGGATTATCCATTTTTTGGGTGTTCAGTTTGTATGTTCTTGATGTATTTTGGATAATGACCCTTTATTGCATATCATCTGAAAAATACCTTCTCCTATTCAGTAGGTAGCCAGCAGCCTTTTAGTTTTGTTGATTGTTTCCCTCGCTGTGAAGAAATTTTGTATTTTGATGGAATCCCAGTAGTTCATTCTTGCTTTTGTTTCCCTTGCCTCAGGAAACATCTGGAAAGAGCTATTAACGGCCGATGTCACAGAGATTACTGCCTATACTTTCTTCATGGACTTTTATGATTGCGGGTCTCACATTGAGGTCTTTAATCCATTTTGAATTTTGTGTGTGGGGGTGTTTGCTGTAAGAAAGTGGCCCAGTGTTATTCTTTTGCGTGTAGCTGTCCACTTTTCCCAGCACCATCTGTGAAGAGACTGTCTTTTTCCCCTTGGGTATTCTTTCCTGCTTTGTTGAAGATAAATGGACCATATAATTGTGGGCTCATTTCTGGGTTTTTCTATTGTGTTCTGTTGATCTGTGTGTCTGTTTTTGTGCCAGTACCATACTGTTCTGGTCACTATAGCTTTGTTATTTAACTTGAAATCTGGAATTACAGTAGCTGCAGCTTTGCTTTTCATTTTCAAGATTGCTTTGGCCATTCAGTGTCTTTTGTGGCTCCACATTTTAGGACTGTTTGTTCTAGCTCTGTAAAAAATGCTGTTGGTAGTTTGATAGGGGTTGCATTCAATCTGTAGATTGCTTTGGGTGTATAGACATCTTAGCAGAATTTCTTCTTCCAGTCAATGAGCGTGGAATGTCTCTCCATGTCTTTGTGTTGTCTTCAGTTTCTTTCATCAGTGTTTTATAGTTTTCAGAGTACAGGTCTTTTATCTCTTTGGTTACGTTTATTCCTAGATAATCTCATTATCTTTGGTGCAATTGTAAATGGGACTGTTTTCTTAATTTCTCTTTCCGCAGCTCCGTTATTGGTGAATAGAAGTGCAACACGTTTCTGTACGTTGATTTGGTATTTTGCGACTTTCCTGAAATAGTTCGATTAGTTCTAGCGGTTTTCTGGTGGAGTTGTTCAGGTTTTCTGTATATAGTATGTCACCTTCAGATAGTGAAAGGTTTACTTCTTCCTTACTAATTTGGATGCATTTTTGCTGTCTGTTGTGGCTAGGACTTCTAGGACTGTGTTGAATAAAAGTGATGAGAGTGGAGACCCCTGTCTTGTTCCTGATTTCAGATTTTCCCCGTTTCGGATGATGTTAGCAGTGGGTTTTTCATACATGGCCCCTATTTTGTTGAGGTGTATTTCTTCTAGACCTACTTTGTTGAGGGTTTTTATCATGAATGGATGTTGTACTTTGTCAGATGCTTTTTCTGCCTCTATTGAAAGGATCATATGGTTCATCTCTTTTCTCTTATTGATGTGATGGTCACATTGCTTGATTTGTGAATATTGAACCACCCTGGCTGTCCCGGAATACATCCCACTTGATTGTGGTGAATGATGTTTTTAAAGTATTGTTAGATTCAGTTTGCTAGTATTTTCCTGAAAATGTTTGCATCTATGCCCGTCAGAGATAGTGGCCTATAGTTTTCTTTTTCTGTGGTGTCTTTATCTGGTGTTGGTAGTAGGGTAATGCTGGCCTCACAGAATAAATTTGGAAGTTTTCCTTTTCCAATATTTTGGGACAGTTTGAAAAGAATAGGTATTATCTCTTTTTAAAATTCGTCTGTGAAGCCATCTGGTCCCGGACTTTTGTTTGTTGAGAGTTTATTGATTACTGAGTCAATTTCATTGCTGGCAATTAGTCTGTCCAAATTTTCTTTCTTTTTTTTTTTTTTTTTTTTTTTAATTTTTTAATGTTTACTTTTGAAGGAGAGAGAGAGAGCGCGCACACAAGCAGGGTACGGTTAGAGAAAGAGATGGAGACACAGAATGTGAAGCAGGTTCCAGGCTCCAGGCTGTCAGCCCAAAGCCCGACACAGGGCTTGAACTCACAAGCTGTGAGATCAATACCCGGAGCCAAAGTTGGACGCTTTACCAACTGAGCCACCCAGGTGCCCCAGATTTTCTAATTCTTCCTGTTGCAGTTTTGATAATTTATATGTTTCTAGGAATTTATCCATTTCTTCCAGGTTGTCCAGTTTGTTGGCATATAGTTTTTCATAATAATCTCTTATAAATGTTTGTATTTCTGTGGTGTTGGTTGTTACTTTCCTTTCTCATTTGTGATTTTATTTATTTGGGTCTTTTCTCTTTTGTTTTTAGTAAGTCTTGCTGGAGACTTATCAGTTTTATCAATTTTGTCAAAGAACCAGTTCCTGGTTTCATTGATTTGTTCTATTATTTTTATTTATTTTTTTAGTTTCTATGTCATTTATTTCTGCTCTGATCTTTATTATCTCCTTCTTTCTGCTGGCTTTAGGCTTTGTTTGTTGTTCTTTTTCTGCCCTTTTCAGTGTAAGATTTTTCTTCTCGAAGTAGGCCTGTATTGCTCAATTCTTCTCTCTCAGAACTGCATTTGCTGCATCCCAAAGGTTTTGAACCATTGTGTTTTCATTTTTATTTGTTTCGATGGATTAAAAAAAAATTTATTTTCTGGTTGACTCATTCATTGTCTAGTAGCATGTTATTTAACGTCGCATGTGTTTGTGGTCCTTCCAGATTTTTTCCTGTGGTTGACTTCAAGTTTCATAGAATTGTGGTCAGAAAAGGTACATGGTATGACTTCGGTTTTCTTGAATTTGTTGAGGCCTGTTTTTTGGCTTAATATGTGATCTGTTCTGGAAAATGTTCCGTGTGCACTTGAAAAGAATGTGTATTCTGCTGTTGTAGGATGGAATGTTCTGAATATGTCTGTTAAACTCATCCGGTCCAATGTGTCACTCAAAGCCATTGCTTCCTTGTTGATTTTGTGTTGAGATGACCTATCCATCTGTTAAGTGGGGTGATAAGTTCCCCTACTAATGTTGTATTACTATTGATTATTTCCTTTGTGTTTGTTATCAATTGTTTTAAATATTTGGATGCTCCTATATTGGGTGCATAAATATTTACAGTAGTTATATCGTCTTGTTGGATTGTCCCCTTTGTTATTATATAGTGTCCTTCTTTGTCTCCTGTTACAGACTTTGTATTAAAGTCTAGTTTGTCTGATGTTGCTACTTTGACTTTTATTTGGCGATCATTTGTATGATGAATGTTTCTCCATGTCTTCACTCTTAATCTGCAGGTGTCTTTCAGGCTGAAATGATTCTCTTGTAGATAGCATAGAGGTGGGTCTTGTTTTCTACCCATTCATTCACCCTGTGTGTTTTGATTAGAGTGTTTAGACCATTTACATTTACAGTTATTATTGATAGACTTGTATCTATTGCCATTTTATTACTTGTTTTGTGGTTGTTTCTGGAGATGGTCTCTGATCCTTTATCTTTATTTCATGGTTTGCTCGTTTTCTTTAGTGATGTATTTTGATTCCTTTTTCTTTATTTGTTGCATATTTATTAGTAGTTTCTAAGTTGTAGTTACCGTTAAATTTGTATATAACGTCTTCTGCATATAGCAGTCTGTATCAAGTTGATGGTCGTGTAAGTTTGAACCCATTCTTTATTTCTGCCCTTCTCATGTTTTAGGTGTTTGTTGTCATATTTAACATCCTTTTATTTTGTGAGTTCCTTGACTGATTTTTTTTTATAGAAACATTAATTTGTACTACTTTTGTGTTTCCTACCTTCACGTTCTCATTTATGTTCTTTCCTTTCCATTCACAGAGTCCCCTTTACTAGTTTGTGCAGGACTAGTTTGTGGTCATGAACTCCTTTAATTTTTGTTTGGGAACCTCTTTGTCTTTCTATTCTGAATGACTGCCTTGCTGGATAGAGTATTCTTGGCTGTAGATTTTTCTCAGCACTTTGAATATATCATGTCAGTCCCTTCTGGCTTGCCAAGTTTCTGTGGAGAAATCTGCACCTAGCCTTACAGGTTTTCTCTTGTAAGTTAAGAACACGCTTTGCCTTGCTGCTTTTTTTGTTTGTTTGTTTGTTTTTCATTTATCACTATATTTTGCAGATTTATTTACAATATGTCTTGGTGTTGGCCTGCTTTTATTAATTTTTATGGGTGTTCTCTGTTACTCCAGGATCTGAATGTCTGTTTCCTTTCTCTGGTTAGGGAAGCTTTCTGCTGTTATGTCTTCATGTAAGTTTTCTGCCCCCTTTTCTTTCTCTCCTTCTTCTGGGATCCCTGTAATATAAATGCTACTATGTTTGATGAAGTCACTGAGTTCACTAAGTCTTTTCTCGTGTTGTTTAATTCTTCTCTCACTCTGCTGTTCATCTTCATTATTTTCCATAATTCTGTGTTCTGTGTCATTTATTAGTTCCTTTGGTTCCTCCATCCTTGTGTTCATTGCATCACGCCTGTTTGCAGTCTCCTTTATTGCACTCTTTGTCTCTGATTGATTCTTTTTTAACTCTTCTGTCTCTGTGGTAAGGATCTCCCTGATGTCTTCTATTCTTCTCTCAAGTCCAGTGAGTATCCTTATGATTGTTGCTTTAAATTCTCCATCAGGCATGTTACTTGTGTGTTTCTCCTAGAACTCTGGTTGTGGCTTCACCTTGTTTTTTCATTGGGGATAAATTCCTCCATCTTTGCATTTTGTCTAAGTCTCTGCCTTCTTCTCTGTGTTAGAAAAGCCAGTTATGTCTCCTGCTCCTGAAAGTAATGACCTTATGAAGAAAAGGTCATGTAGTGCCCAGAGCCAGTGCTTCAGGGAGTGTCTCCAGTGTGTTGCTGCCTGTGCTCTGCTGTTGTGTTTTGGCTGCTCAACCTTCAGACCATTGGTCTGCAGAGGCTCTCCTTGTCTGCTGTGGGCAGTGCTTGGGCCCTAGCCTGAATGTGGAGAGTTTTAACTAGGTGTGTTCTGGTCTGCTTGTGAAATGAGATCTGGTGCCACCTCCACCTAACCCTGCAGAGCTCTCTGGTCGGGGGACATGTTGTGGGCAGCGGTTTGTGCTGTTCTGTGGGAAGGTGCCTGCTGTGCTGGGACAGAGGCAAGCATGACCGAGGGGGGCAGTCCTGCCAGAGTACAGGGTGTGGGACTTGGCGTAAGCAGGTCAGCCAGCCAGTGTCAGCTCCCTGCTGCTTCCCTCTGGTGGCTCTGTGCTTATGCTGAGGGGTGGAGGAGGGAAATGGCCTTAGCCAGCTTCTTTGTTCCTGGAGAGGTATCTCCCTGGAGGCTGCCTCTCAGGGATGTGCTCTGAGATCAAATAGTTGGCCCCAGGCATTCTTCAGATGTTGTTTCCACACCCACACTGTCTGCCCCCAGGTTGTTTTCCTGCCTTCTCTCCAGAAGCAGCACAGTGCCCTCCAGGCTCTATCCCAGCCAAGCCTGCTGGCTTTAAGCCCCGCTTGTGGCTAGAAGTCAAAAATTCAGCCCCTCTCGTTTTCCAAGCCAATGGCTTTGGGGAAAAGTTCTTCTTGTGCCTTCCAGGTGTGCTCCTCTCTTGCCTTCTCCCACCATGGCTCGCTCCTCTCCGCAGCACCCGAGATCCGTGTTTTGCCTCAACCGTATCTCCATATTTCCTGCCTTCTTTGATGTGGCCTCTTATCCAGCTTTGGTTATGGAGTTTTGTTCTGTGGATCTTCAGGTCGATTTTTGGGATACTTAGGATGATTTGATAATTATCTACGTAGTATTTGTGGGATGAGAGGAGCCTAGGGTCCTCCTACTCTGGGGCTGTATTCCCCCTCAGTGTCAGACTTTTCCTGTTGTTTTTAAATAATATGTTTGTGGTCACCAAATTACAAAGATAAAGAAGGCAGTCCTGTCCAATTGGGCAGGGAAGATAAAGAATCTAGGAAGTCCCTATCCCGGAGCCAGAAGGATGAGCGGGAGGTCAGAGGGCCTGCAGCTGGGGATTCAGGGAAGGGGGTCTTCTGGGTGAGTTCACTAGGGCTCGATAAATAACCATTTACACCTGGCCAGTTCTCAGGACCTCTCTCTTCTCGGGGTCCCTGTGGTTTGTCATTTTGGCCAAAACAAGGGAGAAGGAGAAGGCACTGAAAAGAACATCCAGGGGCGCCTGGGTGGCGCAGTTGGTTAAGCGTCCGACTTCAGCCAGGTCACGATCTCGCGGTCTGTGAGTTCGAGCCCCGCGTCGGGCTCTGGGCTGATGGCTCAGAGCCTGGAGCCTGTTTCCGATTCTGTGTCTCCCTCTCTCTCTGCCCCGCCCCCGTTCATGCTCTGTCTCTCTCTGTCTCAAAAATAAATAAACGTTAAAAAAAAAAAAATTAAAAGAACATCCAACTGAAAATACTGTATCTTGACTATACAGATACCAAAAATAAATTGATTCCCAGTGTGCCGTCAGCTCTGGATCATGAACATTTTTGCTCCTGGTATTTCTTCAATTTACTGTAACCTCATAGACATTTTTAAATTCAGTTTCCTTTTTATGTTTTCTACCCAGAGCCCACCACTCTCCTTGCTCATATGATGACTTAGGATAACTGTAAATTTGCACCCAGCAGACAGTGGGCATTCGGTAAATCCATGCTCGCCAAGTAAATGAGCAAATGTTGAGCAGGCATAATTTAAGGCTTTCAGCTGCTTTTCACCGCATGAAATCTTTGCGGAGATCTCTAATTTAAACCTGTGCGTTTTAGGGGCACCTGGGTGGCTCAGTCGGTTAAGCGTCCGACTTCAGCTCAGGTCACGATCTCACAGTCCGTGAGTTCGAGCCCCACGTCGGGCTCTGTGCTGACGGCTCAGAGCCTGGAGCCTGCTTCAGATTCTGTGTCTCCCCCTCTCTCTGCTCCTCCCCTGCTCATGCTCTGTCTCTCTCTGTCTCAAAAATAAATAAAAACATTAAAAATAAATAAATAAACCTGTGTGTTTTGTTCTCTGTGTTGTGTCGTGGGATGGTTTACATTTACTGAGAGGTGATCACTGTGGTCAGGCCTTCTCTGTGCTTCTGAGGCTGGCACTGCTGTTCTCAGTCACTTCCATGAAGTGGCCACACAGCGAAGAAGAGGATGACCTGGTCTTTGCTCCAGAGGGGCTCGCTAGGGGTCCCCTGTGCTAGGGGTCCATTTCAGTGGAATGAACCCTGTCTTCACGCACCTCTGCCCAGGGCCTCAGGGTAGGGAGGACTTGCTGGGGAAGGGGCAAGGGGGAGGCCACAGGCGTCATCCCAGGCCCGGCTCAGCGGCCCCCGTGAGGTCCCGGGCGGGCCTGCCATGCTCTGTCGCTCAGGGGTCACTCCAGGAGACTGGAATGCAGATGGGAATTTCGTACCAAAACCGTTTTAATACACTTGCAAAATCATGGCACTTCTTCCTTTCTGCCCTTTGGCTGTGACTGTTACTTAGAATTTTATTGTGAAAGTAGCTTATTGTGAAAAGTAAGGGAAACGTACATGAAGTTTTGTTTCTATCTTTATTTTTTTCCCCCCACTTTGTTTGTTTTCTGAATATCTAATCTTTCTTGATCCCTGGAGCACGGAGGAGTCAGCAGCTCTGGGTCCCGGCTCCCTGTGCGTCAGGGCGCCAGGTGGGGGAAGCCATGGCGTGTTAAGTCCAATGAAGTGTGCCGGCTTCCAGGTTCATGCCGTGCCTGTGCTGGCTTCACTGAGTCCTCAGGACTCGACACTGTGGCCCGTCATCGTCCGTAGCTGTGAGAGGTGAGCACCCTGGGGATCGGAGAGCTGCGCCGATGTCTGGCCGTGCAGCTGGGCGCAGATCTGGAGAAATGCAGCTTCTTGCTCTTTCTTTCACTTGGAAAGTTTGCCAGGGGACCTACGGCAGAAATGCTGGCGGGCGAAGGGCGTGTGTCGGGCCGCCTCTTCTGGGAGCAGAAGCCAGGCAACCACTTGAACGGGGACGGAGTTAGAGCAGGCTCTGGGTCAAGTGTTGTTAAGGATAGTAGATACAATGGGTGGAACAGTGATGGGGATGAAGGGCACTGACCGGTGAGCACAGAGTAATGTGGAGAATCGGTGAGTCCCTGGGTGGTACCCCCGGAACGGGTGCCACACTGGGTTAATGGTACTGCGGTGAAAAAGTAAAATAAAATTGAAAAAAGAAAACACGGGGAAAAATGAAAACTGTTGTCACAATGAGAACTGTGGGAGGTTAGCCATAATATTTGCCATCAGCAACTAAACTGAAACGTTAAAAAGAAAAGAAAAGAAAACTTCAGAACAACCACCAAATGGAGAAGCAGGCCAATGATATAAACACATATACATACACGTTATAAAAAACAAAACAAAACAACAGAATTATCAGCTACAATAAGGGGTTGGAGCTGTGACGGATTAGCTAATAAAAAAGTAAGCGGGGCGCCTGGGTGGCGCAGTCAGTTAAGCGTCCGACTTCAGCCAGGTCACGATCTCGCGGTCCGTGAGTTCAAGCCCCGCGTCAGGCTCTGGGCTGATGGCTCGGAGCCTGGAGCCTGTTTCCGATTCTGTGTCTCCCTCTCTCTCAGTGCCCCTCCCCCGTTCATGCTCTGTCTCTCTCTGTCCCAAAAATAAATAAAAAAAAAAAAGTTGAAGAAAAAAAAAGAAAAAAAAGTAAGCAGACCTGTGTAGGACATAGAAATAATGGGTCCTGGGGGGCAAGGAAGAGGCTGCACCTTACAGCCCAGTGAGAGCTGGTGCACATCGGGACCTAGACGTTGGAGGGGACGTAGCTGGGGCGCGCGGTCTGGTGTAGAGTGGCTGCGGGCCGGGTGTCTAACTGCAGACTCCTCGCTGTGACACCGTCACAGGCAGCTGCCGCCCCGGAGCCAGGAGCCGGCCTTCTGTACCGCGGTGTCTTTCCAGAAACTTCCTTGTGCTGACAAAACCAGCCGGCAAGTGAAACCCGTGTTTAAGGGACCCAGATGCATTTTTGCAGATCAGGCAATCAAGGGTGAATTTGTAGCCAAGAGGCACTAAATTGATAAACTGGCACAGAGAGGAAAGAGCCCACCCTTTTTCTCAGAACCTGTATGTTTCTTTTATTCAACCAGACGGTTGCTCGTGATACATACACGTTTGGGTGGTTTCATATCCCGCCTCCACCCCCCGCCATGGTACTTCACCATATTCCTCAGACTTTTAACACTGAGTGGTTTGCTTACCCGTGTTGTGTCTCTGACTTACCACTCGGGGACTGTTGAGGATTAAGCTTTTTACACTTTCTTTTTTGTTGTTTGCCCCTCGGATAAATAACATGGCTGATAAGGAACTAGCGCCCCATTTATGAAGTGCCTTCCAGCCAGACGGCACCCCAGGCTTTATTGTTTGGGACCACCTAGAATTGTAATTGCGTGTAATTCAGTTTGGGATTGTATCTCTTGGGCTCTATAACCATTTGTCAGAGACTTCCCTAATGCCTTGTAGGGCTGGCGATTTCTGTGTGCATGGTGGGCTTTTTAGTTAGTTACCACTGCATTTCTGTACCGCTTCCTTGTGAATATGGAAGAATGGTTCTTCCAGAAGAGCTCCTTAAAGACTTTCCCTCTAGACGGTTTGCTGCATAATACAGGTTTGCTCTGCGGGATTCATTTGTGACTTGGTGCCCCCTGGCTCCATGCAGTGTGTAATTTATCATTTGATTAAAACGTGAGAGAGGGAGAAATTCTCAGCCTTGGCCTTGGACCCAGTTGATATCGAGCCATCGGCCCTGCCTTCTTTGTCCGTTTCACTTCGTATTTCGTTCTGTTTTTCTCCCTCAGAACTCTCCGAAAAAGCCTTTAACTCATTAAGTATGTTTTGGGAGGTTCAGATGTTAAGGCCTATAGACACTCTCCATTTTCTGGGCTTTTTAAAGGTAGGTTTTGTTAAAACACAGAGTGCTGAGAGAGAAGATAATTAATTGCCTGTGATCTTACATTTAGGTAACATCTGATGTTGAAGATAAAGAAAAAGAGAGCATATATGCAGTTAACGTACAAATGGTATCAAAAGGCACAGAAAAAGAGGTAAAAGCCTCACTTGAAATATAACTGTTACTACATTTCTCATGATTTCTTCCAGAAAAAAAGTGTTTTTGGCCCATGTCAGTATCTATCTGGCTCTCTGCCTTTTACGTTGTTTAACAAAGGTATTAAATATATATACTTAAATATATTTTTCTGCAGCCTTTTTCAGTATACTTTTCCTGTTACATCTTTCTTTTCTTGCCCTTTTTATTTATTTTGAGAGAGCATTGCGTGCGTGAGTAGGGGAGGGAGAGAGAGAACCTTAAGCAGACTCCACGCCCAGTGCGGAGCCGGCCTCGGGGCTCAACGTCACGACCCCAGCCAGTATGATGACCTGAGCTGAAATCAAGAGTCAGACCCCAACCCACGGAGCCACCCAGGTGCCCCTCCTATTACATTTTTAGAGATCTTTTCTGTGGACACACAAATCTCACTTCTTCACTTTGGCGTGATTTGTACATAATTTCATGGCACAGCTGTGTATTAATTGATGTCACCGGTGCCTTACCTCTGGCTGTCTTTAGTAACTGCCAGGTATTTGCGAGGAGGTGTTGTGGTTAGCTATCGGGGTTATCACAGTCTGCCTTTTTGTAAATAAACATCTTGCGGAGGTATCTGTAGGTTAAATCCTTAATAAATTGCTAGGTCAGATGATAAACGCATTATACACTTTGACAGACATTACCAGATTGCTCTCTGGAGAGGTTACGCACATTCATTTCCCTTGGCCGAGGCTTTCCCGTGGCCCCAGCGGCGCGGTCGGGACCAGGCTTTAGCATTTTTGCCCATCTGGGGAGTTGCCTGTTCCTGTGAGTGGCTTTGTGCTTTCTTCCTTCTCCATTCACTTCTTTTTCCTCCTTTCTTCCCTGTTTAGGGATCTTGTCTATACCATATTGACTCATATCAGCTCATTTTAAATGAGAAAAGTTAGCCTTATTTCATGTGTGTTGAAAATGTTTTTTTTCCCATGATATATATACCCTGTCTCTTGAAAAAGTTTATTAAAAACATTGTTTTTATTTTGGTGTAAAGATTTTTTTAAACATGTCCTTTTTTATTTTATTTTATTTTTTTAATGTTTATTCATTTCTGAAAGAGAGACAGAGACAGAGTGCGAGCAGGGGAGGGGCAGAGAGAGAGGGAGACACAGAACCTAAACAGGCTCCAGGCTCTGAGCTGTCAGCACAGAGCCCAACGTGTGGGGCTCGAGCTCACAAACTGTGAGATTGTGACCTGAGCCGAAATCAAGAGTCAGATACTCAACTGACTGAGCCACTCAGGTGCCCCTCAAGTATATGTGTATATATAATATATGTATACGTATTATATATATATATATACATATATTATATATACACCTATGTATTTATTTATTTAATGTTTATTCATTTTAGAGAGAGAGAGAGAGAGAGACAGAGCATGAGCAGGTGAGGGGCAGAGAGTGAGGGAGACACAGAATCCAAAGCAGGCTCCAGGCTCCGAGCTGTCAGCCCAGAGCCCGATGAGGGGTTCAGACTCATGAACCGTGAGATCGTGACCTGAGCCAAAGTCGGACGCTTAGCCGACTGAGCCACCCAGGTGCCCCCAAGCATGTTCCTTTTTAAAAGAAATGGGAGAAGCATGTGTATTGAGAAAAGTTGGCCATCCTTTCAGCTGTTTTTAAGGCTGAGTGGTTGTAGTTTGGATCAAAAGGTTATTCCCGTGGTCTTCGTGTGGCTTGTCGCCCTGGAGACCCCACACACAGCATGTTACTTGCACCAGGACTGCCAGAAGGAGTGATGGGTGTTGGTGACCTTGCCCTCTGCACTTGCCTTGGCCGTCAGCGGTTTACAGCCCTCTGAAGAGCAGGCGAGCTTATGAGCAGAATGTAGCCACCTGGGGACGTCCCCCCCCTCCCCCACCGGTGTGATGTGTAGACGGATGCAGGCGAGGAAGAGCAAGGAGAATGGGCAGGAATAGAGAGCTCGTGTCACGGTTCCGCTGGGACGCGGGCGTCAGCTAGACGTGCGCGTGCCTGACGGATAGGCCCCCGGAGTCCGGGCCACCTCCATGCCTTCTCTTCATAACCCTTCACGCAGCTTCCAGGTAGCTGGGCTGAGTCCTGAGACGGTATCTGTCGTTCACGTCGTGGTTCCTTGTGTAGAGTATCGAGTGTGGAAACGGGGCGCTGGTGCCGAATGTCGTCTGGTCGAGTCTCTCCTTCCTTTGCGTTCGCACCGTTGCCTGCCTAGGCTGCCCAGGAAGAGGTGATCTGTTCCCTGTGGTTACAGTGTCGTTAAGACTGTACTTTAAACCTCTAATTTCAAAGTAATGAACACACAAAGGATGGCTCTCTCCAAGGAGCAGTCTTTTCCTTTGAACATTTAAAATGTAAGATTTAGGCTCCTTTGAACATTTAAAATGTAAGATTTAGGCTAACAAAACTGGAGCGTGTGAGAGCTTGTTACGTTCTCTGTAAACCATAACTCAGCCTAACTCCAGGGGAAATACTTGGCTGGTTCTTTATTTAATAAAATATCTCACCAGAGAAGAGTTGGAGGGTATCCTGACAACTTGAGGAATCTGTATTTATATACTTACCTTATTCATACACGTGAGAAGTTTTTTAATGGTATCCTATAAGGGATAACACGACGGCTCGGTATTGTCTTGGGTGACGTACAAAATACCATAAGTTCTCGTTTCTGGTGGGATCGTGGCCGCTTTTTCATGCCCTTTGACTTGAGACGAGGTGCCCGTTGGCTGGGTTTCCTCTTGATAGCTTTATGAAGGCAGGTGCCTCTGTTAATTCGAATTTGCTGAAATGAAAGCCTGCATTGGTGAAAACGGGTTTCTTTTTGGGAGAGCTGATGCTCAGCTTTGACTTCTGTCCCTCTTGCGCGGCATGCCACACAAAAATAATTGGACATCAGCACACGAGAGAAGGCAGCTGTTGTCGTCCCGGATGGTCCCAGTGCTTACAGGCATCCATTTCAGTACAGACTGATGGAATAATTGTGAATGATGTCATGAATTAGCTTTGATCAGAGGTACGTATCGTGGTTTGGTAACGTCAGTTTTCTTTTCTAAGCCGTAAACAATAAACGGGGATGTTTAAAAATGTCTGTGTGGCCCCGTCAGAAGAAGCTCACAGATGATTCCTCGGGCACGGCGGTTTAGTTCAGCTGTGGTCCACCTGGCGTCCTCAGCTGCAGCTTATAGACCGAGTGGACTAAATACCACTGACAGAAGTTCACGTATGCGTTTGTCTCTAACATTTTATACCGGAGGACAGGTGCCTAAGGCAAACAGAATCCACCTCGAAAAATCCGTTTCTGAAAGCAGGAGCGTCTGCAGTTTGTTCGGTGACGATGAGGACGGCTCTGGAGGTGAGACCCTGGGGCCCTGTTGCAAACCGGTCAGCCTTGGAGAAACAAAGTGAATGAAAAATAAAATGCTACTATCGACTGTGACCGCCATGAAAAATACATACTCCAGGACACCAGGAGCTCCTGGTGTGTATTTTTGGTTGGGTGGCATACAATTCTGGGGGGCGTAGAGGTTTTTTGGAGGAATGCCTCGCAGCTGGAGTGAAAGGCAAGAAGCACGTGGGAAGGAGGCTGGCAGGACGAGAGCAGGTGGAGGAGCAGAGGCGTTGCAGGCGGAGTTTCTGCGTTTGATCCTCAGTGCTGCCACTCCCGGGCTTCCCCGAGAGAGAAAGGTAGTCTCTCCAGGCCCTGGAGATCAAAACGCCTACCTGGCAGAGTTGAGAGCGATGCAAGAATTGGGTACGTGGCGATCACTCAGCGGATGTGGCTTCCTGCCTTGACGACCATGTTCCCAGCACCGTGCACCTTGAAGGAAAGGCTGCTGGGGATGCGAACGTTTCAGGTACCGGCTGCAACAGGAGGGAGGGGACACGGGGCTAGTTCGGAACCCGGTGATTTTCAGGAAGGCAGAGGTTCGCTCTGTGTTTTTAGCACATGACTGTTGATGATTTTTTTTTACCTCTGCTGGCTCAAGAGTCAGGTAATGACCCTGTTTTGTATCGTAGGTCTCAAGGTGAGGCCGCAAGTCCCACGGAGGTCAATTACTAGGCGTAAGTGTCGGTACAGAGCGGTTCTGTTTCAGGAGTCTCTGCCATCGGCCTGGTCGCACACGCTAATTGTTGCCGTCGTGAGGCAGCGTGGTTGCCGTGGTGACAGCCGCAGGAGGAATCGGTCATGTCTTGAGCCACGGCACCTGGGAGCCTCCCGGCCAGATACCCCCTGGTCTGGCTGTGGCCCACAGGGGGGGCGGTTACGTCAGTGTTGGTCAGCGGGCACGCGCTGCCGGCTCCCCAGACTCCGGCCCGTGCCCGTCGCCTCTTGCTTGTGTTCCGACCGAACGAACTTGACGTGATGGAACAAGGGAGTCCGTGCCTGGGGTTTCATACTCCTTTCTGTTTTCCGCACAGAAGTGAAGTTCCTGTGTACCGATGAGTGCTAACGGGGAGCACTCTGTGCTGGACCGTGTTCCGCGTGCCTCCCGGACACGACGTACTTAGTTCTCACAAGCTGTGGTGGACGTGCTGTGACGTTCAGCGAGGCAGGAAGCTGCCACACGGAGCGGCTGAGTAATTTGCTCAAGGCCTCACAGCAAGTCACCA